>NC_090449.1:306572614-307197614 GCF_031143425.1 Pleurodeles waltl
CCTTGCAATGAGTCCAACACACAGGAGTCAATCACACAACAGCTGCAAACACAACACAGGACAAACATATTAACACTTACTGGATACGTCTGGGTCCGCAAATCGAGCCACTTCACCATTTGTATATGGGGCGAGTCCACCGGTAAAACATGGAAGTGTGATATGTGCTCAATGTCTGCTCACTGTACAAAACGTGTATCAACAAATTACTGTGTGTGACATTTTATATGATAGAGCAGCACATCAGGCATGTAGACACACCAACAGACATAGGTGGCCCTTACAACCCTGGCGCACGGTGTTAAAGCGGCAGCAAGGCCGCCAACAGGCCGGCGGTAAAACATTTGGAATTACGACCATGGCGGAAACCGCCAACAAAGACAGCCACTTTAACACTCCGACCGCCACAGCGGTACAAACAAACAGCTTGGCGGTCACCACCAACAGACAGACGGGATCCAATGTACCGCACACACTATTATGACAGGCCAATCCGCCACCTTTTCTGGGGCGGATTCACCGTGGATAAAAACACGGAATCCCGAAGGAAAAATGCTCACCTCTACACACTCCACGAGGAATGTGGACGCCATGGACCCGGAACTCCAAATTCTCCCTGCAATAGTCTTCCTGCTCCTCTACCAGGAGCACGAACGCCGGCGGCGAAGACCACGGTGAGTACTGCTCCTACGACACAGGGGAGGGGGGAGGGAAAAAACAGTGACACACACACGCAACACCCCCACCCCCACCCTCACCCACTACAACACATACACTAATGCATATCAATACATCACAGTTACACCCCACAAACCCCCTGGAAGAATGCAAAGACAATAGAAAATGAGTGTAACTATTGTAACATATTAAAAGCAAGTAGGCAGAAATATATATATATATATATATATATATATATATATATATATATATATATATACACACCATGTACATAATATATACCAAGCATAGTAGTCCAGGTAGTGCTCTAAGAAAGTCTGTGGAACACTGGGACCACACGGTATGGGCGAGGCCCACACAAGATCCCCGACCATGACGGAGAGAACACTGCAGGGGCATCAGACAGCAACTAGAGAGGCACCTCAGGGGGAGGGAAAGGGGGGACACCTCAGCCGCTTGAGTGCACAACGCCAAATCCACAAGGGGGCCACATGCCCACTGTTCAATCCTGGGGAGTGCAAGGCCACAGTCTCACAAGTCTCACAAGTGGGTGGTTTGCCCACTGTTCAGTCCTGGGGAGTGCAAAGCCACAGTCTCTCAAGTCTCACAAGTGGGTGTTTTGCCCACTATTCAATCCTGGGGAGTGCAAAGCCACAGTCTCTCAAGTGGATAGCAGTCTCCACTAGTTCTGGAGGGGGCTTTGTGCCCAGAGTGCTTCATCCTGCCAAGGACTGAGGGATTGGATGCCTTTCTCCACTGGTTCTGGAGGGGGCATGGTGCCCAGAGTGCTTCATCCTGCCAAGGACTGAGGTAGTGGATGTATCTCTCCACTGGTTCTGGAGGGGGCATGGTGCCCAGAGAGCTTCATCCAGCTAAGGACAGAGGGAGTGGATGCCTTTCTCCACTGGTTCTGGAGGGGGCATGGTGCCCAGAGTGCTTCATCCTGCTAAGGACTGAGGTAGTGGATGTATCTCTCCACTGGTTCTGGAGGAGGCTTTGTGCCCAGAGTGCTTCATCCTGCCAAGGACAGAGGTAGTGGATATATCTCTCCACTGGCTCTGGAGGGGGCTTTGTGCCCAGAGTGCTTCAACCTGCCAAGGACAAAGGTAGTGGATGTATCTCTCCACTGGCTCTGGAGGGGGCTTTGTGCCCAGAGTGCTTCATTCACCCTGTGACGGACTCAGTAGCGTCTGTGCCCTTGCCGCTCATGGGCCAGCGGTGCTTGAGATGGCGGTGCTCTGTTCGGCGGTGCTTGAGATGGCGGTGCCCTGTTCAGCGGTGCTTGAGATGGCAGTGCCCTGTGTAGCGGTGCTTGAGATGGCGGTGCCCTGTGCAGCGGTGCTTGAGATGGCGGTGCCCTGTGCAGCGGTGCTTGAGATGGCGGTCTCCATTGCAAGGTCTCAGCTGCTGCCCATCCTTCATGGCCCAGCTGGGCTTTTGGTGGCGGTCCTTTATGGCCCAGCGGGGCTTTTGCTGGCGGTCCTTCATGGCCCAGCGGGGCTTGTGCTGGCGGTCCTTCATGGCCCAGCGTGGCTAGTGCTGGCGGTCCTTCATGGCCCAGCGGGGCTTTTGCTGGCGGTCCTTCATGGCCCAGCGGGGCTAGTGCTGGCGGTCCATCATGGCCCAGCGTGGCTAGTGCTGGCGGTCCTTCATGGCCCAGCGGGGCTAGTGCTGGCGGTCCTTCATGGCCAGGTGGGGCTAGTGCTGGCGGTTCTTCATGGCCCAGCGGGGCTTTTGCTGGCGGTCCTTCATGGCCCAGCGGGGCTAGTGCTGGCGGTCCTTCATGGCCCAGCAGGGCTAGTGCTGGCGGTCCTTCATGGCCAGGTGGGGCTAGTGCTGGCGGTCCCTCATGGCCCAGCGGGGCTTTTGCTGGCGGTCCATCATGGCCCAGCGGGGCTAGTGCTGGCGGTCCTTCATGGCCCAGCTGGGCTGGTGCTGGCGGTGGCCTCCTGGACAGCTGGGCTGTGCTGGCGGTGGCCTCCTGGGCAGCTGGGCTGGTGCTGGTGGTGGCCTCCTGGGCATCGGGGATGATGGCGGTCTTCTCCGCCGTGCTGCTCTTCCCAGACTTGCCGGGTTTCTTGTGGCCCTTCCCCACCTTGGAAGGTGTCACAGCTGACTCTACACTCCCACCTGTACCCCTGGGAGGGGCTTTGGTGGCTGGAGTCTTCCCCCTCTCCTGCTGGGCACTGGCCAACTTCTGATGCTTCACAGGTGGGGGACTGTCTGTGCTGTGGCTCCGTGTCACACTGGCTGCCCTGGTGGCCGGTGCACTCCAGATTACGGTGACTACAGGCACCACTGTTCCCGGAGATGTTGTGGCTGAGGTGCTAGTTCGGGGACTATGAGATGGACGGGGTGGGGGAGGTGTGGGAAAGAGGTCAAGGTTGGACAGGAAAAGTTTTTTGGACACACTGGGACGGGTAGCTGGAGGATGTTTGGGAGTGGAGGAAGAGGTGGTGGTTGTAGGAGGTGTACGTTTGGTGACTTTGGGTGAAGGTGCATGCGCTGGAGCCTGTCGTGAGGTGGATGGCTGTTGGGTGGGTGTGTGCCTGCGTTTGTGTATCTTGGGATGGGGCGTCACAGACACACTGGGAGAGGACACAGGGGACGTGTGAATGGTAGTGGGGGTGGTGACTGAACATGAGCGGGGTGTGGTGGTGGGTGTCCTGGAGAGGGACGTAGTGGCGGTAGATGTAGTGCATGCAGGTGTGAGTGTAGACGAGACTGGGAGGGAGGAGGGAGACGACGAGGAGGGGGACACAGTGGAGGCAGTGGATGTTGGTGTGTCTGCGTGTGTGTGATGCTTGCGTGAAAGCCTGTGGGATGCGTGGTGCTTATGTTTGCAAGAGCTACCCTTGGGTGTTGACGTGTGTGCATATTAGTCTGTAGGTGTGCTTGGGATAGGGTGAGGTACAGGGGATTGGGTCGAGGTGGAGGAAGTTGGAGGGGGGAGGCTAGAGACAGGGACAATGGCTGCCATCAGTGCTGAGGCCAGAATCTGAAAAGCTTGCTGAAGGGCCGCCTGACCAGAATGAATGCCCTCCAGGAATGCATTTGTTGCAACTGCCTCTCTACACCCTGGATGGCATTCAAAATGGTAGACTGCCCAACAGTGAGGGACCTGAGGAGGTCAATGGCCTCCTCACTGAGGGCAGCAGGGGTGACTAGGGCAGGGCCTGAGGTGCCTGGGGTGAAGGTGATGCCCACCCTCCTGGGTGAGCGGACACGGGGCGAAGGCTGAGGGGCTGCTGGGAGGGCAGTGCTGGTAGGGGGGTTGGCGGCTGTACCTGTAGATGCGGGGGCACAGATGTTGCCGCCACCACAAGGGAGCTCCCATCAGAGGACGAGTCTGTGTCGCTGGTCTCAGCTCCTGTCCCCGCCGTGGAGCTCCCCTCGCCCTCTGTCCCACTGGTGAATTCAGACTCCGTAGTGTCGCCCTCCAGGGCCATGTGGGATGCAGCTCCCTCGTGCTCTGGTGCCACTGCTCCTCTGCCAGATGATGCTAATGCACACAAGAACAGGGAGACCACAAAAAGGGGGGGGAAGACAGAAGAGAGACATGTTGAGTGGATGCATTACCGCTACCGTTGGCGGACACGACAGACACAGAAGCCCCCTGCACTACGCCGCGCTCTTGGGCTCCAATGTTCAATTCCGGGGAAATGGCCTACAAGGCTATGGACGACATCTGCACAAATAGTTGACACAGGGGCATGACTAGGTGTACTTGGCACTCTACAGAGGTGGGCTGGGATGCCACATGGTCTGCCTTATGGAGGGGCCTTGCCCACGGAACTCGCCCTGGCCTAGGGAAACCCACAGCCCACCTCCCTCACCCAGACCCGTCCACTGCGCGCAAAGTCAGCAGAATGAGAGTGTACTCACCCTCTTGTGGCTGATGTGATGCCCTCAAGCGCCCATCCAACTCCGGGTAGGCCACCGCCAGGATCCTGAACATCAGGGGGGTCATGAAGCGACGGGCACCCCTCCCACGTTGGGAGGACATCCCCAGCTGAGCCTCTGCCGTCTTCTTGCTCCAGCGGCGAATGTCCTCCCATCTTTTACGGCACTGGGTTCTCTGTCTGTGGTAGACCCCCAGGGTCCGGACGTCCGTGGTGATGGCACGCCAAATATATTTTTTCTGGTGGGCGCTGACCTACATGAAATGTACAGGGGAAAAAGACTGCACCGTCAAAGTGATTGGCCCCCATCTCTACCCTTGCCATGTGGCACATGCAATCACTGTCTTTCATGCACGCAGCACTCTCCCCCCTTCCTTCTTACATCCAGCCCTCTTCACACAGGCGTATCCCATACAACATACTCCCTGTGTACATACCTGTTTGTCTGGAGGACCGTAGAGTAGCGTGTACTGGGGGAGGACCCCATCCACGAGCTTCTCCAACTCCTCCGATGTGAAGGCAGGGGCCCTTTCCCCAGACACTCGAGCCATTGTCTCTTCCAGACCGAGGTCACAGCAGCACTTGCAGTGTAGGTCCTCTCCTGTCGAAGATCAGGTATCGATTGACTGAACAGATAGAAAAGGGTGGTCACGTCCGCGGCGGTGCGTACCGTCACCGCCGGCGTACATCGTCATTGGCTCCTAGGACCCATAGGGTCCAATGTTAACCAATACAGCATTGCGTCGCGGTCTTCGACTGCCTACCGCAATGGTGTACAACGCCAGCTCAGTTACCTCACATCCCATTGTCCCACTTTAGAGGTCAGGCAGCCGTCATTTCAGGGGCCCACATGGCTTCATTTTCAACTGCGTCACAAATACCTAGGCCTAGACTCAACACACATACAAGCCACCTTTGTATATGAAAGGTGTTCTGGGTAAACTGTGGGTACGTACCTCTGAGTTGTTTGACTCTGTGCTCGCTGTTGTCCTTCATAGGCACCATCCGCTGGGACATGTGAGGAGATGGCGGCATCCTCCAGTGTACCGACCGTTGGTGGACATGTCGACAATGAAGGGGCGACATGTGATCATCACATACAGGCTTGACCGTGCCACAATCCAGGAACTGTGTACCCAGTTGGAGCCAGACCTGATGTCAGCAATCCGCCATCCCACAGGAATCCCCCCTCAAGGGCAGGTGCTGTCAGTGCTCCATTTCCTTGCAAGTGGGTCTTTTCAAACAACAGTGGCCATAGCATCAGGGATGTCCCATCCTATGTTTTCCAACGTATTGTCCGGAGTGTTGTCTGCCCTTCTGAAACAAATGTGGAGCTACATCGTTTTCCCTCAGGTGGAGGATTTGCCTACAGTGAAATGTGATTTCTATGCCCTGGGACATATCCCCAACATCATAGATGACATTGATGGGACCCATGTGGCTTTGGTCCCACCCCCACAGGAGTGAACAGGTGTGCAGAAACCGGAAGAGTTATCATTCTATGAATGTACAGATGGTATGTTTGGCCGACCAGTACATCTCCCATGTGAATGCCAAGTTCCCTGGCTCAGTGCATGACGCCTACATCCTGCGGAATAGCAGCATCCCTTATATGATAGGTCAACTCCAGAGGCACCGTGTGTGGCTATTAGGTGAGCACTGGAGGCAAGTCAGTGGGAACGGTTGTCTGACGTTATCCCTACAGGTTAGTGTGTGTCTAACTGTTGTCCCTCACCATTTGCAGGTGACTCTGGTTACGTCAACCTGTCATGTCTACTGACCCCAGTGAGGAATCACAGAACAAGGGCAGAGGAACGCTACAATGAGGCCCATGGATGAACTAGGAGGGTGATCGAGCGGACCTTCGGCCTCCTGAAGGCCAGGTTCCGGTGCCTCCATGTGACAGGTGGATCCCTATTCTACTCACCAAAGAAGGTGTGCCAGATCATCATGGCCTGCTGTATGCTTCATAACTTGGCATTGCGACGACAGGTGCCTTTTCTACAGGAGGATGGTCCAGATCACGGTGTTGTGGCAGCTGTGGAGCCTGTGGACAGTGAAGACGAGGAAGCAGAGGAAGAAGACATGAACAACAGGGAGTCAGTGATCCAGCAATATTTCCAGTGAGACACAGGTAAGAGTGCAGACCTGCCTACTTCATGTACTTTAGGACTACTACCGCTCTACTGTCTGTCGTTTTCACCCAGTGTATGGTACTGAGTTGTCACTTTCCCTTACGATTTCACAGATGTGGGTCCCACTGTGTGACATCTGCTTAGATTCCTCATGGACTAGAGCTGTGTGACATAGGTATGTTGACATTACAATTGAAAGAGCATTTTGTCACTGTAATTGCTAATACACTATTTCGAAATCACAGACAGACTCCAGATTGTTTTGTGCTTTAAATGTGTTTATTTAAGTGCTCAATATTGGAGGGGTAGTGAAATGGTGAGGGGTGATGGCGGAGGAATGTCCATGGCAGAGTCCAGTCTATTAGTCTCACAGGTGCATTGCCCAAATGGGCATAGGAAGTGGAGTTGGGGCAGTTTAAGGATGGACAGGGTGACAAAGTGTGACAGTAGGATGACAATCAGGTTGGTCCCATTTCTTGGCGGGGTCTTGGCATCGTGCTCTGTCTTTGTCCTGGATCTCAGGGACCGTTTGCGGGGTGGTTCTCCCTCTGCAGGGGGTGGGGTGCTGGTGTGGTGGTCCTGTGGCGGGGCATCCTGTCCACTAGCGTTGGTGGAGGTGGAGGGCAGTTCATCGTCCATGCTAGTGTCAGGGGCCCCTTGTAGTGCCACAGTGTCCCTCCTGGTGTTGAGTCCTTCCTTCAGCACCCCTACGATGGTGCCCAGGGTGGAGCTGCTGGTTCTGAGTTCCTCCCTGAATCCCATATACTGTTCCTCCTGGAGGCGCTGGGTCTCCTGAAACTTGGCCAGTACCGTTGCCATCATCTCCTGGGAGTAGTGGTAGGCTCCCATGATGGAGGAGAGGGCCTCGTGGAGAGTGGGTTCCCTTGGCCTGTCTGCCCCCTGTCGCACAGCAGCCCTCCCAGTTCCCCTGTGTTCCTGGGCCTCCGTCCCCTGGACCGTGTGCCCACTACCACTGCACCCAGGTCCCTGTTGTTGTTGGGGTGGTGGGTTGTCCTGGGTTCCCTGTAGTGGTGGACACACTGCTGATTAACGTGTCCTGGGGGAGGAGGTATGAGCCCGCTGGGTGGGTGCTGTGCTGGTGTTTCCAGAGGGGGGAATGTATGTGGTGGCCTGTGCCAGTGTGAGGGGAACCGACTGTCCCGAGGTCCCCGATGGGCCGGGCTTGTCATCTAGATCAGTTGGACAGAGCTGCTGTCATCACTGTGAACCTCTTCTGTTGGTGGTGTGGACATGTGTGGACCCTCCTGTCCGGTGACGTTGGGTAGGGGTCCTGTAGCGGTATAAAAGGATGGTTATTACATCTGTATGTGTCATGGTGTGCAATGGGTGGGTGACTGTGTACCCCAGTGCTTGCATTCCTGTGTGGGACCTTGTGTGATGATGGTTTAGGGGGTTGTATGGGTATGTGCAGTGGGCATGCTTTAGTGATGGGTGTCCATGCTTTGTTGTTGCATGCGGGGCTTGGTGTTGGGATGGGTGGTTTGTGATGTTGGGACACATGTGAGGAGTTGTGGTGCTGGGGGTGAGGGTGGGGGTATGTGATAGCATGCAGGTAGGGTGGGGGATGTAATAATTAAGATTTGTCTTACCAGAGTCCATTCCTCCACCTCCTCCTGCGATGCCCTCAGGATGCAGAATCGCCAAGACCTGCTCCTCCCATGTTGTTAGCTGTGGGTGAGGAGGTGGGGGTCCACCGCCAGTCCGCTGAACCGCCTGGTGGTGTCTTGAGACCACGAATCGCACCTTCCCCCGTAGGTTGTTCCACCTCTTCCTGATGTCCTCCCGATTTCTTGGGTGCTGTCCCACTGCGTTGACCCTTTCCACTATTCTTCGCCATAGCTCCATCTTCCTTGCAATTGAGGTGTGCTGCACCTGTGCTCCGAATAGCTGTGGCTCTACCCGGACGATTTCCTCCACCATGACCCTGAGCTCCTCCTCCAAGAACCTGGGGTGTCTTTGCCGTGCCATGGGGTGGTGTAGGTGATGTGTGGGGTGGATTGTGTGGTGATAAGTTGATAAGTGTGCTGATATGTAGTGGTGTGTTGTGTGAGGTGTGTGGAAGTTCTGTGGGTGATGGTGTTGTGTGCCTGTGGATGCTGTTGTTCTTGCTGGTGCTGTCTCTCTCTGGCCTTCTTTTGGAATTTTTGGTCGTGGGCATTTGTGGGTGATGTGGGTGTGTGTTTTATATTGTAATGGGTGTGTGGGAGTGGTGTGTGTATGTGTGTCAGGTGTGTGTATTTCGAATTGTCCAATGTGGCTGTGTTTTGTATGTGTGTGTGTATTTTGAGCGCAGCGGTGTGTACCGCCAATGGAATACTGCGGTTCAAAGACCGCCGCATGGATTTGTGTGTCGTGATAGTGTGGGCGTATTTTGGTTGGTGTGACGGTGGAGGTTTTGTTTTCGCCAGTTTATCACTGACCTTTGGTGTGGCAGACTTGTGTGGGTGTCTGAATTTTGACGGATTCCGAAATGTGGGTCATAATAGCTGTGGCAGAAATCCACGGCCGCGGCGGTGTGTTGGCGGTCTTCTGCACGGCGGTAAGCGGCTTTCACCGTCAATGTTGTAATGACCGCCATAGTCATGCAATCATGCATTGACACTGTCACTCCAGTGAGTGATAAACACACATATGCACACATGCACTGGCCCCAACAATCATGTGGTGCCAAACATGAATACTCACTTTTGTGCTTAATTATTTCAAGAGGGTACTCCATTTCATCATTTGTTATTATGAGAGACATGCAATGCCACATTCCTGGTGCACGCAATACCAGTGAATCAGGTATTGTGGCTTGTGCATCAAGGGACAATGAGTTACTCTGTGATGCTCATGTGGGTTGAGTTTTGTTCAGGAATTATTTTGCTTTCAATGGTCCATTATATGTGTGCCTGTGTTGTATGTAGGTTACATATGCCACATTGGCAGTGTACCCAGAGCCGTATGTGCCCCCTATGACAACATGATCCTGTGTGTTACTTGATGACAATGTTACGTTAAACATGGATTGGCCATTTATCTGAATCAAAACAACAAAAAGATGTATGCTGACAGTGTCTAATTTGATCATCAGGGAGAGAATGCATGGGAAAAGGTGTAGTCATTGCACCTGAAATGTGTTACTCTGGGCTCTGTGTACCTATATCAGGTATTGTAAATCATAGTTTGCCACGTTTGTTAACTTAGAATTGCCAAGTTGGGTGATCTGTGGTAATACAACCGAACTGACACTGTACGCTAATTAAAACATGGGTTAGCAAATGTCCTACTTCTGCAGTCTTGATGAGGTAGGTCTCTATTTGAAAGCACCTTGGGAATGGTGGCACTCACAGGAATGCTGGCCTGCTGATCTTAGCATACCACAATGTCTGTGATAGCCCTCATACTGAGAAGTTAATAATTGTACATATGCTGCACTATATCAGCAGGGGTGTACCAAATGTAAAATAACAAACTATTTTGTCACTTTAAATGTATAATGGAAGCAGACAGTGGTCTCTTGCACAACATCATGCAAACAAATAGTTTTTGGCCATGCATTCACAAAGAGCAGGAATCCCATGATGACCCATTCACTTTAGAAAATTGTTTGGCTATTAAGTGACACAGATGGCAAATGCACCAGCTCTGTACCAGCAATTGTGCCCAAGGCAAAAATATGGTTTGGCAATGCTACTCAATGATAGGATTTCTACGCCTACTTTGAAAAGCCACAAGATGAAACTGTTTAGTGCTACAGCAATCTGGTAGCATCCGGGCACAATTAGGTTTGGCCATGTGAAAGATTTTCTGTCAGACGTAAACACACCGAAACAATTAACTTAGGGCCAGATGTTCTTGGTTTTTTATGTGCAGCATTTGCTTCATTTATTTACGCTACAGCTATGGAAAGAAGCACAATAAATTTTTATATTAGCAAGTGTGCTATACTTTGGCATCCAGAAATAATACAAATGCTGCACAAACAAAGTCGAAATATCGGCCTAAGATATTAGCAGAGGTTAGGAAGATCTTTGTATGTATGGCCACGAATACTGTTCAGACATGGTTTAAAAAAATGGGTACTACATTGGTTCCTTGTATTAGCATGTGAAATACATGCCATTCCTGGTACACTCACAGGCCCTGAATCATAAAGTGGTTTGTGCCGCATTACCATAATCTATAGATGCCAAAGCGGCACTAATTTACAAGATAAAGTTGTCTTATGTAAGTTTGTGCAGCTTTTGCGTCAACAAATGATGGTAATGCGTAGCAAAAATTGAATAAATCGGTGCCACTGTTTGTTCAACTTGCATTCCACATGTCCACAAACATTGCATGAGGCATATTACAAAATCTGCTACTGTCACTCCAGAGCATTGTACTGTACACATTAGTCTAATTTGTACTCACCAACAGGGCCACCAATCACCACACCCAGGTGGTCCCGCAGGTCCTGCTCTCAGGCCACCAGGTCAGCCCAGCGATGTTTTAATTGGTGGTCATTGTGCTGGCTGTTGAAGAGTCTTCTTAGGTGGAACAGCACCTTTGCCCACCTGAGTCTCCTAGCCTCAGTGAGATACCCCTGTATCACCCCGTCTCCAGCCTCCAACATCAGTGGGAGGAAGTGGCACACCAGCCATACAAAAGCCCCCAACTCCTCCTCACCCATTCTCCCCAGACGTGGCCTTCCCAACATCTCAAAAACAACAAGGATAGGAAAGGGTAAAGAGGGAAAACAGGGAAAGGAGGTATGGAAAGGAAACTTAAGGAACCTACAAACAGCCCAACAATACCCCAACTAACAATACCCACTAACACACTCCCAACAGTACAAAGACAAATCTAATCAAAACAATGACAGAAACACACTTACACTGATTAACACAGACACTTACAAAAAAAAACAGAATACAATGGCAATAGCACACAGGAGACAAAAGCACAATATTCACAGACATAACTCAATACACAGCCACACAATCTAGAATAATCACAGACTGCAAAGTAAAAGTGAAAGTACACCCACTGTACCATTTCTGTAAACAGGATATCCTATTACATCACTTCCTGTCTCAAATGCGGGGCTTTTTTTTATATTGTGTGAAATTTTATGAAGCTTACGGGCTTTGCGTCAATATATTTTGATTATGCATAAAAATTCCCCTGCATTCAAAGATCAATACATTTTTAATGAATATCCGATTTCATGGAGTGCGGTGTTGGAATTAACGTTAGGGATCAATCGATGTATTATGGGTGTGAGCGTAATTTTTCAATGCATATGCGGCATATTTTGATGCACATGTGCCTTTTTTGACGCTTTTGCATCAAAAAATCTGTCTATAACAGTGTTTGTGTCCTTTTTCCTTTTTTAACATGCATGCAGCCTATAACTATACAAAGGTAGGATGGTATGTCCTGCAGTGTGTGTTCTAGTGTTTGGGTACATGTGGAAGACCACACTACTGCAGACCCTAATACTCATGTTGTTGTGCCGGATTAGCTCTCTTAAATGATGCAACAGCAACATACAACAGCAACACAAACTTTTGAAATAAAATTGTGTATAACCATCAGATGCCATTCATTGAGGTACATCAGTCATGATAGGTGTTTGTTATATCTGTTGCGTCTTATGCTGTGTGTACTTCCTTGACTTTGGGGACAAACATTTCCCATGACGAACTATACACAGGATAGATAGAGGACGGTTGATAATGGCTATGTCAGAAATGTAACCCATCACATTTAGTGACATGTTGAATACCACCTCATGGTCACTTGTGTGTATACTACCTATGAGTCAGGCATTTGAACATTCTAGGTAAGTACAGTGTTTGTGACACAGAGTCTCAAATCCAATCCTAAAATTGTTATGTACACCACAGTTTGAGTCATGTCAATGACATATGTTTCTC
The DNA here is from genome assembly GCF_031143425.1 of Pleurodeles waltl. Taxonomy (NCBI): domain Eukaryota; kingdom Metazoa; phylum Chordata; class Amphibia; order Caudata; family Salamandridae; genus Pleurodeles; species Pleurodeles waltl. The sequence continues at coordinate 306,585,257 of NC_090449.1, forward strand.
CTGTGGCTGTGGAGGACCAGCAGACCATACTGCATGTGTTAACATATTTCCAGTGGTTCATCGCAAAAGGTGTTCAGTTCAAGTGTGTGGTCATGTGTACCCTGTGTCAGTATTGGCCTCCAAGGTGTCACAGTTACATGCAGGTCTAGTCATGAGTCGGTGGAGCCATTCCCTTAAATAAAAGAGTATCCTTCAAAGCATATTTGACCTAAAGCCAAATATCAACTAACGACACACATGGGGATAGTCCAGCTATGGCACTGCAGAACTTTAATAAGGCTGACGACAGGGCAACTTTGGTGTGCTTAAAAACTTTATGGATCAGTAATAGGAAACAGGCAGCTTTCATCAAAACATTTGTACACAGGGTGGGCTAGAAAATTCCCACTGCAACAGGGAACATCAGTGCCTCTGTGCTGATTAATCTTACAGCTAGTCACCACGCAAGCACCATCAAAAGGTGGAGGCAGAAGTGAATCTGTATGTGGCCCGTCAGGGCACAAACATGTTTTGTCCTTACACACACATTGTCAACCCTTGTTTGTTGTGCTGGAGGCACCGTACCGAATCCATGTATACAGCCATAGCACACTGTCACTGTATGGCACTAATAAATACATGCAAAACAAGACAAAGGTTGGGGGCTGGATTAGGCAATTTGAATACAAGTCCTAGAACAGAATGCGATAATTAAACTGATTAAATTATACTATATATTTGAGGATTCATCATAGACCTACCAGACACAATACCCCAGGAGGAAAGAGAGGGCATGGAAAGCAACTATGAGACAAATGTAGCCAAAGGAAACCTCTATGGTTAACGCAAAGACAGGAACCAGTCAGGCTAACAGGATGCAGGCTCTGTCAGGAACAAACATGAACAAGGCAAATACACAGTGAGCAGACTCTGACTGGGAAAAGCTGGAACAACACTGTGGGAACGAAAAACAGTTTGTGCTGTGGTCTGCAACATTACACAATCCCCCAGGGGCTCTGTTACACAAGTGATTTGTACACCAATGCACAACAAGGAGATTCAGAAAATGGCAGCCTCTAAACAGTTCCAGGCAGCAACAATGGCAGGGTAGGTTCGAATGGCTGGTCTGCATGGAAGTGCTAACAGGTGTGTGCAGCTTCAGTCTCTCACAAGTCCTGGAGTTGAGAATCAAGTTCAAAGGGCCAACTGGACCTTTCACATGGGAAGCAATGGACAGCTGCTTACAGGTCCTACGGACTACCAGGCAGTGCATTATCGGACCTGAAGTCCATGCAGACTGATGAACTATGACTCTGGCATGCTATACTGAAGAGGGAAACACACATGAGTCAGAATGGGAGTCTGGGTGTGTGTAGATGAAGATTCTCAGGGTACAGATAGTCCATTTACAGGGCCCCCTAGAGAAGGGTGGGCAGAGACTGAAAACATGGCAGTGGTAGGACTTATTACCTGGGATGTACTGCGCAGGGCATTTCTTGGGAGCAATGCTTGTCATACCTGGGGCACTCGTGCTATCCATTTTCAGCATAGATGGACTTCTTGTTACGCATGCGCCTTGCAGAGATAGCTGATGTCACACTTACTGCTGTCAAGGGTCTGGTCATACATTCCTGTTACCAATGCAATAGCACATCCACTGCCTCATGTATGAAACACTTTCTTACCTTATGATTGATGGTGTCTTAGTTGTGTGTCATGTGCTGCAATGGTCCATGTTGGCAACATGGATGTGCCTCATAGCTGTGGTCCTCTGATATTGCCCTTCAAATGTGAAATAGACAGGATATATGTCATTTACACTGTGTGTGATGTTGGCTGTACATTCATACCCATCAAATGTGATGTGGCTTTTTCAGTATCCTAATCTGTATTTCTGCAATGCTCCATGACGCTAAACTCTGATTATGATTCCTATGGATCATGTGATGCATAAATAATTACCCAGAGCATGATTGAGTGATGAAGTGAGGTGTTTAATTACATATGATAACAAAGTGGTGATGGTGACTATAGTTACAAGAAGTTTAGTATGATGTGTTGTCTCAATCCTGCAGCTGTGTTTGGATGTCCCCCCTCATTTTCACGGACAGCATCCTCCTCTTCCTCCTCTTCAGGCATTTGTGGGTCTGGTTCATAGAGAGAAATTTTCCTCCTCACACAAGTGTTGTGCAGGATGGCACAGGTCAAAATGATCTTGCAGACCATTTCAGGGGAATGTAGGAGACTGCCTCTGGTGATGTCCAGGCACCTGAATCTGGACTTCAGGATGCCAAAAGTCCTCTCAACTATGGTGAGTGTCCTACGATGTGCCTCATTATAAGCACGCTCTGCTGCTGCGCTTGGCTGGATCCTGTAACCTTGATCAGCTGAAAGAGAAAATGAGGATCAAAATTTGGTTGTTGGTTGCACCTTGATTATCACTTAACATGTAAGTTGTTATCTTGTGTTGTCTGTGACTCATCAGTGTTTGTGGTATTGTGTGGGATCCTAGGCTTCTGTGATGTTCTTTCTGCATTGGGTTGTTTAACTATCAAAACTGGTGTTTGGCTGATTGACCTGATATCAGTGGTATATTTAGAAACTTGCAGTTCAGTGTGTATCTCCCTTGCGTTATGTAATGTGAAAGAAGTGTCTGTGTGTCTTCACTGCAGGTGACATGATACTTCCACACACACAATCGATTCAACTGTGGTGGTAACAGGGTTGCACTATATGGCCTGAACATCCCATCCAATTTGACATATATAATTGCAGGTGAAATACAACAGTGAGGCCCTTTGATTTGGCTAGGTGACGATGCACAACACATCTACATAAGTTGGCAGCACTGAAATGTTCACAATTGAGAATGCACAATTATCCCATGTGTGACAAGTTCTATGCAAACCTATTTTTGTGCCCTCACCGAGTTGGCTCATGGGCAAACGTGTACTTACACTACTGAACCTGGTCCAGGTAAGCTGGCTAACTTGGTTGTAGGGGTGAAGGTTTTAGTGTCAGAAGGTCCATGTGCCTGTACATCTGTTATGTATATGGGGAATTGTCTCAATCCGTATGTGTAGCAGTGTGCACTTTGCATTAGTGTCCCATCCACATGTTTTCACAGCACAGTCCACTTCCTATTGCTAGCTGGCAATGTCACCCCAGGAGTGATGTGAGATGTTGGTACTGTCACCTTCATTAGAGTCAGCATCATGCTATGTGTCTCATGGTGTTTGACCTTACACAGGACGTATTGGTTGGAAGGGTGTGTGATTGAGTGTTATTGATGTGATATTGAAAGATTCATCTTCCAAGTTGTACTGCCAGTTAAGGCCATGCCATTGTCACTGTGTGGTTTTAAATTGGTCCCGTGGTGTCCCAAGAGCATGAAATGTTCAAGGTTACAGTTACTATCTTAGTTTTGATGGGATGTGATATCTAAGGGATGCTGCAAATGCTCATCATGAGTAATAAATTGATTGGCTTCTCATGGTGTGGGAAGAGATACAAACGTTGCTGAAGCTCCTGTTGTTCTAACTGGTAGTCACATAGTTAGTAATTAGGCAGATTCCCTTTAGTCTTTGAGGGGTACAAACCTCTGTGCTTTTTTTATATTTCTGTAAGTGTGATACTCTCTGCTAAGCACTTATTCCCTTTCCTGAAGACCTCTACAGAAGTCTTTTGCTATGCTGACACCTTCCAAAACTCCATAATTAGAGCCCTGATTAAGCAAACGTATGTCACCCTATGTTTAGGAGAGAGAAGGGAAGTTTCTTTATGGAACATCTAATGTTGTAGTTTGTTTTATTATTGTTGTGGCCGTCTCTATTTTGCATCTCGTTTTATTAAGTCTACGGCCCTGATTAAGACTTTGGTGGACAGAAAAGGCCGTCTGCCGAAGTCCCGCAGTCAGGATACCGCCAGTGTGGTCTCCTTCCCCAGCCCCTATTACGAGTTTCCCACAGGTTTGTTTCCGCCCACTGGACCAACGGGAAACAGCCAACAACATTGATGCTAGCTCATAGTTGAGCCGTTGACAATGGTGTGGTGCATAGAGTGCACCAGCACCCGTTGCACTTTTCACTGTCTTTGACTGCCCATGCCAAGTGCATGGGCAGTGCAGGGGTCCCCATGAGGCTCCTTGCACCCTGTCCCTGCCAGCCTTTACATGGCGGTGCTACCGCCTTGTAAAAGCTGGCAGGGAGGGGGAGTCGTAATCCCCGGATTAGGACCAGAAGCACCACCAGCACCACAACCAGCACCACCACCAGCACCGCCAGCCCCTCCATTAGAGGAGTAGTAGCGGTGCTGGCAGTCTGACTGTGGCAGACCGCCACGGTCGTAACTGTTGATGTTAGACTGCCACATTGCCGGTGGTTCAATTGCCACCGCGGCCCTGGAGGTTCTAAGTCCACCAGGGTTGTAATGAGGGGCTAAATCTATTGAGACATTTCAGCTTGTTAGCTGTATTTCTGTATCTTTTGAACTTATTCCTGGTATGCCTATATACCAGATTGATTAATAACCTGAAATAAATTCTTCTTAACTACAGCTATTGGTTCCTGGTCTTTACTGTGTAGTCACATTGGCTTCACAAGTCAGAATTTCTTTTTTTAATGTATCCTCCCTTTCAGTGCTTCATGTCAACCAACAAAGGTCCATACGACCAATGGGGAAACTCTCTGACAACTTTACTAAGAGATTGCGATACGCCTCCTTGAGTGCTCCCACCACTTCATGCCACAAATTGCAATTCGTCCTTGACCTATGTGTCTCCAGGAGTTCTTGACAATCATGAGAATTCCCTGAAGCAGTGCTTCTGCTAACATTTCAGCAGCAGTCTTTGCAACTTTCCAGCCAACCCTCACAGTTTTGAAACAAGCAGGGCGGGTGAAGAAAGGTCTACAGGCAGCATTGCCTCTAAATCTCATCAAGCCTTGAGCGTATATCCTTCTGTTTTTGCAGCCTCTCTTCTGTACAAGTATCTGACTGAAGAAGGTAGAATTCTCTCAGAATGTATACCCTCTCTGTGTATGCTTCAGTGCATTACACAATGTCAATGGTTTTAATTTGTTTTGGCAACAACCTATTGTTAATATTAAAAACCTACTGGACAGTTTAAAGAATTCATCAGTTAACACCGTTTGAGAATCCATTTAAATTCCTGCAACTCCTTTACTTGTTCCTTCACAACAAAGCACACAGTGCAAAATTAATTGCAATTCGGGACTTGCCATGAAGGAAGCAAACCAGTTTGCCCATGATCACATGATTCCATTTGATGGAATGTACAGATTCAAAAGCAGAAGTCCAGATATTGATGTTTGCAACCTGCTTGCGAGATTAAATATACACCACTGTCCTTACATTTCTTTACCTGGTGAATCGGAATGATAAATTCTCTGGTGTGTTTGGCAGAATAGAAGTGGATGTTTTATGAGCATTTCACTGTAGACTGCAAAAGTAGGAAAAGATTACTTACAGGTAACTTCAGTATTCCAATGTTGGCTTCTTTCATAGATTCATGTGTTTGAACCATTCCCTGTCGTCAAGGTGGGATTCCCACTGTCGACGGACTTCCAGCTTTATTCACCAAATTTTCTCTTATTTATACAGAGCTGTTGTAATTAGTCTTGACAGGAAGAGGTGGTAAGGTTGTAGCACCTTATGGGTGGCGCACAAAGTGTGGAAAGCATTTTATGAGGGCAAACTGTGGAGATCATTTTATGGATGCACTTTGACTGTGGCCTATCCTGACGCACAGGCAGTCTGGCCAGCGCGCTGCAGTTATAACTCCTTATTCTTTGGATGCAACCGGCTTCCATTTTGATTGGTGGACTAGCAGCTGTAATGCAAAAGGAGGCAAGGGGATATGTAATTAATGCCGTCTGCAGCGCATGCACGAAATAAGTGCATGTAAATGGCACACCGGGAGCACAATGAAGGCGTGTCAAAGGCAAGTCCATCTACATCCATCTGTGCATTGGCCTCACATTGTGCTAGCTACGCCTATTGTGAGGGCATGGGCCCTAGTCTACACTGCAGGTAATACCGATCAAATGTGTTACTCTTGTAAAGAGTTGTTAAATATCAACAAGTCCTGGTTAGACTCTGGCGAAATTTAGTACCACAGATGAGCAGATGCTGGGTCACGCAACCTACTAGATAGACATAGAGAAATCATTTATGCAGCCTGAGTTGAGTTTTGCAACTCGTGCATTGAGAAAAAGAGTTTCGACATGTTGTGCGCCTTAATTAATGCGTGTTTCTTAAACATGCAGTGGAAATGAATGAGGTGATTGTGACAACAAATGTTGACATGCTTTTTGTCACTGACTCTTGGACAGCACCTAAGTTTGCTGCAGCCTCCACCAAAGGTTATAAAAATGTTCATATATCTCATCCTTTAAGAAGAGGTGGGGTGTTGGCTTTTATGTTTAAAATGGGGCAGCGTATGTCCTTTGGGAGAAATATTTTGATTTTCAATTTCCCTCTCCTCCACTGTCTCCACTGGTTGCATGCTTTGTTACTGCTCTCCTGGAATCTGCAGTAATTTCTGATTTTAATGTGTGGGCGGAGCTGCCTAATAATGCTTAGGTGGCAGATTGGGTGAGCATACTAGCTGGGAAACATCATCATTAAATGAAATGCCCCTCCCTGCACACATCAGGAGGGTTAGATACTCAGCCTGATTTTTGCCCCGGCGGAGCTTGTTGCTACTACTTGTTGTTTTTTCATTTGCTGCCCTAAATGCGCTGTGTATGCTCACACATGGGCCCCCGGCTCACTGTGCCACTGGAACCATGCTGTACCTGGCTGAAGATCTCTAACTAGAGCAAAACCAGTCCTAGGTTGTTTGTGTTCTGGCTCAGGAAGAACCTGGCCTGGCAGTTTGAGCTGGGCTGTTCCCATGAGGAGCAGGTCAAGAATGATTTGCATATGGCTGGTACTAGACTGAGGTGGCATGGGGGGTGAAAAACAATGGATTGTAATGCGGATCCGAGCAACTGCCAGTGGTTGAGATTAATTCAAACGTTCCATACATCACCTTGTTGTTTTCTCATTTGCTGCCATAAGTATGCCGGGTATTCCCAGAAGTGGGTCACGGGCTCTCAACCAAGCTACACCTGGCTGAAGAGCCCTAACTCTGGAGAAACCAGTCCTGGGTTGCTTGTGTTTTGGCTTGGAAAGGATCTGGTCGGGCGGTTTAGGCTGGACTATCCCCATGAGGAGCAGGGTTGAGACTGATTTGCATATAGCTCTTTCCAGACTGAGGTGGCATAGTGGGCGAAATACAATGGACTGGGATGCTGCCCGAGTAATTGCTAGTGGATGAGCTTATCATTACATCGATGACCTTGTTATTTTTGCATTTGATGTCCGTTGGAACTTTTGGCGTGCATGGATATTGTCCCCCCTGTCTGAACTGACCATTTCCTAATTCAGTTTAGGACAGAGAGATGATCAAGGACAAGCATGGTTTGACAAAGGTGAATAGGAGACTTGCTTTAGTACAATCTTAGGCAAAGATATCTGCCAATGATTTTACAGCCACCCTAATAACTTTTGCATTTTTATTGGAAAAGGGCTTTGTGAATACTGATTATGAGAAGTAGGTTTCCTCAGCTATTGACACTGTACTTTTCCTTCACAACCCTCGTCACGAGCGGACTCACCCATCTGCTACTTCATATGAGAATTCACCGAGGAAATCTAAAATGAGTTGCAAAAAATTAGAAAGAATCTGGCGAGGCTAAACTAAATCTTGAGGAAGCATTAAAAGAGTGTGTGTTCTCCACCTTGCACTAATCAGACCTTTGAGCATACACAGCAGCTGTGTGATTAATTGCCTAATTTTGCTGATGAGAAAAACTATAAGATTTGTTTGAGGATGGTAACCCCTCTTCCTAGTTCTCATAGTGCAGCTAGTACACCTAATCCAGATGTAGAGTGTAGCTTACCTTTGGAAGTCGAGATGTCTGTTCTCTTTGGCTTTGAACAGCTTACCCCGGAGTTTCTTTTTGGACCTGGCAAATTGCATTACTTATGGCTTCCCTCTGGACCCTCTTCTTCCCGGAGTCTCGAATATGGCCGCCCCTTGCTGGTCAATGCCTCTTATGAACATTTGAAATAAATCCTTCTCAGACATGACAGTAACAGATGAGTGAAAATGGCTCTGATTGTACCAGAAGGCCATGGCGGACGCTTCAACCTTGAGGTATTTCGGCCCTATATTGCTGTTACCTATTCCTGTTAAAATTATGAAAAAATGTATCAACAGGCAGATCTCTAGATTTCAGGAACAGTATAGCATCTTGGACCCACTAAAATCTGCCTTTCGCATGGCATGTAAGAGGAAAACAGCTTTTGTATCTGTTTTGAAGACCTTCGAGTGTTGTCAGACAACAGTTTCAGCAGACTTTATGCCGACTTCGACACTGTGTCACGTGACAAATTGCTTTCAAGGCTGGATGAGGTAGACATTCATAATTCAGACACCCAATGGGTTAAGTTTTATTTGAGGATAGGTGGCAGGTCATCCAACTTTCGTTCTTTTCTGTCTGAGTTTAAGGCCTTATGGGGAAACATTCCTCAGGGCTCTTTGCTGATCCCATCTCTTCTGAATTTGTACATCTGTCCTTTGTCACAGCTTGTACAATCTTTTGGGGTTAAATTCTTGACCTATACTATACTGATGACACTCAGTTTGTTATAAGTCACCTTGTTGCCCTGCCCCACTTCAAAGTGAAAGGGCAGGAATGCACTGTATCTATGGCATATGATGCATTCCTGTTCTTTCCCCTGCACTGGCACCTTTGCGGCAGCCTAGGGCCAATGCAGGCACCTGTGTGTGCGTTGTAGACATGATTGTTTTTGCACAGGAAGGGGCACCGTCCCACACAAAAAAGCTGGCAGGCCTTTTACTCTTTCTATGTGTGCTTCGGAACGCAGCACACAAAAAAAGAGGGAAAAAAAGCAGAGAAATAAAGATGTTTCTCCTCATTGCACCTCCCTGGGATGCGTCACAATCCTTGGTTGTTGCATTGGAACACCAATGACAACACCCATCGAACGCCTCCCTGACTAAGAGTAAGGCAATGCAGTGAGTTTCCGCTGCCTTGCCTTACTCCATATCTATGAGGCCATTCAAAGCCGCACAGAATGGCTTTGCATGGCTTCATAGATATGATTGAGAAGTCTGCGCCGCTGCATCAAAAGTGATTCAATGGCAGCGCAGGCCTCTCATAAATATGCCCCACAATGTCTAACGGCAGTGAAGTTCTTCTAGAGTGCATGCTGGATGCAGAGCTTAATTTGTAAATAAAAACGTGCTGGTGCCCAAAGCCCTCCTCTTAAACAAATACTGAGGCGGTGTCATCCTGAAGCCATCTCGGGCCTCTTTAATCCATATAAAGCCCCTCCCTGCCCCTGCAGCTCACTCTAGCAGTTTTCTACTTTCTCCCTTTGAGACACTTTTTCATTTTTCCCTTCCTCCGTCTTTCCCCTGTGTCTTTTGCTCGCAGCAAATGCTTGAGGCAGGAGAATAAACCCCATCCCTCAAAAATAAGTGCCGGTGCTCAGCACCGGAAACAACAACCACAAAGTAAGCACTGGCTGGATGTAGCCACATGGTTGTTTCAGAACTACTTGAAAATAATGCTGACAAGACATCCATTCTGCTTTGTTCAAATGGCTCTTCCTCCACAGCCATTTCTACTGATTTCTAGTCTGCTCCTCCACTTCTGTGGTGGCACATAACCTAGGGGTTCACTTTGGAAATTGACTGACACAAGTCATTAGCTATTTATCTTCTGCCTGTTTCTCTGTTTTTACAGCTGCTTCATAAAATCCCTTTTTCTTCCTTCTTTCGGACTGGCTGTGGGCCAATCGACCATTCTTAGTAGGCTGGATTACTGTAATTCTCTGTTTCTTGTCTCATCTGCTGAACTTTTAAATAGACTACAGCGCATTCAGAATTGCACTCCCAGATTAGCTTTATAGTGGCCTGATTAATTTCTGTCCTCGATTGTCTGCCTATTGTGAAAAATATTAGTTTTAAGACTCTGAGCTGTGCTCATAAGGCTTTCTATCGAAAGCTTCCTCATTACCTTTGGCTGACGCTGTGTCACCATTCTCCTGCGCACAAGCTGCGCTCCGAAGAAGCTCTTCTAGCTGCTGCTCCCACGTTGAAGTGGGTGAGATAGGGTGGCAGGTCATTCTCTGTCAGAGAAGCTCTTCATTAAAATGTATTAACCCTTTCCATGCAGAAAGTGGAAGATCTACTTCGTTTTAAGAAAGTCTGAAAGACTTGCCTTTATACACAACTATTTGTTACCAAAGATCTGGTATTACTTTGTGCTAATTTCACTGTCTTTGCAACACTGGCCCAGAGATTGAGTTAGGCGAATCTAAGTGCTTTTAACAGATTGTGGCGAGAATGTATTTTATATCTGCTGCTAATAGCATATGCTAAATTATGTTATACCTGCTTAAAGTGCTATCCATCAGCATAATTGCACATTATCTCATATTTTAAGTGCACTGGCACTTTGTATTCTAGTGTTGTATATTTCACATTTAGCTTAACTGTTCAAGCAAGCATGGCCTAATTCCGAATTTGAAATAAACAAGCAAGAACTGCAGATTTAAATGAAGTGAGCTTTTCTGCAGTAGTCTGGTGCACTCTGAAGATCGACCCCAGAATATCAGTAAGGCACAATATTGAGGGCAAAATATTGAAAAAGAAATTGACATGTAAGTAAGTCTAGATGTTCTATTCACAACTATATATGTACCTATGCAGTGCATATATCTTCAAGATATGTTGATGTTTAGTTAGGATTCTAACATGCCCCTACCTTTCCATGTTTTGTCCCTCAACATTCTGTCATCTTTATTGTCGTACCATGATATTATTTGGGTCAATATTCAGTAGTACGATGCCCTACTGCCTCTTCCCCCCAAGGTCTTCTCAGATTCTTCAAACAAGAAGAGGGAGCAACCTGCTCGTTACTGTCTACCGTGCGTTTTGGTTCAATCAGTGCATAACTGTAGACTAACACACACTGGATTTATCAATACGTGCTCCAGTGATTTAGACAGCGAAACTCTGGCCATGTGCCATCATGAATCACACACAGAATATTTTTGCATCTAACTATATTTTTGCTGGAAACATGTGCTACATTTTTTTAGCTTTTCCCAGTGTCTGTCTTTCACGGCGGGACTGAGGCTGATAGGTTACCAGGACTCTCTTTTTTTAGTTCTTTTGCTACACTATGCCAAGAGTATGATAAAATGTATTAGGGCCGTGTAGTGTGAACGGGATGGTTGGAGACAGCTGGCTTTCACAGAGGACCACCTTCCACTATGATATGTTCGTAATAGCGATGCAATGTTTCTAAACGATGAAACTTTTCAATGAACACTTTTGTTGATTGTCATGGCAAACAATGTCAGACCTAGTATACAAAATCACTGGCCTTTGTGAAGCACATGCAGCTTTATTTTTGACACTTAGGTTCTTCTTGCAACCAGTAAGTTCAGATGATACGAAGCTTGACAGTGATGTAGAGACACAAGCTTTGTCTTTAATGAATGTGTGATATTTCACAGTTGCCTTGCCTGTTCTGGGTCTCTGGTTTTAAGATGCTTGCCTTGTCTGCTCTGTTTTTTTATCAGTCTTTAATTTATGTACTTGCAGCTTTATATAGCGCATACTAAAGCCAGGGATGACAGCGCTTTATGTCTTGCTCGCTACCTGTGGTTTGTAAAACCGTTTGCTTCATCTGTTATACGTGATGCGTGCTCTTCCTTTTCTGTAATCATCATGTAGAAAAGTCTACCATGCCTGCTATGTTTTGTGGGCACTTGCTATGCATGTCCTGGACCTGTGGTCATAGTAGGCATGCTTTGTGTGTCATGCACATACAGTTATGAGATGCCTGCTCTAGTTGTCCTGCAGACTAGTGAAGCCTGCTCTTACTGTCTACTGTCTTGCACCTGCAGCTTGAAGAAGCTTGCTCTATGTTTTTCTGAACCTATTGTTTAGTGAAGCTTGCTCAGCCGGTTTTGCACCTGTAGTTCAGAGAAGCATTCTCTTTCTAATCTTCACCAGTAGTTTAGAGACACTTGCTCCACCTCTCTTGCGCCTATAGTTTAGGGATGCATGAGAGAAGATATATGTTCTACTCTCACGCAGCTCTAGTTTATCGAAGGCAGCTATACCTGTGCTGAACCTGAGGTTTATGGATGCTCATTCTGTCTAGGTTGTCTGTGTAGTTAAGGAACCTTGCTCGTTTAGTTTAGGAAAACATACTCCAATCGAATTTATGGTTTTAGGGAAGCGTGCGCTATCTGTCATGGATCTATGCTTTAAGGATGGTTGTTCTGCTTACACTACACCTTTGAGTTAGGAACTCCTGCTCTTCCTCTGCTGCATGTAGGGGACATTGCATCTCTTACTCTGGATTTTTGAGGACAGTGTGCTCTGCCTAGTGTCTGGATAAGAGCAGAGCACTGGCCTTTAGCTCAATCTCTGCACTCCAAGAGCCCCACAGAAGGCAGTATCAGCGTGCTCTGGTAAACCTGGTTGGTAGAATAAAAGTACTTTGCTGTAAATCCTCTGCTATCATTCTAACTTAATTGTACCATCATTCATCCCAGCCACAGGGCCTTGGACTTTGTTCATCACTGTATGCTCCCTGATAACACATTAAATGCTGATCTCTGGATATCTTTTGTCAGCCCCCGTTTCCATTACTCTATCTGCACCACCACCTAGTTTTCTCTCAATGAGTTTCACTTAACAGCTAGATCCTGTCACTCCTGCCTCCCAGGCATAGCAGCTACATGACCTGCCGAGGGGCCAACTGCACGTTCAGACAGAGGGCAGAGAAGGGTAGATCTAAAAGGGAAACACAAGGATTCACGGTCTGCTCCATGCTCTGAAGGACTAGTGTGGCTGGGGCAATATCAGTTACCCTGTTTTCAGAGGCCTACCCGTAAATGTTCGTTTTTATGCTTTAGGCAAGGGTGTAGCTATCAAAGAGCAGAGCCAATAGGATAATTACATAACAGACATAGCACAAATATGCACCCATGATCACATGGGTATTTAGATAACAGATTTTTTAATTATATGTTTGCAGGAAATATATTGCTGATCTTTTCCAAGTAGTGTAACAGGCCCGCATTTTATGTACTTGAACTGAAGTTGCTGGCACACTTCCTCTGCCGCTGGGGCTGCACTAGGAACAACTGATGCTGCACTTGTACTTTAAAAAAAAAATGTTTTATTGACAGTCTCCTATAGTTGCATTAATTGGGGACAATGAGATATGTAATCAAGCCAAGCATGACTTTGTACAGCATGTTTATGTATACAGAGGATACAAATAGGTATTCCAGTCCACTATTTGGCTCCATGCGGTAACATCTATTTCTAAAACAACTTCCGATGTCATCTTTAGATGGATAGTGACAAGCAGAAAGAAGCAGTACTGGCAATCGCACCCAACTAAAAGTGTGAATATACAACAAGTATGGGAAGCACCTTTGCTCCTAGCCTAGCCGGTCATACTCATTGATGGATTGGTTTAATTCCTCTGAGCATTTTTTAAGGGTCCCTCTGGACATGCATGCTTTTAGACAAACCTCTATAGTAAGGATTTCACCCTTAAGTTCCTCCGCAAGACGTGTGGCCATTTTTATGATTAAAATAAACCAATCGTGAGTGAAATGCCACAATATTAGTGAGCAATCTTTCTTGAAAATCTTATCCTTTTGGGAAAAAAATGTTAATTTCTCACTATTAGGCCCTGTAGGGCTGCATTTGCCCTCAGGTACTCCGTCATCATGATTCCATGGATCATGGTTTTAACTAGATTCCTGTAGGAAAGTACCATCTTGCCTGGCATGTTACCCCCATATTTCACTGTATATATGTTGTTTTAGTGTATGTGTCACTGGGACCCTGCCAGCCAGGGCCCCAGTGCTCATAAGTGTGCCCTGTATGTTTTCCCTGTGTGATGACTAACTGTCTCACTGAGGCTCTGCTAACCAGAGCCTCAGTGGTTATGCTCTCTCTGCTTTCTAAATTGTCACTAACAGGCTAGTGACCAATTTCACCAATTCACATTGGCATACTGGAACACCCTTATAATTCCCTATTATATGGTACTGAGGTACCCAGGGTATTGGGATTCCAGGAGATCCCTATGGGCTGCAGCATTTCTTTTGCCACCCATAGGGAGCTCTGACAATTCTTACACAGGCCTGCCACTGCAGCCTGAGTGAAATAACGTCCACGTTATTTCACAGCCATTTACTACTGCACTTAAGTAACTTATAAGTCACCTATATGTCTAACCTTCACCTGGTGAAGGTTGGGTGCAAAGTTACTTAGTGTGTTGGCACCCTGGCACTAGCCAAGGTGCCCCCACATCGTTCAGGGCAAATTCCCTGGACTTTGTGAGTGTGGGGACACCATTACACGTGTGCACTATACATAGGTCACTACCTATGTATAGTGTCACAATGGTAACTCCGAACATGGCCATGTAACATGTCTAAGATCATGGAATTGTCACCCCAATGCCATTCTGGCATTGGGGAGACAATTCCATGATCCCCTGAGTCTCTAGCACAGACCCGGGTACTGCCAAACTGCCTCTCCCGGGGTTTCACTGCAGCTGCTGCTGCTGCCAACCCCTCAGACAGGTTTCTGCCCTCCTAGGGTCCAGGCAGCCCTGGCCCAGGAAGGCAGAACAAAGGACTTCCTCAGAGAGAGGGTGTTACACCCTCTCCCTTTGGAAAAAGGTGTCAGGGCTGGGGAGGAGTAGCTTCCCCCAGCCTCTGGAAATGCTTTGATGGGCACAAATGGTGCCCATCTCTGCATAAACCAGTCTACACCGGTTCATGGATCCCCCAGCCCTGCTCTGGCGCGAAACTGGACAAAGGAAAGGGGAGTGACCACTCCCCTGCACCTCCCAAGGGAGGTGCCCAGAGCTCCTCCAGCATGCCCCAGACCTCTGCCATCTTGGATTCAGAGGTGTGCTGGCACACTGGACTGCTCTGAGTGGCCAGGGCCAGCAGGTGACGTCAGAGACTCCTTCTGATAGGCTCTTACCTGTGTTACTAGCCTATCCCCCTTCCTAAGTAGCCAAACCTCCTTTTCTGGCTATTTAGGGTCTCTGCTTTGAGGAATTCTTCAGATACCGAATGCAAGAGCTCACCAGAGTTCCTCTGCATCTCTCTCTTCACCTTCTGCCAAAGGATCGACCGCTGACTGCTCAGGACGCCTGCAAAACCGCAACAAAGTAGCAAAGACGACTACTGCAACCTTGTATCGCTTCATCCTGCCGGCTTTCTCAACTGTTTCCTGGTGGTGCATGCTCTGGGAGTAGCCTGCCTCCTTCTTGCACCAGGAGCTCTGAGGAAATCTCCTGTGGGTCGACGGAATCTTCCCCCTGCAACCGCAGGCAACAAAAGACTGCATCACTGGTCCTCTGGGGCCCCTCACAGCATGACAAGCGTGGTCCCTGGAACTCAGCAACTCTGTCCAAGTAACTCTCACAGTCCAGTGACTCTTCAGTCCAAGTTTGGTGGAGGTAAGTCCTTGCCTCCCCGCGCTAGACTGCATTGCTGTGTACCGCGTGATTTGCAGCTGCTCCGGCCCCTGTGCACTCTTCCAGGATTTCCTTTGTGCACAGCCAAGCCTGGGTCCCCGACACTCTAACCTGTAGTGCACAACCTTCTGAGTTGTCCTCCGGCGTAGTGGGACTCCCTTTTGTGTCTTTGCGTGGACTCCGGTTCACTCCTCTTCTAAGTGCCTGTTACAGTACTTCTTTGGGTGCTGCCTGCTTCTGTGAGGGCTCCCTGACTTACTGGGCACCCCCTCTGTCTCCTCATCCAAGTGGCGACATCCTGGTCCCTCCTGGGCCACAGCAGCATCCGAAAACCCTAACCGCGACCCTTGCAGCTAGCAAGACTTGTTTGAAATCTTTCTGCATGGGAACACCTCTGCAAGCTTCTTCACGACATGGGACATCCATCCTCCAAAGTGGAAGTTTCTAGCCCTCTTCGTTCTTGCAGAATCCACAGCTTCTACCATCCAGTGGCAGCTTCTTTGCACCCTCAGCTGGCATTTCCTAGGCATCTGCCCACTCTCGACATTGTCGCGACTCTTGGACTTGGTCCCCTTGTTTCACAGGTACTCAGGTCCGGAAATCCACTGTTGTTGCTTTGCTGGTGTTGGTCTTCCTTGCACAAACCCCCTATCACGACTTCTGTGCTCTCTGGGGGTTATAGGTGCAATTTACACCTACTTTTCTGGGACTTGGGGTGGACTATTTTTCTAACCCTCACTGTTTTCTTACAGTCCCAGTGACCCTCTACAACATGGGTACTCACAAACTTTTTCTCTGGGGCCAAAATTGCAGTATGGTTTGCGGCCGAGGGCCGCACTGAAGTGACAGCAGGGGTCCCCTTTTTCAAAACATTGCTAAACAATGCTGCATTTTGAATCCACACCCAGCACTAAGTGCAGAATGCTGGCGATGTTGTAGTCCCCAGGGGCCCTATTCCACATACTTTGGGAATGCCTCAAAATTACCCAATCTTGGGATGAGGTCCTGAATTACACAGATGCACACATAGATAAGCAGCTACCTAGATTTCCCGTTTACACCATTCTGGGACTTCCCAACAAGCTCACTTTCCCGCTTAGATCTCATAGAGGAAGACAAATTGGTTTGGCATTGGTAGCAGCCAACAAGCCTATCCTTGCTCACTGGGGCACAAACAAGATCCCAACCCACCTTGGATGGTTCCACCGTCTCTGGCATGTGCTAGGTATGGAGAAGCTCACCCTTGTCGTAACAGGAGTGGGTGACTCCTATAGGGAACGCTGGCAGCCATACATAGCGCTTTTGTCTAAGGAATTTTTGAGAACTGGTGTGTCTCAAATATTTATGGCTACTGAGATTAACAAACACAGATGACCCTACCCAGACTGGGAAAAGCCCACATGTAACTGGGAAAGTTGAAACCATGTTGCAATGTGCCTTCCTGACTATTTTCATTAGCACTGCAAAGCTTTTCGTTGTTGGTTTGTTATCTATAATGACATGCAAGAATAAAAACAGATTTGAACCATAAAAATGTAAAGGAGATCATTTTAGCAGAAGGAAAGTAGCATCATTTGGGAAATTAGAGGGTTTGCCTGTGGTTAGGGACCATAGTCTGTTATTTGCCTTCACAGTTCAGCCCCTAGTCTAAAAACATGAGGTAGGATAATACCCTACTACCCCTTAACTATAATGGATTTGATATCAAGCCTTAATTATATGCTGATAATCTGATCATGTACTCAGTGGAAGTGGAGGGTATATTGAAAGCTGTTTCCCAAATCTGCAAGAATGAGGTGAATTATCAAGTTATAAAGTAAATTCCTTTAAAGGTGACCTACTGCAATGGAATAGTTCTAACTGTTCTTATCTTAGTAAACGTAGGTTAAGATATTTAGGAGCTCAAATAGTGCAAAAGTATGAGTATATACCTTCTGTTAATTTTGTTTTGGTTTTTAAGAAGGCCAAATATCTAATGAAAAATGGTACAGACCAATGCTATAACTGAATGAATAAATGTGGTGAAACAAAAAATATTGCGAAAATGTACTTTAATCTTTCAAGCACTATACACATATACTGACTCACTTTTTTAGGGAGTTCAAAGATAAAAAACAAACCATCATGGCTAATAAATCTTCCCAGTCACCTGGAAAAAGCTGTGTAGATCGTTCAACAATAGAGGATGGGTCTTACCTGGTTTTATACTCCACTATTTGGCATTATAGTGGATGGCAAAAGAATCAGAAGCTTATTTATTTCAAACTATAGATAAGGAACCATTCAACCAATGGCCGCCGTACGTAAACATAGAGGAGGGCCGCGGGAGCATGCGCAAAGAAGCCACTATTGCGCATGCTCCCGCGGCCCTCTTCTATGTTTATGTACTGCGGCCATTATTATATGGCGTTTCTCGGCCGTGTCCGCGGGCCGCCAAGGTAGGTCCGTGGGGCCGCTGGCGGCCCGCGGGCCGTACTTTGAGTAACGTCGCTCTACAAGCTCACATAGGTTTGGGGTCCATTCGTGGTTCGCATTCCACTTTTGGAGTATATGGTTTGTGTTGCCCCTATACCTATGTGCTCCCATTGCAAGCTATTGTAACTTTACACTATGTTTATGTACTGCGGCCATTATTATATGGCGTTTCTCGGCCGTGTCCGCGGGCCGCCAAGGTAGGTCCGTGGGGCCGCTGGCGGCCCGCGGGCCGTACTTTGAGTAACGTCGCTCTACAAGCTCACATAGGTTTGGGGTCCATTCGTGGTTCGCATTCCACTTTTGGAGTATATGGTTTGTGTTGCCCCTATACCTATGTGCTCCCATTGCAATCTATTGTAACTTTACACTGCTTGCATTACTTCCTTTTGCTATTACTGCATATTTTTGGTATTGTGTACATGTATCTTGTGTATATTTGGCATCCTCATACTGATGGTACTCACTGAGATACTTTTGGCATATTGTCATAAAAATAAAGTACCTTTATTTTTAGTATATCTGTGTATTGTGTTTTCTTATGATATTGTGCATATGACACCAGTGGTATAGTAGGAGCTTTGCATGTCTCCTAGTTCAGCCTAAGCTGCTCTGCTATAGCTACCTTCTATCAGCCTAAGCTGCTAGAAACACATTTTCTACACTAATAAGGGATAACTGGACCTGGTACAGAGTGTAAGTACCCCTTGGTACCCACTACAAGCCAGGCCAGCCTCCTACAATTCCCTTTTAGGGTGTTGAGTTCATCCCAATCCTTACTGTCACTCTGGCCCTTCTACCACCCACAGGACACTACCCATGTGGGAATTGCAGCAGGTGATATTTGACAAAAGCGACCACAAGGGTAATTTTTAATGACAATACTACATGGGAAATGAAGAATTTCACCAACTGCAGCACCCAGCGAGTAGTCTATATGATTACATGGCCATGTAATTTACATTACACAGAAAGGACCGCCCGCAAAGTGAAAACTTGCATCAGCGAATATCTTAGTAATTTTAGGTGTAGCTGCGCCACCACAAAAATGTCCTCTCATTACATTAATAGTGCACATACAGTGGAGGATTACCGATGGGTTATTCTTGAACATCGCAAGGAGGCTAAGAGCGAATCCTTCCTACTCGAAAGAGAACAACGTTCATGGCATGCTTCATCATTGGGTTTTGAAACTATGCAGTCACCAATGTGGCCTTGATAAGAATATCCCCTGGGGCCAGTTAATGCAACAGTAACATCTGGTATACCCTGACTAACGTGACTCCATAACATTTTACAACAGTGCTACCACGTATTCCATCGGTCGCAGCACACCTCGTACTGCAGGAGAACAGTACGAGGTGCAGGAGAACAGGAGGAAACCCAATGATGAAGCATGCCACCAAGGGGTAACACTGGTGGGTGAGGGTTTTTCACACGCAAAAAAAACTTTTTTCCACCCTGTGGAAGTTCCTTTGGGCTGGGCCTTTTTGTAAAATTGTCCTGAAAGAATCAACTCAGGAGTCAGCAGTCCTGGAAAAGTCACACATGCGCCATAGATTGTCTCATATATGATGCACAGTCTTAGCTTGCCAAGCTCTTGCCATGCCAAGTGCTGCGGCAATGGCCAATAACCTTAGAGGTAGCAGAGGACCAGTCTCTGGACAAGGAGGAGTAGTTCATTGAGAGCACATTGGCAGGGGTCTCATTTAGCCTGCATTGAACAGTCTGTCCTAATCTCTCTGTCGGTCTGTGGTTGTGCTGTTGGAGTCCACACAATGGGAGTCTGGCACCCCCATCAGGAGGCACCATACCAAACTTTTTATGTTGCCTTTACCTTGTTGATACAATCAAAAGAATGTACCTAACATTCTTTATGGGAACTGGGTGTCAATACATTTTACAAGATATTTGCATCTAATTCAATTGATTTACTGTAACATAAAAGCAACATAAACGGTGACCTGTAGAAGTAGCCTTGACTGTCCTTACTAGTAAGTGACCCATCGAAATCTTGACACTGGGGTTGAAACGTCGATGTACTCTATTTCATAAGATTACATAATTTGACTGTGGATGCTATGTTCAACTGTTGTTCTCAGTATTAAATTACTAATTTATTTTGTTGCTTTTAACTATATTTTCTTTAACACCACCTGTTGACCTTACTGGTCACTTATCCATTGTCCACTGATTCCTTTATGGACTGTCTGAGCATTCCTAAACAATGGATATCGTTTGTAAATAAATATGTTTACTCTTTAAATTTCAGGCCTCTGTAAGGTTCATTGAACAATGACGTTGATCTCTGCTGTTTGTGTTCGGCCGGAAGGGAGAAACTACACAGCCCACATCCAGGGGTGTAGCTTTTAGGGTGGGTGCTTGGGGTGTTACACCCCCTAATACATGTATCTACTTATCAATAGTTGGGTACAGGTGCTATCAGTCGTTTATTGTGGGATGCCAGTCTGATTTCAGCAGGGATTTTTACATGCACAGAGACAGACAAAAAACACACACACTCTATTTGAAAGTCCTAAAAAATGTTGGTTATTTTACCACAAAATGGCATTCCTCTCCCTTTCCACTGTCCTTTAGGCCCCTCTAATGCACCCTGCTCAATGTATAATGTATTTAAACATGATATGCCATCCTGATTGTTGGCAAATCTAAAGCTCACCCCCCCCCCCATTTTACTGACCAAGCTATGCCCCTGCCCACATCCCACTGGGACGAGAGTGCAGCACACCTGTGTTTTTTAAGATACTCAGGACCCCGCTGTGCAGGAAACTGTTTTTGCTGTTTGTAGCAAGCTGGAAGGGAGAGGTTACAAGACCGTCATCCCATTAGGGCCAAAGTGATATTTAAGGCACTCAGGACCCCGCTGCACAGACACATGCAGATGCACCGTCGCTGCCCAGAGAAAAGACTGGGCCAACAGTGGGCCCATCTGTGCCCATCCAAGGTAGATCGTAAGAGGCCGGGTTGGGCAGCCCCTCTTGACAACAGATTCCTGGAGCTAATAATATTCCTAATCAGGTCACAATGGCCATAAGGAAAACATCTGTACTGTGTGGTAATGACTGCCTGTTAACCCGGCCCATTGCTTCTTTCCTAACTCATGTCAGGGGGACTGTTAACCAAGAATTTGACACAGTGAAGGAAAGACTAAGGGCCTGATTACGACCTTGGTGGATAGGACACTCCGTCACATAAGCGGCGGATATCCCGTCCGCCGTATTACAAGTTCCATTATATCCTATGGAATTTATAAAATGGCAGGTGGGATATCAGTCACTTTTGTGACTTAGTAGGCCATTCGCCAAGGTCATAATCAGACCCTAAGTGCTAATAAGAAATCAGCATTTGTGATCTCGTACACCGAACTGCAACGTGAACGGTTGTCTGCCTGTATCTGAGCCTTGCAGTATCGCCTTGACAGATACACCTAGACAGTTATCGCCTTGACAGATACGCCTAGAGTCTGAAGGGGAAGAAAGGTGGCTCCTCTGTTCTCAATAATATCTCTAAGTTGTCCCCTAAAGTCACAACTGGCCCAAAAAACAAGTACTGGCAAAGACAATAGGTCTTGCCTTTGTGAACTATTGGCTTTGCCAATGGTTTTTACCCACGCTGCACAGCATCCAGGATGTGTGGCTAAAGTTTAAAAAACAAACAAACAAAAAATGATTAGATGCGACCGACTAGTCATTCACATCAAGGTTTTTACTCCTTGCTCCAGACAACCGCCTTAACCCCATTCCATCAAATGGGGCTTGTAGTTTAACTTTGCACCACTGTCGCCTCTTTAACTGTTATGTACAACAATCAACACCTGACGGTCACCACTTACCTTTCACAAACTGTCTAGATGGCTCAGCTTTGCACAAGGTTTATAGTAATTTCACAAACTTGTCCTTTTGAGACAAAAATAGTTTTTGTTAAAATCTGAAACAGATGATGCTTTATGAAGATTGCAGAATAATATTATTTATGCTGTGAACTCTCAATTACACTGGTATTTTCACGTATATGAGCAGTAAATAACACCAAACTATTACCTCTTTTAAACGTTCAAGCATCACTTTTTATCCAATCAGTGTCAGTGGTAAATGTGCAAAGTATGCAATTCGCTGTTTGTTTCACAGTATTTTCCCTGTGAATCGATTCTAAACACAACCATTTTACATGTGAATGATGTAAAATGATTTACAATAGGCACACGTTCTTTTTGACGAATACCCCAGAGAAGACCCTAAATAGCCAGAAAAGGAGGTTTGGCTACCAAGAAAGGAGGATAAGGCTGGACATAGGCAGACCACATGATCAATGGTTTCCTCCGCATCGCTACAGCCTCTGCATGTCACACTGTCCCCAGGGGATACTTGCCATTGAGGCAAATGTTTTAAAAAACCCCAATCACCCATCCTCAGGGCCAAAAAGGCCTTTTTCAACCAAAACCCATATGAGCAGGAGAAAAAACTGGAGGACATACCTGGTTTAAAAGAGCCAATTACTGCCCAGGCATGCTTCCGATGGGCAAGAAGAGAACAGTCTGAGTGATAAGAATACAATTGAATAAGCCTTTTAATCTCTGATTTAAACAAGGAATTGGGGGGATTGCTTTCCCAGAGATCGCCGGCATCCAATCGCAGTTTGCAGTCAACCAAAAATTGGGAGTAAGTGCACTTCGATTTCGGCTCACTAATTTCTTGCGACAGGACTGCCTCCAGATGGCCAACTGAGGCCTGACGCAGTTTATGACACAACTTCAGGAAAGCACCAGCATCAACTGCCACCAGATCCGGAAGCCCAAACTCCAACCGTACCTGCGCCGGTGAAGCCAGGGGCGGAACATGAAAAACTATTTTATAGATTTTATTATCCAACCTATTTAATAGGCAGGAGCCTTTGCCGAACAAAATTTCTTGACCATAAACCAGCATGGGGACGATCTTTGCTTTCATGACTTTCATTAAGGGAATGAGGGTCGGCCCCTTTAACACTTTTGCTAATTTGGAAAATGCCACCTGCAAAGCCACAGCTTTAAGTTCAATTGCCTTCTTGTGATTAACAAAGCTGCCCCTCGAATCAAAATGTACCCCTAAATATTTGTAGGACTGGTCAGAAACAAGTTTGCGGTTCTTACAGTACCAGCTAAAGCCCAAATGTTTTTTCCTCCCAAAGGGAACCACTTTTGTTTTACACAAGCTATCTTCTAATTGGTTAGCGGAAGTATACGTTGCAAGTTGAGTAAGCAACCGTTGAAGGCCGATCTTGGTACAACTGAACAAAGCAAGATCGTTGGCATAAAGCAAGTGACTAAGCCTAAGGCCACCGATCTTAGGGGGATGAGAATTGATGGCGTCAAGAGATGTTGAAATATCAGCAATAAACAAATTGAAAAGAAGAGGAGCGAGTACACAGCCCTGTTTCACACCACGAGTGGTTGAAATTTTCCTAGAAAGGGAGCACCCCTCGCCAAGCTTAATACGGACCCAGGTGTTAGTGTGGAGTTCTATAATAGCACCCAAAAGTACTAGAGGGATGCCCCAGCTTTGTAATTGGACCCATAGAGCACTCCGGGGGATCCGATCAAATGCTGCCTTGAAGTCCACAAAAAAGCAATTCAGTGTCAAGCCTGATGAAACCACCCTATCAATCAAAATAGAAAGGGCTAATAAATTGGTTGAGGTACCTGAGCCAGCTGAGAACCCCGTTTGAACTATGGGGATTAAGACCTTCGATTCAGCCCAAGCTCGAAGATCCTGCAACAAAAGGCTGGAATAAAACTTAGCCTCATTGTCCAGCAGGGCTATCATCCTAAAATTAGCAGGATCAGACCTTGAACCATTTTTATATGAAGGGTGGAGGATGGCACCATCGGGTATTGTTGAGGTTAGGAAACAGTGTTCGAACAAATGTGCGAAATGATTAGCCCAAAAGAGAGGATCCTGTTTACATAATGCCTGTGGAAGACAACTGGGACCGGGGGCTCCAAATTGCTTAGCCCTCGAGATGATGTGGGGAAGGCATGATTGGAAGGACTTCCTTACTCCCTGCATGGGAATTAGAGACCCTATAGATGAAGAACATGTTTTAAACAAAGCAGAAGTAGATCTATGGGCCCCCTCATCCAATGGTTCCCCATCCTGCTCACTATCAGAAAAATGGTTGGTCAAATAAGACGCCCATGCTCTCCCGAAATGTCAACAATGCCAGTGCCCCTTTGATTACTGGTTAGATTAGTAATAAGGGACCAAAATTTTGTGGAGTTTGAATCTTTGCTTGAACTTAGAAGTTTATCCCAAAACTGACCGAGATAGCTCTGATCGTCGTCATAAACAGCCTTCCTATAATCTTTCCTTCATTGACTATATTCAATTACTTAACGCTCTGAGTTGGGACTTTTCCTGATTGCCCTTGCTAGCCTATTCCGTGCTCTCTTTAAATTCTTAGTTTCTCTAGAGACAACAAAGGACTGGGGTGGAGCACAATTGCGCATGGGTTGGGGAAACTTTAACAATAGGAGGCAAGAAAGTTTAACCCATGACTCAATAGGGAACACACAACCCAAATTCTCAGAGTTAAAAAAATGAATGCATTCAGTCAATATTGTGCCAATAGAAGCGTTCAATTTTATGCGCTTTAGTGATTCGAAACAAACCCCATCCACAACCAGCATGACATCATGATCAGGAAATCTTGATTTGATAAATACAATTTGTGGACAATGGTCGCTCTCACTCTGAGGAGAAATCTGAAACTTTTCAATGAGAGGAAACAGTTCCATATTACAGATGGTATAATCTAAACAAGAGCAAGTTCGACCATCGGACCTTGTCCACCGAGGGGGGGCATCATCACATAAGGGACCATTCAAAACTTTAAAGCCCATACTACTAAGATGCATGACTAAGTACTCTCTCAAAGGGCAGTACAGACAACCTTGGGGCCTTAATTGTTCAGGAATTAACTGGCGGTTAACACAGTCTGGACCCTCAAGAGCCTCCATTGTATCCTGAAACAGGTTTGTGTTAAAATCACGAGTTATAAGATAACTAGCACATGGGTAAACCCCAACTAGATTGGCTACAATCTGCATCAATCGCAACAACCTACCCCTTTTTTCCTTGGTTCCAGGGGCAATGTAAACATTAATTATTATAATGGACTGCTGCACATGACCATTCCTTATAACAATTCCCTGGATCCAATTATATTCCCAAGCCAGAGGTAGTATACTCCTGTCTAATTTAACTGTCACATAAATGGCCAGGCCACCCTTGGCACGGTCATTCTTGCTCGTTCTGTGAGCAGATTTCCATATTTCTAAATACCCTGGCAGTGGACAACTATGCTCAGCTCAGGTTTCCTGAAGGGCAATTACATAATGACTGTTAAAAAATGTTAAAAGGTCGGCCGAAGCAAACTTATGCGCAACCCCATTAATGTTCCATGAACATAGGAACAGATGTCCAGAAGTTGGAACAAAACCGCCCACCCGCAAAAGAGTGGAAGGCAGCCAATCCCAGTTAGAAGACCCCTTAAAGCCAGAGTCAGTAGGGGGAATTCCATTAAAAGTAGAGGAGCCACCTAGGGCACTTTTCAAGATTGAAAATGGTTTCAAAACTGTATGAGCCGTCAAACATTGAGATTCTGATAATAACGCCGGGTATCCAGACTCCTTAAAGGGAGTTATTATAATACCCCATGAGCAAAATAAATCTCTCCTATGGAGAATAGACTGAGCTATTGTAGCAGAAATTAGTGTAACCAGAGTAGAGTCACTTGAGTAAGGCCCCCTAGAGTCTAAAAATTCATTGGACACAATGTCCTTAGAACCAATATGGTTAAAATCTGAAATGGCATTAAGAAGTCTTAAAATATTCCCCCTATTCAATATATCATGGGGACCCCTGGAGCGATATTCTGGAGTAAATACAAGTTTTGGAGTTAAACGACCCACTGGGGTCATGGAGGAGTACATGGAAATTGGAGGCTGCAACTGTTCATCTGCATTCAATAAACCTGTATAGACCCCCTGGACCTGATTTTCAGCAAAAGTGGTCAGGGGGCTTGATGGCAGGATTGCAGAAGAACTTCTTCTATTAACAGGCGGCAAAAAAGAGTTAGAAGAACCAAGGTCCAGAGCATCGCCGTTCATATTCCCATGAGCGATCTTGAGTACAAACAGTGTGGTAGCAGGGCAAGCAGAACCTCCGCTACGCCAATGGGCTGCTGCCGAAACCAACGCACTGCCAGGATTGCCTTTCTCACACGAAATCAAGCAATCCTTAAGGGGAGAGTCAGTCTCCTGTACAGTTGTTCCCACCAAGGGGGCATTAATAGGCACAGGCCGGAGAGAATTAGGGGATAAAGCCTCCCTAGGTGCACCTTGAAACTGCAAAGGCAGCTGCACCTCAAGATGCACCGACAATCGGATGTCAATCAAGGGTCTTTGAGATAGTTGGCTCCGCTTGCTGTTCTGTTGTTTGCGGAGTCTTTTTTTTTCCATCTTGGTCAACGGAGGTTGAGCCACAGGGTCGACTCCTGAGGACATTGGTTGAACTAAAACAGTTTGTACAAAGGTGCAAGATGAATGAGAAGAAGCAGGCACCACGAGCTCAGGTGCAGAGGATGGAGGAGACATAGAGGCACCCTTGGCCTCGATGACCAGCTCCAGAGCTCCGGTGACAAATGACCGGGGAGAGTTGATCAAATTTACACTCATGACTGGACAAAGTTTGTCTAATATTTTCGGTTCGATGGACCCCCGAACCAAATCAATAGGATTCGACAGGAGTGCCGATGACACAGGCGGTGAAGCTGGTCTTTCAATTTCACATACAACTGAAAAGGTAGGGAGAGATGACAAACTTTTGATGTTTGGGGAACAGCAACATGTCAGTTGAACATAATTGGCACTTGTCTGTGCTCTGGAAATAAGCTGATTGAGGTTCTCAATTTTTTGATCAATACCAGCTACATAAGAAGCCAATGTGTTCAACAGATCAACTTGGACGTCCAGTTTATCAGAATGGTAATTCAAAGACAGCACAGTCGAATGAAGGGTTTGCAGAAGCTGAAGCCAGGCAGAACTAGTTTCCGTGAGCGTAGGGGGGCCACATGATTAGATTCCTTAACAACACCGCTCAAGGAATCAGATAAAAGGCACGAGAGATCAAGAAGAGATTGATCGTTGAGTTTGCCTTTGATGAACTCGGTTTGGGAACTGTGAGCGGCCCCACTTGAGGACCTTAATGGTAATATTTGGTGGATACTGCCTGATGAATTCCGGATCTATTGGGCTGCCAGGGGGCTGGATAGCAAGAAGATGTCCTGATCCTGCAGGTAATCGTGGCAATCTGCAGTCTGCCCATCCGTCCCACCCAGCTAGTGAAAAGTTGCTGGAGATACCACTAAGAAGGATGCCCCCTCCCCTGGATTTAAGGAAAGATCCCTGGAGATAATAGTTGGAAGGGGTTTGTGTTTTAACAAAGGTGCAGCCCGCTGGTCCACAGGGAATGGTGAATGACACACTTCACTCTGAGGTGCTAACTGAGTGAAGACAGGTGAAGTGGGTGAAGCAGGATAATAAACTTGTGCCACAGTTGTAGAATATCCGTGAGCAGTAGGTAAAGGATCGATGACTGAAAGCTCCGTAAAAATGCTCTGGCCTAGCTCCGACTTGATCTCCCCTCCATTGACCAAGACTTCCAATTTAGTTTTTTTCTTAAAATACGACAGTAGAGACAATTTGCGAAGATCCAGGGAGCGTGGATGAGGCATAAGAACAACAGAAGGATAAGCCTTGGGAATCTCAGAGTTGGATAAATCAGCAGCCGATAAAAGGGGTGCAGCAGAAGTTGCAGAGGCTGATGCTAATGGTGAGGGCGGAGTGACGTTGCCCGCATTGACTGCACGACGGCATTTCTTGTGCTTTTGAGGGGGCTTTTGAGGTGTTAAGTACTCCTTCCTTATTTTGCCAAATCTCAGAGTACAACATGATCCTAGCCCCTACCTTGAAGCAAGGTAGCCTTGGCAGCAGCAGCGTACAGCGTCTCCAACAACCGCACGGTAACCCAGATACCACCCCCGAGTGACTCCACTCTCCGCAGGCAGACTTCAGCAGAGTCAATGTGAACTTTAGCACAAAAATAAATGGCGTCCTCCAGGCTGCGGGCGTCTGGTGGATCAGGCTCCACGAGTGCCAATGTTGCCAAGCCAAGAGATCACTCCGGCCCTCGAGATCCCAAGGCGGTGGCAGGGAGCCGCCCAGAGCCAACTAGAAGGGCCAACAGCTGCGTGAAGTGCTGCGTCCTGGGGCAGCCTTCCTTCCGAGGTCTGGGAGGAACAGAGAGGCAGCGAGCAAAGGAGTCTGGAGCGGGGGAGGCAGCAGGTCTGAAGCAACGGCGCACTGGAGGGCTCTCTCCTGTTGCACAACCATGCAGAGATAATGAATGCAAGAGCTCACCAGAGTTCCTCTGCACTTCCCTCTTCGACTTCTGCCAAGGATCGACCGCTGACTGCTCCAGGACGCCTGCAAAACCGCAACAAGGTAGCAAGACGACTACCAGCAACATTGTAGCGCCTCGTCCTGCTGGCTTTCTCCACTGTTTCCTGGTGGTGCATGCTCTGGGGGCTGTCTGCCTTCACCCTGCACTGGAAGCCAAGAAGAAATCTCCTGTGGGTCGACGGAATCTTCCCCCTGCTAACGCAGGCACCAAAAGACTGCATCACCGGTCCTCTGGGTCCCCT
Source organism: Pleurodeles waltl (assembly GCF_031143425.1). Classification (NCBI taxonomy): domain Eukaryota; kingdom Metazoa; phylum Chordata; class Amphibia; order Caudata; family Salamandridae; genus Pleurodeles; species Pleurodeles waltl. Next base: position 306,614,101 of record NC_090449.1, read on the forward strand.
CTCATCCTGACGAGCGTGGTCCCTGGAACACAGGAACTCTATCCAAGTGACCCTCACAGTCCAGTGATCCTTCAGTCCAAGTTTGGTGGAGGTAAGTCCTTGCCTCCCTAAGCTAGACTGCAAACCTGTGTACTGTGTGATTTGCAGCTGCTCCGGCTTCTGTGCACTTCTCCAAGGATTCTTTTGTGCACAGCCTAGCCTGGGTCCCCAGCACTCCGTCCTGCAGTGCTCATCCCTCTGAGTTGGACTCCGACGTCGTGGGACCCTCCTTTGTGACTCTGAGCCAGCTCTGGTTCACAAATCTTCTAAGTGCCTGCTCTAGTTCTTCTGTGGGGACTCTCTGAGTTGCTGAGTGCCCCCTCTGTCTCCTCCTCCAAGGGGCGACATCCTGGTTCTTCCTGGTCCCCAGCAGCACCCAAAAACCTCTACCGTGACCCTTGCAGCTAGCAAAGCTTGTTTGTGGTATTTCTGCGTGAAAACACTTCTGCAACCTCCAGCACATCGTGGAACATCTTCCATCCAAAGGAAAAGTTCCTAGCTCTCTTCGTTGTTGCAGAATCCTAGTCTTCTTCCATCCAGAGGCAGCCTTCTTCACCTTCATCTGGGTTTTCCTGGGCTCCTGCCCCCCCTGGACACTATCACAACTCTTGGACTTGGTCCCCTTGACTTGCAGGTCCTCAGGTCCAGGAATCCGTCTTCAGTGCTTTGCTGGTGTTTGTGGTTCTTGCAGAATCCCCCTATCACGACTATTGTGTCCTATTGGGGTAGTAGGAGTACTTTACTTCTACTTTTCAGGGTCTTGGGGTGGGGTATCTTGGACACCCTGACTGTTTTCTTACAGTCCCACCGACCCTCCACAAGCTCCCATAGGTCTGGGGTCCATTTGTGATTCTCATTCCACTTTTGGAGTATATGGTTTGTGTGCCCCTAGACCTATGTTAACCTATTGCATCCTATTGTAATTCTACACTGTTTGAATTACTTTTCTTACTATTACTTACCTGTTTTGGGTTTGTGTACATATAACTTGTGTATATTACTTACCTTCTAACTGAGGGTACTCACTGAGATACTTGTGGCATATTGTCATAAACATAAAGTACCTTTATTTTTAGTAACTCTGAGTAGTGTGTTTTCTTATGATATTGTGCTATATGATATAAGTGGTATAGTAGGAGCTTTGCATGTCTCCTAGTTCAGCCTAAGCTGCTTTGCCATAGCTACCTTATATCAGCCTAAGCTGCTAGAAACACCTCTATTCTACTAATAAGGGATAACTGGACCTTGAACAGGGTGTAAGTACCACAAGGTACCCACTATAAGCCATGTCAGCCTCCTACAATTGTGTTTCATGATTGCCAGGCAGGTTCAAATCGGTCAATTGTTGTATGTAAGAAAATTAAAGTGAAGTTTAGAGTAAAGCATGCCTGTACATGCTTTTATGCATGAGTTATTCATTCATTCATACTTATAGCACCCAGGTGGCCCTCTGACATTTGAAATGCTCAGTCAAACCCAACTTATTAGTCAACAGGACATTTTAGGCTATATGTGTAATGGGAAACTGTGAACTTAACTTCTCAGAAAGTACAGTGATAATGATTGATAAGCGTGTTACTGCCTGCCCCTAAAACATATTAAAATGAGGGTGCCATTCATCGTGTAGCGTGCCGTTCTGCAACACACTTATTTTAAAAGGCGTTTTCGGCTTGTTTGTAACACACTTCATCCCGATGGAAAGAATGTTGGAAATATAATATGTGCTGCACAGAGAGATACATGAACTTAATTTTTGTTAAGTAACACAATGCTTTCTTTGTATAAGCATTGGTCACAAGACACCCCCAACCAATCGGAAAATGCAAAACCGTAAACAAGCAACGATAAGGCAAGCAAAATAAAACAAGAGAATCGTTATCTTTTGAGAACAGTGCCCATAAGCAAAACCAAAAGAAAACATGAGTGTAAAGCGAGAAAAGAAGAATTGGGAAAATAAATTCAAGTTAACTATAGAAAATAAATGTTCGCAATTTTGTTTGTCCTGCTGGGCACATTTTTGCCAGTCACACAACTTCTGTTTGCAGGGCCGAAGGAGTTAAAAAGAAGTTCCTAAATCATGTTGGGAGCAGCAGATGGACACTTATTAAGTTGAATCAATCAGTGCTTGGTCCATTCTCCACAGACAGGAAATTATGCTAGGCCTGAAGTTACAAATTACGAGGCTGGAAACACGAGTGCCATGCAAGCCAACAAACTGTAAGCAGCAGGCAGGCTCCAAGCCCTTTTATGTATACAACAGCATCTCACAAGCGATACGCATGTGCTCCCTACTGCATGCTATCACACGCTCGACTCCAAGAAGGAGTCTCTTCATTCTTTGCCCAATAAACTCAGTCCTGTGTCAAATTGCAATTCTGCTTCCTCTGGCACGAGCAATGAGGATTCAGGTGTCACATAGGAACGCAACCATCTCAGTGCTAAACTTTTCAGATTGGATGACTCTCTGAATATTGTTTTGATTCGAGATTGAGAAGTCTAAAATCTTTGGAGGATTATTTTGCGGTTAATACCAGTGTCCGTGAGACCAAACTGTCTATGGAGATGACTACTAAAACTCCTCTGACCTGGGTATGCCATGAACTAGCTATTGGCAGGGAGACGAGTAGAGCTTTACTGACGGCATGCCATGTAGACCACATTCTCTGAGGCTGAGGTGCCCTGCTAAAATGAAGGGCTCAATCATCTGCCCCTTCAAACCCTTTGCCTCACCCTCTGGTTGCTTCTTGTTCTTTACCTCTATGTCTTTGTGCTCACTGGGGTTTCCTCACTAAGCCTGATGAAGTCCGAAGCCTGTGATGAACAAATTTATGTCTGTCAACTGGCTGAACAGTAGACTTGGATAGCTAACCCCATGGTGTGGTGAAATCATGACACACAGGGTCTCGTGGATTGAGAATATTCTGAAAGTTGGCAATAGGGACTGCATGGTGGTAAATTTCAGGCATGCTAATGTTGCAGGTTCACTATTAAGGCATCTCAATTCTCCTCTTCAGCTACATAGCCACATAAACAAGGCAGCACCTTTGTTTTTTTCTATCACCCATCCCAGCTTCTGCAGGCCCCTATCTCAGCTCATGTAAATTGTTTTAATTCTTTGTAATACAATGTATCACTGCCCAATAGATTTGGCTCTCTTGCTAATTAATCTGTTTTTGATTGACCTAATGGTAGGAAACCAGACAGGTCCTCAACTGTAACTGAATAATTTATAGCATCAACTACGGTACCTGTGCCCTCAGTCACCACCAACTTTGGGCCTAATTTAGAGTTTGGCGGAGGGGTTACACCCTCACAAACGTGACGGATATCCCATCTGTCCTATTACAATTCCTTTATAGCTCGAGGAACTGTTAATATGGTGGATGGGAAATCCGTCACATCAGTGAGGAGTAACCCCTCATCCAAACGCTAAATCAGGCCCCTAATCTTCTGGGGTTTCTCACTTGTACCTCCATTTGAAGCATCTGCTGATGCGAATCCAACTCCTATTATTCATACTCCGGTTTCCAGGGAGGTTCGTGCTGCATCAATTTTATCAGCACCACCTGCAGCTAACAACTTTTTTAAATTAGCCTCATGAAAAATTGCCGGGCTAAGTGCTAAGTAAATTCAATACTGAGTCAGCTATAATCATTTTCGGTTATGATCTGATCTGCCTACAGGAAAGGTGGGTCCTTACTCGCCACTATATTATTAATAGTTGTATTTCCTTTCACACTCCAGCTATTCCTACTAATTTAGGGAGAACAGATGGGGGCCTGCTCACTTTAGTTTCCCTTATATTTAAGCAGAAGAGCAAAAGGTCTGTTTTAAACTCTCCGTATTTCCAACTTTTTTGCATCAAGGATACATCTTGCGTTTGCTAGTTAATTTTTATGACAAACATTATAATGCATCTAACCCAGATATTATAATATCACTGACTAGAGCCAACGAGTCTTTTTAAATAGTTAATCCCATGAGGTTCCTGTTACTTGAGAAGGCAATTTTAAAATCCACTTCTGTGATTCTTCCACCGTCACTTCTTGTGGACTGCTGAGTCTCCATGGTGAGGCACTGACACACTGCACTCATTCCATTTATAGAGACGTTCTAAATCTACTAATGGTCAGTTATTATTTGAAGTTTAACGCAGACCTGGCCCCTTAACTTGTTGCAATTGATTATATGTTGCAGAGTCGACCTTTCTGCTAGCGTTTCTGACTACAAGGTACATGAAAATGCATTCAGCGATCAAAACTTCCTCCCTATGTCGCGGCAGTGGCCCTCTAGCGAAATTTTCACCCCCTACTTCCTCTGACCGTGGATACATATAAAGGGGTGCAGTTGAAAAATAATTTTTTGTCAAGCTGGCTTTGTTAATTAAGTTTGCATAGAGTTAAGAGATCCACCCTGAAGTCATGTAGGGATTGTAATGCAGGGGATCACGTTGTTGTTAGTTCTTATGGATCTCTTTAAATATCACTTAAGGATCTTATGACCATCCCTTTACGAAATGACAGGAAGAATCTCCAGATGGTTTGATTTCCAATGCTCACAAGCCCAGAGTGCAGCCAAGTGTGGCCCACGGTAGTCTTGATCACACTCTGTTGTTCATATATTTAGAAAGGAGATGTGAGTAACCCTACGAGTTATCTGCCCATTTGCCTCAGTGCCCCAATTTCAATTGCTAAAATTGCTGGGAAAATTATTCCGGATCTTCTGGGACAATGGGCCCAGAAAAAAAACATTCTTTCTGACTTCCAATATGGTTTTGGCGCAGGGCTTGGCACTTTTGAGCAATGTCTTCATTTGTATTTTTTGGGAAATAAATATGCCAAAGTTAATCTAGGCAACTAATATCCTGCTTTCATGGACCGGAGCCAAGATTTTGACCAAGAAAACTGGTCAAAGTTTTGGGATAGCAGGAGCCGAATGGGAGTAGGTAAGCCTATTGTGGACTTCTTAAGATGACTGCATTCAAATGTAACTGCCTTTTCTCGATATGGCCACAATGGGAAGACTATGCAGTCTTTTCAGCTAGAGAGGGGAGTGTGTCAGGGCTGCATGTTTTCATAATTCCTATTTACACTTTATCTCAATAGACTGAAGAAGCTCTTGTTAGTCCTGGGACTTGATATTCCCCACCTAGGGTCACAACAGATTCCAGCATTGCTTTATGCAGACGATGTCATTCTGCTGGCTAGGACCCACATTATTCGAAATAAATTATTGGACAGGTTTACCTTTTAATGGCCCAGCTGTATTTGACTATGATGGAGAGCAAAACTCATATTATGATATTTTGGTCTGATCGCAACAAGTCGAGATTGCGTACAGTCAGTACTCCCAAGATCAGGTCAACTATACCTTTTCCACATTTGAGAGTTTTATTTATTGATTTCCTCAGCTGGAAACCTCTTGGCACTGCCAAGGCTGCGGAATTTGCAAGAGCCATTCAATCATTTCTAGATTCTCTACTAATTTAGGGTATTGACTATGGTTTATAAATCAAAACATTTCCAGACTGCCAGATGTGGCGCTGGCTTATAGGGCTGCAGTGTGCAGACTGGTATCCAAAGCACTGAGAATGCATGTTTCAGAATATTAGAAGTACATCTACTTATGTCTATCATGCAGAAAGTCAGATAGAAACATTGTAATATGTTGGGGGGAGGCAGCCGGGTTGATGGCCGCCTCATCCCCACGAGTTTGCCAGTTGGCTAGTAATGAGGCCCTCAGTTATATTTTTGGGTTTGGGTTTATCATGCAACTTGATGAGTAATTTGTAAAAAAAAAAACGGATGTGCTTGCCCCAAAGTTTTAATTATGGCCCCCGCCTTCAGAGTCAAATGCCAGAAATTGCTGTATACTGAGGCTGCATCTTCTTGATTCCCCCATGCCTCTTTCTTCCACCATCCAACATTTCTCGTCTCTTTATCTCACTCTTGCAGGTTCTTTTTCGTACCTCATCTCTCATTTTATCACTCTTTTCTTATCTTCCTCTTTCTATGTTACTTTTTTTGCCTTCTTTTGTTTTTGGTCAAAGGCTGATGGTGAAAAATAAGAGCATGATTCAGATTTTCGCAGAAGAGTCACTCCATTACAACAGTGACGGATAAGTCGTCCGTCTAAATATAAATCCCATTATTTCCCATGGGATTTACATTTTGGGGGATGGGATATCCTTCACTGTTCTGATGGAGTAACCCATCTGCCTCAAATCTAAATCAGGCCCTAAGTCTTGATCCCCAAAAATGAATGTATGTGCCCAGCAATCAGTCAGTTTATTACATTAATTACATCAACTAATTAAAATCATTGTAATCGCACATGAATTCTAAACGGTAACTATGTGTAAAACCTATATAAAAAATAATCTAGCACTTATACTTAATCAAGCCCTCTGCTTGCATACGCTGGAAACCAATTTTTCTTACATAAATTAAAATCAGGCTATCTCCAGTCCACTCTTTATGATAACAAGAATTAATAGGTTTTTTAATGTGAATCCTTCCAGTGTTGCAATCATAAACAACTGTATCAAGACAATAGGGTGTTGCTAAATAGCAACCCCAAACACTTTTTCGGATGCTAAATAAAAAAAAAAATGCCGCACAACTTTGCTCGAGTACATTGCCCTTGGTACGAAAATTAACCGGCATCGTTACGTTTTAATTCCATAACTCAAGCTTCCGCAGAAGCAATCTTCGAACTGCTATTAAAACTGCAGCAACATAAAATTTGCTGGATATGGACTTCAGTGTATGTACTGGAACAGTGTATACACACTTGCAGAATTCTGTATCTTTTTCCACTTCGCCCTGAGTTCATAGGACAAGAAGAGCAGAAAACATACACCTACAACTCTCTACTTATTTAGGTGGTACCAAATACCGATACCAGCTGGTACACAATAGAACGGAATATATCATATTTCTTTGAGTTAATCTTAAATCACCTAAAGTAGTTTTGTTGCATATGTTCCTCCAGACTACTGCTGATAGACTGCAATCCAAAATTCGAGCCTCTTATCAGGGTCCCACCAAAATTATCGAGGCCGAGGAATGGCAAACCAGCAAATGACTGCGTGTACCTTTTCTCTCGTATAAACGGAGAAACCCTGCTATGGAATTCCACCGTGTCTAGATAGAAGAATCACACATTGGGTTTGAACTGTAATATCTTTCTCTCGGACACTCCATCTGCACATATCCCGCGACTCCTTTTTCTATGCCTATGACCTATATGCCTCGGAGAACAAGGCAATTTGTTATCTCAATTAAGCACACTGCCGCAGCACGAACGTGGATCACTGTTTGCCCTGAGGTTCACTGTGGGGCTGGTTTTACGTTTTTAATGATGCGGCATGAAAGAACAGATGTTACTGTTGGCTGGAGAAATAATTTTCTTTCTTTCCATCCGTCCTTGTTTCCGAACACATAAATGGGCCGTTTCCAGGTCAGAGGCCTTCAGGTACTAGTTTATAATGATTAATGGTTTTGAATACATATGGAGCTTCCTAAAAGGCCCGAGCCTGGAAAGCGTGACCCCAGGCGTGCAGCATTAATCTGGTCTCAGCCTGTTCCATGGAGCCTCACTAATTAGAGCACCTCTGGGCTTATAAGCTAGTAGAGTGCAGGCCAGGCACTTGGCAAAACTGCTGAGCTGTGAGCTGGTCCACCGAGCATGTAATGGCACATGAGGATAGATTGTCCTCTTTTTACCCACAATGACATGCACACACACACCTGTGAGCGCGCGGACAGACACGGACACAGACACACAGGCCCTCATTACAACCATGGTAGTAAATGCCGCCTACCACCGTGCTGACGGCTGCCAACATACCGTGAGCGCAGAGGTAATCCGCCACGGGTATTATGACCCACACATAGAATTCAGCCACTATACAGACACCCACCCAAGTCTGCCACACCAAAGGTCAGTGATAAACTGGCTATAGCAAAACACACACCGAGTTGCCAACAGGAATACGCCCACAGTATCACAACCCATGAATCACCGCGGCGGTCTTTCAAACGTGGTAAACCATTGGCGGTACACACCGCCGCGATCAAAATACACACACACTAACAAAACACCACCACATTGGACAATTCAAAATACACACACCTCACACACACACACCCAAACCACTATAAAACACCCACCCACAATACCCACAACCCCTTACGGCGAAAAAAAATAGACGAAGCACAGAGAGACAAGCAAGGAGCACCCACTCAATCAGAGGCACAGACCACCATCACCCATACACCATTCATGCACATCACAGCATACACCACAACACATCACTCCACACATCACCCCATACATCCTCACACATATCACTAACACCACATCCATGGCAGCCCAAAGACACCCCAGGTTTTCAGAGGAGGAGCTAAGGGTAATGGTGGAGGAAATCATCCGGGTAGACCCACAGCTTTTCGGATCACAGTGCAGCAGATGTCCATTGCAAAGAAGATGGAGCTATGGCGGAGGATTGTGGACAGGGTCAAAGCCGTGGAACAGCACACAAGAACAAGGGATGACATCAGGAAGAGGTGGAAAGACCTACGGGGGAAGGTGCGTTCTGTGGTATCAAGACAGCTGATTGCTGTACAGAGGACTGGCAATGGACCTCCACCTCCTCCCCCACAACTAACAACATGGGAGGAGCAAGTCTTGGCGATCATGCATCCTGAGGGCCTCGCAGGAGTAGTAGGAGGACTGGACTCTGATAAGTCAAATATTTACTACTATATCCCCCACCCTACCTGCATGCCATCACAAACTTCTACCCCTACTCTCACCCCCATCACTCCACCAACTCACATATACCCTACTATCACAAACCACCCATCCCAATACCAAGCCCTGCATGCAACACCAGTGCATGGGCACCCATCACAGACCTGCATGGACACCCATCACCACAGCATGCCCAGTGGAGAGACTCACCCAGCCCACAAAATCACCACTCACACAAGGGCAAGCCGACAGGGAAATCACAATCAGAGATGGAAACACACCCATTCACAATATGGCTCACGCAGATACATTAACAATGCATTTGCATCCCAACCGGACCCCTACTCAACGTCACTGGAGAGGATGTGCCAGCTACATCCAGGCCCCCCCTGAAGAGGCCCACAGTGACGACAGCAGCTCTACATGCCTGGATCACGATGACCAACCTTGCCCATCATGGGCCTCTGTACAGTCGGTTCCCCTGCCACAGTCCCAACCCACCACAGAGCTTCCCCCTCAGGAAACACCAGCACAGCACCCACCCAGCGGGCCCATGCCACTGTCCCCAGGACACGTCAATCAGCAGTGTGTCCACCACTACAGGGACCCCAGGCAACCCCACAAACGCAGGACGATCAGGGACCTGGGGTCAGTGGCAGTGGGCACCACACGGTTCAAGGGATAGAGGCACAAGACAAAAGGGAAGCTGAGAGGACTGCTGTGCGACAGGGGGAGGACAGGCCCAGGGAACCCACTCTCCATGAAGCACTCTCCAGCAACCTGGGAGCATACCACCATTCCCAGGAGACCATGGGCCAGATACTGCCCAAGTTGCAGGAGACTTAGCGGCTGCAGGAGGGACAATACTTGGGGATCAGGGATGACTAAACAAAAATCTACACCATCCTGGTCACCATTGCAGGGGTGCTTGCTGACATGGGCAACACCATGAGGGAGGCAGTGGCACAACAAACTGCGCCTGACACTAGCTAGACCAAGGAACAGCCTTCCACTTCTGCTGGCGCTAGTGGACAGGAGGCCCCGCCTCAGGACTAACAGGCCACCAGCACCCCACCCCTAGGAGAACCACCCCGCAAACGGTCCCTGCAATCCAGGCAGAAGACAGAGAACATTGCCAAGACCCCCGCCAGGAAATAGGACTCTCCTGATTGTCACCCTTCTTTACCCTGTCCAACTTTAACTGCCATTGCTCCCCTTCTCATGCCCCCTTGGACAATGCACCTGTGATACCAAGAGACTGGACTCTACCATGGACTTTCCTCCACCATCACCCCAGCCCCTTGCACATACCCCTATACTTATTAGCACCTAAATAAACACCCTTGAAACAAATAACCATCTGGAGTCAGTCTAATGATTCACAAATGTATTAGTAAAACTATCAAAGCATTGCAATGTATATGTACAGTGAAATATACTATAGGATGACCTTTGGTGGGCAGCAGAACATATAGCAGGAGCCAAAATGGGGCACAGTGATCTGAAAAAAGAGATTCCAAAGGGAACAGTCAGTGGCCATAGACATATGGAAACAGGCTGCCATGTACAATGTCCAACAGAAATGTAAAGTGAACTTACAGTGTCTTACCTGTGTGTCACTGGAAGTACTGGTGTATTATGTTTGTTCTGTTGTCCACATCTTTTCCTCTGCCTCCTCTTCGTCACTGTCCACAGGCTCCACTGCTGCCACAAGACCATCTCCAGGCACATCCTCCTGCAGAAAAGGCACCTGGCGTCTCAAGGCCAGGTTGTGCAACATACAGCATGCCACGAAGATCTGGCACACCGTCTTGGGTGAGTAGTACATGGATCCAACTGCCAGATGGAGGCACCGGAACCTGGCCTTCAGGAGGCCGAAGGTCCTTTCTATAATCCTCCTTGTACGCCCATGTGCCTCATTGTAACGTTCCTCTGCCCTTGTCCTGGCATTCCTCACTGGGGTCAGTAGCCATGAGAGGTTGGGGTAACCAGAGTCCCTTGCAGATGGACAACTGTTAGACACACAATAACCCTTTGGGGCAATCCCAGACCCACACATCAACATATACTCACATGGGGACCTTTGGCTCACCTATTAGCCACACCCGGTGCCTCTGGAGTTGGCCCATCACATATGGGATGCTGCTATTCCTCAATATATAGGCGTCATGCACTGAGCCAGGATATTTGCCATTCACATGGGAGATGTACTGTTCCGCCAAAGACACCATCCGCACATTTATAGAGTGATAGATTTTTCTATTTCTGTAAACCTCTTCATTTCTCTGGGGGTGGCCAGATCCTCCACCAGGGGGAATACAATGTAGCTCCTCATTTGTTTCAGCAGGGCTGACAACACTCTGGTCAACACAGAGAACATTGGCTGAGACATCCCTGATGCCATGGCCACTGTTGTTTGGAAGAAACCACTTGCCAGGAAATGGAGCACTGACAGGACCTGCACTAGATGAGGGATTCCTGTGGGCTGGCGGATAGCTGACAACAGATCGGGCTCCAATTGGGCACACAGTTCTAGGATTGTGGCACGATCAAGTCTGTATGTGATCATAATGACAGCCATTATGACCACGGTCCAACACCACCAGAATACACAGACTGGGAGGAAAAGGTACTGGCCATCCTGCACCCTGAGGAACTCACTGGACTCACTGGAGAAATGGACTTGGGTAAGTCATCAACATATACAGTTGTCACGCGTACTCGCAGGGCGGCGTGTTCTGCACACTTGTCAATGCCGTTTTTCTGAAAAGATACTATGAATATTAGTGAAATATAAGGATGAACATACCGTAACATCGAGAACATATTACTACGTTTTGGATGCTGGATGTCAGATTTGGAGCATTCAGTGTGTAATAAGGAACAATTACAACATTTGATCGATAACGGACAACAATCAACGGTTTTTCAGGATTACTCTAATTATGAGCCCTGAAGAAGTCGCTCGGGATATTAGAAAGAATTTCCCTTGGCTGAAATTGTATTGCCATGGATGGATTTCAAATTTCTACAGATTCTTGTTGTTCTGTTGTACTAGATTGGATAATTTCATTTGGCTGAAATTGTATCACCACGGATGATATTCTAATTCATGCAGATCTTTATTTAATGTTTGATGAGATTGGACAAATTTAAACTTATATTAAATTGAATGTCTATTTTTCAAGACCACTTTTTTGACTGTATGTAATGTACTTTCCTTGTGGAGTGCCGCACACATTATTATCAAGTCATCAACATATACCCCATATACACCATACCTGTAATGCATGCACCACCCCACCCACACCTACCCGGACCAACAGCCACTAAATCCACTCCCCCTGCATGACCACAAACCCACTAACAGGTCCAAATCCCTTCCCCTGTGCACAGCCACCTGCCCCTGCAAGTACCCACAATGGAACGACACCCCCACCACAATGCAACCCAACAGTCGAAGCTAAATGCAGTGTCAACCTCACAAAGGCACCCTGTAAGGCCACTGAAAGTAACCCCAGCACAAAATAGCCCAGCCCTGTTCAACCCAAACGTCCATGCATCTGTAACAGACTTACCGTATTTATCGGCGTATAACACGCACCGGCGTATAACACGCACCTCATTTTAAAAGGAAATTTCAGAAAAAAAAACCATTACATTTTATCGGCGTATAACACGCACACATCATTTGCCCCCTATTTTCAGGGAGAAAAAGTGCGTGTTATACGCCGATAAATACGGTATCTATGTCCCCCAACAGGCACCACCACCCATGCCACCCTAACGGACAGGACAAGGAGTGCCAGTGCCCCCCAGGGAGACAGAGCCACCTCACAGGACACTGGTAAAGGATCCCTGGACACTGATGAGCAGGCAGGCACCTCACACAGTCTTGGACTGTCACCATGCAGCAGCCTCACCCAGGAAACCAGTGTCACCCCTACCAACCAGTCAAGACCAGCAGCCCAGGGCAAGCATCCCCACACCAGTGTATCCAGGCCACAGACTGGTGGAACACAGGTACAGAGGCCACAGTCTCCCACCCCCAACATGCAAGAAGGTGAGGGCCCTAGTACAAGTGGTACTGCCAGACCTGTACAGGGGACACAGTCACTGGGGGCTAGGGCAAGTGCAAGGGTGTCAGTGGGCCAGGGGGGAGGCCACAGGATGTATACAGCAGCCCAGGACGTGATATCAGAGGTAATGGGGGCCTACCAGCATACCCAAGACAGGTTGGCACAGATAGTGTCCACCCTGGAGCACAGTCAGAGGATGCAGCAGGAACACCACCAACAGGCCATGGAGCAGTGGAAACAGCACAACGCCACAATGGCCACCATAGTAGGAGCACTTCTGCAGCTGGTACAAACCCAGTCAGAGACCCACACAGGACAGGAGGCCCCCACTACAGCACCGGACACCCACCATGAGATTACACCATCAGCAGAAACATCCCAGGAACTTCCCTCACAGGAAACCCAAGAGCCTACCATGTCATCCCCTCAAGATCAACAGCAGGCGCCCAAACGGTCCCTCAGGCCAAGATATGGCAGTGGAACCCCAGCAAAGAACAAGGCCACCTTCAAGAAGTAACTCAGCAACAATCTGCACAGCAACCATCCCATTCAATCAGCCACCACACATTGCTAAGAGGCAATATGAACTAATGTAAGAAAAGATGGACCCATAAATACTACCAACAAGGCTGCCACCATGTAGACTTTGAGGACACCCACACCTTATGACTTGCCATCACTGTAAATAGCACTATTCACTCCCTGCAACCAATAAAACACATATCCCACCTGTAACACAGTCTCCTGTGTTAAAATGTGAACAAAGTGAAGTATGGATGCAACTGGCGCATAACTACTTTATGTCAAATCTTTGCATGAAGGGAGTCCTGTGTGCCTAAATGTGGGCCCTAAGTAAATGCTGAAAATATCAATCTGTACCATGAAGAACTGGACCATGTTGCAGCTATCATTATCAACCCCCCATATGACTGAGCACACTGACAGTATGTGTCACAAACCCCAATGTAAGCCCAAAGTCCCACACAGTTACTGGAAGTAGAGTTGTATCAGTTGGGTCCTAGAATTGACATCTTCCCTTTCCTCATCATCACCATCACTCTCCTCCACTCTCTGAGGTAGCTGGTCAGGACATACAATACCCTCCACTTCCAAGAGGGGGATAGAATGTCTCACTGTCAAGTTGTGCAGCAAGTAGCAGGCCACCACTATTCTACACACCTTTTCAGGCCCATAGGCCAGGGAAGCCCCAGAGATATGTAGACAACAAAATCTAGCCTTCAGGAGACCTATTGCACGCGCTATCACCCTCCTAGTACGTCCATGGCCTCATTGTAATTCCTTTCTGCATCTGTCCTAGGATTCCTTATGGTGTCAGGAGCCAACGCAAGTTTGGATAGCCAGAATCACCTAGAAAAAGATGCAATACAGGGTAGTCATTGTTAAGCCCCTTAGTCAGACAGCCTGGCTGTCTGCTTTGTGTCAGTTAGTGACAGACACACTTACCTATGATCCACCCTCTGACCTCTTGGAGTTGTTCTATCCTCTGTGGCACACTACTGTTCCTCAACACAAAGGAATCATGGACTGAACCTGGGAACATGGCATTTACATGTGAGATGCACTGGTCTGTAGTACATACCAATTGGATGGTCATGGAGTGAAAGTTCTTTCTGTTTCTGTACACCTGTTCACTGACTCTTGGGGGGATGATCGATATGTGGGTGCCATTGATGGCACCTATCACATGGGGTATGTTGGCAAAGGCATAGAATTCAGACTTGATGGCCGGGAGGTCAGTACTTTGGGGAAACCTCACATAGGACTGCAGGCGTCGTACAAATGCATTCAGAAATCTTGTCAGTACCATGCTGAACATTGGCTGTGAAAATCCAGCCCCCATTCCCACTGTCACTTGAAATGAGCCCGTGGCCAGGAAATGGAGTGCGGAGAGCACCTGCACTTCAGTAGGGATGGCATGCAGATTACGATTTACTGGAGTTAGTGCAGGATCCAGTAAAGCACAAAGTTCCTGAATTGTTGCACGTGTGAGGCTGTAATTGATTATGATTTGGCACTCCACCATGGTCCTCATATCCACAAGTGGTCTGTACACCGATGGTGCCCTTCCACGCCACAAGGGTCGAAACCTACGAGGGGTATCAAAAAGGTGTGATGAACACACATACATAGGCACACATTGTCATCAATTGTGCACTGCATATTTCATTGTAGTGACTCAACATTAACTGCTTGTTTACAGATCTACATATACTCTTCAATGAGGGAATAGTGTTTTTCGTGTGGTATATTACAGAATTGTCACATGCATAGGTGCTTCATGTGGCTAGTAGGGCCTGCATTGTGCACATTTTTATTTATAGATGCGTAGTTACTGCCAAAATGTCTGCCCACTGTAATTCAGTCCTTTCGTTGTGGAAGTGACCTCATACCGCTAGCGGTTGACGTCACAGCATGAGGCGGTGTTTACCGCCGTACGCACAGTCATTGGTTAACATGGATGCGAAAGGGAAATCCTGGCGTATCATGATCGCTGCCGGCAGTGACGGTGCACACCGCCGCGGTACGTACGCAATTTTGTCATCTATTATTCACTTGACTCCCTAATCTCGTGCGGACAGGTACTCCACTATGTGTACTGCTGTGGCCTGCCTCTGGCAATGGATGTGGCTCGTGATGCAGGGGAAAGCGCCCCGGCCTTCACCCAGGAAGAACTGGAGAGGCTAGTGGACGGGGTCCTGCCCCTGTATGCAAAACTGTACGGACGGCCAGAGGTACAGGTGAGTCTGGGTTTGGGGGACACTGTTTAGGTGTAATGGATGGTATTGAATGGACATATGTGTGCACCTCTGAGCCTGCATGGGACGTGGTGCATGGCATGCTGCGTGCGTATGGCCTGTAAGTCTGAGAGTACTGTCCATCCCATAGTGGACAATTAGCCAGCTGTACCTATCTTGCAAGTGCCTGACCTCTGTGTTCCATATCTGTGTCACCCATTTAGGTCAGCACCCACCAGAAGAGGACACTTTGGCATGCCATCGCCAAGGAGGTGCGGACTCTGGGGGTCTACAACCGGCAGAGCACCCACTGCAGAAAGAGGTGGGAGGACCTGCAGCGCTGGGCGCGTAAGATCTGTGAAGCCCAGCTGGGGAAGTCCTCCCAACGTGAAAGTGGTGCCCGTCGGGCACTGATCCCCCTCATGCTACGAATCCTGGCAGTGGCGTACCCAGACCTGGATGGACGCTTGAAGGCTGCACAGCAGTCACAAGGGAGTGAGTACTCATGTCACAAACTTCAGTCTGGAAGGATGTCTGTGTGTGCATTAGGGTTCATGCTGAGTAGAGGTAGGGACTCTGACTGATGTCCATGTACATTATGGTCCCCAAGGGGTGTAGGGGTATCTTTGTCAGGTCTCCCACATGTCGCCTCCTTAGGTAGTGTAGGGGATGGGTGTAGAGCAGTATTCTGGTCAGTAGTCAGGGCATGGCCATGGGCATAGTGAACGGTGCTGCCTGTTGGATGTGTCTTCTGGGTGGGTGTATGTCTGGCCACTATTTACCTCCATTCAGCTATTTACAAGTGTCTCTCCTGTTTTGTCTCCCCATTCCTGTTCTCTTGTGTTGGTTTGGTACACCAGCAACATCTGGTGAGGGAGCTGAGGCACTGGCAAGTGGGGAAGCTGCGGCCCATGGATCCTCGGAGGCAGAGACATCCGACACCCAGGGGACCAGTGGATGGGAGGGCGAGGGGAGTTCCACGGGGAGGCAACTACCACTCGAGGTAGTGACTCCGAGACCTCTTCCGATGTGGGCTCCCCGGCGGTGGCAGACCCTAGTGGCCACAGCACTACAGTGACATCTCCCGCCACCCCCATTCCATCACCACCCTCCCTTCAGTTCCCCACCGAGTTGCCTGTGCCCGCTCACCCAGAAAGGTGGGCGTCTCCTTCGCCCCAGGAACCTCCTCCCCTGCCCCAGTTAGAACTGCTGCCCTCAGAGAGGAGGCTATCGACCTCCTGAGAGCCATCTCTGTAGGTCAGACAACCATTGTCAATGCCATCCAGGGGCTAGCATCTGAGGTGCAGCAGACAAATGCCTATCTGGATGGCATTCACGGTGCCGTGTCTGCCCTACAGAGATCTTTTCAGGCTCTGGCCTCCTCTTGGACGGCAGTCAGTTTCCCTGGCCATTCTGTCCCCCCTCCAACCTCCTCTACCCCTTCTAGCACCCCACTCCCTTCACCCATCCAAAGCACACATTCAGACATGCAGCCAAGCACATCAACACACAAGAAGCACACTTCGAAACACAAGCACCACACCTCCCACCATTGCATTTACACAGCCAGCAGACACACACACACACAACAACATCCACTTCCCCCAGTGTGCCCACCTCTTCTGCCTCCCTGTCTGTCCCCTCTACATCCACACCCTCATGCACTGCACCTTCAGTCACTGTTGCTGCTCCTCTTACTGCACTCACCACAATAGCGTACACCACACCTGCACTCACCACATCTACTGTATTTGACACATGCAGCACACTCACCAGACTTGCAGACACCCACACAACATACATCCACACTAGCTGCTTGTCTTCTCCCACTGTGTCCACCCCCTCCAAAAACTCACAAACGCACCAAGACACCCACCCATCACACATCCACCACACTACAGCATACTGTCCAGTCACCTGCACCCACTACACGCACCCCTACCACACATACATCCACTGCCTCTGCCTCCACTCCCAAGCCCTCATCCCAGACCACCCCAATAGCACAGAAAAAATGTTTCCTCTCCTGTGCTGACCTCTTCCAACCCACTGGCCCACCCCGTCTTGTCCCTAAGCTTGCTCACCTCCTTGCTCTTTCCACTCCTTCCACTTCACAGCCCGCCCCTGTCTGCCCTTCCCATTCATGTGCCTTGTGTCGGGTAAGTACCTCTTGCTGTGAGGTGTATGACTTGTGCTGCTGTGAAGGGTTGGGGGGGCATTGCTGGGTGGGTGGAATGGGTAGTTATGCAACTGTGCCCTTTCCTCCCTTGTTTCATAGGTTGCGGTAGTTACCGTCGTCATCTTCGTCCGTGGTCTCGGTCGTGGAGGCATATTGCAAGGAGCAGGGCTGGCATGATCTGCAGCTCTCTATCCATGTCTGCTTCAGCGTGTTGTGAGGGCCTCCGGTGAGTGTTTCATTGGATTTGGTTCATTTCCGCCTGGCTTTGTGTGGCGGTGGTTCCCACCTCGGAACTGGTGGCAGACTGGTGGTTCATAATTTGATAGGCGGGTTGGGCCTTTCCGTCGGCCTGTGGGCGGCCTCTGCCGTTGTCGTCGGCACCCCTCTACTGGCGGTGGGTGGTTTTCTGGATGCCTGTGTTTCGTTTAGTTCATTATTTGGCAGTCCGGACCGCTCCTCTGTTGGCGGTTTTTACTGCCACCGCCGGCGGCACGGTACAGACGGCCATGTTCATAATGAGAGCCAATGTGTCTGTCCTCCATTGTCGCTAGGTCCACTAGGGCTCTGTACACCGGAGGATGCCGCCATCTCATATGCTGCCTCAGTGGTTGAAGCCTATGGAAGAGAACGGGGGGCAGAGGGTCATATTTCCAAATCTTTTGCACTAATGTTGATTTTTTTACTTTACAGAAGTAGTATGTGAACTCGAGAGTCAGTTGATGTGCCAATGTCTGCTGTGACGCAGTTAGGTGCCATGCCCTGTGTCCCCCTAAAATGGCGTCTGCCTGACCTGTGAGGAGGGACAGGTGGAAAGGAGGTAATTGCACTGGCGTTGTGCGCCGTCGCGGTAGGAGGGTCGATGACCACTGCACAACTTCGCATTGGTTATTATTGGGCCCTATGGGTTCCAGGAGCCAATGGCGATGTACGCCGGCGGTGACGGTACACATCACCTTGGACGTGACCGCCATTTTCTAACTATTCACTCACTTGCTACCTGACCTTCAACAGGAGCGGACCTATACTGCAAGTGCTGTTGTGACCTGTATTTGCAAGGGATAATGGCTCATGTGTCTGGGGAATGGGCCCCTGCATTCTCTGTGGAGGAGTCGGAGAAACTGGTGGATGGGGTAATGCCCCAGTACACATTACTCTACGGTCCTCCAGACAAACAGGTGAGTACACTGTGAGCATGATGCATGGGTCATGAATGTATGGAGTGCTGTGGATGTAAGCCGCATGTTGGGGGTGCTAAGTCGTCCTGAGCGGAGTGCAGCATGTAAGGTGGACTGTGTATGTGCGTCAGGGCATGGGTGGGAACTGGTGGGCAATGAGTATGACGGTCCGGACGGGTGAGTGATTTCCATTTCTGCTGTCTTTTCCTTCCAGGTCAGCGCCCACCAGAAAAATGGTATTTGGCATGCCATCGCCAAGGAGGTGCAGACACTCGGGGTCTTTCACAGGCAGAGTACCCACTGCCACAAGAGATGGGAGGACCTGCGCCGTTGACGATATCGGTGGCATTTCCAGCAACCCCAGATATTTTTGTTGTTCTTTGGTCTCTACTGATGAAAGGCACTAACCCAGAAACACGTGTCTAGAGATGAACAGTACTTTCTGCACTAACTTTAGTGAAATAGTAAAGATTTTTCCAGGGAAGCATTAATTGTTCAAACTGCATGTACCAGGATGCAAGGGGCGAACTCAACTGGAATGTTAGGCAGTGTGCTCCCAATCGGACTTCATGTTTAAAAGGCTCCCTTGAGCCATTGAGCTGACGAGCTCTGGAGACGCACCTGTGAGCCGGGGAGTGGTACTAAACCTGAGACGATATAGGTGGCATTTCCAGCAATCCCAGATATTTTTGTGGTTCTTTGGTCTCTACTGATGAAGGGCACTAACCCAGAAACACGTGTCTAGAGATGAACAGTACTGTCTGCACTAACTTTAGTGAAATACTACAGATTTTTTCAAGCAAGTGTTAATTGTTCAAACTGCATGTACCAGGATGCAAGGGGTGAACTCATCTGGAATGTTAGGCAGTGTGCTCCCAATCGGACTTCATGTTTAAAAGGCTCCCTCGAGCCATTGAGCTGACGAGCTCTGGAGACCCACCTGTGAGCCAGGGAGTGGTACTAAACCTGAGACGATATCGGCGGCATTTCCAGCAACCCGATATTTTTGCTGTTCTTTGGTCTCTACTGATGAAGGGCACTAACCCAGAAACACGTGTCTAGAGATGAACAGTACTGTCTGCACTAACTTTAGTGAAATACTACTGATTTTTTCAAACAAGCGTTAATTGTTCAAACTGCATGTACCAGGATGCAAGGAGCGAACTCGACTGGAATGCTAGGCAGTGTGCTCCCAATCGGACTTCATGCAGTACTCACCGTGGTCATTGCCACAGCCTCCTGTGATATTCCTTGTGTATGAGGAGGTAGACCAGCATGGGTAGGACCTGCAGCTCGGGCTCCTTGGCGTCCTGGTTCTTCGTTGAGTGTTGAGAGGTGAGTCATTTCCCTTCTGTGTTCTGTTTCCGCCGTGCTTTTGATGGCGTTGGTACCACCCCGGAAAAGCTGGCAGATTGGCGGGTTGTGATGGTGTGGGCAGTACATTTTCTCCCACCTGTCTGTTGGAGGTGACCGCCGCGGTGTTTGTTGCTACTGCCGTGGTGGTAGGTGTGTTGAAGTGGCTGTCTGTGTTGGCAGTTTCCGCTGTGGTCGTGATCCCATTTTTTGTTACCGCCAGCCTGTTGGTATTACCACCGCTTTAACACTGACTGCCACAGTTGTAATGAGGCAAAAACAACAAGTGATGGACGGAATGCTGAACATTGTCAAACACTCACCCCCAGTCACAGATCTGGGTTTAATCCATCGTTCTTTTGCTCACCATGCCACCCCAGTTTGGACCCAGCCATATGCAAATCAGTCTTGACCCTGTTCCTCATGGGAACAGTTCAGCCCGAACTGCCAAGCCAGGTCCTCACTGGACCGGAAACAAGCATCCTGGGACCGGTTTCGGGGTTTCACCCCTCATCAGCCAGGCTAGCTTGAATCCAGTGGCATGGGAAGCACGGGACCCACGTCTGGGCATACCCTTCCCACTTAGGGCGACAAAGCAAAAACAACAAGTGATGGACGGAATGCTGAACATTGTCAAACACTCACCCCCAGTCACAGATCTGGGTTTAATCCATCATTCTTTTGCTCACCATGCCACCCCAGTTTGGACCCAGCCATATGCAAATCAGTCTTGACCCTGTTCCTCATGGGAACAGTTCAGCCTGAACTGCCAAGCCAGGTCCTCACTGGACTGGAAACAAGCATCCTGGGACCGGTTTCGGGGTTTCACCCCTCATCAGCCAGGCTAGCTTGAATCCAGTGGCATGGGAAGCATGGAACCCACGTCTGGGCATACACTTCCCACTTAGGGCGACAAAGCAAAAACAACAAACGATGGATTTAGGCCCAGATCACTGTACTGGGGGTGAATGTTTGACAATGTTCATCATTCCGTCCATCACTTGTTGTTTTTGCTTTGTCCCCCTAAGTGGGAAGGGTATGCCCAGACGTGGGTCCCGTGCTTCCCATGCCACTGGATTCAAGCTAGCCTGGCTGATGAGGGGTGAAACCCCGAAACCGGTCCCAGGATGCTTGTTTCCAGTCCAGGGAAGACCTGGTCTAGCAGTTCGGCTGGACTGTTCCCATGGGGGACAGGGTCAAGACTGATTTGCATATGGCTGGGTCCAAACTGGAATGGCATGGGCAGCAAAAAAACGATGGATTTAGGCCCAGATCACTGTACTGGGGGTGAATGTTTGACAATGTTCAGCATTCCGTCCATCACTTGTTGTTTTTGCTTTGTCGCCCTAAGTGGGAAGGGTATGCCCAGACGTGGGTCCCGTGCTTCCCATGCCACTGGATTCAAGCTAGCCTGGCTGATGAGGGGTGAAACCCCGAAACCGGTCCCAGGATGCTTGTTTCCAGTCCAGGGAAGACCTGGTCTAGCAGTTCGGGCTGGACTGTTCCCATGGGGAACAGGGTCAAGACTGATTTGCATATGGCTGGGCCCAAACTGGAATGGCATGGGCAGCAAAAAAACAATGGATTTAGGCCCAGATCACTGTACTGGGGGTGAATGTTTGACAATGTTCAGCATTCCGTCCATCACTTGTTGTTTTTGCTTTGTCGCCCTAAGTGGGAAGGGTATGCCCAGATGTGGGTCCCGTGCTTCCCATGCCACTGGATTCAAGCTAGCCTGGCTGATGAGGGGTGAAACCCCGAAACCGGTCCCAGGATGCTTGTTTCCAGTCCAGGGAAGACCTGGTCTAGCAGTTCGGGCTGGACTGTTCCCATGGGGAACAGGGTCAAGATTGATTTGCATATGGCTGGGTCCAAACTGGAATGGCATGGGCAGCAAAAAAACGATGGATTTAGGTCCAGATCACTGTACTGGGGGTGAATGTTTGACAATGTTCAGCATTCCGTCCATCACTTGTTGTTTTTGCTTTGTCGCCCTAAGTGGGAAGGGTATGCCCAGATATGGGTCCCGTGCTTCCCATGCCACTGGATTCAAGCTAGCCTGGCTGATGAGGGGTGAAACCCCGAAACCGGTCCCAGGATGCTTGTTTCCAGTCCAGGGAAGACCTGGTCTAGCAGTTCGGGCTGGACTGTTCCCATGGGGAACAGGGTCAAGACTGATTTGCATATGGCTGGGTCCAAACTGGAATGGCGTGGGCAGCAAAAAAACGATGGATTTAGGCCCAGATCACTGTACTGGGGGTGAATGTTTGACAATGTACAGCATTCCGTCCATCACTTGTTGTTTTTACAGTTGTAATGAGGGCCACAAACCTTATGTTAAGCTCTCCCCAGTATTGACCGCCACCTGCCACTTAGCATATAGTTATGAGAGAGATCAAGATTTATTAATATATTAGTGGCATAGAAGTTAGCATACAGTAACTAATTAGCCTACATTTAAAAGCCTACAGAGAAAATAACATGAGTTGTAAAATGTGCATGTTTTAATAATGATGACCCATGTGGCCACCACTTGTGCCCTATGTTTAACATGCACATTTTGTACTTTATTAAATGAAAGTACTAAAATGAGCTAATGTTAAAGAATGTTTCCTAAAAGAATTGAAGTGTATTAAATGACTATTAATAAAATTGAATTTTATTATTGCAAGTTATATAATTTTGTGGAGAACCCTGTAGGCGTGTATGAGGATCCTGAAGTTGACCCTCTTCTCGACGGGGAGCCAGTGAAGATCTTGCAGGTGTCCTGTGATGTGTTCTCGGCGGGGAATGTTCAGGATGAGTCTGGCAGAGGCGTTCTGGATTTGTTGTAGCTTGCTAAGATTCTTCTTGGTGGTTCCGGCAGAGAGGGCGTTGCCGTGGTCAAGTTTGCTTGAGATCAGGGCGTGTGTCACGGTTTTGCGGCAGTCACTTGGGATCCATATGAGGATCTTTCATAAGAGTCGGAATGTGTGGAAAGAGATGGAGGCGACAGAGTTGACCTGTCTTGTCATGGTGAGCGCTGAGTCAAGGACGACGCCAAAGTTGCGTGTGTAGTCTGTAGGGGGAGGGGCTGCCAAATGTTGAGGGCCATGATGATGGCGAAAAATTATTTTGTATTGTGAGTGATGGCGTTGATGCGGTCCTGCAGGACATTTTTTCTGGTGGATCTGATGAGGCCATGATGGGATCTAGGAGCAAGCAGATTTGAAGGCTGCAAGGTCCTCTGGGGGTTGGCTGTTTCTCCATTTTTTCTACAGTTTCCCGCAGGTGCGCTTCGAATCTTGGAGTGCGGGAGTAAAACAGCTGACTTTCTTAGTGGTGTGTTTCCCTGTGGTCGTTCAGAGTAGAGCTAGAGTGTTGGCGCAATCGACAGTCCATTAGCAGAGATTGCATGCTGAGGTGTTGGCATCTGTTGTGTCGGGGGTGGTGAGTTGCTGAGGGTGTTGATGAGTTGCTCCTCTGTGGTCTAGTTCCATTTCCTGTTGGGTTGGGGCAGGGGTGTAGGTGCGAGCTGTAGGTGTGGTGATGGAAAAATGGATGCAGTAGTGGAAAGTCCAGTGTAGCGTTGGTGGGTCATCAATGGTGACTTCACTGCTGGTGGAAAAGACCCCCGCCTCCTCCCCCACAACTAACAACATGGGAGGAGCAAGGCTTGACTATACTGCATCCTGAGGGCCTAGCAGTAGTAGCAGGAGGAATGGACTCTGGTAAGGCAAATCTTTACTACTTTATCCCCCCACCCTACCTGCATACCTGCATGCTATCACATACCCCCAACCTCACCCTCACCCTCACCCCCATCACTCCAACAACTCACAAATGTCCCACTATCACAACCCACACATCCCAACACCAAGCCCTGCATGCAACACCAAAGCATGGACACTCATCACCAAAGCATGTCCACAACGGATACCCACACAGACCCCAAACCAATTATCACACAAGGTCCTAGACAAGAATGCAAGCACTGGAGTACAGGGTCACTCACCCATTGCACACAATGGCACACACAGATGCAATAATCATGCCTTTACACCCCTGCAGGACCCCTACCCAACGTCACCGGACAGGTGGTTCCAGACATGTCCACTCCCCCCACAGAAGAGGCCCACAGTGATGACAGCAGCTCTGCCCAACTGGATCAAGATGACCATCTGGGACCTCGGGACAGTCGGTTCCCCTGACACTGGCACAAGCCACCACAAAACCTCCCCCCTCTGGAAACACCAGCACAGCACCCACCCAGCGGGCCCATCCCTCTGTCCCCAGGACACATCAAGCAGCAGTGTGTCCACCACCATAGGGAACCCAGGCAAACCCACCACCCCAAGAAAATCAGGGACCTGGGGGCAGTGGCAGTGGCAGTGGGCACACGGTTCAGGAGACAGAGGCACAGGAAAACAGGGGAAATGGGAGGACTGCTGTGCGACAGGGGGAGGACAGGCCCAGGGACCCCACTCTCCATGAGGCACTCTCCAACATCATGGGAGCGTACCATCATTTTCAGGAGATGATGGCAACGGTACTGGCCAACTTTCAGGAGACCCATCGGCTGCAGGACGAACACTATCTGGGGATCAGGGAGGAACTCAAGTCCATCAACACCACCCTGGTCATCATTGTAGGGATGCTGAAGGACCTTGTGAACACCAGGAGGGACACTGTGGCACAACAAGGGGCCCCCAACACTAGCCTGGATGATGAACAGCCCACTACCTCCGCCGGCACTAGTGGACAGGAGGCACAGCCACAGGACCACGACACCAGCACCCCATCCCCTGCAGATGGAGAACCACCCCGCAAATGGTCCCTGAGATCCAGGAACAAGACAGAGAACGATGCCAAGACCCCCACCAGGAAATGAGACCCCCCTGAATGTCATCCTTCTGTCCCACTTTGTCACCCTGTCCATCCATCAACTGCCCTAGCTCCACTTCCTATGCCCCTTTGGACAATGTACCTGTGAAATGAATAGAGTGGACTCTGCAATGGACATTCCTCCACCATCACCACTGCCCATTTTACAACCCTCTCCACTTATTTGCACAGAAATAAACACCCTTGAATCATAAAACAATCTGGAGTCAGTCTGTTCTTTCACAAATGTGTGTTCACAATAACTATGGAACATAGAAATGTCAATTATATTGTCACAATACCAATGTAACACAGCTCTAGTCCATGAGGTAATATAGCAGAGGTCACACAGTGGGACCCACATCTGTTAAATGGAAAGGCAAAGTGACAAGTCAGGGTCCATACACTGGGTAAAAGTGACATACCTATGATAGGTCAAACAATTGTATGAGATGTTTGAGGCAGTGATATCTTGTTACCTGTGTCTCACTGGAAGTATTGCTCGATAACGTTGTTTCTGTTGTTGATATCCTCTTCTGCCTCCTCTTCTTCACTGTCCACAGGCTCCACAGCTGCCACAAGACCTCCAGCTGGACCATCCTCCTGCAGAAAAGGCACCTGTCGTCGCAAAGCCAGGTTGTGCAGCATACAGCAGGCCATGATGATCTGGCACACCTTCTTTGGTGAGTAGTAGAGAGAACCACCTGTGTCAAATGGAGGCACTGGAACCTGGCCTTCAGGAGGCCGAAGGTTCTTTCTATAATCCTCCTAGTTCGCCCATGTGCCTCATTGTAGCGTTTCTCTGCCCTTGTCCTGGGATTCCTCACTGGGGTCAGTAGCCATGACAGGTTGGGGTACCCAGAGTCACCTGCAAATGTCGAGGGACAACTGTTAGACACACACTAACCCATAGGGACAACCCCAGACAACTATTCACAGGGTATAGGGTCCTTGCCCTCACCTATTAGCCACACACAGTGCCTCTAGAGTTGCCCCATCACATAAGGGATGCTGCTATTCCTCAGAATGTAAGCGTCATGCACTGATCCAGGAAACTTGGCGTTCACATGGGATATGTACTGGTTGGCCAAACACACCATCTGCACATTCATAGAATGGTAGCTCTTCCGGTTTCTGTACACGTGTTCACTCTTGCATGGGGTACTAATGCCACATGTGTACCATCAATGGCACCAATGATGTTGGGGATATGTCCCAGGGCATGGAAGTCACCTTTCACTGTAGGCAAATCCTCCACCTGAGGGAAAACAATGTAGCTGCGCATGTGTTTCATCAGGGCAGACAACACTCTGGACAACACGTTAGAGAACATTGGCTGGGACATTCCTGATGCAATGGCCACTGTAGTTTGAAAAGACCTACTTGCCAGGAAATGGAGTACTGACAGGACCTGCACTAGAGGGGGTATTCCTGTGGGATGGCGGATAGCTGACATCAGGTCTGGCTCCAACTGGGCACACAGTTCATGGATTGTTGCACAATCAAGTCTGTAGGTGACTATTATGTGTCTCTCTTCTATGTAGACAGGTCCACCAGCGGTCTGTACACCGGAGGATGCTGCCATCTCATCACCTGCCCCAGCGGACTTCGCCTATGGAGGAGAACAGTGAGCAGAGAGTCAGCCAACTGTGAGGTAATACAAAATGTCATTTGCACAAATTTCTAAATCGGCAATGTGCAGGTTACTGTGTGTATGCAAGGCCTAGATAGGTGTGACGCAGTTATTATTAATGCCATGTGGCCCATGAAATTGCGGCTGCCTGACCTGTAAGGAGGGACAAGGGGATATGAGGTAACTGCTCTGGCGTTCTACACCGTCGCGGTAGGCGGTCGACGACCGTGGCGCAATCCTGCATTAGTTAACATTGAACCCTAGGGGTCCCAGGAGCCAATGACGATGTACTCCGACGGTATGCACCGCTGCGGACGTGACTGCCATTTTCTATCTATACACTCACTTGAAACCTGACCTTCAACTGGAGAGGACCTACACTGCAAGTGCTGCTGTGACCTCAGTCTGGAAGCGACGATCGCTCATGTGTCTGGGGAAAGGGCCCTTACCTTCACTTCGGAGGAGTTGGAGAAGTTAGCGGATGGGGTCCTTCCCCAGTACATGCTGCTCTACGGTCCTCCAGACAAACAGGTGAGTACACTGTGAGCATGCTGCATGGGCAATGCCTGTTTGGATTGGTGTGGATGGAAGATAGATGGAGGGGGGGGGACTGAGCCCTGCATGAGCGGACCGTGAGTGTATGTGTGTCAGGGCAAGGGTGGTAACGTGGGCCAATGACTGTGACGGTCCGGATGGTTAAAGTTTTTCATTGTCCCCTGTACTATTCCTGTAGGTCAGCGCCCACCAGAAGAAGGATATTTGGCGTGCCATCGCTAAGGACGTCCGGACCCTGGGGGTCCACCACAGATGGAGCACCCACTGTCAGAAAAGATGGGAGGACATTCGCCGCTGGAGCAAGAAGACGGCGGAGGCCCAGCTGGGGATGACCTCCCAACGTGGGAGGGGTGCCCGTTGCACCATGACCCCCCTGATGTTCCGGATCCTGGTGGTGGCGTATCCGGAGTTGGATGGGCGCTTGAGGGCATCACAGCAGCCACAAGGGGGTGAGTACAGTCACATCCATCTGACTCTGCGCGCATTACGAGGTGTCTGGGTGGGGGACGTGGGCAGTGGGTTCCCCTAGGCCAGGGCGAGCTTTGTAGGCAAGGTCGCTTTGTGAGGCAACCTATGTGGCACCCCAACCCCTCCAGTGGTAAGAGCCATCTACACCTAGTCAGGCTCCTGTGCCTTCCATGTGTGCAGCAATTGGGCATAGGCCTGGTACCCCATGGCTCTGTGAATAATCTAGGAACTATAAGTGCATGGTGTAGTGCATGGTGTAGTGTAGTGTGTCTTTAGTGTCCGCCAACGGTAGTGGTATTGCATGCACTGAACATGTCTTTCTTCTTTCTCCCCCCCCCCTTTTTGTGGTCTCCCTGTTCTTGTGTGCAATAGCATCATCAGGCGGAGGAGCAGTGGCACCGGAGCAGGAGGGAGCTGCATCCCACTTGGCCCTGGAGGGTGAGACAACGGAGTCTGAAGCCACCAGTGGGACAGAGGGCGAGGGGAGCTCCACGGCGGGGACAGGAGGTGACAGCAGCGTCAGCGACTCATCCTCTGATGGGAGCTCCCTTGCGGTGGCCGGGCCCCTCTGTGCCCCCGCATCAACAAGTACAGCTGCCACCCCCCTACCAGCACCACCCTCCCAGCAGCCCCTCAGCGTGTGTCCCATGGCCGCTCACCCAGGAGAGTGGGACTCTCCTTCGCCCCAGGCACCTCAGGCCCTGCCCCAGTCAGCCCTGCTGCCCTCAGTGAGGAGGCTATTGACCTCCTGAGATCACTCACTGTTGGGCAATCTACCATTGTGAATGCCATCCAGGGTGTCAAGAGGAATTTGCAACAAACAAATGCATACCTGGAGGGCATTCGTTCTGGGCAGGCAGCCCAACAGAGAGCATTTCAGGCTCTGGCCTCAGCACTGGTGGCAGCCATTGTCCCTGTGTCCAGCCTTCCCCCTCCAACTTCCTCCACCCAGACCCAATCCCCTGTGCCTCAGCCTATCCCAAGCACACCATCAGACCAGGATGCACACACCTCAACACACAAGGGTGGCTCAGGAAAATATAAGCACCACACATCCCACAGGCACTCACACAAGCATCATACCCATGCACACATACCAACATCCACTGCCTCCACTGTGTCCCACATCCTCCATGTCCTCCTCCTCCCTCCCTCTCTCGTCTCCACTGACACCTCCATGCATTATATCTTCAGCCACTACCTCCATCACCAGCACGCCCATCACCACACACCGCTCACGTGCACTCACCACCCCCACTACCATTCACACATCCCCTGTGTCCTCTCCCATTGTGTCTGTGAGCCCTCCTCCCAAGGTACACAAATGCAGGCACACACCCACCCAACAGCTATCCACCTCACAACAGCCTCCAGCCCATGCACCTTAACCCAAATTCAACAAACGTACACCTCCTACAACCACTACCTCTTCCTCCACTCCCAAACCCACTCCATCTACCCGTCCCAGTGTGTCTAAAAAACTTTTCCTGGCTCATATTGACCTCTTCCCTACACCTCCCCCGTCCTTCCCCTAGGGCCAGGCTTTCCAGGTCCCAACCCAGCACCTCAGCCACCACATCACCAGGCACAGTCGTGTCAGCAACTGCGGGCTATTGGAGTGCGCCAACCAACAGGGCTGCCAGTGTGCCACGGAGCGAGGGCAAGGACATTCCGCCACCTGCAAAAGTAAACAAGTTGCCCACATCCCGGAAGGAGAAGCAGAAAACACCTGCCACCAAGGGCTCAGGGAAAACGAAAGGGAATGGTGGCAAGACAGCTGCGCCACTGTCCAAGGCGGGGAAGGGCCA
The DNA here is from genome assembly GCF_031143425.1 of Pleurodeles waltl. Lineage (NCBI taxonomy): Eukaryota > Metazoa > Chordata > Amphibia > Caudata > Salamandridae > Pleurodeles > Pleurodeles waltl. Next base: position 306,643,766 of record NC_090449.1, read on the forward strand.
GAAAATATAGGGCAGGTCAGGAGACGGCATGGTGGCACCGACAATTGGACCAGTGTCACACCTTCTGTCCATGCTGACGCCAACCTGTACGGCAGAGAAGACCGCCACCTGCACCGCTGTCATTGAGCCTGCCACCAGCACTGCTGTCATTGAGCCCGCCACCAGCACCACAGTCACAGAGCCCACCACTAGCACCGCCGCCACAGAGCCCGCCACCAGCATGGCTGCCACAGAGCCCGCCGCCGGTACCGCTGCCACAGAGCCCGCCGCCAGCACCGCTGCCACAGAGGCCGCCGCAAGCACCGCCGCCACAGAGCCTGCCGCCAGCCCCAATGCCACAGAGCCCGCCGCCAGCCCTGATGCCACAGAGCCCACCGGCAGCACTGCTGCCACAGAGCCCGCTGCCAGCACCGCCGCGACTGACCCCGCTGCAGGCACCGCCAGCAGCCACGTGACATCTTGAGCCTGTGGCACCACCGCGGGCATGGCTGCCATCCCCAGTGGTCAGTCGTCCAAGGCTGGTGGTGAGTTCCAGGAGCCAGGGCAGCTTCCATGATGCACAACTTTCAGTGGAGAAAGGCATCCACTACTTCAGTCCTTGGCAGGATGAAGCACTCTGGGCACAATGCCCCCTCCAGAACCAGTGGAGAAAGGCATCCACTACCTCAGTCCTTGGCAGTATGAAGCAGTCTGGGCACAAAGCCCCCTCCAGAACCAGTGGAGTATCACATCCACTACCTCAGTCCTTGGCAGGATGAAGCACTCTGGGCACAAAGCCCCCTCCAGAACCAGTGGAGTATCACATCCACTACCTCAGTCCTTGGCAGGATGAAGCACTCTGGGCACAAAGCCCCCTCCAGAACCAGTGGAGACTGTTATCCACTTGAGAGACTGTGGCTTTGCACTCCCCAGGATAAAGCAGTGGGCAAACCACCCACTGGAGAGACTTGAGAGACTGTGGCTTTGCACTCCCCAGGATAAAGCTGTGGGCAAACCACCCACTGGATAGACTTGAGAGACTGTGGCTTTGCACTGCCCAGGATAAAGCAGTGGGCAAACCAGCCACTGGAGAGACTTGAGAGACTGTGGCTTTGCACTCCCCAGGATACAGGAGTGGGCATGGAGCCCCCTCGTGGAGCAGTGGCGTTGTGCATTAATCAGGCTGAGGTGCCCCCTCCCCCTGAGGTGCCTGTTTCATTTCGATCTGATGCCCCTGCAGTGTTCTCTCCGTTTGAAGTCTGGTGTCATGTGTGGGCTTCGCCCATGCATTTTGGGACTCTGATCCACGGACGATGTTTGAGTAATATCCAGACTTGTGTAGTTGGTGTACATATCATATTTGTATATACTGATTTTTGAATTGCACTATCTGATTTTTATTGATTACATTTGTACAAATCAATTCCTTTTGTCTTTGCGTTATTGAAGGGGGGGTGGGGGTATATGTAATGTTGCTGCATGTATTTGTGAGTATGGTGTTGTGGGTGAGGGTGGGGGTGAGGTTGTTGCGTGTGTGTGTCACTCTTTTTTCCCTCCCCCCCTCCCCTATGTTGTAGGTGCAGTACTCACCGTGGTCGTCACCGCCGTCTCTGGTGCTCCTGATAGAGGAGCAGGAAGACCATCGCAGGGAGTATCTGGAGTTCTGGCTCCATGTCGTCCTGGTTCCTCGTGGGGTGTGGTGAGGTGAGTGTTTTCCCTTCCAAGTCCTGTTTCCGCCGTGTTTTTGTTTGCGTTGGTTCTGCCCCGGAAAAGGTGGCGGATTGCCGGGTTGTGAGAGGGTGAGCGGTACATTATCTTCCGCCAGTCTGTTAGTGGTGACCGCTGTGCTGTTTGTTTGTATCACTGTGGCGGTCGGAGTGTTAAAGTGGCTGTCTATGTTGGCGGTTTCCGCCATGGTCGTGATTCCATTTTTTTTACCGCCGGCCTGTTGGCAGTCTTACCGCCGCTTTAACACCGACCGCCAGGGTTGTAATGAGGGCCACTATTTTTCATTATAAAAGTGATATCTCAACTTGTACTTATCAAATCTTGATCGTTCTGACGTTATTCTAATCAGATAAATATCCTATATTTTTCTAAGCCTGTGTGGTGTATTTTTGTGGTGTTCATACTGTGTTATTGCATGATTTTTTGCACAAATACTTTACATATTACCTTCTAAGTTAAGCCTGACTGCTCAGTGCCAAGCTACTAGAGGATGGGCACAGGATAATTTTGGTTGTATCTGACTCACCCTGACTAGCGAGAGGGTCCTTGCTTGGACAGGGGGTAACCTGACTGCCAACCAAATATCCCATTTCTAACAAGTACTAATAAGGCCAACTAATTCTGAACTGCTGATCTGTCCTATTTGCAGCCCTTGTTCTCCACTGTCCTGATGCTGCTGTCAATTGTGACTGTCCTGCCTTGATGAACTGTCGCTGTATGCTGTCCCACGAGGAGAGGCATAACTAAATGTGATTTCCTGTTTCCCTTTCAGTAAGGTACTTACACCAGCGTATTTTTATAGTGAGTTGTTATAGTTAGATGTTTTTCCAAATTGTTTTTGTCTTTCTTTTCTTTTTACTTTTTTCCTGCATGTTTTAGCCCATTCCCAAGTACAAGTGCAAATTTGTGTTAGTGATAGGAATAGCCCAGCTCTAAAATCTGAAATCGAATGTTAAACTGTATTTTCATGATTTACTGATGTCTCCATCATCTGCTTTGAATTCTAACAATAAAGTGCATATTGTATTGTTGTTAATATACATTGGTGGTCATTACAACCCTGGCGGACGGTGTTAAAGCGGCGGTAAGACCGCCAACAGGCCAGCAGTAAAAAAATGAGAATTACGACCGTGGCGGAAACCGCCAACAAAGACAGCCACTTTAACACTCCGAGCGCCACGGCGGTACAAACAAACAGCGTGGCGGTCACCGCCAGCAGACAGGCGGAAGACAAGGTATCACCCACCGTATCACAACCTACCAATCTGCCACCTTTTCCGGGGCAGATTCACCGTGGACAAAAACATGGCAGAGACAGGACTTCAAAGGGAAAACGCTCACCTCTACACACCCCATGAGGAATCCGGACACCATGGAACCAGAGCTACAGATCCTGCCAGCCCTTATCTTCTTGCTCCTCTACCAGGAGCACGAACGCTGATGGCAAAGACAACGGTGAATACTGCACCTACGACACAGGGGAGGGGGAGGGAAAAAACAGAGACACACACATGCAACACGCAACACCCCCACCCCCACCCTCACCCACTACAACACACACACCAATACAGCATGATACATTACAATTACACACCCAACCCCCATGGAAGAATGCAAAGACAAAAGGAAATGAGTGTAACCATTGTAATATATTAAAATCAAGTACACAAAAATATATATATACACTATAAACAAAATATACACCAAGCTTAGTAGTCCAGGTAGTGCTCCAATGAAGTCCGTGGAACACTGGGCCCACACGGTATAGGCGAGGCCCACACAAGATCCCCGACCATGACGGAGAGAACACTGTAGGGGCATCAGGGAGCAAGAAAACAAGCACCTCAGGGGGAGGGAAAGGGGGGCACCTCAGCCGGTTGAGTGCACGACGCCAAATCCACGAGAGGGCCACATGCCCACTGTTCTATCCTGGGGAGTGCAAAGCCACAGTCTCTCAAGTCTCTACAGTGGGTGGGTTGTCCACTGTTCCATCCTGGGAAGTGCAAAGCCACAGTCTCTCAAGTGGATAACAGTCTCCACTGGTTCTGGAGGGAGCCTTGTGCCCAGAGTGCTTCATCCTGCCAAGGACTGAGGTAGTGGATGTGAATCTCCACTGGTTCTGGAGGGGGCCTTGTGCCCAGAGTGCTTCATCCTGCCAAGGACTGAGGTAGTGGATGCCTTACTCCACTGGTTCTGGAGGGGGCCTTGTGCCCAGAGTGCATTATCCTGCCAAGAACTGAGGTAGTGGATGTGAATCTCCACTGGTTCTGAAGGGGGCCTTGTGCCCAGAGTGCTTCATCCTGCCAAGGACTGAGGTAGTGGATGTATCTCTCCACTGGTTCTGGAGGGGGCCTTGTGCCCAGAGTGCTTCATCCTGCCAAGGACTGAGATAGTGGATGCCTTACTCCACTGGTTCTGGAGGGGGCCTTGTGCCCAGAGTGTTTCATCCTGCCAAGGACTGAGGTAGTGGATTTATCTCTCCACTGGTTCTGGAGGGTGCCTTGTGCCCAGAGTGCTTCATCCTGCTCGTGATGGACTCAGTAGCGTCAGTGCCCTTGGTGCTCAAGGGCCAGCGGTGCTTGTTGCGGCGGTGTCCTTGACAGCGGTGCTTGTGGCGGCAGTGTTCTGTTCAGTGGTGCTTGTGGCCGCAGTGTCCTGTTCAGCGGTATTGTGGCTGCGGTGTCCTGTTCAGCAGTGCTTGTGGCGGCAGTGTCCTGTTCAGCGGTGCTTGTGGCGGCAGTGTCCTGTTCAGCGGTGCTTGTGGTGGCGGGGTCCTTGGCAGTGACTCAGCTGCTGGCGGTCCTTTATGGCCCAGCGGGGCTGGTGCTGGCGATCCTTTATGGCCTAGCGGGGCTGGTGCTGGCGGTCCTGTCTGGCCCAGCGGGGCTGTTGCTGGCGGTCCTGTCCTGGGCAGCTGCGCTGGTGCTGGCGGTCCTGTCCTGGGCAGCTGGGCTGGTGGTCCTGTCCTGGTGTCAGGATACTTCAATTCGATTTCCTCAGAAGCAGAAGATAACTCCTCAGTCCCGACCCAAGCTACTCACAACGAATATTAATCCTTCGTGCTGAGTACCCCGGAGGGGGAAAGGGGAATGGGATGGTAGAGAGACTGCCACAGAGATGATGAACGCCAGTACTCAGTCTGCCTCTTCACATCTAAGATTGGATACAGCACCTGCAAGAGTCACAGTCACAATTACTAGGGACATACAACATCAGTTTTTCACTTTCTACTCTCAACACTTAATTCTCTTTAATTCTATTATTTCTTCACTCACCCTGAGTTCTCTGTAGCCTTGCTTCTCTCTATAAATGATAGCTCTTCTTAAAAAAATAAATGCTTATTACTGATTCTGGAAGAACTTTTCAACCTTTGTTAGAGATTGGTTTTATGTTGCTATATATATATATATATATATAGTTGGTGATAATGCGTTCTCCAAATCAGCTAATGTTATTTAATTTCTCCTGTCTTATTGTGACTTCTGTCAATACTTGTATTTGTAAATGCTTGTTTATTAAAGTTTGTTTCTCCTTTCTTACTTCGACATTTGTTGATAACTTGTATTTGTAAATGCTTGTTTATTACAGTTAGTTTCTCCTTCCTTACTTCGACATCTGTCGATAACTTGTAGTTGTAAATGCTTGTTTATTTAAGTTTGTTTCTCTTTTAAACTCTATTTTGGTTTATTACCATTGAATTTGTAAATGCTTATTTGTTAACAGTTCGTTTCTCCTTTAAACTTGGCCTTTGTTTATAACCTTGACATTTGTAGATACTTGCTCTTTTAAAGTTCGTTTTTTCTTTGACTTTAATATCTTAAACAGGAACCTTGTAAACATAAGGTTAATTCATACATTAACTCTGTAGCCTTGCCGACTTCCACGGGAACGGTCTACTATCAAACTCTTCGAATAAACCTTGACAATATTTATCAGTTTTCTGTAATATAATCTTCAAATGTAATTTTACCTCACAGGAGTTTCTGTTCTGAAGCGCGCTCTCTCTCCACACAGCTGATTCCTTTCAGACCTCAGTTGAAGTGCAAGGCTTCCAGCTGGAGAGCTCGTAACCTAGCAACCAACCGATTGCAAGACTAGAACTGTAACTAACCTTCAGGACTCACAGCGGCCATCTTGGATCTTCTCTTCTTGATTCTTCCTTTGAAATAAGCGCAAGATTACTCTGCAAACCTTCTTCCAGTTTGGGCTTTGCTGTCTCCACTGAGGATATCTCTTTGCTTTTCTCATGCACTTCTTTGATTTGACTTGGCAAGTTTGTGTGGTCATGACACCTGGGCAGCTGAGCTGGTGGTGGCGGTGGCCTCCTGGGCAGCAGGGTTGGTGCTGGCGGTGGCCTCCTGGGCAGCGGGGATGACGGCGGTGGCCTCCTGGGCACAAGGCTGGTGCTGGCGGTGGCCTCCTGGGCAGCGGGGATGATGGCGGTCTTCTCTGCAGTGCTGCTCTTCCCAGACTTGCTGAGTTTCTTGTGCCCCTTCCCCACCTTGGAAGGTGTCGCAGTGACTCCACACTCCCACCTGTACCACTGGGAGCGGCTTTGGTGGCTGGAGTCTTCCCCCTCTCCCGCCGGGCACTGGCCAACTTTTGATGCTTGACAGGTGGGGGACTGTCCGTGCTGTGGCTCCGTGCCACACTGGCTGCCCTACTGCCCGGTGCACTCCAGATTCCGGTGACTACAGGCACCACTGGTCCCGGAAATGTTGTGGATGAGGTGCTAGGTTGGGACCTGGAGAATCGGGCCCTAGGAGACTGACGGGGTGGGGGAGGTGAGGGAAAGAGGTCAAGGGTGGACAGGAAAAGTTTCTTGGGAACGCTGGGACGGGTAGCTGGAGGGGGTTTGGGAGTGGAGGAAGAGGTGGTGGTTGTTGGAGGTGTACGTTTGGTGACTTTGGGTGAAGGTGCATGCGCTGTAGGCTGTTGTGAGGTGGATGGCTGTTGGGTGGGTGTGTGGCTGCGTTTGTGTATCTTGGGAGGTGTCGTCACAGACACACTGGGAGAGGACACAGGGGACGTGTGAATGGTAGTGGGGGTGGTGACTGCACGTGAGCGGGGTGTGGTGGTGTGTGTGCTGGTGATGGAAGTAGTGGCTGTAGAAGTAGTGCATGCAGGTGTGAGTGGAGACGAGACTAGGAGGGAGGAGGGAGACGAGGAGGAGGGGACAGAGTGTAGGCAGTGGATGTTGGTGTGTCTGCATGTGTGTGATGCTTGCGCGAGTGCTGTGGGATGTGTGGTGCTTATGTTTGTGTGAGCTTCCCTTGTGTGTTGACGTGTGTGCAAGCTGGTCTGAAGGTGTGCTTGGGATAGGCTGAGGTAGAGGGGATTGGGTCTGGGTGGAGGAACTTGGAGGGGGAGGCTAGAGACAGGGACAATAGCTGCCATCAGTGCTGAGGCCAGAATCTGAAAAGCTCGCTGAAGGGCCGCCCGACCAGAATTAATGCCTTCCAGGAAAGCACTTGTTTGTTGCAACTGCCTTTCTACACCCTGAATGGCATTCAAAATGGTAGACTGCCCAACAGTGAGGGACCTCAGGAGGTCAATGGCCTCCTCACGGAGGGCAGCAGGTGTGACTGGGACAGGGCCTGAGGTGCCTGGGGCAAAGGTGATGCCCACCCTCCTGGGTGAGCAGGCACGGGGCAAAGGCTGAGGGGCTGCTCGGAGGGCGGTGCTGGTAGGAGGGGTGGCGGCTGTACCTGTAGATGCAGGGGGCACAGATGTGGCCGCCACCACAAGGGAGCTCCCATCAGAGGACGAGTCTGTATCACTGGTGTCAGCTCCTGTCCCCGCCGTGGAGCTCCTCTCCATCCCACTGGTAAAATCTAAGTCCGTAGTGTCGTCCTCCAGGGCCATGTGGGATGCAACTCCCTCCTGCTCCGGTGCCACTGCTCCTCCGCCTGATGATGCTAATGCACACAAGAACAGGGAGACCACAAAAAGGGGGGGAACGACAGAAGAAAGGCATGTTGAGTGCATGCATTACCGCTACCGTTGGCGGACACGACAGACACAGAAGCCCCCTGCACTACGCCGCACACTTGGGGACCACTGTTCAATCCCTGGGACATGGCCTACAAGGCTATGGCCAACATCTGCACACATGGATGTCACAGGAGCCTGACTAGGTGTACTTGGCACTGTACACAGGTGGGGTGAGGTGCCACAGGGTCTGGCAGAACAAGGGGACCTAACTAGCACACTCGCCCTGGCCACAGCCCACCTCCCCCACCCAGACACCTCCACTGCGCGCAAAATCAGCAGAATGAGAGTGTACTCTCCCCCTTGTGGCTGCTGTGATGCCATCAAGCGCCCATCCAATTCCGGGTACGCCACCGCCAGGATCCTGAACATCAGGGGGGTCATGGTGCGATGGGCACCCCTCCCAAGTTTGGAGGCCTTCCCCAGCTGGGCCTCCGCCGTCTTCTCGCTCCAGCGGCGAATGTCCTCCCATCTCTTACGGCAGTGGGTGCTTTGTCTGTGGTAGACCCCCAGGGTGCAGACATCCTTGGCGATGGCACGCCAAACATCCTTCTTCTGGTGGGCGCTGACCTACATGAATTGTACAGGGGAAAAAGAAAAGTTATTACCAACTGCATCGTTGTTGACCCCCATCCCTACCCTTGCCATGTGGCACATGCACTCACCGTTTTTTCATGCACGCCTCAATCTCCCCCCGCCATCTTTCATCCACCCCACTCCACACATGTATAGCCTATACAGCATGCTCCCAGTGTACTTACCTGTTTGTCTGGAGGACCGTAGAGTAGCGTGTACTGGGGGAGGACCCCATCCACGTGTTTCTCCAACTCCTCCGATGTGAAGGCAGGGGCCCTTTCCCCAGACGCACGAGCCATTGTCTCTTCCAGACCGAGGTCACAGCAGCACTTGCAGTGTAGGTCCTCTTCTGTCGAAGATCAGGTATCGAGTGATTGAACAGATAGAAAATGGCGGTCACGTCCGCTGCGGTGCGTACCGTCACCGCCGGCGTACATCGTCATTGGCTCCTGGGACCCATAGGGTCCAATGTTAACCAATGCAGAATTGCGCCGCGGTCTTCGACTGCCTACCGCGACGGTGTACAACGCCAGCACAGTTCCCTCACATCTCATTGTCCCACTTTACAGGTCAGGCAGCCACCATTTCAGGGGCCCACATGGCTTAAATTTTAACTGCGTCACACATACCTAGGCCTTGCCTCAACACTCATAGAGGCCAAATTTCGGATTATGATTGGTGTTCTGTGTAAGCTGTGGGTACGTACCTCTGAGTTGGTTGACTCTGTGCTCGCTGTTATCCTTCATAGGCACTGTCCGCTGGGACATGGATGGAGATGGCGGCATTCTCTGGGGTACAGACCTCCAGTGGACCTGTCGACAATGGAGGAAAGACATGTGATCATCACCTACAGGCTTGATCGTGCCACAATCCTGGAACTGTGTGCCCAGCTGGAGCCAGACATGATGTCAGCTATCCGCCATCCTACAGGAATTACCCCCATCCCCCCAGTGCAGGTGCTGTCAGTACTCCATTTCCTTGCAAGTGGGTCATTTCAAACAACAGTGGCCATAGCATCAGTGATGTCCCAGCCTATGTTTTCCAACGTGTTGTCCAGAGTGTTGTCTGCCCTGCTGAAACACATGCGGAGCTACATCGTTTTCCCTCAGGTGGAGGATTTGTCTACAGTGAAAGGTGACTTCTATGCCCTGGGACATATCCCCAACATCATAGGTGCCATTGATTGGACACATGTGGCTTTGGTACCCCCCTGCAGGAGTTAGTTGTGGGGGAGGAGGTGGGGGTCCGCCGCCAGTCCTCTGTACTGCGATGTGGTGTCTTGAGACCACTGAACGCACCTTCCCCCATAGGTCGTTCCACCTCTTCCTGATGTCATCCCTATTTCTTGGGTGCTGTCCCACTGCGTTGACCCTGTCCACTATTCTGTGCCATAGCTCCATCTTCCAAGCTAAGGAGGTGTGCTGCACCTGTGATCCGAATAGCTGTGGCCCTACCCGGACGATTTCCTCCACCATGACCCTGAGCTCCTGCTCAGAGAACCTGGGGTGTCTTTGCCATGCCATGGGGTGGTGTGGGTGATGTGTGGGGTGGTGTGTGTAGTGATAAGTGAGGTGATATTTAGTGGTGTGTTGTGTGAGGTGCGTGGAAGTTATGTGGGTGATGGTATTGTGTGCCTGTGGATGCTTGGTAGTTGTTTGTAGTGTCTCTCTCTGGCTTTCTCTCTGTAATTTTGTCATAGGGGTGTGTGGATGATGTGGGTGTGTGTTTCATATTGTAATGGGTGTGTGGGAGTGGTGTGTGTATGTGTATCAGGTGTATGTATTTCGAATTGTCCACCAGGTGTGTGTATTTCAAATTGTCCAATGTGGTAGTGTTTTGTAAATGTGTGTGTATTTTGAGCGCGGTGGTGTGTACCGCCAATGGAATACCGCAGTTGAATGACCGCCACGTGGATTCGTGTGTCCTGATAGTGTGGCCGTATTTCTGTTGGAATGACGGTGGAGTTTTTGTTTTTGCCAGTTTATCACTGACCTTTGATGTGGCGGACTTGTGTGGGTGTCTGAATTTTGGCAGATTCCCAGCAGTGGGTCATAATGACCATGGCGGAATTCCGCTGCCGCGGCGGTGTGTTGGCGGTCTTCTGCACGGCAGTAAATGGCTTTTGCCGCCAATGTTGAAATGAGGGCCTGTATGTCTTATTTTTGCTGGTATTGTTTGCTGTACGGAAATGCCCCCATTTGGACTTCTAGCTTCTGGTTTTCAACTCTGAAAGTGCACTGGAGCCTGCTAACCAGGCCCCAGTGCCAGTGCTGTCTCCCTAAAATATGATACATGTGACTTGGCAACATCAATTGTCCAGGACTTTAACCCGCTGATAAGTCACCGGTAAATGGTAGCAGTGGTACCCAGGGCATGGGAGTTAAAGGGATCACCATTGCCTGAAGCCCTGATAGTTGCCACCCTGAGTGACCCAAGTAAACAGATGTAAGCAGTCCTGCAACAGCAGGCTGCATGAGCAGTGAAAGTGCTCAAACTCACCTTTGTCCTCACCATGAGTTGCATGATCACAGCACTTTCTCTGATATATGCCAGTCACCCCTAAAATAGGTCTCCTGACTCCAGGAGGCAGGGTGCATTATATTAAAGGTGTGGACATATAACTGCAAGCTTATATATCCCTATAGTAGCCTCTTTCTATTAAGGGCCACAATAAGTGTTCAGGGGTAATAGGATAAAATGAGCTGGCACCTGGGAATCTGAAGGTTACCAATATGATCCAACTCCCCACTTGTTCGCCAACTCGGATTTCATTTGACATGCACCGAGGTGGCTACCTTAAAGGTTGCCCACCTGGTTGCCATCAAGACAGGAATCTGACCCCATGCCAGGTGGTGTGAACACTCTCAGCAGTCAGAAACCAAGGCCTGCCTGGGCTGGAGATGTCACCTATATCTCTGGCAGGGTGGCTTGTGAAGTGGCACATTAAGGAGGTGAATTTCAAAGCCCACCCCCCTCTGATATTCAAGTAGGTGGCCTCTTAAAGAAGGACAAAATGACCCCCTGCCCGAGGCACATTTGCACCCAGACAGGTGGCAAAATCAAGAAGTCAAGAGGCATTCATCGCCTATGGTGGGCTACCTGGTCTGTCCAGCCGACGATGGGTTCTGCCATTTTTAAAAGTAGAGGAATAGAGGCTTGTGGGTAGAAAAGGTGCAACCCTCCACAGGAAGTAGTCACCTTAAGGGTAGATTAACCACTGGGGCTAGTAGCCTACTGGCTACTAGCACTCACGTACCTAAGGCCCATAAATCTAGGATTTAAGGGGCTCCCCTGGCACCATAACTTCAGATCTGAAGAACTTGCAATAAAGCATAAAGAAGAGACCTGTGACTGCAACCCTAGGACCTGCACAAAGCAAAGATGTGATAACTTGCTCCTGTAGCTGCCATCCTGCAACTGCACAACCACAACTCGTCCTTGGGACCAGTTCCAAAGGAAAGAGGAACTGAACTGCAAGCCAAAGGCAGTTCCAGACCTCCCTTGGACCAGAGGTACTAGTCCCCTGCCGCAAGCAGGCAGCTCGCACTCTGGGAAAAAAATCAAGGGCCATCAGGCCCACCAAGGGATAACCCACAAATAAATGGTCTAGTGCATTATGAGAAACATAGACCTGACCTCTAGCAAGCTTCAGGCGGCTACTGTTTTCCCCCGGACTCTAGGACATCAAAATAACTAAAAGCTGATTTTTCTCCTGCCAGGCATGTTGGTGGCCAGTTAGGCTGTCACTAACTTTGTTCAAGACTGCTTCTCGCGGGAACCCTGCAGCATCCTCAAGTGGCCCCGTGGCGAGATTTTGTACCCCTTTCCTCACCAGCACTGTCCAAGCAGCAAAACCAGCACCTGCAGCTCTTGTGTTCAGCACCAAGAACGGCCAGGACAACTGTGCACCCCGGCTGTACAAGCCAGGTAAAATTGTACTGACTGTTGGATCTTGGTCCAGAGACACGCACCACCTTTATCCTCAGTGGTTTCCACTGAATTCGACCTGCAAGTGACTGATTTCCACTAGTACATTTTCCTCATGAACAGCAGCATTAAAATTTTGCAAGAGTGAAATGCACTGATTTATTTTTCCTTTACAAATCGATAACTCCGGTGATACTCATCCAATTGTCTTTATTTCGTTGTCTAAAATTATATAAAATCTGCTTTATTTTTATAAATTGGTGGCAGATTTCTTTTGAGTTGTGTCAGTTGCTTTTCGTCCATGTTGGTGGTCTGGAATGCTTAACACAGTTCCTTTAGTAAAACCTTATTGCTCTGTGCCAGACTACCAAGACTGAGCTAGGGATTTATTAGTATGAATCCATAGGATCCAGTTGGGGGTTATGTGAGAGTGTTACATAGTGAAGTCTAACCAGCCTCATTGCATAATACTCAACCTCCCTAAAATTGCAAAAAATAAATGTAAATAATAATGATGGTGCCTGATGCATACATTACCTTGAAGGGGATCCTGTGGAGTGTTAACAAGACATTGGCTTACAGGTTCTGTGACAACAATTTAAGCAGACTACCAAGTACAAACACAAGTGCAGAGTAAGTTGCGTGGGGGAATATCTGGAATCTCACAAATGGCAGAAGGGGGGGGCACATAAGACACACTCAAAGCATGCTAAAGGGTTGCACCAGGACATATTGTCCCTGAATCAAAACGTTCCATCGCCACCCCAAGCCTCAATTGAACTGACACTCTGGTGGTGCATGGCACTCTGACATATATACAACGTGGACATAAGCCACTCACTATGGCTATACTTCACCATGTAAATGTGCAGCACATTGCCTGGAAGTGACGTGCAATTAGTGTAGCTGTGGTTGTGCCATGACAACATCCATTGCATATTGTCATAGCCCCTGATCCAACACAACTTTTACATCAGAGTCTAAGACTAAAGTCACTACCACCCCAAGGGTGGCATCAGGATGGCGTAGCAGGGCAAAATGCTTCCCTTCCTCCTTGTGGCATTGCCATTCTCATGTGTGCTGCATCTTGCAACATACATTGAAATCCCACCTTAGGAAAAAAAGCTTGCACATTTGCAGGAAGGGACACCCCTGGCACATAAACAATGTATCCCCTCAATGCAGGCACCCCTTCATCATGCTGCAACAATGCCTGCGTCTAATCTGTGCATGGGGAATTACAGGGGTGTACCGTATTCCACTAAACATGCCACATCCCTGCATTTCTAAACTGGTGTAGCATCGTGCAACACATTTTGCTGCTGCACTGAGCTGTGCCACTTGAGCTAAAATCAGGCTTAAATTGTACAACCTGTGGAACGCAATACGCACAGGGTGAACCAACAGTAACACTCACACAACTTCATGTGCCATTTGGGAATGGCCACAAAATTAAACACATACAATACATGGAGCATGAGTATGAACATCATGTGTGCAGCTGTACAAGTAGCTGCAATCTCACCATCTGACAAGATAGAGGGGGTCATTCTGACCCTGGCGGTCACCGACCACGGGAGCACCGCCAACAGGCTGGCTGTGCTCCCGAGGGCATTCTGACCGCGGCGGTTCAGCCGCGGTCAGAAAGGGTAAACCGGCGGTCTCCCGCCGGTTTACCGCTGCCCGATTGAATCCTCCATGGCGGCGGAGCGCGCTCCGCCGCCATGGGGATTCAGACACCCCCTACCGCCATCCTGTTCATGGCGGGAAACCCGCCATGAACAGGATGGCGGTAGGGGGTGCCGCGGGGCCCCTGGGGGCCCCTGCAGTGCCCATGCTAATGGCATGGGCACTTCAGGGGCCCCCGTAAGAGGGCCCCTCAAAGTATTTCAGTGTCTGCTTTGCAGACACTGAAATACGCGACGGGTGCAACTGCACCCGTCGCACCCCTGCAACTACGCCGGCTCAATTCTGAGCCGGCATCCACGTTGCAGGGGCATTTCCGCTGGGCCGGTGGGCGCTCTTTCGGAGAGCGCCCGCCGGCCCAGCGGAAATGTTTGAATGGCCGCCGCGGTCTTTTGACCGCGGTGCGGTCATTTGTCGGCGGGACCTTGGCGGACGGCTCCGCCGTCCGCCAAGGTCTGAATCAGGCCCAGAGTGTGTTGTGCGAATGGTTGGTCTAGTGCTTAATGGTCCAAACAACATGTGTGAGAACTGGAACAAGTGGCATCATTGTTGCAGTACTGGCACAATGTCACTAGATCGTAATTCAACTGTGTCATCATTCAAATAATAGCCCATGTGGATCCAAGCTGCACATTCACCTTGTGCAACATCTACAAAGTCACAAAATGCATGCATTGATCCACATACAACATCCTTACACCAACACATGGCCATTGACAATATGTTGTGTGCAAGGATATGTTCTAAATTTAAGGAGGGACAATCTAATGGGCAGACAATCCATAATGGTTGCACTGTCCCTTCCAAGTAGCACATGTTTGGGGCCTGTTGCAGGCAGACAGGAATGTAACAAAAGCATTGTATACAATGGACCTACCTGTGCTATGCTGCACTAGTCCCATCATTCATGATGCCAATGCATCATAGCACACATTACATTACTGTGGTAATTGTCACCATGGTGAAAATGAAATCTAATTACATGCCACAATGGTGTCTGTGGCAGGGACAATGAGCCTGCAAAGAAGTAGGTGCTGTAGGATCAAAGCACAAAGGGCCAGATTTAATAAGAAATGATGGCGTGCCATGCTTCCCCAAATTTGGCACCGTTACACACTGTCATTTTCAAAACTCACTGATGCCCAGTATTTACTAGAATACAGGGCACCCCTGTGTCACTCCCTGTGTGGGCACAAAATTAGCTGAGGTGAGCCAACACAGCGACCCTTGCACCATAGTGCAAGGATGGATGCGTAGAGGTGGAGATTGTTTATGTGCAGGAAGAAACACCTTTCTGCACAAAAACATTCTTACAAGGCCATTAGCTCTGTCTATGTGTGTTGTGAAATGCAGCACACACTGAAACAATTTAAATATGATGAGAAAATAGGGCATATAACTTAATTGCACCATGCCAATGCAACCCCTGGGGTGGCGTTATATTTTAGCAATGACTCTGGTTTACGAAAACTCGTAAATCTGAGGTACTGAAAAAATGCAATAGGTGTTGCTGTGGCACACCCACAGCAACACCCATTGTACGCCCCTACCACGCAAAGTGCTGCATGTGAAGGGGCCCTTTTGACCAGGTGGCGTTAAGCCCTAATAAGTTGCTTAGTGCCACCTTGTAAATACATCACAGGGCATTGCGCCACCTGAGCGTCACGAAAAGTGATGCTCAGATGGTGCTAGGGGCACTTAAATATGCCTCAAAATACCTTGCAAGCTTGCCCCATGTGTGATGCACATTGCTACACATAATATACAGATACAACCTTGGGTTTGTAACATATCACTGAGCCTCCAGTAGCAAGTAAATGATGTGCCATGTCAACCATCTCATCGCAGAGGATGATGTCTTACCTCCTGCTGACCTGCCTGTTCTGGATTTTACAGATGACAAGGATGACCAGCTGCCAACCATCAATGAAGAGACTCTCCAGGATGTCCTAAGTTCCCTCCAGACACCATATCCAGTGGAAGGGAGGACACACAGCGTTGTGGGGTCTCCACATGAACCACCCAGCTACCAACACACAGCACCAGCCAATCATGACACAGCCCTGGACTCAGAGGAACCAGACATCACCTTCCAGTGGACAGTGGTAGGAATCCAGCGGGAACTGGCCAAGCAGGTGGGGGTGGTGATGGAGACCATGGCAGGCAGCCTAGAGGGCGTGCAGAGGTGCCTCAGTCCAATTAAGAACAACTTAGCTGCCATCAGAGGCACCCACTCCCCACTACATGGACTCCAGCAGTCCCTGTCTGACAGAGCTGCTGTCATGAGGCAGAGACTTCTACAGTTGCCCTCCCAAAGTGGGAGCAGCATGATAGACAACAGGCTGGGGGCTATTAATAATACTCTACAGCCCGTACGGTGGGAAGTGGCCTCCCTCAGGGAAAACATGGCTGCCTACCATCGTGATGTTGCTTCAGGGTTGAGAAATAAGCAGTTCCTCCTTGCTGCAGGTATGTCTTATGTGTTCCCACAAATGGCAGCTGCTGCGACCTTTGTTTCCACATCTCTAACTCCTGATGTGTGTGTGGCCCCCCTCAACCTCAACAATAGCACCACTGATGGCACAGGAGGCACCACACTCATTAGAAGATGAAGATGTAGAAGGAACAACATTCACAAGGAAAACCACCCAGTAGCACCACTCTGTGCCACATGGACAGTACATCCTCAGTTCTATGCTTTAGATCATGCCAGTGTTGTGACAGCAGGAAATGTGCCCTCTTCACTCAACCACTGTTGACTTGTCTTCTTTGTACTGTCATTGTCTCAAATCTTACCTATTGGCAATTTTGCACCTCCTCACTACTGCACACTTCTCCTAACCATGTCTCATTACTTGTCCCTCACACCTGGACTCTGATTGTACAACAAATGGATCTCTCATGTGGTCTGTGAACTGGAAATTGTATAGCATTTGAAAATACACTTGCACCTGTAAATAAAGCACCTTTTTTCCATGTAACATTTCTACGTTTACTGTGATCCATCAACTCAGAAAAATTATTGCATTGTGTGAATCCATGTGCAGAACATAATTACATGAGTGCATTACTGTCAGACAAAAAACAACACACTAGGATCCTAACATGATAAAGCTGAATGATAGTGGTGTGGGCTACAACCAACTTACAGAGTATTCAATACATGTATTGAACAGAAAGCCATTGAATTAGCAATTTGGCATGTATGGCTCAGAACCAAGTCAATGGTAATTTACCCAGATGTGAGTATCAGTACAACTAATATGTGTGGTACAGAAGAGGCTAATCTAATCAGTGACGGGCTTGAATCTGGTGGCATAGTGAGCACGGGACCCACGTCTGGGCATACCCTTCCTAACTGGGGCAACAAATAAAAAAAGAACAGTTGATGGACGGAATGCAGAACAAATCAAACATTCACCTCCAGTCACAGATCTGGGTTTAATCCATCAGTTTGTTTTGATCACCAGGTCATTCCAGCTTGGACCCAGCCACATGCAAATCAGTCTTGACCCTGTTCCCCATGGGAACAGTCCAGAACAAACTGCCAGACCAAATCCTCCCTGGACCAGAAACAAGCATCTTGGGACCGGTTTCAGGATATCACCCTTTTTCAGCCAGGCTAGCTTGAATCTGGTGGCATACTGAGCATGGGACCCATGTCTAGGCATACGCTTCCCACCTGGGGCGACAAATGCAAAAAGAACATTTCATGGACGGAATGCAGAACAAATCAAATATTCACCCTCAGTCACACATCTGGGTTTAATGTGTAATGCAGCACACATAGGGTGGCTGAATGCGCACTTAGGGCCACAGTAAGATCGGCACTGCACTAGGTGCTTCTACAATATTCATATCTATTGAACAACATGTGCACATGCATGCCAGACATCACCTAAGTACCAGGTACACACTCAGCATTTACATTAAATGCACATGTGATGTGACCAAGATCACTCACAAATATCATGATGGCTAGACCATGTTGGTAACTCTGCTGAGATCTAGCTTGCAAAAATGCATAGACACTTCCCACAACCATCTGGAGCTGAGTTGTATACTAATAATGTACTCTACTGACTGTTGCCCAGCTCTATATGGCTTTTTGCACGACCGCGTCCTCAATTTACAGCTGAAGGGTACTGAAGCACCAGTGGTGCAAGTGTCTTCTACATATGGCCCCTAGAGACTTCTATACATGATCATGATCTGTACAGTGTCATGAGTAACTGCAAGCTACGTGTGGCACACAGTGCTGGCAAAAGTGCTGTGACAAAGTTGTTCTCAACAGGCATGCTAATCACATGAACAGCAGCTCCGACACCTGTAATGATTGACAGCAATGTATATGTGGCCATGCTTTCCATTTCCTAAGACCCACATTTCCATAGCAGCACACATTGTCACTTGTGCAACAATCAAGCCATGCTCAATGCTCCCAATTGCATCAGACATGATGTCACCATCCTAACTCTGATGATATGGCATTGGTCTCACAAAAACTTTATTCATTGCATTGCATACATCAGACTGACTCACACAAAACCCTGGATTGCCACACGTGATGCACAAGGTGACACTTACTAGCATCATTGGGGTCTTCAAATCTGGACACCTCTCCACTGGTGTAGGGTAGAGGCCCACCTGTAATGCACGAAAGGAAGACATAACTTTATGATATTTGGACATTTATGTTAATGGACAACAGTTTTACAATCAACTTGTTCAGCTGAATGAAGTAATCAATCTAGTGGTAGATCAGACCAACTGTCAAACATCTATAATCTGTCAATCAGACATAGGGTCAGATAATGGAGACTCTGGCACCTACTAAGCATCACTTTCCCTGACACTCCTGTGGTGCATTTAACTGCACAATATGTATATGGAATTGTCATTCAGGTGTTTTGTTGCTTTACACCTCCATGACCATATGGGGCTTCATGACACAGTTTTCTGCATCTGAGGGGCACTCAATGGTTGTTGCAGTGGCCATCTAAATGAGACACCCATAGCTTTTGACCCTGCCCCAAATGTTGAAGACATCTAACTCATAGTCACTGCAAAAAGACGGACATCTGCCCAGGGGTTGTGTGAGTATTGCAGTGTTGAGGAATGCTTTGATACATCCTTGTTTCTTGTTTCAAATATGTGTACACCATTGCAAGGCACACACTCTTGAGCTATTATACCAGGGCAGTTTACTCATGTTTATTTAATTGTTCCTACCTGCACATTAACTGATTGAAATTATGGATGTCATGCCAATACTGTGTCTGGCTGTTGTTCCCATGATATACCATTTATTATGCAGTAAGGGACACCAACATGTGCATAAATATTTGCCTCCATACAGACACACTTGTTCCGTGGTCCAAGGATGCCTGTGCTGGTGCAGGTTTCTGAAAAATGTGCTAGTGCTGGTGCAAATACAGGCCTGCCCCATACTGTCTGTAAGAGGTGGCAAGCCTCAGCATTGTTTTTCTGGGCTTGCGAAGTATGGCATTTAGCCGTTTGCGTCAAACATTTTTGACGCACAATGGGAATGCGTGAAAATTATTTAGAAAGGCTTAAAGTGCACCCAGATTCACATACCATGTCACAGGGGATATGCTATTCTGTTGTCAGAATGGTGTGGCTACATGTGTGTGCATGTCCGTTTATATCTTGACGGTGACATTGGTATCTTTAACCTATATGGTTGTTGATATGCGTGATGCATGCGATGACTGATACTGTGTGCATATGTGCCTCTGTAGCTAGACTGTATCTACAGAAATGTTAGCACATGTGTACTATGAGTGTACATATGTGTTCTAATACATATTTGTGGGTGTACCACATTGTTATGTCTGATATATAATTGTACTCATACTAACAACACAATAGATATGATGGGCTATGTCTAATACATGGTAAAGCATGTGACAGTCACGACAAATTGCAACCAGAGGATGCAGTGGACTACTGCTGGGTTGAAATCATGTTTCCCCTGGCAATGTGTGTGTCTGTGTGTCCACTCTGTGGTGTATTGTTGGTTTAGCCTTCATGGTGCTCTGCTACACGTGTGACATATAGGCCCTCATTACAACATGGGTGGTAAATCCCCCTTACCACCGTGCAGAAGACCGCCAACACACCGCTGTGGCAGCGGAATTCTGCTACAGCTATTACGACCCACAGCTCGGAATCTGCCAAAATCTAGACACCAACACAAGTCCGCCACACCAAAGGTCAGTGATAAACTGGCAATAACAAAACCTTCACCGTCATGCCAACAGGAATACGCCCACACTAACACGAATCAACGCAGCGGTCTTTCAACCGCGGTATTCCATTGGCGGTACACACTGTCGCACTCAAAATACACACACATTTACAAAACATAACCACAATGGACAAATCGAAATACACACACCTGACACACATACACACATCACTCCCAAACACCCAATACAATATAAAACACACACCCACATCACCCACAAACCCCTACAACAAAAATTGAGAACGAAGCAAAGAGAGAGACATCACCATCAACAAACTAGCATCCACAGGCACACAACACCATCACTCACACAACATCCACAGATGCAATAATCATGCCTTTACAACCTGCAGGACCCCTACCCAACGTCACCGGACAGGAGGCACCGGACAGGAGGTTCCAGACATGTCCACCCCCCCACAGAAGAGGCCCACAGTGATGACAGCAGCTCTGTCCAACTGGACCTAGATGACCAGCCCGGCCCATCTGAGACATCAGGACAGTCAGTTACCCACACACTGGCACATGCCACCACAGAGCCTCCCCCCTCAGGAAACACCGGCACAGCACCCACCCAGCAGCCACATACCTCTGTCCCCAGGACATGTCAAGCAGCAGTGTGTCCACCACTACAGGGAACCCAGGCAAACCCACAAACCCAAGAACATCAGTGACCTGGGGGCAGTGGCAGTGGGCACACGGTTCAGGGGACAGAGGCACAGCAAAACAGGGGAACTGGGAGGACAGCTGTGCGACAGGGGAAGGACAGGCCCAGGGAACCCACTCTCCACGTGGCCCTCTCCAACATCATGGGAGCGTACCATCATTCCCAGGAAACGATGGAAACGGTACTGGCCAAGTTTCAGGAGACCCAGCGGCTGCAGGAGGAACAGTATTTGGGGATCAGGGAGGAACTCAAGTCTATCAACACCACCCTGGTCACCATTGTAGAGGTGCTAAAGGACCTTGTGAACACCAGGAGGGACACTGTGGCACAACAAGGGGGCCCCTGACACTAGCCTCGATGATGAACTGCCCACCACCTCTGCCGGCGCTAGTGGACAGGAGGCACCGCCACAGGACCACGACACCAGCACCCCACCCCCTGCAGATGGAGAACCACCCCGCAAACGGTCCCTGAGATCCAGACAGAGAGACAGAGAACAATGCCAAGACCCCCGCCAAGAAATGAGACCACCCTGAATGTCATCCTTTTGTCCCACTTTGTCACCCTGTCCATCCTTAAACTGCCCTAGCTCCACTTCCTATGCCTCTTTGGACAATGCACCTGTGAGACAAATAACTGGACTCTGCAATGGACATTCCTCCACCATCACCCCTGACCATTGTACAACCCTCTCCACTAATTTGCACTTAAATAAACAGCCTTGAATCACAAAACAATCTGGAGTCAGTCTGTGCTTTCACAAATGTGTATTTGCAATAACTGAGGAAAATAGCAATGTCCATTATATTGTCAACATACCTATGTCACACAGCTCTAGTCCATGAGGTAACATAGCAGAGGTCACACAGTGGGACCCACATTTGTGAAGTGGAAAGGCAAAGTGACAGGTCATGGTCCATACACTGGGTGAAAGTGACAGACATATGATGGGTCTAACAACTGTGTGAGATTTAGGAGGCAGTGATGTCTTCTTACCTGTGTCTCACTGGAAGTATTGCTGGATCACGTTTTTTCTGTTGTCGATATCCTCTTCTTCTGTCTCCTCTTCTTCACTGTCCACAGGCTTCACAGCTGCCACAAGACCTCCTTCTGGACCATCCTCCTGCAGAAAAGGCACCTGTCATCGCAAAGCCAAGTTGTGCAGGATACAGCAGGCCACGATGATCTGGCACATCTTCTTTGGTGAGTAGTAGAGGGAACCACCTGTCATATGGAGGCACAGGAACCTGGCCTTCAGGAGGTCAAACATTCTTTCTATAACCCTCCTAGTTTGCCCATGTGCTTCATTGTAGCATTCCTCTGCCCTTGTCCTGGGATTTCTCACTGGGGTCAGTAGCCATGACAGGTTGGGGCACCCAGAGTCACCTGCAAATGTCGAGCGACAACTGTTAGACACACACTAAACCATAGGGACAAGCCCAGACCCAGACAATCATTCAAAGGGTATAGAGTCCTTGTCCTCACCTATTAGCCACACACGGTGCCTCTGGAGTTGCCCCATCACATAAGGGATGCTGCTATTCCTCGGAATGTAAGCGTCATGCACTGAGCCAGGAACCTTGGCCTACACATGGGAGATGTACTGGTCGGCCAAACACACCATCTGCACATTCATTGAATGGTAGCTCTTCCTGTTTCTGTACACCTGTTCACTCCTGTGAGGGGGTACCAAGGCCACATATGTCCCATCAATGGCACCTATGATGTTGGGGATATGTCACAGGGCATAAAAGTCACCTTTCACTGTGGGCAAATCCTCCACCTGAGGGAAAACAATGTAGCTGCACATGTGTTTCAGCAGGGCAGACAACACTCTGGACAACACTTTTGAGAACATAGTCTGGGACATCCCTGATGCAATGGCCACTGTTGTTTAAAAAGACCCACTTGCCAGGAAATGGAGTACTGACAGGACCTGCACTAGAGGAGGGATTCCTGTGGGATGGCGGATAGCTGAAATCAGGTTTGGCTCCAACTGGGCACACAGTTCCTGGATTGTGGCACAATCAAGTCTGTAGGTGACTATTACATGTCTCTCTTCCATTGTCGACAGGTCCCCCAGCGGTCTGTACACCATAGGATGCCGCCATCTCTTCACCTGCCCCAGCGGATGTGCCCTATGGACGAGAACAGCGAGCACAGAGTCAGCCAACACTGAGGTAGTAAAAAAAGAATTTATTGCACACATTTGTCAATCCGCAATGTGCCTGTCCCTGTGTGTATGCAAGGCCTAGATATGTGTGAGGCGTTTAAAAATAATGCCATGTGGTCCCCTGAAATGGCGGCTGCCTGACCTGTAATGTGGGACAAGGGGATATGAGGTAACTGCGCTGGCGTTGTACACCGTCGTGGTAGGCGGTCGAAGACCGTGGCGCAATCCTGCATTGGTAAACATTGGGTCCTATGGGTCCCAGGAGCCAATGGCGTTGTACGCCGGCGGTGACGGTACACACCGCTGTGGACGTGACCGCCATTTTCTGTCTGTTCACTCACTTGATACCTGACCTTCGACAGGAGAGGACCTACACTGCAAGTGCTGCTGTGACCTGTATCTGGAAGCGACGATGGCTCATGTGTCTGGGGAAAGGGCCCCTGCCTTCACTTCGGAGGAGTTGGAGAAGTTAGTGGATGGGTTCTTCCCCCATTACACGCTACTCTACGGTCCTCCAGACAAACAGGTGAGTACACTGTGAGCATGCTGCATGGGCAATGCCTGTTTGGAGTGGTGTGGATGGAAGATAGATGGGGGGGGGGGACTGAGCCCTGCATGAGCGGACCGTGAGTGTATGTGCATCAGGGCAAGGGTGGGAACGTGGGCCAATGACTGTGACGGTCTGGATGGTTCAAGTTTTTAATTGTCCCCTGTACTATTCCTGTAGGTCAGCGCCCACCAGGAGAAGGATATTTGGCGTGCCATTGCTAAGGACGTCCGGACCCTGGGGGTCCACCACAGATGGAGCACCCACTGTCGGAAAAGATGGGAGTACATTCGCCGCTGAAGCAAGAAGACGGCGGAGGCCCAGCTGGTGATGGCCTCCCAACGTGGGAGGGGTGCCCGTTGCACTATGACCCCCCTGATGTTCCAGATCCTGGTGGTGGCGTATCTGGAGTTGGATGGGCGCTTGAGGGCATCACAGCAGCCACAACGGGGTGAGTACAGTCACATCCATCTGACTCTGCGCGCATTACGAGGTGTCTGGGTGGGGGAGGTGGAGAGTGGGTTACCCTACGCCAGGGCGAGCTTTGTAGGCAAGGTCCCTTTGTGAGGTAGGCTATGTGGCACCCCAACCCCACCAGTGGTAAGAGCCATCCACACCTAGTCAGGCTCCTGTGACTTCCATGTGTGCAGCAATCGGGCTTAAGGCCTTGTACCCCATGGCCCTGTGAATAATCTAGGAACTATAAGTGCATGGCGTAGTGCAGAGGGCTGCTGTGTCTGTAGTGTTCGCCAACTATAGTGGTATTGCATGCACTGAACATGTCTTTCTTCTGTCTTTCCCCCCCCTTTTTGAGGTCTCCCTGTTCTTGTGTGCATTAGCATCATCAGGCGGAGGAGCAGTGGCACCAGAGCAGGAGGGAGCTGCATCCCACATGTCCCTGGAGGGCGAGACAACGGAGTCTGAAGTCACCAGTGGGACGGAGGGCGAGGGGACCTCCACGGCGGGGACAGGAGCAGAGACCAGCGACACCGACTCCTCCACTGATGGGAACTCCCTTGCAGTGGCGGCCCCTCTGTGCCCACTGCATCTACAGGTACAGCCGCCACCCCCCTACCAGCACTGCTCTCCCAGCAGCCCCTGAGCATGTGTCCTGTGGCCGCTCACCCAGGAGGGTGGGCATATCCTTCGCCCCAGGCTCCTCAGGCCCTGCCCCCGTCAGCCCTGCTGCCCTCAGTGAGGAGGCCATTGACCTCTTGAGATCCCTCACTGTTGGGCAGTCTACCATTCTGAATGCCATCCAGGGTGTAGAGAGGCAGAGGCAACAAACAAATGCATAGCTGCCAGGCAGCCCAACATAGAGCATTTCAGGCTCTGGCCTCTGCACTGATGGCAGTCATTGTCCATATATCCAGCCTCCCCCTCCAATTTCCTCCACCCAGACCCAATCCCCTGTACCTCAGCCTATCCCAAGCACACCATCAGACCAGCATGCATACACATCAACACACAAGGGTGGCTCAGGCAAACATAAGCACCACACATCCCACAGGCACTCACACAAGCATCATACCCAAACACACATACCAACATCCACTGCCTCCACTGTGTCCCCCTCCTCCCCGTCTCCCACCTTCCTCCCTGTCACATTTCCACGCACACCTGCATGCACTACATCCTCAGACACTACCTCCATCACCAGCATGCCCATCACCACACACCACTCACGTGCACACACCACCCCCCCTACCATTCCCACATCCCCTGTGTCCTCTACCAGTGTGTGAGCCCTCCTCCCAAAGTACACAATCGCAGTCACACACCCACCCAACAGCCATCCACCTCACAACAGCCTACAGCCCATGCACCTTCACCCAAAGTCACCAAACGAAGACTACTACCTCTTCCTCCACTCCCAAACCCCCTCCATCTACCCGTCCCAGTGTGTCTAAAAATCTTTTCTTATCAATTGTTGACCTGTTCCCTACACCTCCCCCCGTCCGTCCCCTAGGGTCCGCATTTCCAGGTCCCAACCCGGCAACTCAGCCACTACATCACCGGGCACAGTGGTGCCAGTAATAGCAGGATTTTGGAGTGCGCCAAGCAACAGGGCTGCCAGTGTCCCAAGGAGTGAGAGCAAGTACATTCTGCCACCTCGAAAACTGAAAAAGTTGCCCACATCCCGGAGGGAGAAGGCAAAAACACCTGCCACCAAGGGCTCAGGCAAGACAAAAGATGAAAGTGCCAAGACAGCTGCGCCACCATCCAAGGTGGGGAAGGGCCTGAAAATGAAAGGCAGGTCCACGTTGATGCGAACCTTCACGGCAGACAAGATCGCTTCCGCCACCTGCACCACCGCCACAGACACCGCCGCTAGCACCCCAGACACTCAGCCCTTCACAATTACCACAGACACTGTGCCATTCACCAGCACCGCAGTCAGTGAGCCCGCCACCAGCACCGCCACTATTGACACCGCTGCCAGCACTGCAGTCAGTGAGCCCGCCACCAGCACCGCTGCTACTGACACCGCCGCCAGCACCTCAGTCAGTGAGCCCACAGCAAGCACCGCCGCCACTGACACCGCCGCCAGCACCGCAGTCAGTGAGGCCGCTACCAGCATCGCAGTCAGTGAGGCCGCCACCAGCACCGCCGCCACAAAGACCGCCGCCAGCACCGATGCCACAGAGACCGATGCCACAGAGCCCGCCGCAAGCACCGCCGCTACTGACCCTGCCGCCAGCATCGCCAGCGGCCCGCAACATCCTGAGCCAGTGGCACCACCGCAGACATGGCTGCCATCCCCGGTGGTCAGTCGTACAAGGCTGGTGGTCAGTTCCAGAAGCCTGGGCAGCTTGCATGTTGCACCACCATCAGTGGAGTGTCACATCCACTACCTCAGTCCTTGGCAGGAGCTGGCGTTGTGCACTCATCCGGCTGAGGTGCCCCCCTTCCCTTCCTCCTGAGGTGTCTGTTTCATTTCAATCTGATGCCCCAGCAGTGTTCTCTCCGTTTCGAGTCTGGTATCGAGTGTGGGCATCGCCCATGCATTTGAGGCCCAGTGGTCCACGGACTATGAATGGTGCAGTACTCGGACTTGAATAGTTGGTGTACATAATTGTTTATACTATATTTAAAGTTTTGACTGATGGATTTTTATTGATTACAATTGTTACAATAATTTCCTTTTGTCATTGCGCTCTTCCAGTGGGGTTGGGGGTGTAAATGTAATGTTGCAGCATGTATTTGTGTGTATGTTGTTGTGGATGAGGGTGAGGGTGGGGGTGTTGCGTGTTGCATGTGTGTGTCACTCTCTTTTCCCACCCCCCTCCCCTGTGTTGTAGGTGCAGTACTCACCGTGGTCGTCGCCGCCGTCTTTCATGCTCCTGGTAGAGGAGCAGGAATACTATCACAGGGAGCATTTGGAGTTCTGGCTCCATGGCGTCCTGCTTCCTCATGGGTTGTGTAGAGGTGATTGTTTCCCCTTCCAAGTCCTGTTTCCACCATGTTTTTGTTCGCATTGAATCCGCCCCGAAAAAGGTGGCAAATTGGCCTCTCATAATAGTGTGGGCGACACATTGTCTTCCGCCTGTCTGTTGGCGGTGACCGCCGCTGTGTTTGTTTCTACCGTCGTGGCGGTCGGAGTGCTAAAGAGGCTGTCTATGTTGGCATTTTCCGCCATGGTCGTGATTCCATTTTATTTTACCGCCGGCCTATTGGTGATCTTACTGACGTTTTAACACCGATCGCCAGGGTTGTAATGAGGGCCATAGTTCTCAATGCATCTTAGTTGCAGGAGATGTTGTACACTCATGAGTAATAAAGGTTGCTATGTGCCTTGTGTATGTAAAGATATGTGTAGTGTCATTTCAGAAACGTATGACCACAGCGGTTTGTTCATGGAATATGAAACCTCACATATCAATCTTCCTGCATGGACACATGTTGGACGTTCCCAAATGCCTGTGTAGTCATATCAGTGCCACCTATGTTTCCGTATGCCAGAACACATGTGGAGGTCACTTTTTTTTCTGTCAATGATCTTTTGATACATACGCACTTACATTTGTTGCATTTTGTTCAAACTCCAATACTGTACACATTACCAGGCGTGTGCCATTTAAGTGGTACATGTGTGCAGAGATATCTGGCATATGTGTGCGTGCCACCAACTAGGTACTCACAATCAACCACATCATGTCTGTTATGACTGTCACATACAATGGCATACCACTGTATATCAGGATTGCAGTCTGGCAAAGATGGCTGCCTACTGTTCATCACTACTGTGGGAGTTTTCATGCCGACACAGACCCATGGTTGCATGTGAAGGCCCAGGTTTATGGAGCTCCAGACTACTCAGTCCACTGTGCACATGCATCAGGCCCCTGACAATGTCAATAGTCTATGTAGCCTGAGCAGTGGTGTTAGGGTGTTTTAGGCGGGGATCTAGCTTCTTCATGTTTGCTATTCAGCAGAGCAATGCACAGTCCCCTGCAGACAGACTCATGCACTATTGTGATCAAACGGACTCGGATATAATCATTTCCTCTTGGGTACTTGATGTCAGCCTTCCCCTGTAATATACTGAGGACTGGCTACTTGCACGTGTAGGACATGTCTCATCATTTGGCATGTTCTGACAGACATGATTTTATGTCCTTAGTAATTTCCATGGGCAGCTTGGTTAGGGGTCGTGTCTCTGTTGTAACTTCTATGTTGGGAACGTGCCAGGGGACAGATGGTGTTATCAGTCACTGCCTCCTGTCATGTTGGTATGCTATGGGCAACTAACAGGTTATATTAGTGGCAAACATGAGTAGGTTATGTACTGACCTAGCCATCCTCTCTGTACATATGTTGGGTGATCACATGAAGAAATTAATGTGTTGCACAGTCATTATTAGTCTATATGTGTTCCTTGTCTACGTTTTACCGCATTACTTGTTAGGAATATTTTGTGTCCTCCATTGCTGCCAATCTTTAGGCTGCTTACACTTTGTACACATCTTTTACAGCAACATTGTCCGGTCATACATGGACAGGCTGCAACGTGTGACTTGTGTAAAGTGTTGATGTACACATCTTCTTTCACTAACTACCTGGTAGTTACCGTGCCATTGCCTGACTTTGCCAGATTTAATGAGTACCACACACACATGACATTACACCTGCCAAAGCACTTGTGTCATCTCCAAGTGACCTCCCATGTTGTATTTCCAAATATCTGGGGGTATCTCTCAGCTGTCGATCCACATCCTTCGTTGAACATGGGTATGCATTTATTCCTGCATTCCACAACCTATGTCACTCTTACCATGACTGTATGGTGTTAATGTGCAAAATCATCTCAGTGCTGCTTTTGTCATTAGCCACATGCAACATTTCTGTTTACCTCTACTCCCACTCATGTTTTAATGGGACTGTGACATGTTTGGGCATTGCTGAACATACTTCCATATCCCACACCTGATTGTCATGCTGGAGACCTAAACATTGTAGGGAATTTTGTCACTGTTGGTACCTTGCTCTTGGTCTGGCATGTGAGTGACAATGAATGGTGTGTATTGCTATGTGCTGTGTGATGCTGTGATACAGACTATACTAGATTACCTTACTGACACATGTCAACCATTGTTGGTACTTGCAAACCCTTTGCTACCTAAGCCATGCATTCGTACATCAGTCTTCACATGTATAACCGGATTTGTTATAGGCATGTGTCAAGACAGCAGATTTGTGTGACACGTGTATAGAATGTACATAGGGGGTGGAACTCTGCCTACATTCTGCCCAGACAATAATTTGGCGGTGCATTGTCCTATTTTATTCTTAGATCCTGACAATTGGCGATATATTTGAATAGAGTTTCAGCACCCATTGCAGCTTCATTTGTCTGGCAACCGATAGCTCACTCCACAGTCAACGTTTGTGTGCCATGAGTGATACCATGTGTCAGGGTTGGGCCAAATGGCAGTGCCAGGACATAGGCCCATGAATATACAGTGCAGGCTCTGCCTCTAACGTTGGTTACAAACCCTGTCCAGTGACTGAAGGTCCATAGTTACCACTGATGTCCGCCCTTGTCACACATGCACAGTGCTGGCGTAGCAGCAATCCACCTGAGGTGTGTCACTGTTCAGTTCATATATTACTTAAACACCATTTGATAACAGCACCTACCTTATGTATGCCCCCCCCTTGCATAAATCCTGCCAAGTCTGATGATGATCTGGGGAATGGGGTAGAAATTTGCACATTGTCCACTTAAGAGCACATTATGTTTTGTGGTGCATGGATCTAGGTTTTCAAGAGTCACATGCCCGTGAGTTATGTGACATTGATGTATGGCATTGAGGCACTAGACCCTCTTACATCACACACTATGTTGCTAGCACACTTGTAGTAGTTGTGTTTCTTTCCAACTCTCTGAGGTATGAGTTACATTCCAATAGTATATGTAGTGGGCAATGAGAAGACCATGGAGAATCAGGTGCCAAGTAATCTATTGGTGATATTTACAAAGTGTTAATATTTGTACAGTGTCTCAAAAGTTCCTATGCATGATTTATCACAGACACTTTCAACACATGCACAGTGCAGGCGTTGGGAGGGGGCACACCATTCTTTTAATTGGTTCCCTATGCACGGTGCATGAAAGGTCAGGTATGTCCTCTATACTCCTGCAGAGTCCTATAATGGCATCCATGATCTTTACAGTATTGCACAAACTCTGCACCATGGTGGACCGTTTATTGTATACGGCACACACATGGTGGCGTTAGGGGGCACTAAGGGGAGCATGTGAGGTGGCACTAGGGGCCAGATGTAGCAAACTTTTGCGAGTCGCAAATGGCCCGAATCTCTATTTGGACCTCGCAAAATCCGAAATGGGATGCAAAAATCCCATTTCCGAAATGCAAATAGCGATGCGAGCCATTACCGACTCGCAAAATTTGTGACCTGATTTTGCGACCTGCAAATAGGAAGTTGCAAATTGCGAGTCGCAAACCATATGCAAAAGCCAGCACCAAATTGCGACTAGTCGCAAAAAGCCCTTTTTGCACATCCAGATTACCACTGATTCAGAGCAGGTGGTAACCAGAACCAAAGTATAAAAGGAGACCCAGAAGGCATTTGGGTGACTCAAAATGGCTGAACTGTACGTGATAGCATGGAGAAGGAAAGTCCAGGCCGCCCAGCAGAGGAGGAGGAGGCAGGGACAGGAGAGGATATACCGAACCAGGCAGACACTATTCCAACAAACTGAGGAGGAGATATATGACAAATATAGACTGAGCAGTGCTGCAGTCTTAGAATTAATTGAACTACTGACTCCACTGCTTGAACGACAGACAATGCGCGGCAGCGCCATCCCTACACATGTGCAAGTGCTATGTTCACTGCACCTCTTGGCCTCAGATAGCTATCAGGGGGTGATTGCTGTGGCAGGTGGGATATCCCAAAGTGCACTCTCACGATTCTTCAGATCCTTCCTAGATGCCGTACTTACACACATGTCCAGATATATATACCTACACAGGAATGAGACAGAAATTAACAGCACCAAGTTGGAGTTCTACAGAATTGCCAACTTCCCCTGTATTATAGGGTGTGTGGACGGGACACATATACAAATCTGCCCTCCTGCAAATCTGGAATATGTGTTACGCAGTAGGAAATGTACCCACTCACTAAACATCCAGGTGGTTTGTGACGCCCATAATGTCATTACTGACATTGTAGCGAAATATCCAGGGAGTTCACATGACTCATACATATTCAGGCACAGTGGGATACACCAACGACTAGAAAGTGGGGAGTTTGGCGAAGGATATCTATTAGGTATTGGTGACTACACCCTGAAGCCATACATACAGGTCACTTTGTAAACCATTGATGCCCTGCTAAATTTGCTTTTTTTTGTCAAACAGGTGACAGTGTATATGCCCTGAGACCATGGATACTTACCCCGTACCTAACACCTGGCAATCAGAATGAGAGGCGATATAACAGTGCACATCGGCGGACCAGAACTGTCATTGAGAGGACCTTTGGCTTGTTAAAGGCAAGATTCAGATGCCTCCACAAAAGTGGAGGTGCACTCCAGTATGCCCCAGAAACATCATGCAAGATTGTTGCCACCTGTACAATCCTGCACAACATTGCCACCAGCCATGGGGTACATCTCACCTCTGAAGACACAGACACAGAGGATGAGGAGCAAGAGCTACCACACCGACAGCCTGGGGATAGAAGCATCGCAAATGAAGGCAGACAGAGACGGAACCACATTGCAACCCAATACTTTGGCAGGTACATGGCAACCGTGACCACACTCACTAATGTCTCACACACACAGCCCAGTTGTGTAGTCAAACAAACAAAACCTTTTTATTTCTAAACTATGTGGAAAAAGAATATTGCTGTATGTCACAGTCTGTAATTGTCCATTTGCATTTAAGACACATTATAATTCAAGTGCCTTATGTACAGTACAGTCTGGTGGCTCACACCCTCCTCCTACAGCGGCCACCATGGCTCATCCCTGGTGGGTCCCCTGACCCCTGCCATGCACTACTACTCCGTAGCACACGGGACTCGCTGGCAGACACACTACTAATGGTTGACCCCTCCTCGCTGACCTGAGGGGTCTCCCCTGTGCCCCTTGCAGCCTGCCTGCTCTCCATAAGGTCCACAGCATGGCTGATGCGGCCAAGTCCTCGCGCCACATCCCCTGCGAAGTGCCCAAGTTCCACCTGGAGGCTGACTGTACGCCTTGACAGGCCTGTTGTATTTGTGGCAAGACGCCCAATAGATGCTGCCAGGCAGTCAAAGCGTGCAGCAGTGTGGCGCTCCCTGCGCCATGCATGTCCTCGGTCTGCCACTAGTTCAGTCACCAAATGTTGGATGGCATGTGTTAAATCCCCCAGATGTTCATTCATGCAGTTGAACTGACTGTTCACATTCGCCATCCCATGTGTCATTGTGCTCTGCATTCTATTGAGGGTTCTGGTGATGGACGTTAATTGTCTGTTTTGCAGGCACTGACCATGAATGAGCGATGCCTCCAAGCCCGCAAAGTCTGCTTTCCCTACCTCATCCTGGGGCACCAACTGAACTCTGCGCCGGTGTCTGCGCATTCGTCCAGCGGCTGGCTCTGTGCGCCTCTCTGTGGGGCTGGGCCCTGGTGTTGTTTCTGCTGCCCCATGTCCTGCGGTTGTTCTTCAATGGACCCTGGTGGTGTCCTGCTGGGCCCTGCAATTTCACCGGAGCCTCTTGCAGTGGCTCTGGCCCATGTTCTTCTCCCTGCCTGATGTCGCTGCTGGGGGTGTCTTGCGGGAGACCTGTGGGACATAGGGGATACACTGTCTCGCATATCTGTTTTATGCCTCATAATAAACATTTGGCTATATTCTGACTACTGCAGTACATTGCCCATAATGGCTATTCTAGAGGTAGCTAGACTGGAATGGAGCTAGTCTGGTGGCGCCTGCTGCTGTTTACTGGGATAGTGTGTATACTGCATTTGTGGGTGTCAAAGCATATCTCATGGTACTCACTTTTTGATGTCCCTGGCGCTGAACTGTCCATTTCTCCCATGCCCTGTCTGGCCTCTGGCTCCAGTGTCTGCTCCACCATGCTTTACAGGGCTGTGGGTGGTGGGACGGTGGATGGGCATCCTCCAGTGCCCCTCTTCTCCCTCATGCGCTCCGCACCCTCTCCTTGGTCCTGGAGCGCAGGTCATACCACGGTTTGCGAATTTCCTCAAGGGTGCGGTGGCTCACCCCTATGGCATTGATCTTATCCTGTATCTGCTGCCATATCCTTTTCTTTTGAGTGTCTGGGACACTCATTGCTGCCTTCCCAAAAAGTTCATCATGATGCAGGCAGCATTCTTCTGTCAGCACCTCCAACTCTTTGTCAGAAAATTTCACTTTCCGCCTTCTGCCAGCACTGCCTGTCTCCTCCATTGTTGCTGCAGCTCCTCTCCCCTGGGTGTGGCACAGCAGTTTGAAATGGGTGTGGTCCTCCCTCCTCCCAGGTGTATTTGATGACGTCCTGGTTCTGATATCACCAGGAGCTAGCCTGGCAGAGGAGGGGTGATACCCTGGAACTAGTTTCTTGATCCTTTATTCCAGTCCAAAGAAGACCTGATGTGGCAGGTCGGGCTGGACTGTTCCCATGGGAAACAGGGTCAAGACTGATTTGCATGCGGTTTGATCCAAACTGGAATGGCATGGGTATCTAAAAATCAATGGATTTAGGCCCAGATCTCTGTATGTTTGACATTATTCAGCATTCCGTCCATCACTTTTTTCAATTGTTAACTACGAGTAGGCCATTACATATTGCCCACTCTGGAACCACTCGTTGATGGTGAAATGCCAGAATATGTAGGTCTCATGTAAGCTGCCAGAGTATTTAGTAAGGATGTTTGAGAAGAGCCCACAGTGGTCCACAATGGCCTGCACATTTATGGCATGGGTGTGCTTGCGGTCCTATATAGGTGTTCCGTTGCTGCAGGTGGCACCAGTGCAGTCCATTGCACCCAGCACATGCGGGAACCTAGCAATTAGATATAAACCTTGATTGGTCTCCTGCTGCAGGTGCTGGGTGTATGAGAAGCAGATGTGGTGGGGTGTAAGGCCTATGAATGCGTCCAGAACCTTTGGAAGGATGATCGAGAAGGATAGCTGGGAGATACTTGCCACTCGTGAGCCCGTTGTCTAAAAGAATTCTGACGCCAGCAAATGGAGGACAGCGGGGAGTTTGGTCATGGGTGGTATGTTTGTTGGAGTTGCTACCCTTGCAATGATATCTGGCGAAATGTGGTATAGCACGCATTCAATTGACTTCTGGTACAGACGGTAATTCCTGATGACAGCTTGTTCCCTAAACCCTAGACCCTAGGATGGTTGTAACGCTGTCGAAAGATCCTTTCCCGCCTTCTGCACCGCCTTTGTGGTGGTGTTTGGGGTTTCTGTGGAGGTGGTGGAGGGACCTGTTTTCATCGCTGACATCTGCAGGTTATGCCAAGCTGGAGCAATAACACTTCCATGTGGTCCAGCAGGTAGTCAATGCTCCTTCTGTGTGTTTTCCTTAAGTGATGGTGTGTGAGTCACTTTTTAATGCCTGGTCTGACCAGGCATTAAAATTTGACGCATTTTTTTGGGTCTGCTTTCTTTGTGTGTCATTTTTGCGTCGGGAAGTAAACATGCTGCTGGATGGCTAGTGTAATTTTTTGGAAGGGAATGCCTGCCTTGCATGGCATTGTCACAATACGATACAAGGTGGGTTGACGCTCCCAAACAATGACGCTAAATCGGTTACTTTGACGCTAGACGGGTCTAGCGTCAAAATATAAATATGGCGTTAGGTTTGCACCGCTTTTGCGTTAAAAAAAATTACACAAAGGCGGTGCAAACTTTTCATAAATCTGGGCCTTTGGTTCTTGATATTTAGGCAACAAACGTTTTGTAGGATGACATTTCTGTCCTCAATGTTCCAGAATACAATTCAATTTGGAGCATAAAGCTCATGTAGATAGCTTTGTTGTGTGTGATCTTCTGTAGACAGAGTTATAGGCAAGTGTGAAAGTATATAATCTCGACCTTTTCTAAACATACATTCTAGAGGAAGGGTGATGACTCTACCCTTGATCTCACTCCCCAGCCTCCTGGCATCTTAAGTCTACCTGTGTGCGTAAACATGTGTTTATAGGTCTGCACAATGGTGGGGCTCCTCTGCAGAATATGATGAAGGACCCTTGAGCTGAGGTGAGTCAACACAGCGACCCTTGCACCATAGTGCAAGGATGGATGCGTAGAGGTGGAGATTGTTTATGTGCAGGAAGAAACACCTTTCTGCACAAAAACATTCTTACAAGGCCATTAGCTCTGTCTATGTGTGTTGTGAAATGCAGCACACACTGAAACAATTTAAATATGATGAGAAAATAGGGCATATAACTTAATTGCACCATGCCAATGCAACCCCTGGGGTGGCGTTATATTTTAGCAATGACTCTGGTTTACGAAAACTCGTAAATCTGAGGTACTGAAAAAATGCAATAGGTGTTGCTGTGGCACACCCACAGCAACACCCATTGTACGCCCCTACCACGCAAAGTGCTGCATGTGAAGGGGCCCTTTTGACCAGGTGGCGTTAAGCCCTAATAAGTTGCTTAGTGCCACCTTGTAAATACATCACAGGGCATTGCGCCACCTGAGCGTCACGAAAAGTGATGCTCAGATGGTGCTAGGGGCACTTAAATATGCCTCAAAATACCTTGCAAGCTTGCCCCATGTGTGATGCACATTGCTACACATAATATACAGATACAACCTTGGGTTTGTAACATATCACTGAGCCTCCAGTAGCAAGTAAATGATGTGCCATGTCAACCATCTCATCGCAGAGGATGATGTCTTACCTCCTGCTGACCTGCCTGTTCTGGATTTTACAGATGACAAGGATGACCAGCTGCCAACCATCAATGAAGAGACTCTCCAGGATGTCCTAAGTTCCCTCCAGACACCATATCCAGTGGAAGGGAGGACACACAGCGTTGTGGGGTCTCCACATGAACCACCCAGCTACCAACACACAGCACCAGCCAATCATGACACAGCCCTGGACTCAGAGGAACCAGACATCACCTTCCAGTGGACAGTGGTAGGAATCCAGCGGGAACTGGCCAAGCAGGTGGGGGTGGTGATGGAGACCATGGCAGGCAGCCTAGAGGGCGTGCAGAGGTGCCTCAGTCCAATTAAGAACAACTTAGCTGCCATCAGAGGCACCCACTCCCCACTACATGGACTCCAGCAGTCCCTGTCTGACAGAGCTGCTGTCATGAGGCAGAGACTTCTACAGTTGCCCTCCCAAAGTGGGAGCAGCATGATAGACAACAGGCTGGGGGCTATTAATAATACTCTACAGCCCGTACGGTGGGAAGTGGCCTCCCTCAGGGAAAACATGGCTGCCTACCATCGTGATGTTGCTTCAGGGTTGAGAAATAAGCAGTTCCTCCTTGCTGCAGGTATGTCTTATGTGTTCCCACAAATGGCAGCTGCTGCGACCTTTGTTTCCACATCTCTAACTCCTGATGTGTGTGTGGCCCCCCTCAACCTCAACAATAGCACCACTGATGGCACAGGAGGCACCACACTCATTAGAAGATGAAGATGTAGAAGGAACAACATTCACAAGGAAAACCACCCAGTAGCACCACTCTGTGCCACATGGACAGTACATCCTCAGTTCTATGCTTTAGATCATGCCAGTGTTGTGACAGCAGGAAATGTGCCCTCTTCACTCAACCACTGTTGACTTGTCTTCTTTGTACTGTCATTGTCTCAAATCTTACCTATTGGCAATTTTGCACCTCCTCACTACTGCACACTTCTCCTAACCATGTCTCATTACTTGTCCCTCACACCTGGACTCTGATTGTACAACAAATGGATCTCTCATGTGGTCTGTGAACTGGAAATTGTATAGCATTTGAAAATACACTTGCACCTGTAAATAAAGCACCTTTTTTCCATGTAACATTTCTACGTTTACTGTGATCCATCAACTCAGAAAAATTATTGCATTGTGTGAATCCATGTGCAGAACATAATTACATGAGTGCATTACTGTCAGACAAAAAACAACACACTAGGATCCTAACATGATAAAGCTGAATGATAGTGGTGTGGGCTACAACCAACTTACAGAGTATTCAATACATGTATTGAACAGAAAGCCATTGAATTAGCAATTTGGCATGTATGGCTCAGAACCAAGTCAATGGTAATTTACCCAGATGTGAGTATCAGTACAACTAATATGTGTGGTACAGAAGAGGCTAATCTAATCAGTGACGGGCTTGAATCTGGTGGCATAGTGAGCACGGGACCCACGTCTGGGCATACCCTTCCTAACTGGGGCAACAAATAAAAAAAGAACAGTTGATGGACGGAATGCAGAACAAATCAAACATTCACCTCCAGTCACAGATCTGGGTTTAATCCATCAGTTTGTTTTGATCACCAGGTCATTCCAGCTTGGACCCAGCCACATGCAAATCAGTCTTGACCCTGTTCCCCATGGGAACAGTCCAGAACAAACTGCCAGACCAAATCCTCCCTGGACCAGAAACAAGCATCTTGGGACCGGTTTCAGGATATCACCCTTTTTCAGCCAGGCTAGCTTGAATCTGGTGGCATACTGAGCATGGGACCCATGTCTAGGCATACGCTTCCCACCTGGGGCGACAAATGCAAAAAGAACATTTCATGGACGGAATGCAGAACAAATCAAATATTCACCCTCAGTCACACATCTGGGTTTAATGTGTAATGCAGCACACATAGGGTGGCTGAATGCGCACTTAGGGCCACAGTAAGATCGGCACTGCACTAGGTGCTTCTACAATATTCATATCTATTGAACAACATGTGCACATGCATGCCAGACATCACCTAAGTACCAGGTACACACTCAGCATTTACATTAAATGCACATGTGATGTGACCAAGATCACTCACAAATATCATGATGGCTAGACCATGTTGGTAACTCTGCTGAGATCTAGCTTGCAAAAATGCATAGACACTTCCCACAACCATCTGGAGCTGAGTTGTATACTAATAATGTACTCTACTGACTGTTGCCCAGCTCTATATGGCTTTTTGCACGACCGCGTCCTCAATTTACAGCTGAAGGGTACTGAAGCACCAGTGGTGCAAGTGTCTTCTACATATGGCCCCTAGAGACTTCTATACATGATCATGATCTGTACAGTGTCATGAGTAACTGCAAGCTACGTGTGGCACACAGTGCTGGCAAAAGTGCTGTGACAAAGTTGTTCTCAACAGGCATGCTAATCACATGAACAGCAGCTCCGACACCTGTAATGATTGACAGCAATGTATATGTGGCCATGCTTTCCATTTCCTAAGACCCACATTTCCATAGCAGCACACATTGTCACTTGTGCAACAATCAAGCCATGCTCAATGCTCCCAATTGCATCAGACATGATGTCACCATCCTAACTCTGATGATATGGCATTGGTCTCACAAAAACTTTATTCATTGCATTGCATACATCAGACTGACTCACACAAAACCCTGGATTGCCACACGTGATGCACAAGGTGACACTTACTAGCATCATTGGGGTCTTCAAATCTGGACACCTCTCCACTGGTGTAGGGTAGAGGCCCACCTGTAATGCACGAAAGGAAGACATAACTTTATGATATTTGGACATTTATGTTAATGGACAACAGTTTTACAATCAACTTGTTCAGCTGAATGAAGTAATCAATCTAGTGGTAGATCAGACCAACTGTCAAACATCTATAATCTGTCAATCAGACATAGGGTCAGATAATGGAGACTCTGGCACCTACTAAGCATCACTTTCCCTGACACTCCTGTGGTGCATTTAACTGCACAATATGTATATGGAATTGTCATTCAGGTGTTTTGTTGCTTTACACCTCCATGACCATATGGGGCTTCATGACACAGTTTTCTGCATCTGAGGGGCACTCAATGGTTGTTGCAGTGGCCATCTAAATGAGACACCCATAGCTTTTGACCCTGCCCCAAATGTTGAAGACATCTAACTCATAGTCACTGCAAAAAGACGGACATCTGCCCAGGGGTTGTGTGAGTATTGCAGTGTTGAGGAATGCTTTGATACATCCTTGTTTCTTGTTTCAAATATGTGTACACCATTGCAAGGCACACACTCTTGAGCTATTATACCAGGGCAGTTTACTCATGTTTATTTAATTGTTCCTACCTGCACATTAACTGATTGAAATTATGGATGTCATGCCAATACTGTGTCTGGCTGTTGTTCCCATGATATACCATTTATTATGCAGTAAGGGACACCAACATGTGCATAAATATTTGCCTCCACACAGACACACTTGTTCCGTGGTCCAAGGATGCCTGTGCTGGTGCAGGTTTCTGAAAAATGTGCTAGTGCTGGTGCAAATACAGGCCTGCCCCATACTGTCTGTAAGAGGTGGCAAGCCTCAGCATTGTTTTTCTGGGCTTGCGAAGTATGGCATTTAGCCGTTTGCGTCAAACATTTTTGACGCACAATGGGAATGCGTGAAAATTATTTAGAAAGGCTTAAAGTGCACCCAGATTCACATACCATGTCACAGGGGATATGCTATTCTGTTGCCAGAATGGTGTGGCTACATGTGTGTGCATGTCCGTTTATATCTTGACGGTGACATTGGTATCTTTAACCTATATGGTTGTTGATATGCGTGATGCATGCGATGACTGATACTGTGTGCATATGTGCCTCTGTAGCTAGACTGTATCTACAGAAATGTTAGCACATGTGTACTATGAGTGTACATATGTGTTCTAATACATATTTGTGGGTGTACCACATTGTTATGTCTGATATATAATTGTACTCATACTAACAACACAATAGATATGATGGGCTATGTCTAATACATGGTAAAGCATGTGACAGTCACGACAAATTGCAACCAGAGGATGCAGTGGACTACTGCTGGGTTGAAATCATGTTTCCCCTGGCAATGTGTATGTCTGTGTGTCCACTCTGTGGTGTATTGTTGGTTTAGCCTTCATGGTGCTCTGCTACACGTGTGACATATAGGCCCTCATTACAACATGGGTGGTAAATCCCCCTTACCACCGTGCAGAAGACCGCCAACACACCGCTGTGGCAGCGGAATTCTGCTACAGCTATTACGACCCACAGCTCGGAATCTGCCAAAATCTAGACACCAACACAAGTCCGCCACACCAAAGGTCAGTGATAAACTGGCAATAACAAAACCTTCACCGTCATGCCAACAGGAATACGCCCACACTAACACGAATCAACGCAGCGGTCTTTCAACCGCGGTATTCCATTGGCGGTACACACTGTCGCACTCAAAATACACACACATTTACAAAACATAACCACAATGGACAAATCGAAATACACACACCTGACACACATACACACATCACTCCCAAACACCCAATACAATATAAAACACACACCCACATCACCCACAAACCCCTACAACAAAAATTGAGAACGAAGCAAAGAGAGAGACATCACCATCAACAAACTAGCATCCACAGGCACACAACACCATCACTCACACAACATCCACAGATGCAATAATCATGCCTTTACAACCTGCAGGACCCCTACCCAACGTCACCGGACAGGAGGCACCGGACAGGAGGTTCCAGACATGTCCACCCCCCCACAGAAGAGGCCCACAGTGATGACAGCAGCTCTGTCCAACTGGACCTAGATGACCAGCCCGGCCCATCTGAGACATCAGGACAGTCAGTTACCCACACACTGGCACATGCCACCACAGAGCCTCCCCCCTCAGGAAACACCGGCACAGCACCCACCCAGCAGCCACATACCTCTGTCCCCAGGACATGTCAAGCAGCAGTGTGTCCACCACTACAGGGAAACCAGGCAAACCCACAAACCCAAGAACATCAGTGACCTGGGGGCAGTGGCAGTGGGCACACGGTTCAGGGGACAGAGGCACAGCAAAACAGGGGAACTGGGAGGACAGCTGTGCGACAGGGGAAGGACAGGCCCAGGGAACCCACTCTCCACGTGGCCCTCTCCAACATCATGGGAGCGTACCATCATTCCCAGGAAACGATGGAAACGGTACTGGCCAAGTTTCAGGAGACCCAGCGGCTGCAGGAGGAACAGTATTTGGGGATCAGGGAGGAACTCAAGTCTATCAACACCACCCTGGTCACCATTGTAGAGGTGCTAAAGGACCTTGTGAACACCAGGAGGGACACTGTGGCACAACAAGGGGGCCCCTGACACTAGCCTCGATGATGAACTGCCCACCACCTCTGCCGGCGCTAGTGGACAGGAGGCACCGCCACAGGACCACGACACCAGCACCCCACCCCCTGCAGATGGAGAACCACCCCGCAAACGGTCCCTGAGATCCAGACAGAGAGACAGAGAACAATGCCAAGACCCCCGCCAAGAAATGAGACCACCCTGAATGTCATCCTTTTGTCCCACTTTGTCACCCTGTCCATCCTTAAACTGCCCTAGCTCCACTTCCTATGCCTCTTTGGACAATGCACCTGTGAGACAAATAACTGGACTCTGCAATGGACATTCCTCCACCATCACCCCTGACCATTGTACAACCCTCTCCACTAATTTGCACTTAAATAAACAGCCTTGAATCACAAAACAATCTGGAGTCAGTCTGTGCTTTCACAAATGTGTATTTGCAATAACTGAGGAAAATAGCAATGTCCATTATATTGTCAACATACCTATGTCACACAGCTCTAGTCCATGAGGTAACATAGCAGAGGTCACACAGTGGGACCCACATTTGTGAAGTGGAAAGGCAAAGTGACAGGTCATGGTCCATACACTGGGTGAAAGTGACAGACATATGATGGGTCTAACAACTGTGTGAGATTTAGGAGGCAGTGATGTCTTCTTACCTGTGTCTCACTGGAAGTATTGCTGGATGACGTTTTTTCTGTTGTCGATATCCTCTTCTTCTGTCTCCTCTTCTTCACTGTCCACAGGCTTCACAGCTGCCACAAGACCTCCTTCTGGACCATCCTCCTGCAGAAAAGGCACCTGTCATCGCAAAGCCAAGTTGTGCAGGATACAGCAGGCCACGATGATCTGGCACATCTTCTTTGGTGAGTAGTAGAGGGAACCACCTGTCATATGGAGGCACAGGAACCTGGCCTTCAGGAGGTCAAACATTCTTTCTATAACCCT
The DNA here is from genome assembly GCF_031143425.1 of Pleurodeles waltl. Lineage (NCBI taxonomy): Eukaryota > Metazoa > Chordata > Amphibia > Caudata > Salamandridae > Pleurodeles > Pleurodeles waltl. The sequence continues at coordinate 306,686,065 of NC_090449.1, forward strand.
CCTAGTTTGCCCATGTGCTTCATTGTAGCATTCCTCTGCCCTTGTCCTGGGATTTCTCACTGGGGTCAGTAGCCATGACAGGTTGGGGCACCCAGAGTCACCTGCAAATGTCGAGCGACAACTGTTAGACACACACTAAACCATAGGGACAAGCCCAGACCCAGACAATCATTCAAAGGGTATAGAGTCCTTGTCCTCACCTATTAGCCACACACGGTGCCTCTGGAGTTGCCCCATCACATGAGGGATGCTGCTATTCCTCGGAATGTAAGCGTCATGCACTGAGCCAGGAACCTTGGCCTACACATGGGAGATGTACTGGTCGGCCAAACACACCATCTGCACATTCATTGAATGGTAGCTCTTCCTGTTTCTGTACACCTGTTCACTCCTGTGAGGGGGTACCAAGGCCACATATGTCCCATCAATGGCACCTATGATGTTGGGGATATGTCACAGGGCATAAAAGTCACCTTTCACTGTGGGCAAATCCTCCACCTGAGGGAAAACAATGTAGCTGCACATGTGTTTCAGCAGGGCAGACAACACTCTGGACAACACTTTTGAGAACATAGTCTGGGACATCCCTGATGCAATGGCCACTGTTGTTTAAAAAGACCCACTTGCCAGGAAATGGAGTACTGACAGGACCTGCACTAGAGGAGGGATTCCTGTGGGATGGCGGATAGCTGAAATCAGGTTTGGCTCCAACTGGGCACACAGTTCCTGGATTGTGGCACAATCAAGTCTGTAGGTGACTATTACATGTCTCTCTTCCATTGTCGACAGGTCCCCCAGCGGTCTGTACACCATAGGATGCCGCCATCTCTTCACCTGCCCCAGCGGATGTGCCCTATGGACGAGAACAGCGAGCACAGAGTCAGCCAACACTGAGGTAGTAAAAAAAGAATTTATTGCACACATTTGTCAATCCGCAATGTGCCTGTCCCTGTGTGTATGCAAGGCCTAGATATGTGTGAGGCGTTTAAAAATAATGCCATGTGGTCCCCTGAAATGGCGGCTGCCTGACCTGTAATGTGGGACAAGGGGATATGAGGTAACTGCGCTGGCGTTGTACACCGTCGTGGTAGGCGGTCGAAGACCGTGGCGCAATCCTGCATTGGTAAACATTGGGTCCTATGGGTCACAGGAGCCAATGGCGTTGTACGCCGGCGGTGACGGTACACACCGCTGTGGACGTGACCGCCATTTTCTGTCTGTTCACTCACTTGATACCTGACCTTCGACAGGAGAGGACCTACACTGCAAGTGCTGCTGTGACCTGTATCTGGAAGCGACGATGGCTCATGTGTCTGGGGAAAGGGCCCCTGCCTTCACTTCGGAGGAGTTGGAGAAGTTAGTGGATGGGTTCTTCCCCCATTACACGCTACTCTACGGTCCTCCAGACAAACAGGTGAGTACACTGTGAGCATGCTGCATGGGCAATGCCTGTTTGGAGTGGTGTGGATGGAAGATAGATGGGGGGGGGGACTGAGCCCTGCATGAGCGGACCGTGAGTGTATGTGCATCAGGGCAAGGGTGGGAACGTGGGCCAATGACTGTGACGGTCTGGATGGTTCAAGTTTTTAATTGTCCCCTGTACTATTCCTGTAGGTCAGCGCCCACCAGGAGAAGGATATTTGGCGTGCCATTGCTAAGGACGTCCGGACCCTGGGGGTCCACCACAGATGGAGCACCCACTGTCGGAAAAGATGGGAGTACATTCGCCGCTGAAGCAAGAAGACGGCGGAGGCCCAGCTGGTGATGGCCTCCCAACGTGGGAGGGGTGCCCGTTGCACCATGACCCCCCTGATGTTCCAGATCCTGGTGGCGGCGTATCTGGAGTTGGATGGGCGCTTGAGGGCATCACAGCAGCCACAAGGGGGTGAGTACAGTCACATCCATCTGACTCTGCGCGCATTACGAGGTGTCTGGGTGGGGGAGGTGGACAGTGGGTTACCCTACGCCAGGGCGAGCTTTGTAGGCAAGGTCCCTTTGTGAGGTAGGCTATGTGGCACCCCAACCCCACCAGTGGTAAGAGCCATCCACACCTAGTCAGGCTCCTGTGACTTCCATGTGTGCAGCAATCGGGCTTAAGGCCTTGTACCCCATGGCCCTGTGAATAATCTAGGAACTATAAGTGCATGGCGTAGTGCAGAGGGCTGCTGTGTCTGTAGTGTTCGCCAACTGTAGTGGTATTGCATGCACTGAACATGTCTTTCTTCTGTCTTTCCCCCCCCCTTTTTGAGGTCTCCCTGTTCTTGTGTGCATTAGCATCATCAGGCGGAGGAGCAGTGGCACCAGAGCATGAGGGAGCTGCATCCCACATGTCCCTGGAGGGCGAGACAACGGAGTCTGAAGTCACCAGTGGGACGGAGGGCGAGGGGACCTCCACGGCGGGGACAGGAGCAGAGACCAGCGACACCGACTCCTCCACTGATGGGAACTCCCTTGCAGTGGCGGCCCCTCTGTGCCCACTGCATCTACAGGTACAGCCGCCACCCCCCTACCAGCACTGCTCTCCCAGCAGCCCCTGAGCATGTGTCCTGTGGCCGCTCACCCAGGAGGGTGGGCATATCCTTCGCCCCAGGCTCCTCAGGCCCTGCCCCCGTCAGCCCTGCTGCCCTCAGTGAGGAGGCCATTGACCTCTTGAGATCCCTCACTGTTGGGCAGTCTACCATTCTGAATGCCATCCAGGGTGTAGAGAGGCAGAGGCAACAAACAAATGCATAGCTGCCAGGCAGCCCAACAGAGAGCATTTCAGGCTCTGGCCTCTGCACTGATGGCAGTCATTGTCCATATATCCAGCCTCCCCCTCCAATTTCCTCCACCCAGACCCAATCCCCTGTACCTCAGCCTATCCCAAGCACACCATCAGACCAGCATGCATACACATCAACACACAAGGGTGGCTCAGGCAAACATAAGCACCACACATCCCACAGGCACTCACACAAGCATCATACCCAAACACACATACCAACATCCACTGCCTCCACTGTGTCCCCCTCCTCCCCGTCTCCCTCCATCCTCCCTGTCACATTTCCACGCACACCTGCATGCACTACATCCTCAGACACTACCTCCATCACCAGCATGCCCATCACCACACACCACTCACGTGCACACACCACCCCCCCTACCATTCCCACATCCCCTGTGTCCTCTACCAGTGTGTGAGCCCTCCTCCCAAAGTACACAATCGCAGTCACACACCCACCCAACAGCCATCCACCTCACAACAGCCTACAGCCCATGCACCTTCACCCAAAGTCACCAAACGAAGACTACTACCTCTTCCTCCACTCCCAAACCCCCTCCATCTACCCGTCCCAGTGTGTCTAAAAATCTTTTCTTATCAATTGTTGACCTGTTCCCTACACCTCCCCCCGTCCGTCCCCTAGGGTCCGCATTTCCAGGTCCCAACCCGGCAACTCAGCCACTACATCACCGGGCACAGTGGTGCCAGTAATAGCAGGATTTTGGAGTGCGCCAAGCAACAGGGCTGCCAGTGTCCCAAGGAGTGAGAGCAAGTACATTCTGCCACCTCGAAAACTGAAAAAGTTGCCCACATCCCGGAGGGAGAAGGCAAAAACACCTGCCACCAAGGGCTCAGGCAAGACAAAAGATGAAAGTGCCAAGACAGCTGCGCCACCATCCAAGGTGGGGAAGGGCCTGAAAATGAAAGGCAGGTCCACGTTGATGCGAACCTTCACGGCAGACAAGATCGCTTCCGCCACCTGCACCACCGCCACAGACACCGCCGCTAGCACCCCAGACACTCAGCCCTTCACAATTACCACAGACACTGTGCCATTCACCAGCACTGCAGTCAGTGAGCCCGCCACCAGCACCGCTGCTACTGACACCGCCGCCAGCACCTCAGTCAGTGAGCCCACAGCAAGCACCGCCGCCACTGACACCGCCGCCAGCACCGCAGTCAGTGAGGCCGCTACCAGCATCGCAGTCAGTGAGGCCGCCACCAGCACCGCCGCCACAAAGACCGCCGCCAGCACCGATGCCACAGAGACCGATGCCACAGAGCCCGCCGCAAGCACCGCCGCTACTGACCCTGCCGCCAGCATCGCCAGCGGCCCGCAACATCCTGAGCCAGTGGCACCACCGCAGACATGGCTGCCATCCCCGGTGGTCAGTCGTACAAGGCTGGTGGTCAGTTCCAGAAGCCTGGGCAGCTTGCATGTTGCACCACCATCAGTGGAGTGTCACATCCACTACCTCAGTCCTTGGCAGGAGCTGGCGTCGTGCACTCATCCGGCTGAGGTGCCCCCCTTCCCTTCCTCCTGAGGTGTCTGTTTCATTTCAATCTGATGCCCCAGCAGTGTTCTCTCCGTTTCGAGTCTGGTATCGAGTGTGGGCATCGCCCATGCATTTGAGGCCCAGTGGTCCACGGACTATGAATGGTGCAGTACTCGGACTTGAATAGTTGGTGTACATAATTGTTTATACTATATTTAAAGTTTTGACTGATGGATTTTTATTGATTACAATTGTTACAATAATTTCCTTTTGTCATTGCGCTCTTCCAGTGGGGTTGGGGGTGTAAATGTAATGTTGCAGCATGTATTTGTGTGTATGTTGTTGTGGATGAGGGTGAGGGTGGGGGTGTTGCGTGTTGCATGTGTGTGTCACTCTCTTTTCCCACCCCCCTCCCCTGTGTTGTAGGTGCAGTACTCACCGTGGTCGTCGCCGCCGTCTTTCATGCTCCTGGTAGAGGAGCAGGAATACTATCACAGGGAGCATTTGGAGTTCTGGCTCCATGGCGTCCTGCTTCCTCATGGGTTGTGTAGAGGTGAGTGTTTCCCCTTCCAAGTCCTGTTTCCACCATGTTTTTGTTCGCATTGAATCCGCCCGAAAAAGGTGGCAAATTGGCCTCTCATAATAGTGTGGGCGACACATTGTCTTCCGCCTGTCTGTTGGCGGTGACCGCCGCTGTGTTTGTTTCTACCGTCGTGGCGGTCGGAGTGCTAAAGAGGCTGTCTATGTTGGCATTTTCCGCCATGGTCGTGATTCCATTTTTTTTTACCGCCGGCCTATTGGTGATCTTACTGACGTTTTAACACCGATCGCCAGGGTTGTAATGAGGGCCATAGTTCTCAATGCATCTTAGTTGCAGGAGATGTTGTACACTCATGAGTAATAAAGGTTGCTATGTGCCTTGTGTATGTAAAGATATGTGTAGTGTCATTTCAGAAACGTATGACCACAGCGGTTTGTTCATGGAATATGAAACCTCACATATCAATCTTCCTGCATGGACACATGTTGGACGTTCCCAAATGCCTGTGTAGTCATATCAGTGCCACCTATGTTTCCGTATGCCAGAACACATGTGGAGGTCACTTTTTTTTCTGTCAATGATCTTTTGATACATACGCACTTACATTTGTTGCATTTTGTTCAAACTCCAATACTGTACATATTACCAGGCGTGTGCCATTTAAGTGGTACATGTGTGCAGAGATATCTGGCATATGTGTGCGTGCCACCAACTAGGTACTCACAATCAACCACATCATGTCTGTTATGACTGTCACATACAATGGCATACCACTGTATATCAGGATTGCAGTCTGGCAAAGATGGCTGCCTACTGTTCATCACTACTGTGGGAGTTTTCATGCCGACACAGACCCATGGTTGCATGTGAAGGCCCAGGTTTATGGAGCTCCAGACTACTCAGTCCACTGTGCACATGCATCAGGCCCCTGACAATGTCAATAGTCTATGTAGCCTGAGCAGTGGTGTTAGGGTGTTTTGGGCGGGGATCTAGCTTCTTCATGTTTGCTATTCAGCAGAGCAATGCACAGTCCCCTGCAGACAGACTCATGCACTATTGTGATCAAACGGACTCGGATATAATCATTTCCTCTTGGGTACTTGATGTCAGCCTTCCCCTGTAATATACTGAGGACTGGCTACTTGCACGTGTAGGACATGTCTCATCATTTGGCATGTTCTGACAGACATGATTTTATGTCCTTAGTAATTTCCATGGGCAGCTTGGTTAGGGGTCGTGTCTCTGTTGTAACTTCTATGTTGGGAACGTGCCAGGGGACAGATGGTGTTATCAGTCACTGCCTCCTGTCATGTTGGTATGCTATGGGCAACTAACAGGTTATATTAGTGGCAAACATGAGTAGGTTATGTACTGACCTAGCCATCCTCTCTGTACATATGTTGGGTGATCACATGAAGACATTAATGTGTTGCACAGTCATTATTAGTCTATATGTGTTCCTTGTCTACGTTTTACCGCATTACTTGTTAGGAATATTTTGTGTCCTCCATTGCTGCCAATCTTTAGGCTGCTTACACTTTGTACACATCTTTTACAGCAACATTGTCCGGTCATACATGGACAGGCTGCAACGTGTGACTTGTGTAAAGTGTTGATGTACACATCTTCTTTCACTAACTACCTGGTAGTTACCGTGCCATTGCCTGACTTTGCCAGATTTAATGAGTACCACACACACATGACATTACACCTGCCAAAGCACTTGTGTCATCTCCAAGTGACCTCCCATGTTGTATTTCCAAATATCTGGGGGTATCTCTCAGCTGTCGATCCACATCCTTCGTTGAACATGGGTATGCATTTATTCCTGCATTCCACAACCTATGTCACTCTTACCATGACTGTATGGTGTTAATGTGCAAAATCATCTCAGTGCTGCTTTTGTCATTAGCCACATGCAACATTTCTGTTTACCTCTACTCCCACTCATGTTTTAATGGGACTGTGACATGTTTGGGCATTGCTGAACATACTTCCATATCCCACACCTGATTGTCATGCTGGAGACCTAAACATTGTAGGGAATTTTGTCACTGTTGGTACCTTGCTCTTGGTCTGGCATGTGAGTGACAATGAATGGTGTGTATTGCTATGTGCTGTGTGATGCTGTGATACAGACTATACTAGATTACCTTACTGACACATGTCAACCATTGTTGGTACTTGCAAACCCTTTGCTACCTAAGCCATGCATTCGTACATCAGTCTTCACATGTATAACCGGATTTGTTATAGGCATGTGTCAAGACAGCAGATTTGTGTGACACGTGTATAGAATGTACATAGGGGGTGGAACTCTGCCTACATTCTGCCCAGACAATAATTTGGCGGTGCATTGTCCTATTTTATTCTTAGATCCTGACAATTGGCGATATATTTGAATAGAGTTTCAGCACCCATTGCAGCTTCATTTGTCTGGCAACCGATAGCTCACTCCACAGTCAACGTTTGTGTGCCATGAGTGATACCATGTGTCAGGGTTGGGCCAAATGGCAGTGCCAGGACATAGGCCCATGAATATACAGTGCAGGCTCTGCCTCTAACGTTGGTTACAAACCCTGTCCAGTGACTGAAGGTCCATAGTTACCACTGATGTCCGCCCTTGTCACACATGCACAGTGCTGGCGTAGCAGCAATCCACCTGAGGTGTGTCACTGTTCAGTTCATATATTACTTAAACACCATTTGATAACAGCACCTACCTTATGTATGCCCCCCCCTTGCATAAATCCTGCCAAGTCTGATGATGATCTGGGGAATGGGGTAGAAATTTGCACATTGTCCACTTAAGAGCACATTATGTTTTGTGGTGCATGGATCTAGGTTTTCAAGAGTCACATGCCCGTGAGTTATGTGACATTGATGTATGGCATTGAGGCACTAGACCCTCTTACATCACACACTATGTTGCTAGCACACTTGTAGTAGTTGTGTTTCTTTCCAACTCTCTGAGGTATGAGTTACATTCCAATAGTATATGTAGTGGGCAATGAGAAGACCATGGAGAATCAGGTGCCAAGTAATCTATTGGTGATATTTACAAAGTGTTAATATTTGTACAGTGTCTCAAAAGTTCCTATGCATGATTTATCACAGACACTTTCAACACATGCACAGTGCAGGCGTTGGGAGGGGGCACACCATTCTTTTAATTGGTTCCCTATGCACGGTGCATGAAAGGTCAGGTATGTCCTCTATACTCCTGCAGAGTCCTATAATGGCATCCATGATCTTTACAGTATTGCACAAACTCTGCACCATGGTGGACCGTTTATTGTATACGGCACACACATGGTGGCGTTAGGGGGCACTAAGGGGAGCATGTGAGGTGGCACTAGGGGCCAGATGTAGCAAACTTTTGCGAGTCGCAAATGGCCCGAATCTCTATTTGCGACCTCGCAAAATCCGAAATGGGATGCAAAAATCCCATTTCCGAAATGCAAATAGCGATGCGAGCCATTACCGACTCGCAAAATTTGTGACCTGATTTTGCGACCTGCAAATAGGAAGTTGCAAATTGCGAGTCGCAAACCATATGCAAAAGCCAGCACCAAATTGCGACTAGTCGCAAAAAGCCCTTTTTGCACATCCAGATTACCACTGATTCAGAGCAGGTGGTAACCAGAACCAAAGTATAAAAGGAGACCCAGAAGGCATTTGGGTGACTCAAAATGGCTGAACTGTACGTGATAGCATGGAGAAGGAAAGTCCAGGCCGCCCAGCAGAGGAGGAGGAGGCAGGGACAGGAGAGGATATACCGAACCAGGCAGACACTATTCCAACAAACTGAGGAGGAGATATATGACAAATATAGACTGAGCAGTGCTGCAGTCTTAGAATTAATTGAACTACTGACTCCACTGCTTGAACGACAGACAATGCGCGGCAGCGCCATCCCTACACATGTGCAAGTGCTATGTTCACTGCACCTCTTGGCCTCAGATAGCTATCAGGGGGTGATTGCTGTGGCAGGTGGGATATCCCAAAGTGCACTCTCACGATTCTTCAGATCCTTCCTAGATGCCGTACTTACACACATGTCCAGATATATATACCTACACAGGAATGAGACAGAAATTAACAGCACCAAGTTGGAGTTCTACAGAATTGCCAACTTCCCCTGTATTATAGGGTGTGTGGACGGGACACATATACAAATCTGCCCTCCTGCAAATCTGGAATATGTGTTACGCAGTAGGAAATGTACCCACTCACTAAACATCCAGGTGGTTTGTGACGCCCATAATGTCATTACTGACATTGTAGCGAAATATCCAGGGAGTTCACATGACTCATACATATTCAGGCACAGTGGGATACACCAACGACTAGAAAGTGGGGAGTTTGGCGAAGGATATCTATTAGGTATTGGTGACTACTCCCTGAAGCCATACATACAGGTCACTTTGTAAACCATTGATGCCCTGCTAAATTTGCTTTTTTTTGTCAAACAGGTGACAGTGTATATGCCCTGAGACCATGGATACTTACCCCGTACCTAACACCTGGCAATCAGAATGAGAGGCGATATAACAGTGCACATCGGCGGACCAGAACTGTCATTGAGAGGACCTTTGGCTTGTTAAAGGCAAGATTCAGATGCCTCCACAAAAGTGGAGGTGCACTCCAGTATGCCCCAGAAACATCATGCAAGATTGTTGCCACCTGTACAATCCTGCACAACATTGCCACCAGCCATGGGGTACATCTCACCTCTGAAGACACAGACACAGAGGATGAGGAGCAAGAGCTACCACACCGACAGCCTGGGGATAGAAGCATCGCAAATGAAGGCAGACAGAGACGGAACCACATTGCAACCCAATACTTTGGCAGGTACATGGCAACCGTGACCACACTCACTAATGTCTCACACACACAGCCCAGTTGTGTAGTCAAACAAACAAAACCTTTTTATTTCTAAACTATGTTGAAAAAGAATATTGCTGTATGTCACAGTCTGTAATTGTCCATTTGCATTTAAGACACATTATAATTCAAGTGCCTTATGTACAGTACAGTCTGGTGGCTCACACCCTCCTCCTACAGCGGCCACCATGGCTCATCCCTGGTGGGTCCCCTGACCCCTGCCATGCACTACTACTCCGTAGCACACGGGACTCGCTGGCAGACACACTACTAATGGTTGACCCCTCCTCGCTGACCTGAGGGGTCTCCCCTGTGCCCCTTGCAGCCTGCCTGCTCTCCATAAGGTCCACAGCATGGCTGATGCGGCCAAGTCCTCGCGCCACATCCCCTGCGAAGTGCCCAAGTTCCACCTGGAGGCTGACTGTACGCCTTGACAGGCCTGTTGTATTTGTGGCAAGACGCCCAATAGATGCTGCCAGGCAGTCAAAGCGTGCAGCAGTGTGGCGCTCCCTGCGCCATGCATGTCCTCGGTCTGCCACTAGTTCAGTCACCAAATGTTGGATGGCATGTGTTAAATCCCCCAGATGTTCATTCATGCAGTTGAACTGACTGTTCACATTCGCCATCCCATGTGTCATTGTGCTCTGCATTCTATTGAGGGTTCTGGTGATGGACGTTAATTGTCTGTTTTGCAGGCACTGACCATGAATGAGCGATGCCTCCAAGCCCGCAAAGTCTGCTTTCCCTACCTCATCCTGGGGCACCAACTGAACTCTGCGCCGGTGTCTGCGCATTCGTCCAGCGGCTGGCTCTGTGCGCCTCTCTGTGGGGCTGGGCCCTGGTGTTGTTTCTGCTGCCCCATGTCCTGCGGTTGTTCTTCAATGGACCCTGGTGGTGTCCTGCTGGGCCCTGCAATTTCACCGGAGCCTCTTGCAGTGGCTCTGGCCCATGTTCTTCTCCCTGCCTGATGTCGCTGCTGGGGGTGTCTTGCGGGAGACCTGTGGGACATAGGGGATACACTGTCTCGCATATCTGTTTTATGCCTCATAATAAACATTTGGCTATATTCTGACTACTGCAGTACATTGCCCATAATGGCTATTCTAGAGGTAGCTAGACTGGAATGGAGCTAGTCTGGTGGCGCCTGCTGCTGTTTACTGGGATAGTGTGTATACTGCATTTGTGGGTGTCAAAGCATATCTCATGGTACTCACTTTTTGATGTCCCTGGCGCTGAACTGTCCATTTCTCCCATGCCCTGTCTGGCCTCTGGCTCCAGTGTCTGCTCCACCATGCTTTACAGGGCTGTGGGTGGTGGGACGGTGGATGGGCATCCTCCAGTGCCCCTCTTCTCCCTCATGCGCTCCGCACCCTCTCCTTGGTCCTGGAGCGCAGGTCATACCACGGTTTGCGAATTTCCTCAAGGGTGCGGTGGCTCACCCCTATGGCATTGATCTTATCCTGTATCTGCTGCCATATCCTTTTCTTTTGAGTGTCTGGGACACTCATTGCTGCCTTCCCAAAAAGTTCATCATGATGCAGGCAGCATTCTTCTGTCAGCACCTCCAACTCTTTGTCAGAAAATTTCACTTTCCGCCTTCTGCCAGCACTGCCTGTCTCCTCCATTGTTGCTGCAGCTCCTCTCCCCTGGGTGTGGCACAGCAGTTTGAAATGGGTGTGGTCCTCCCTCCTCCCAGGTGTATTTGATGACGTCCTGGTTCTGATATCACCAGGAGCTAGCCTGGCAGAGGAGGGGTGATACCCTGGAACTAGTTTCTTGATCCTTTATTCCAGTCCAAAGAAGACCTGATGTGGCAGGTCGGGCTGGACTGTTCCCATGGGAAACAGGGTCAAGACTGATTTGCATGCGGTTTGATCCAAACTGGAATGGCATGGGTATCTAAAAATCAATGGATTTAGGCCCAGATCTCTGTATGTTTGACATTATTCAGCATTCCGTCCATCACTTTTTTCAATTGTTACCTACGAGTAGGCCATTACATATTGCCCACTCTGGAACCACTCGTTGATGGTGAAATGCCAGAATATGTAGGTCTCATGTAAGCTGCCAGAGTATTTAGTAAGGATGTTTGAGAAGAGCCCACAGTGGTCCACAATGGCCTGCACATTTATGGCATGGGTGTGCTTGCGGTCCTATATAGGTGTTCCGTTGCTGCAGGTGGCACCAGTGCAGTCCATTGCACCCAGCACATGCGGGAACCTAGCAATTAGATATAAACCTTGATTGGTCTCCTGCTGCAGGTGCTGGGTGTATGAGAAGCAGATGTGGTGGGGTGTAAGGCCTATGAATGCGTCCAGAACCTTTGGAAGGATGATCGAGAAGGATAGCTGGGAGAAACTTGCCACTCGTGAGCCCGTTGTCTAAAAGAATTCTGACGCCAGCAAATGGAGGACAGCGGGGAGTTTGGTCATGGGTGGTATGTTTGTTGGAGTTGCTACCCTTGCAATGATATCTGGCGAAATGTGGTATAGCACGCATTCAATTGACTTCTGGTACAGACGGTAATTCCTGATGACAGCTTGTTCCCTAAACCCTAGACCCTAGGATGGTTGTAACGCTGTCGAAAGATCCTTTCCCGCCTTCTGCACCGCCTTTGTGGTGGTGTTTGGGGTTTCTGTGGAGGTGGTGGAGGGACCTGTTTTCATCGCTGACATCTGCAGGTTATGCCAAGCTGGAGCAATAACACTTCCATGTGGTCCAGCAGGTAGTCAATGCTCCTTCTGTGTGTTTTCCTTAAGTGATGGTGTGTGAGTCACTTTTTAATGCCTGGTCTGACCAGGCATTAAAATTTGACGCATTTTTTTGGGTCTGCTTTCTTTGTGTGTCATTTTTGCGTCGGGAAGTAAACATGCTGCTGGATGGCTAGTGTAATTTTTTGGAAGGGAATGCCTGCCTTGCATGGCATTGTCACAATACGATGCAAGGTGGGTTGACGCTCCCAAACAATGACGCTAAATCGGTTACTTTGACGCTAGACGGGTCTAGCGTCAAAATATAAATATGGCGTTAGGTTTGCACCGCTTTTGCGTTAAAAAAAATTACACAAAGGCGGTGCAAACTTTTCATAAATCTGGGCCTTTGGTTCTTGATATTTAGGCAACAAACGTTTTGTAGGATGACATTTCTGTCCTCAATGTTCCAGAATACAATTCAATTTGGAGCATAAAGCTCATGTAGATAGCTTTGTTGTGTGTGATCTTCTGTAGACAGAGTTATAGGCAAGTGTGAAAGTATATAATCTCGACCTTTTCTAAACATACATTCTAGAGGAAGGGTGATGACTCTACCCTTGATCTCACTCCCCAGCCTCCTGGCATCTTAAGTCTACCTGTGTGCGTAAACATGTGTTTATAGGTCTGCACAATGGTGGGGCTCCTCTGCAGAATATGATGAAGGACCCTTGGATCTTCCTTATCTCACCGACTTCCATTGACCTTCATCTAAATGGGGCTCCCCTAGAAGGAATGCCCCCCACCGAATGGTTGGGGCCACCAGACGCTTAGGGCCCACTTCGCCTCGAAGCTTATATTATGCTTCTGACTGGGATGTGCTTTTGTGTGGCTCCATGTGTGTGCATGTTTGTGTGTGTGTATGCGTACACCTATGAGTTATGTGTGAGAAGAGATGCTCTAAATACCATGAGAAGGCAATCCCAGTGACTTTTCCTCTGCATTTTACTCGCAAACCTTTATAGTTGGCTACAAAGTTTATGTAGAACAAACTTTTATCCATCAAAGTGAAATGTGTTTCTGCTGACTGGGGTGCATGTGTGCGGACAGATTAAGAAAGAATGGCATTTCTTTACATATTCAGAACAGTGTACCACCCAGAGTGAAATATCAATTAAAATGTATTCAGAGAGAGGGGTAACCAAAAACAGCTCTGTCTTCACTGGTCTCTTAGCCTCACTCCAAGAAAGGAATTCTCTCACTAGAGTGATGAAAATTTGAGAGCGTTGAGTTTAAGAGCACTGTTCCATGGAATGGGGAAAGTGCTTGGGCAGGCTGTTTTGAAGCAGGCAGCCCTTGACAAACAATCATCAGTGCTACCTCTCTGAACCAAATCCACAGGTTTTGGAACCCCCATACTGATATAAGGACAACACACGTTTGTTTAGAAGCCATTAGAAGCCAGATCCTAGACAATAGAACACATTAATATTACAGTGAGTTAAGGCCTGATTTAGAGTTTGGCAGGTGGGATACTCTGTCACAAACATGACATATTTTGTCTCCCCTATTACAATGTCCATAGCACATAATGGAATAGTAATAAGGCGGACGGGATATCCTTCATTTTTGAGACGAGTAACCCCATCTGCCAAACTCTAAATCAAGCCCTAAGTCTGATGTTTCCTTAGTCTTCTGGTGCTAACCAAGGGAGTAGCTAGAAAACTATAATACTCCCACTTGGAACCATATTGCTAATAGCACCGAGTGAGCAAAGCAAGCAATCTGGACTCTCCCTGGAAGAGCTTCCTTTACCCTTCAATACACCTTCCATCCATCCATCCACCCATCCATCCATCTTACCCATGCACCCTTTCATCATCCATCTTTTAACCTCTTAGCTGCTGGGCCTTTCGCCACCCCCCTCCCCCCCAGTGCTGACCCTTTTTTGGCTATTTGGGGTAGTTCGCGCTTAGGCCTTCATAACTTTTTGTCCACATAAGTTATCCACGCCAAATTTGCATCCTTTTTTTCCAACGTCCTAGGGATTCTAAAGGTACCCAGAGTTTGTGGGTTCCCCTGGAGGAGAACAAGAAATTAGCCAAAATACAGCTACAATTTCTTTTTTTTCAAATAAATGGGAAAAAGGGACTGCCGAAGAAGGCTTTTGTTTTTTTCCTGAAAATAACACCAACAAAGGGTTTGTGGTGCTAAAATCACCATCTTCCCAGCTTTTAGGAACAGGCAGACTTGATTCAGAAAACCACATTTTTAAACACAATTTTGGCCTTTTACTGGGACATACTTCATTTTTACTATTTTTGGTGCTTTCAGCCTCCTTCCAGTTAGTGACAGGAATGGGTGTGAAACCAATTCTCGATCCTGGAAAGCTAAGCATTTCTGAAAAGTAGACAAAATTCTGAATTCAGCAAGGGGTCATTTGTGTATTTCCTACAAGGTTTTCCTACAGAAAATAACAGCTGAAATAAAAAAATATTGAAATTGAGCTAAACAAACAGCCATTTTTCTCCACGTTTTACTCCGTAACTTTTTTCAGCAATGTCAGATCTTTCAAAACAATATACTGTTACGTGTGCTAGACTCCTCTGGTTGCAGAGATATATAGGGCTTATAGGTTCATTAAAATCCCTAGGTACTCAGGGCCAATAAATAAGCTGCACCTTGCAATGGGTTTTCATTCTATACCGGGTATACATTAATTCATTTGCTGAAATATAAAGGGTGAAAAATAGGTATCAAGAAAACCATTATATTTTCAAAATGGGCATAAGATAAGGTGTTGAGAACCAGTGGTTACTTGCACATCTCTGAATTCCGGGGTGCCCATACTAGCATGTGAATTACAGGCCACTTCTCAAATCGATGTCATTTTTACACACTATCTTACATTTGGAAGGAAAAAATGTAGAGAAAGACAAGGGGCAATAACACTTGTTGTGCTATTCTGTGTTCCCCCAAGTCTCTCCATAAAAATGGTACCTCGCTTGCATGGGTAGGCCTAATGCTCGAGACAGGAAAGGCAACATGGACACATCCCATTTTTACATTGAAATCTGACATGTTTTTTGCAAAGTCCCTAGGTGTAGATTTTGGCCTCTAGCTCTGCAGGCACCTAGGGAAACCTATCAAATCTGGGCATTTTTAAAAACTAGACACCTAGGGGATTCTGGGATGGGCTGACTTGTGGGGCTCTCACCAGGTTCTGTTACCCAGAATCGTTTGCAAACCTCAAAATGTGTCTAAAAAAACACTTGTTCCTCAAATTTCGGTGACAGCAAGTTCTGGAATCTGAGAGGAGCCGCAAATTTCCTTCCACCCAGTGTTCCCCCAAGGCTCCCGATAAAAATGGTACCTCACTTGTGTGAGTAGGCCTAGCGCCTGCGACAGGAAATGTCCCAAAACACAACGTGGACACATCACATTTTCTTTAAAAAAAAAAAGCAGTTTTTTGAAAGTGCCTAGCTGTGCATTTTGGCCTCTAGCTCAGCCGGCACCTAGGGAAACCTACCAAACCTGTGCATTTTTTAAAACTAGACACCTAGGGGAATCCCAGATGGGGTGACTTTTGGGGCTCTCACCAAGTTCTGTTACCCGGAACCCTTTGCAAACCTCAAAATGTGACCAAGAAAACACTTTTTCCTCACATTTCGGTGACAGTAAGTTCTGGAATCTATGAGGAGCCACTAATTTCCATCCACCCAGCGTTCCCCCAAGTCTTCCGATAAAAATGGTACAACACTTGTGTGGTTAGGCCTAGCGCCTGCGACTGGAAATGCCACAAACCTCAATGTGCACACATCAAATTTTACCGAAAGAAAACAGTGCTGTTTTTTGCAAAGTACCTAGTTGTTGATTTTGGCCTCTAGCTCAGCCAGCACCTAGGGAAACCTACTAAACCTGTGCATTTTGTAAAGCTAGACACCTAGGGGAATCCAAGATGGGGTGACTTTTGGGGCTCCCACCAGGTCTTGTTACCAAGAACCCTTTGCAAACCTCACAATTTGACCCAAAAAATACTTTTTGCTCACATTTCAGTGACAGAAAGCTCTGGAATCAGAGGAACAACAAATTTCCATCCACCCAGTGTTCCTCCAAGTCTCCTGATAAAAATGGTACCTCACTTGTGTGGGCAGGCCTAGCGCCTGCGACAGGAAATGCCACAAAACACAATGTGGTCACATCACATTTTCCTAAAGAAAACAGAGCTGTTTTTTGCAAAGTTCCTAGCTGTGGATTTTGGCCTCTAGCTCAGCCGGCACCTAGGGAAACCTACTAAATCTGTGCATTTTTTAAAGCTAGACACCTAGGGGAATCCAAGATGGGGAAACTTGTGGGGCTCTCACAAGGTTCTGTTACCCTGAACCCTTTGCAAACCTCACAATTTGACCAAAAAAAACACTTTTTGCTCACATTTTGGTGACAGAAAGCTCTGGAATCAGAGGAGCCACACATTTCCATCCACCCAGTGTTCCTCCAAGTCTCCCGATAAAAATAGTACCTCACTTGTGTGGGCAGGCCAACCCCCTGTGACAGGAAATGCCACAAAATAGAATTTGGTAACATCACATTTTCCTAAAGAAAACAGAGCTGTTTTTTGCAAAGTGCCTAGGTGTGGATTTTGGCCTCTAGCTCAGCCTGCACCTGTGGAAACCTACCAAACATTTGCATTTCCTAAAACTAGACACCTAGGGGAATTCAGAATGGGCTGACTAGTGGGGCTCTCACCAGTTTCTGTTACCCAGAATCCTTTGCAAACCTCAAAATCTGGCCAAACAAACACTTTTTCCTCACATTTTGATCACAGAAAGTTCTGGAATCTGAGAGGAGCCACAAATTTCCATCCCCCAAGTCTCCCAATAAAAATGATACCTCACTTGCGTGGGTAGGCCTAGCGCTTGCTACAGGAAATGTCACAAAACAAATTGCAGACACATCACATTTTCCTAAAGAAAACATAGCTGTTTTTTGCAAAGTGCCTAGCTGTGGATTTTAGCCTCTAGCTCAGCCGGCACCTTGGGAAACCTACCAAACCTGCGCATTTCTGAAAACTAGACACCTAGGGGAATCCAGGGTGGACTGACTTGTGGGGCTCTCACCAGGTTATGTTACCCATAATCCTTTGCAAACCTGAAACTGTGGCCAAAAAAACACTTTTTCCTCACAATTCGGTGATCGGAAGTTCTGGAATCTGAGAGGAGCCACAAATTTCCTTCCACCCAGTGTTCCCCCATTTCTCCCGATAATAAAAATGGTACCTCACTTGTGTGGGTAGGCCTAGAGCCTGCCACAGGAAATGCCCCAAAACATAACGTGGACACATCACATTTTCCTAAGAAAACCAAGCTGTTTTTTGCAAAGTACCTAGCTGTTGATTTTGGCCTCTAGCTCAGCCAGCACCTAGGGAAACCTACTAAACCTGTGCATTTTTTAAAGCTAGACTCCTAGGGGAATCCAAGATGGGGTGACTTTTGGGGCTCTCACCAGGTTTTGTTACCAAGAACCCTTTGCAAACCTCAAAGTTTGACCAAAAAACACTTTTTGCTCACATTTCAGTGACAGAAAGCTCTGGAATCAGAGGAACAACAAATTTCCATCCACCCAGTATTCCTCCAAGTCTCCCGATAAAAATGGTACCTCACTTGTGTGGGCAGGCCTAGCGCCTGCGACAGGAAATGCCACAAAACACAATGTGGTCACATCACATTTTCCTAAAGAAAACAGAGCTGTTTTTTGCAAAGTACCTAGGCGTGGATTTTGGCCTCTAGCTCAGCCGGCACCTATGAAAACCTACCAAACCAGTGCATTTTTAAAAACTAGACACCTAGGGGAATCCAGGATGGGCTGACTTGTGGGGCTTTCCTCATGTCCTGTTACCCAGAACTCTTTGCAAACCTCAAAATCTGACCAAAAAAACACCTTTTCCTCACATTTTGGTGATAGAAAGTTCTGGAATCCGAGTGGAGGCACAAATTTCCATCTACCCAGCGCTCCCCCAAGTCTCCCAATAAAAATGGTACATCACTTGTGTGGGGAGGCCTAGTGCCTGCAACAGGAAATGCCACAAAACTCAATGTGGACACATCACATTTTCCTAAAGAAAACAGAGCTGTTTTTTTGCAAAGTGCCTAGGTGTGGATTTTGGCCTCTAGCTCAGCCGGCACCTAGGGAAACATACCAAACCTGTGCATTTTTTAAAACTAGACACCTAAGGGAATCCATGATGGGCTGACTTGTGGGGCTCTCACTAGGTTCTGTTACCCAGAATCATTTGCAAACCTCAAAATGTGGCCAAAGAACACTTTTTCCTCACTTTGGTGACAGAAATTTCTGGAATCTGAAAGGAGCCACAGATTTCCTTCCACCCAGTGTTCCCCCAAGTCTCCCGATAAAAATGGTACCTCACTTGTGTGGGTAGGCCTAGCACCTGCAACAGGAAATGCCCCAAAACACAACGTGGACACATCACATTTTCCTAAAAACAAACAGAGCTGTTTTTGCAAAGTTCCTAGCTGTGGATTTTAGCCTCTAGCTCAGCCGGCACCTAGGGAAATCTGCTGAACCTGTGCATTTTTAAAAGCTAGACACCTAGGGGAATCCAAGATGGGGCGAATTGTGGGGCTCTCACGAGGTTCTGTTACCCAGAACCCTTTGCAAACCTCAAAATTTGACCAAAAAAACAATTTTTGCTCACATTTCAGTGACAGAAAGCACTGGAATCAGAGGAGCCACCAATTTCCATCCACCCAGTGTTCCTCCAAGTCTCCCGATAAAAATGGTATCTCACTTGTGTGGGCAGGCCTAGCGCCTGCGACAGGAAATGCCACATCACATCACATTTTCCTTAAGAAAACAGAGCTGTTTTTTTGCAAAGTGCCTAGATGTGGATTTTGGCCTCTAGCTCAGCCTGCACCTATGGAAACCTACCAAACATTTGCATTTCTTAAAACTAGACACCTAGGGGAATCCAGAATGGGGTGACCTGTGGGTCTCTCACCAGTTTCTATTACCCAGAATCCTTTGCAAACCTCAAAATGTGGCAAAAAAACTCATTTTCCTCACATTTTGGTGACAGAAAGTTCTGGAATCTGAGAGGAGCAACAAATTTCCTTCCACACAGTGTTCCCCCAAGTCTCCCGATAACAATGGTACCTCACTTGCGTGGTTAGGCCTAGAGCTTGCGGCAGGAAATGCCACAAAACACAATGTGCACACATCAAATTTTCCTATTGAAAACAGAGCTGTTTTTTGCAAAGTGACTAGCTGTGGATTTTGGCCTCTAGCTTAGCCGGCACCTAGGGAAACCTACTAAACCTGTGCAATTTTAAAACTAGACACCTAGGGGAATCCAGGATGGGCTGACTTGTGGGGCTCTCACCAGGTTCTGTTATCAAGAGTTGCTTGCAAACCTCAAACTGTGGCCAAAAAAACACTTTTTCTTCACATTTGGGTGACAGAAAGTTCTGGAATCTGAGAGGAGCCACAAATTTCCATCCACCCAACGTTTCCCCAAGTCTCCCAATAAAAATGGTACATCACTTGCGTGGGGAGGCCTAGCGCCTGCGACAGGAAATGCCACAAAACTCAATGTAGACACCATGGTGGTCATTCTGACCCTGGCGGTCTTTGACCGCCAGGGCGGAGGACCGCGGGAGCACCGCCGACAGGCCGGCGGTGCTCCAATGGGGATTCCGACCGCGGCGGTAAAGCCGCGGTCGGACCGGCACCACTGGCGGGGTCCCGCCAGTGTTCCGCGGCCCCATTGAATCCTCCGCGGCGGCGCAGCTTGCTGCACCGCCGCGGGGATTCCGACCCCCCCTACCGCCATCCAGATCCCGGCGGTCGGACCGCCGAGATCCAGATGGCGGTAGGGGGGGGTCGCGGGGCCCCTGGGGGCCCCTGTAGTGCCCATGCCACTGGCATGGGCATTGCAGGGGCCCCCGTAAGAGGGCCCCTACATGTATTTCACTGTCTGCTGCGCAGACAGTGAAATACGCGACGGGTGCAACTGCACCCGTCGCACAGCTTCCACTCCGCCGGCTCGATTCCGAGCCGGCTTCATCGTGGAAGCCTCTTTCCCGCTGGGCTGGCTGGCGGTCTGAAGGCGACCGCCCGCCAGCCCAGCGGGAAAGTCAGAATTACCGCCGCGGTCTTTCGACCGCGGAACGGTAACCTGACGGCGGGACTTTGGCGGGCGGCCTCCGCCGCCCGCCAAGGTCAGAATGAGGGCCCATATTTTCCCAAAGAAAACTGAGCGTTTTTTTGCAAAGTGCCTAGGTGTGGATTTTGGCCTCTAGCTCAGCCGGCACCTAGGGAAACCTACCAAACCTGTGCAATTTTAAAACTAGACACCTAGGGGAATCCATGATGGGCTGACTTGTGGGGCTCTCACTAGGTTCTGTTACCCAGAATCCTTTGCAAACCTCAAAATGTGGCCAAAAAACACTTTTTCCTAATTTTTCGGTGACAGAAAGTTCTGGAATCTGAGAGGACCCACATATTTCCTTCCACCCAGTGTTCCCCCAAGTCTCCCGATAAAAATGGTACCTCACTTGTGTGGGTAGGCCTAGCACCTGCAACAGGAAATGCCCCAAAACACAATGTGGACACATCACATTTTCCTAAAAAAAACAGAGCTGTTTTTTGCAAAGTTCCTAGCTGTGGATTTTGGCCTCTAGTTCAGCCGGCACCTAGGGAACGTTACCAAACCTGTCCAATTTTAAAACTAGACACCTAGAGGAGTCCATGATTGGCTGACTTGTGGGGCTCTCACTAAGTTCTGTTACCCATAATCCATTGCAAACCTCAAAATATGGCCAAAAAACACTTTTTCCTCACTTTGCGGTGACAGAAAGTTTTGGAATCTGAGAGGAGCCACAAATCTCCTTCCACCCAGTGTTCCCCCAAGGCTCCCAATAAAAATGGTATCTCACTTGTGTGGGTAGGCCTAGCGTCTGCAACCGGAAATGCCACAAAACACAACGTGGACACATCACATTTCCTAAAAAAAATAGAGCTGTTGTTTGCAAAGTTCCTAGCTGTGGATTTTGGCCTCTAGCTTAGCCGGCACCTAGGGAAACCTACTAAACCTGTGCATTTTTTAAAGCTAGACACCTAGGGGAATCCAGGATAGGGCGACCTGTGGGGCTCTCACCAGGTTCTGTTACCCAGAACCCTTTGCAAACCTCAAAATGTGACCAAAAAAAGCACTTTTTCCTCACATTTCGGTGACAGAAAGTTCTGGAATCTGAGAGGAGCCACAAATTTCCTTCCACCCAGTGTTCCCCCAATTCTCCAGATAAAAATAATACCTCACTTGTGTGGGCAGGCCTAGTGTCTGCGACAGGAAATGCCACAAAACACAATGTGGTACCATCACA
The DNA here is from genome assembly GCF_031143425.1 of Pleurodeles waltl. Taxonomy (NCBI): domain Eukaryota; kingdom Metazoa; phylum Chordata; class Amphibia; order Caudata; family Salamandridae; genus Pleurodeles; species Pleurodeles waltl. Next base: position 306,707,841 of record NC_090449.1, read on the forward strand.
TTTTCCTTAAGAAAACAGAGTTGTTTTTTGCAAAGTGCCTAGGTGTGGATTATGGCCTCTAGCTCAACCTGCACCTATGGAAACCTAACAAACATTTGCATTTCTTAAAACTGGACACGTAGGGGAATCTAGAATGGGCTGACTTGTGGGGCTCTCACCAGTTTCTGTTACCCAGAATCCTTTGCAAACCTCAAAATGTGGCCAAAAAAAACCTTTTTCCTCACATTTTGGTGAAAGAAAGTTCTGGAATCTGAGAGGAGCCACAAATTTCCTTCCACCCAGTGTCCCCCCAAGTATCCCGATAAAAATGGTACCTCACTTGCGTGGCTAGGCCTAGCGCTTGTGACAGGAAATGCCACAAAACACATTGCGGACACATCACATTTTGATGAAGAAAACAAAGCTGTTTTTTGCAAACTGCCTAGCAGATGATTTTAGTCTCTAGCTGAGCAGGCACCTCGGGAAACCTCCCAAACCTGCACATTTCTGAAAACTAGACACCTAGGGAATCCAGGATGGGCTGAGTTGTGGGGCTCTCACCAGGTTCTGTTACCCAGAATCCATTGCAAACCTCAAACTGTGTCCAAAAAACACTTTTTCCTCACATTTGGGTGACAGAAAGTTCTGGAATCTGAGAGGAGCCATAAATTCCCATCCACCCAGCGTTCCCCCAAATCTCCCGATACAAATGGTTCCTCACTTGTGTGGGCAGGCCTAGCGCTTGTGACAGGAAATTCCACAAAGTACAATGTGGACACATCACATTTTCCTAAAGAAAACAGAGCAGTTTTTTGTAAACTGCCTAGCTGTGGATTTTAGCCTCTAGCTCAGCCGGCACCTTGGGAAACCTACTAAACCTGTGCATTTTTGAAAGCTAGATACCTAGGGGAATCCAAGATGGGGTGACTTGTGGGGCTCTCACCAGGTTCTGTTACCCAGAACCCTTTGCAAACCTCAAAGTTTGACCAATAAAAACACTTTTTGCTCACATTTCGGTGACAGAAAGCTCTGGAATCAGAGCAGCCACAAATTTCCATCCACCCAGTGGTACTCCAAGTCTCCCGATAAAAATGGTACCTCACTTATGTGGGCAAGCCTACCCCCTGCGACAGGAAATTGCCACAAAACACAGTGTGGTAACATCACATTTTCCTAAAGAAAACAGAGCTGATTTTTGGAAAGTGCCTAGGTGTGGATTTTGGCCTCTAGCTTAGCCTGCACCAATGGAAACCTACAAAACATTTACATTTCTTAAAAGTAGACACCTAGGGGAATCCAGAATGAGCTGACTTGGGGGGGTCTCACCAGTTTCTGTTACCCAGAATCCTTTGCAAACCTCAAAATGTGGCCAAAAAAACACTTTTTCCACACATTTCGGTGACAGAAAGTTCTGGAATCTGAGAGGAGCCACAAATTTCCTTCCACCCAGTGTTCCCCCAACTCTCCAGATAAAAATGGTACCTCACTTGCGTGGGTAGGCCGAGCGCTTGCAACAGGAAATGCCACAAAACACAATGTGGACACATCACATTTTCCTAAAGAAAACAGAGCTGTTCTTTGCAAACTGCCTAGCTGTGGATTTTGGCCTCTATCTCAGCCGGCACCTTGGGAAACCTACCAAACCTGCACATTTCTGAAAACTAGACACCTAGGGGAATCCAGGATGGACTGACTTGTGGGGCTCTCACCAGGTTATGTTACCCAGAATCCTTTGCAAACCTCAAACTGTGGCCAAAAAAACACTTTTTCCTCACATTTCGGTGACAGAAAGTTCTGGAATCTGAGGGGAGCCACAAATTTCCATCCACCTAACGTTCCCCCAAGTATCCGGATACAAATGGTACCTCACTTGTGTGGGCAGGCCTAGTGTCTGTGACAGAAAACGCCACAAAACACAATGTGGACACATCACATTTTCCTAAAGAAAACAGAGCTGTTTTTTGCAAACTGCCTAGCTGTGGATTTTAACCTCTGGCTGAGCCAGAACCTTGGGAAACATACCAAACCTGCGCATTTCTGAAAACTAGACACCTACGGGAATCCAGGATGGGCTTACTTGTGGGGTTCTCACCAGGTTCTGTTACCCAGAACCTTTTGCAAACCTCAAAACCTGGCCAAAAAAACACTTTTTCATCACATTTCGGTGACATAAAGTTCTGGAATCTGAGAGGAGCCACAAATGTCCATCCACCCAGAGTCCCCCCAAGTCTCCCAATACAAATGGTAACTCACTTGTGTGGGCAGGCCTAGCACCTGCGAAAGAAAATGTCACAAAACACAATGTGAACACATCAAACTTTCCGAAAGAAAACAGAGCTGTTTTTTGCAAAGTGCCTCTCTGTGGATTTTAGCCTCTAGCTCAGCCGGCACCTTGGGAAACCTACCAAACCTACGCATTTCTGAAAACTAGACCCTTGGGGGAATCCAGGATGGGCTGACTTGTGGGGCTCTCACCAGGTTCTGTTACCCAGAATCCTTTGCAAACCTCAAACTGTGGCCAAAAAAGCATTTTTTCCTCATATTTTGGTGACAGAAAGTGCAGGAATCTGAGAGGAGCCACAGATTTCCTTCCATCCAGCGTTCACCCAAGTATCCCGATAAAAATGGTACATCAATTGTGTGGGGAGGCAGAGCGACAGCGACAGGAAATGCCACAAACAAAATGTGGACACATCACTATTTTCCTAAAGAAAACAGAGCTGTTCTTTGCAAAGTGCCTAGCTGTGGATTTTAGCATCTAGCTCAGCCGTCACCTTGGGAAACCTACTGTCGCGTTGGCTCTTATTTTCCTAATGAGACTACTGGATGTTTGGGTATCAGGGTCGTTCTCAATGTGGGGGACTAAGTCAAACCCATGGAGAAGGATCCCTGTCACCCTCAATCCGGTTTTGCTCCGGCTAACTAGCAGTGCCTCATCTCTCCCAAAGGGAAGGGATGATTGGGCAGCCGAGCGCATGACATCTTAGTGCTTCACAGGGAAGTCGTGGTCACTCAGATCTCAACCAGCACTCTCATACCAAGTATGGTCTCATATACAAATGACAAAGGCAGTTTAAGTTTTACAGATTGATATAATAAAACGACTGCATTTTAGATAATAAGGCATGAGCCGCAATAACCAGAACCATACAACACAGTAGGATTGAAATAGTAACGAGGAGAGTGAAACATAGAAATAACGCTATCATAGTGTTATCAAATTACGTTCTCTCTACTAAGTTCTGTTTTGAGCACAGCCTGTTAATCTCTAAGCTTGCCTTTCAGATTCCCCGGGAGGACATCAACCCTCATACCTGAGCAAAGGCCTGTGATCTGGATCAGCATCTGCAACAGGGCAGTTAGCGTCTAGTTGTGGTTCCCTGGTCGGAATCTCCCTTTTACGTGTATTAGGACTAGGAAGTGTTTTTATAACTAACATGTCGATGTGCTAAGAAACGTCCCTACATAAGAATGTGTATTGTCTACGCCAAAAGACTAAACTCCTACCACGTCTATCTTCAATGTACCAGACTGTATCCTTGACTGAAGCACAGAGTAAGCAAGGATGTATTATTTGAGAACTCCGGTGCTGAAGTAGGCTAAACAGTGTGATAGAAGAAAATAAAAGAAGACCATGAAACTGGTTATTGAAAAATAACAGTGCGGGCTGAATAAAATGCATCTAGGGCAAAGTGCACAGAGGCCTAATGCTTTAAGAAACGCGCAAACGCTATATTAAAAATGGCTACACTACACCCTCCCCTTGTCGGTAGAAAGTGGTTCTAATCTAATCTGAGAGGGAAAAAAAATGCCCTATACAAAAAAGATCTACAAAAACGTTCATCTCGACAAGTCAAGAGGACATCAAAGCACAAGAAACCTAAATTTAAAAATAAGCATGTGACTTAAAAGCCAAATTCATATAAGACGGTCAATTTAGAACACATCCAATTCAAACGATGGTCACGGAAAGCAGGATATTCTCCACTTCGGCAGATGACAATACCGGAAAATCCACGCCAAACATTATCAAGGAGCAGGTGTGTTCCAAAACCTCAGAATCATCCAAGGTGGCATCCCTTGCAGGGCCTGTGAACAAGTTAAAATCAACTTCCTCCAGGAAGGGTATCTCGTAATCTGCCTCACGAGGCAAACGCAGCCGCAGTGCGCATGTCTGGGAATGAGCCATCACCGGGAACATCTACAGATCAGCATCAACCACTGGGGGGCACCACTGTGAGAGACAGATGTCTAGGGCATGCTCAAACGAGCACCAATGGCACCGAAACACGGGCTGCACACAATCCAAAACTAGTCTGAATGACAGAGACCAGTCACACTCCAAATGTTCCAGGAGTGTTGCTCCAAAGTGCTGCATCATGCGTTCACGACACAGCTGCGCTGATGGGAGCGCCCACGTTCGCTCTTGTCGGGGTGAGACAGCCATTGCGAAAACACAACAGCAACAGCAGAACGCCAGCCAATAAAGCCAAAGTTATCGGAAATCCTCCAAAAATGCTTCCGAAAATAGAATGAATAGCCGAAGGTATCAAACCGAATATGGAAGAGAAGGTGTGAGCAAAACCAACACCTACAGCTTTGAAAAAATGTGCTAGTCCAGCTGTACTAGATGCATTAAATATACGACCCACGCGTTCACCAAAGTGGCTCGGAAAGTTGGTATTTAACAGGGACTGTATTTCTGCTGATGACCTCGCCACCTGACGTGCGAAGGTCTCGCGCGCAGATGTAAGGGCCACATGCTTTTGAAACAATAAAGCCTTTAGTCGACTCAACTTGTCGAAATTCACCTTGGAAGTAGCAATGTGAGGCTAGATATCAGCCACCTCCCTTAATTTAGTGGGGGGAAATAACACATTCCCGCAGCAAGTAACGACCTTGGTGACCGAAACAACATAAACTATTCCGGCCCGCATGCCACAACAGTCTTCACTATTGAGGAGGACGTAGCTGCCATTTGAAAGCACCTGGAATGTGTGTTCAATCACGGGGACCGGAACTCCCTTCAGATAGCAAACCAAATTTGTAACCGAGGCGTTACATGCCCCATGCAAGGACAGCTGCTTTCAAACCATCGAATGGCTGACAGAGGTCTCGCATTCACTACCGCTAAGAAAAACCTCTCTCATGCCATTAAGACATCTGAACAAGAAGGGAAGCTCCCACACCTCATGTATATAACTGTCTCCCAACTTTTCATATCTGCCTACTGGAACATGTTTCAAACAAGAAGTGAACTGTAGTGTAGAAATAGGTAAATTAATAACCCCGTGTATTAACCACTCAGCTGAAGGAATCTCTGCCACGGTAAAAGGCAACCTTTCCAATTTTTCAGTGTTCAACATAACATAAGTCGCCTCCTTTTTTGCCATAAGTTGTTGTTGACGTGTCAAATTAAAGGAAAAAAATATCTCCCTGGCACTGATGTGCTGCCACGGAACGCGACCCGCCTTCAGTGTCTGAAGTGTCCAACCCAACTGCACAATGGACCTCGTTTGACTTTGTCCATGATATAACGAAGACATGTCAGATCGGATAATGTCTATAGCAGAAGAAACAATGTTGTCAATGGTATATATACGGTTGGACAGGGTGTGAATTCCATTATCCACAACAGCCAATGCTTGTTTCAAATTGTCCTGATCTGTCTGCCTTAACCGGGCCGCAGCATCCTGTTGGGAAAGTTTCCATATCTCATTATATACTTCGTATAAAAAACGTTTCCTACGGGGTGTCTTCGTGCCTGACAAAAAATCTTGTATGTCAGTGTGATTAGACAGGAGCGTGAGATGTGTCTTAACTGCATCTAGCGTGGATGATTTTAACCATTGCTGACATAATTTTCCCACGCTATATGTAGTAATAATTTCAGCATGTTCAGGTGATATGTAGCGAGGGTCTGCCCTACTTGTCCTGAAACCCCCAGAGAAGGTGACAAAACGTTGATGACACCCGTTGGTGTCGATAGGCCACAATAACCACCCGCCCGGACGTGACAATGAAGTGTTAAAAGTACCGTTTTGGACCCACTCTGTAAGCTCACCAAATGTGGCATTGATATATTTCTGCCAATCCTTCATTTTGGTAGGGACAGGTAAGCTAGGCATATTCAATTCTCTAATCGTCGCTAAGCCCAAACAGCTAGTCTGTTGCACAGTGTCATTCAAAAAAATCATTTGGACAGGAATGAGACATGCTCTAAACAATGTTTCTCTACCCTGGGTCTGCCAATGTTTTGTTCCCCAAACACTTTTCAAATCAACATTTTGTGACCAATATTCATAGCCCTCAATTGACAATCGGGAAACAAAAGAATTTGAGTATAGGAATTTCGTATCAGTCAACAAAATTTGCTTATTTGCATACGGAGTTAATTTAAAATAATATGACTTAGCATTCGTTTGATGATGCCCAGAAAAATACGCACATTTATCAGAATAAGTTTTAGAACTCCCTTGCGGGGGAGTCGGGCAATGCTCCCATTGCGTGTAGTCAAATATTGTCTTAGGACTACTGGCTTTATGAATAAAGTGGTGCCCATAATAATTGTAACAAAACATGTCACCATAATTATCTTTAAACTGGTAAACATCTTCATTCTCATAGACAGTATAATATTGCAACTCGGTCATCATGGAATCAACTGTCTTCACGTCCCAATCATCAGATACAATGCCTGGTATCACAATATCATTCATTGATAACTTTAGAACATATGGTATTTGAAGTATCTCAGTGGGACCATATATATCAAAGATCACTTTATCCCACACAATCCCATCCGGAATTGGCACTGCAGAAATGTTCACAAAGGACAAGTCTCTTCGAACCTTATGTGATGAAAAATGTGGCTTCAAAACCACCTCCACCTGTTCAACCGTCGATCTCTCAGGAAGAAAAAGACCATTTATTAACAGGAAAAAGGTAACAACAAACCCTATCCACAAAAAAAAGCCATCATAGTCATTCAAAGCCACAGATAGTTCCAAGGAAAAACCAAATACGTATCTTTAAGCCAATAAATCAGCTTACGCGGACCCGGGTCAGGTGTTGAAGAGGACAAAGAGTCTGATAGGCCATCGTTGTGGTTGGCAAAGCATCCAGAGGCAGTTCTTACAAAAGGCGCCGCCGTATACAACTGAGTAGCAGGTGTCTCTTGTGGTGGGACACTGTAGATAACACCACCTGCAACTTCAGCAGTCACAGCAACTCGATCAAATGACTCCAAACTATCCATCATCAGAGGAACAATCGCAAGATCATCATCCACCCTCCCTAAGCTCGGAGAGGCAATAGCTCTTGGTGTAAATCACTTGGAGCGGAACATCTTCCCCAGTAGTGAGAGGTATTCGGGAACTACTGGGCGTTCCTCTTGGCCTGCTGTGCAGAATCGGCCACATGTTGTAACTTGACATTGTCAGTAGAAACAAAGCGATTTTCTTTGGCACCTGGCAACGGCGGTAAAATAACAGTTCTTGTTCCGTGTATTCCCAGCACAGGGTCTGGTGCTCGATAAGAAGGGCCAAATTCTTTTTTTACTGTGAACTTTTCATGCACAAGATCCCCAACCCTGGGAATCCAACCAGTAGGCGTTACTGGCACATCCTTAATTCCTGTGGAGGCAGCACTTGAAGAAGAGTTATCTTCACAGAACTGTTGTAATTCTTGCAAAACAGTGACACGATCATTTATGTCAAAAGGCGTTTCCGCCGCCTCCACACCAGGACCATCTAGACCTGGAACAAACATTTGTGTTCCGAACAGGCACTCATATGAAGTACGACCCCCCAGGGACCTTCTAGGCAAGTTATTTAGGGCCAGATGTATCATAACGTTTTGCACTCGAAAGCGGTGCGTATCGGTAAATTCGGCCGTTTGCGAGTGCAAAACAGTGGTCTGCGATGCATGAAATGCATTCGCAGACCACAAATAAGAAATCGCTATATTTGCGATTTCTTTCGTTGCGACCTGGAAATTGCGAGTCGCAATTTGCGATTCGCAATTTCCAGGTCGCAAGGCTATGCTGGAAAAAATTGCAAATTGCGATTATTCCAAAAATGGCATTTTGCACTTGCAAAATACCATGAAATGCAACCAGGTGGTAAACTGGTGCAAAATTAAAAAATGCAGTAAAACTGCATATTTAAATTTAACATGTAAAGCACACATGCCCTTTTGGCATGTGTGTACCTTACATGTTGAAAAAAAAACTTTTGGGGTGCAGGAGAGGGGGCCTAAGGCCCCCAGCACCCTGGCCTTTTGCATTTCCAAAATTGCGATTTCTGGTTCAGAAATCTCAATTTTGGAAATGCAAAAAATTTGCAGCTATGGGCCAATAGGCCCATAGCTGCGAATGGGGCCTGTATCGCAATTTGCGATTCGGTAATAGCATTTGCGATTTTTAAGAAATCGCTATTACCGATTCACAAATGTGATACAACGCCCTTTGCGAGTCGGTAATAGCGATTTCCTAAAAATCGGTATTACCGAATCGCAATGGGCCGTGATAATACATCTGGCCCTTAGTGCCCTCTGTACTCCATACAGGTGGGTTAGCCAACCACGACCCGTCCCTAAGACTCTAGCTGTTAAGGATTGCTTTAAATCGTGATTTAAACGCTCCACGACAGAATTTCCCTCGGGATGAAATGGAGACGAGAACTGGAGCTGGACCCCCAACGAAGCCATGGTGTCCCTGAATGCCCTTGAGGCAAAAGCAGGGCCCTGGTCCGAATGGAATGCCGCAACTGCATATGCACCGACAAAGATACGCAAATCTTTAATAACAGTTCGAGCATCAGCCGAGCGCTGTGGCCATACCCACACAAATCTGGAGGAAGAATCGACAGCCACCAAGATATAGTTGTATGCACTGTCTGGCGTCAGTGGACCACAATGGTCCAAGTACACACATTGTAATGATCTATTCGATATTAAGAGGGGCGTCTGCGGCGGGCGCTTAGCCGTTGAAACTTTAATTTGTTGAGAGATGTCACAACAAAGGACATACTGCTTCGTCTCCTTATAGAGACCAGGCCACCAGTAATGGGCCTGTAACAGTGAAATCGTGGCGGCCACACCAGCATGTGCAGATGCCGCCCCCTCATGCGCTGCAGTAATCAATTGAGGTTGTACAATCGTATTAGGGATCTCGCGTACGCCTACGCCTGGTATTTTGACTTCAGCATTCAGCATACTTCCCATTATGTATTGATATTTATTTTGAAATCCTTTAGGATAAGGCGTGCCATCACCGTAGCTTTTATGGTAGCCAGAATCTCTGTGTCTGGTTTGGAACTCGAACGAGTCACTGCGGCCACAGTGCAACTGCCACTGCTGATTTTGCGGCTTCATCAGCCAAAGTATTCCCAGCAAGGTGTATTCCAACGCGCTGGTGTCCAAGAGTATGTACAACATGGACTTTAGGTAGCGTCTCCTTCAGGTCTGCTACCTTCCCCCACAGAAGTTTGTGTTTTATGGTGTTGCCCTTTGAATCTCTGAACCCATTCAATCGCCAGTAATGTAGATATTCATTAAAAGACTGTACACAGTAATATGAATCACAAACAATCAGCGTAAACTGCGCCGGATCCGTATGTTCCAAGGCCAGCAATAGAGCTTTCAGCTCAGCCAACTGTGCCGTACAGTCTCCTAATGTTTGTGAATAAGTATGTTGGGGGCAGAACTTCTCCCCCTCCATATGGCCGCTCACCACTGCACATGCAGCAGAATATTGGTGTTTAGTCCCCACCGCCAGTTGCGCAGAGCCATCAGTGTACATGACAACGTGATAGTGATCAATAGGCATCGTGTCAGCGGGAACTGGGTATTCAATTTCATATTGCAGAAATTCTTGTGTCTGTAGCTTAGGGTCAAAAATGTAATGTACATCAGTGGCTGTTAAAGATGTAGCCCATTGTATCCATCGCGGGTGTAATGCTTTTGCGTTAGGAACACTCGCTTTCTTAACAGCCTCTAGGGCCGGAATGGGGAAACAACAATAATGCGTTTACCCTGGGCAAGAGGTCGTTCCTTAATAACAGCCATCTGTACAGCAGTGAGGATTGTTTCTGTCTGTGCGAATCGTTGTTCAGCAGTCAAATACAAGTGAGACTTGTATCCTATCGGGACTGTCTCACCTTCATTAAAGGTGACATACGTAAAACCAATGGCCCCAGCTATTACCCTGATGACCAAATGTGTCTTATTGTCCCGCGTATGTAAATGCTTTGCAGCAAGTAGATCTGTTTGCAATTCTCGAAGAATATGTGTATGTTCAATCGTCCAAAATATACTTGAAAAATCTGGACATATTAATTCATATAATGGCTTTATGCATGTAGCATATTCAGGAATGTAAGTTCTGCCAAAATTTAGAAATCCCAATAATGATTGGAGTTTCCTAATCATATTAGGAGGTTGCAATTGTGCACATTTCTCTAAAAATTGTGGTGCTAGCCTCTTATCTTCATTCGACAGCTCATATCCCAAGAAGATGACGCTGAGGAAGGCAATTTTCGACTTTTTGAAGTTAAATTTGTAGCCAATTTTGGCAAACCCTACAACAACGCAGGCTACTCGTCTTAAATGTTGTAATAATTTGTCATCTGTAAGGTATATATCATCTACATATGACAATGCTTCAGGGTCCAACTTGTGCAATATTTCTGTCACACGAGCCAAAAACAGTCCTGGGCTATTCTTATACCCCTGAGGCAAACGGCAGAGTTTTTTCTGAGAGCCTAACGCACTAAAGCTTGTAAGATCCCTACTTTCGGGTGCTATATTCCAGCAGAAGAAACCATTCGAGATGTCCAAAGTTGTTTTGTACTTTTTCCGCACAATGTTATTCATTAGTGCTGCGCTATGTGAATTTTGTATAGCATATGTACGTATATGTCCGTTCAAATGTCTGTAGTCCAACACTATTCTACTTTTAGCTACAGGGAATTAGGGATTATTCATCGGCGAGACACAGGGTTCAATCACTCCCTGGTACTCCAATTGTATAAGTATTTCCCTCACCGGTGCCCTTGCTTCATGTTATATGGGATATTGTGGCTGTGGCTGAGGTTCACCTTTAATCGGAATTACATGATACAGAGAATCCCTGTCCCACCCTGCATGATTTCTATATAAGGCAGGTGCCTGTGGTAGAGCCTATTTGATGCTATAGGACTCTGCGAGTTCCCCCGGAACAAATGGTGAGAACAAAGGTTTAATAACCTCCTCCCCAACTGGGCAGGTGTAAACAAAGTCAGGTGGCCAAATTTGTTCAGCCAACAAAATGTCATATATACACAATCCCAAAAGATTGCGTTTATAGTGTGTTCAATGTCTCCTTCCAATTGTAAAGTCACTGTACATACCCTATCGGGATCAGAGACACGCATATCTGCTGTTTCGACTTGTATGAAGTCATCAGTTGCTTTCACCTCCAGATGCCCTAGAAGATTCCAGTAAACTATTGTGACCTCTGCCGCGCTGTCTAACAGTGCCAGTACTCATGTCTTTTTCTTCAAGAGAACTCTCTTCCTGTGTGGCATGTCTACGGAGACTGCCGCCACTTTTTTCTTTTTAAACTGTTGTTTTTGTTGTATTGGTTTCTCCTCCTTCTTGACAGAAACCTCTGATGCTGTGATTCCTGTCTTGGTTTCACGTACTCTGTTCTCCGCTCTGACCGCCCACCTCTCTCATTTCTCTTTTCCGATGAGTCCTGAAAGGAACGAGATTGGGTGTATCAGTGTATTGATATCTATCAGGCGTTTTCAAATTATCCCTATTTCTAAGATTATACCTAGTCTGCGGGGTCTCCGGTCGCGGTGATTCTGCCCTTTCTTTTTTAGGCGTCTGTTGTTTTTTCTCCCAGCGCTTTTTATTACCCTCAGGTTGCTGTTTAGTAGTGTCCTTACTAATTTTTCCTTGCAACTGTGGTTTCTGTGGTCTAGCCCCTAGGCTATCTCGACCAATACTAGAATATGTTTCAGCTATTATTTTAGGCAGTTCCCGCTCCTGATCAAGTTGCGGGACGTCACAAAGACGCATACGCACCGCTAGTGCCACTGCCTCCCCTTTTAGATTACTCAATATTATTGAGGAAACCGTGGCAAAATTGCCCATCAGTTGCATTCCCAAATCTAAGGCTGGGGCAGCCCCATATTCATCCTGAATTTGTTTAAGCACTTCCGGTAAGTTAGCCAATGTTGGTGTACTGTGTGCTGTTGTGTAGAGCGCGGCAAACACCCTGCCCAATGTATTACAATGTTCCACTGTGGGAACCATTCCAAACTGTAAACACATCGTCAATATCCTATGTTTATCCTGAGGTCCTGTATGGGGAAATACTGCCTCCAGCGTATTCTTTTTTTGCGCCAACCAAAATGGAGTCTCCTCCCGTTTGGCTGGAACTTTACCCATGATAGAGTGTACAGTCGCCGGATTTATACCCCGAGCAACTGCATGTTGTTGAGCTGGAGCAGCACGCGCTGGGTTTGTGTTTAGTGTCTGCATCACAAATTGCACTGAGCATCTATACGTAGCCGCTAAGTCTGTATATAAACGACGAACTTCAGCCACCGCCATGTTAGCAACCGCTGGATGTGGTGTATATGTGGCCAATAAAGGCCAGGTCGGACCATCATTACGTAGTGGACCTAACCTAACTGGTAATATGGTATGGGATAGGGCGCCATCAAGCCAATTATTATGTTCTTGATAAGAGAGAGGTATCTCTAAACATGCGTACGCCCTGTATTGGCTAGGCGCGTTCGCAGTCGTATAGGTGTGAAATGTATTTGAATTCCCATCAGCTGCTGTAAATGTGACCCAAGAGTAAAAAAGTTCTGATCTATAGGCTGCATGGGCGGCCACCACAACTGTGACTGGACCCCCCCTGGTTCGTAAGACCATGTGCAAGCAAATGCGCTGTGAGCGGTTGCCTTATATTAAGGGCTATTTGTATTACCTGGGGATTCGCCATCATAAAAACAGCGAATTTTCAGAGAGGGCCCACCAGAAACGGGGTCTATTCCTTGTAGAGCTCAAGCTTGAACAACCATCCGCTATAAGTAGGATTGACCTATATCGCGGTGGTGGAAGCCTCAGTGCCACGGACGTCTCCTTTAAAGGAACCGAGGAATCATTGTAATATATGAGACCGAGAGAGGCAGGTGGACCCAAAAATTAGAGCCAGGCCCCACGTTGGGCGCCATGTCACGTTGGCTCTCATTATCCTAATGAGACTACTGGATGTTTGGGTATCAGGGTCGTTCTCAATGTTGGGGAATAAGTCGAACCCACGGAGAAGGATCCCTGTCACCCTCAATCCGGTTTTGCTCCGGCTAACTAGCAGTGCCTCATCTCTCCCAAAGGGAAGGGATGATTGGGTGGCCGAGCGCATGACATTTTAGTGCTTCTCAGGGAAGTCGTGGTCACTCAGATCTCAATCAGCTCTCTCATACCAAGTATGGTCTCATATACAAATTACAAAGGCAGTTTAAGTTTTACAGATTGATTTAATAAAACAACTGCATTTTAGATAATAAGGCGTGAGCCGCAATAACCAGAACCATACAACACAGTAGGATTGAAATAGTAACGAGGAGAGTGAAACATAGCAATAATGCTATGATAGTGTTATCAAATTACGTTCTCTCTACTAAGTTCTATTTTGAGCACAGCCTGTTAAGCTCTAAGCTTGCCTTTCAGATTCACCGGGAGGACATCAACCCTCATACCTGAGCAAAGGCCTGTGATCTGGATCAGCATCTGCAACAGGGCAGTCAGCGTCTAGTTGTGGTCCCTACGTAAGAATGTGTATTGTCTACGCCAAAAGACTAAACTCCTACCACGTCTATCGGCAATGTACCAGACTGTATCCTTGACTGAAGCACAGAGTAAGTAAGAATGTATTATTTGAGAACTCCGGTGCAGAAGTAGGCTAAACAGTGTGATAGAAGAAAATAAAACAGGACCGTGAAACTGGTTATTGAAAAATAACAGTGCGGGGCTGAATAAAATGCATCTAGGGCAAAGTGCACAGAGGCCTAATGCTTTAAGCAAACGTGCAAACGCTATATTAAAAATGGCTACACTACACTACCAAACCTCCGCATTTCTGAAAACTAGACATCTAGGGGAATCCAGGATGGGCTGACTTGTGGGGCTCTCACCAGGTTCTGTTACCCAGAATCCTTTGCAAACTTCAAACTGTGGCCAAAAAAACATATTTTCCTCACATTTCGATGAGATGAAAGTTGTGGAATCTGAGGGGAGCCACAAATTTCCATCCACCAAGCGTTCCCCCAAGTATCCCGATAAAAATGGTACCTCACTTGTGTGGGCAGGCCTAGCGCTTGTGACAGGAAATGCCACAAAACACAATGTGGACACATGACATTTTCCTAAAGAAAACAGAGCTGTTTTTTGCAAACTGCCTAGCAATGGATTTTAGCGTCTAGCTGAGCCGGCACCTTGGGAAACCTACCAAACCTGCGCATTTATGAAAACTTAACACCTAGGGGAATCCAGGATGGACTGACTTGTGGGGCTCTCACCAGGTTCTGTTACCGAGAATCCTTTGTAAACCTCAAACTGTGGCCAAAAAAACACTTTTTCCTCACATTTCGGTGACAGAAAGATCTGGAATCTGAGGGGAGCCACAAATTTCCTTCCACCTAGCGTTCCCCCAAGTATCCGGATACAAATGGTATCTCACTTGTGTGGGCAGGCCTAGTGCTTGTGAGAGGAAATGCCACAAAACACAATGTGGACACATCACATTTTCCTAAAGAAAACAGAGCTGTTTTTTGCAAACTGCCTAGCTGTGGATTTTAGCCTCTAGCTGAGCCAGCAATTTGGGAAACCTACCAAACCAGCGCATTCCTGAAAACTAGACACCTAGGGGAATCCAGGATGGGCTGACTTGTGGGGCTCTCAGCAGGTTCTGTTACCCAGAATCCTTTGCAAACCTCAAACTGTGGCCAAAAAACACATTTTCCTCTCATTTGGGTGACAGAAAGTTCTGGAATCTGAGAGGAGCCACAAATTTCCATCCACCCAGGGTTCCCTGAAATCTCCTGATAAAAATGATACCTCACTTGTGTGGGCAGTCCTAGCGCTTGTGACAGGAAATTCCACAAAACACAATGTGGACACATCACAGTTTCCTAAAGAAAACAGAGCTGTTTTTTGCAAACTGCCTAGCTGTGGATTTTGGCCTCTACCTCAGCCGGCACCTTGGGACTGCGCATTTCTGAAAACTAGACACCTTGGGGAATCCAGGATCAGCTGACTTGTGGGGCTCTCACCAGGTTCTGTTACCCAGAACCTTTTGCAAACCTCGAAACCTGGCCAAAAAAACACTTTTTCACCACATTTAGGTGACATAATGTTCTGGAATCTGAGAGGAGCCACAAATTTCCATCCACCCAGAGTCCCCCCAAGTCTCCTGATACAAATGGTAACTCACTTGTGTGGGCAGGCCTAGCGCTTGTGACAGGAAATGCCGCAAAACACAATATGGACACATCACATTTTCTTAAAGAAAACAGAACTATTTTTGGCAAAGTGCCTCGCTGTGGATTTTAGCCTCTAGCACAGCCGGCACCTTGGGAAACCTACCAAACCTGCGCATTTCTGAAAACTAGACATTTGGGGGAATCCAGGATGGGCTGACTTGTGGGGCTCTCACCAGGTTCTGTTACCCAGAAGCCTTTGCAAACCTCAAACTGTGGCCAAAAAAAGCACTTTATCCTCATATTTTGGTGACAGAAAGTTCGGGAATCTGAGAGGAGCCACAGATTTCCTTCCACCCAGCGTTCACCCAAGTATCCCAATAAAAATGGTGCATCACTTTTGTGGGGAGGCAGAGCGACAGCGACAGGAAATGCCACAAACAAAATCTGGACGCATCACTATTTTCCTAAAGAAAACAGAGCTGTTTTTTGCAAAGTGCCTAGCTGTGGATTTTAGCCTCTAGCTCAGCCGGCACCTTGGGAATCCTCCCAAAGCTCTGCATTTCTGAAAACTAGACATCTAGGGGAATACAGGATGGGCTGACTTGTGGGGCTCTCACCAGGTTCTGTTACCCAGAGTCCTTTGCAAACCTCAAACTGTGGCCAAAAAAACACTTTTTCCTCACATTTTGGTGACAGAAAGTTCTGGAATCTGAGAGGAGACACACATTTCTATCCACCCAGCGTTCCCCCAAGTATCCCGATAAAAATGGTACCTCACTTGTGAGGGCAGGCCTAGCGCTTGTGACAGGAAATGCCACAAAACACAATGTGGGCACATTACATTTTCCTAAAGAAAACAGAGCTATTTTTTGCAAACTGCCTAGCAGTGGATTTTAGCCTCTAGCTGAGCTGGCACCTTGGGAAACCTACCAAACCTGCACATTTCTGAAAACTAGACACTTAGGGGAATCCAGGATGGGCTGACTTGTGGCGCTTTCACCAGGTTATGTTACCCAGAATCCTTTGCAAACCTCAAAACCTGGCCAAAAAAAACACTTTTTCACCACATTTCGGTGACATAAAGTTCTGGAATCTAAGAGGAGCCACAAATTTCCATCCACCCAGAGTCCCCCCAAGTCTCCCGATACAAATGGTAACGCACTTGTGTGGGCAGGCCTAGCGCTTGTGACAGGAAATGCCACAAAACACAATGTGGACACATCACATTTTTCTAAAGAAAACAGATCTATTTTTTGCAAAGTGCCTCGCTGTGGATTTTAGCCTCTAGCTCAGCCGGCACCTTGGGAAACCTACCAAACCTGCGCATTTCTGAAAACTAGACATTTGGGGGAATCCAGGATGGGCTGACTTGTGGGGCTCTCACCAGGTTCTGTTACCCAGAATCCTTTTCAAACCTCAAACTGTGGCCAAAAAAGCACTTTTTCCTCATATTTTGGCGACAGAAAGTTCGGGAATCTGAGAGGAGCCACAGATTTCCTTCCACCCAGCGTTCACCCAAGTATCCCAATAAAAATGGTACATCACTTGTGTGGGAGGCAGAGCGACAGCGACAGGAAATGCCAGAAACAAAATGTGGACACATCACTATTTTCCTAAAGAAAACAGAGCTGTTTTTTGCAAAGTGCCTAGCTGTGGATTTTAGCCTCTTGCTCAGCCGGCACCTTGGGAAACCTACCAAACCTCCACATTTCTGAAAACTAGACATCTTGGGGAATCCAGGATGGGCTGACTTGTGGGGCTCTCACCTGGTTCTGTTACCCAGAATCCTTTGCAAACCTCAAACTGAGGCCAAAAAAACACTTTTTCCTCACATTTCGGTGACAGAAAGTTCTGGAATCTGAGAGGAGAAACACATTTCCATCCACCCAGCGTTCCCCCAAGTATCCCGATAAAAATGGTACCTCACTTGTGTGGGCAGGCCTAGCGCTTGTGACAGGAAATGCCACAAGCTCAATGTGGACACATGACATTTTCCTAAAGAAAACAGAGCTATTTTTTGCAAACTGCCTAGCAGTAGATTTTAGCCTCTAGCTGAGCCGGCACCTTGGGAAACCTACATAACCTGCACATTTCTGACAACTAGACACCTAGGGGAATCCAGGATGGGCTGACTTGTGGGGCTGTCACCAGGTTATGTTACCCAGAATCCTTTGCAAACCTCATACTGTAGCCAAAAAAACACATTTCCTCTCATTTGGGTGACAGAAAGTTCAGGAATCTGAGAGGAGCCACAAATTTCCATCCACCCAGCGTTCCCCCAAATCTCCCAATAAAAATGGTATCTCACTTGTGTGGGAAGCCCTAGCGCTTGTGACAGGGAATTCCACAAAACACAATGTGGACACATCACATTTTTCTAAAGAAAACAGAGCTGTTTTTTGCAAACTGCCTAGCAGTGGATTTTAGCCTCTAGCTGAGACGGCACCTTGGGAAACCTCCCAAACCTGCGTACTTCTGAAAACTAGACACATAGGGGAATCCAGGATGGGCTGACATGTGGGGCTCTCACCAGGTTCTGTTACCCAGAATCCTTTGCAAACCTCAAACTGTGGCCAAAAAAACACATCTTGCTCACATTTGGGTGATAGAAAGTTCTGGAATCTGAGAGGAGCCATAAATTTGCATCCACCCAGCGTTCCCCCAAATCTCAGGATAAAAATGGTACCTCACTTGTGTGGGCAGGCCTAGAGCTTGCGGCAGGAAATTCCACAAAACACAATGTGGACACATCACATTTTCCTAAAGAAAACAGAGCTGTTTTTTGCAAACTGCCTAGCTGTGGATTTTAGCCTCTAGCTCAGCCGGCACCTTGGGAAACCAACCAAACCTGCGCATTTCTGAAAACTAGACACCTAAGGGAATCCAGGATGGGCTGAGTTGTGGGGCTCTCACCAGGTTCTGTTATCCAGAATCCTTTGCAAACCTCAAAATGTGTCCAAAAAACACTTTTTCCTCACATTTCGGTGACAGAAAGTTCTGGAATCTGAGAGGAGCCACAAATTTCCTTCCACCCAGTGTTCCCCCAAGTCTCCTGATAAAAATGGTACCTCACTTGTGTGGGTATGCTTAGAGTCTGCGACAGGAAATGTCCCAAAACACAACGTGGATATATCACATTTTCCTTCGAAAACAAGAGCTGTTTTTTGCAAAGTACCTAGCTGTTGATTTTGGCCTTTACCTCAGCCGGCACCTTTGGAAACGTACTAAACCTGTGCATTTGCTAAAGCTAGACACCTAGGGGAATCCAAGATGGGGTGACTTGTGGGGTTCTCACCAGGTTCTGTTACCCTGAACCCTTTGCAAACCTCAAAGTTTGACCAAAAAGATACTTTTTGGTCACATTTAGGTGACAGAAAGCTCTGGAATCAGAGGAGCCAAAAATTTCCAGCCACCCAGCGTCCCGATAAAAATGGTACCTCACTTGTGTGGGCAGGCCTAGCGCTTGTGACAGGAAATTCCACAAAATACAATGAGGACACATCACATTTTCCTAAAGAAAACAGGGCTGTTTTTTGCAAACTGCCTAGCTGTGGATTTTAGCCTCTAGCTCAGCCGGCACCTTGGGAAATCTACCAAACCTGCGCATTTCTAAAAACTAGACACCAGAGTGAATCCAGGATGGGCTGACTTGTGGGGCTCTCACCAGCCAGGTTCTGTTACCCAGAATCCTTTGCAAACCTCAAAATGTGGCCAAAAAAACACTTTTTCCTCGCATTTCGATGACAGAAAGTTCTGGAATCTGAGAGGAGCCACAAATTTCCTTCCACCCAGTGTTCCCCCAAGTCTCCTGATAAAAATGGTACCTCACTTTGCGTGGGTAGGCCTTGCGCTTGCGATAGGAAATTCCACAAAACACATTGTGGACACATCACATTTTTCTAAAGAAAACAGAGCTGTTCTTTACAAAGTGCCTAGCTGTGGGTTTTGGCCTCTAGCTCAGCCGGCACCTTGGGGAAACCTACCAAACTTGCTCATTTCTGAAAACTAGACACCTAGGGGACTCCATGATGGCCTGACTTGTGGAGTTCTCACCGGGTTCTGTCACCCAGAATTCTTTGTAAACCTGAAACTGTGGCCAAAAAAACACTTTTTCCTCACATTTTGGTGACAGAAAGTTCTGGAATCTGAGAGGAGCCACAAATTTCCATCCACCCAGCGTTCCTCCAAGTATCACGATAAAAATGGTACCTCACTTGTGTGGGCAGGCCTAGCACCTGCGAAAGAAAATGCCACAAAACACAATGTGAACACATCAAACTTTCCTAAAGAAAACAGAGCTGTTTTTTGCAAAGTGCCTAGGTGGATTTTGGCCTCTAGCTCAGCCGGCACCTATGGAAACCTACCAAATCTGTTCATTTTTTAAAACTAGACACCTAGGAGAATCCAGAATGGGCTGACTTGTGGGGCTCTCACCAGCCAGGTTCTGTTACCCAGAATCCTTTGCAAACCTCAAAAAGTGGCCAAAAAAACACTTTTTCCTCGCATTTCGGTGACAGAAAGTTCTGGAATCTGAGAGGAGCCACAAATTTCCTTCCACCCAGTGTTCCCCCAAGTCTCCCGATAAAAATGGTACCTCACTTTGCGTGGGTAGGCCTTGCGCTTGTGATAGGAAATTCCACAAAACACATTGTGGACACATCACATTTTTCTAAAGAAAACAGAGCTGTTCTTTACAAAGTGCCTAGCTGTGGGTTTTGGCCTCTAGCTCAGCCGGCACCTTGGGGAAACCTACCAAACATGTGCATTTATGAAAACTAGACACCTAGGGGAATCCAGGATGGGCTGACATGTGGGGCTCTCACCAGGTTGTGCTACCCAGAATCCTTTGCAAACCTCAAACTGTGGCCAAAAAAACACTTTTTCCTCGCATTTCGGTTACAGAAAGTTCTGGAATCTGGGAAGAGCCACAAATGTTCATCCACCCAGCGTTCCCCCAAGTCTCCCGATAAAAATGGTACCTCACTTGTGTGGGCAGGCCTAGCGCCTGTGACAGGAAATGCCACAAAATACAGTGTGGACACATCACATTTTCCTAAAGAAAACAGAGTTGTTTTTTGCAAAGTGCCTAGCTCTGGATTTTGGCCTCTAGCTCAGCCGCCACCTAGGGAAACCTACCAAAACCGTGCATTTTTTAAAACTAGACACCTAGGGGAATCCAAGAGGGGTTGCCCTGTGGGGCTCTCACCAGGTTCTGTTACCCAGAACCCTTTGCAAACCTTAAAATTTGACCAAAAAAACACTTTTACCTCACATTTTGGTGACAGAAAGTTCTGGAATCTGGGAGGAGCCACAAATTTCCATCCACCCAGCGTTCCCCCAAGTCTCCCGATAATAATGGTACCTCACTTGTGTGGGCAGGCCTAGCACCTGCGACAGGAAATGCCACAAAGCACAATGTTGTCACATCACATTTCTAAAGAAAATAGAGCTGTTTTGTGCAAAGTGCCTACGTTTGAATTTTGGCTTCTAGCTCAGCCGGCACCTATGAAGATCTACCAAACCTGTGCATTTTTTACAACTAGACACCTAGGGGAATCCATGATGGGCTGACTTGTGGGACTCTCACCAGGTTCTGTTACCCAGAATCCTTTGCAAACCTCAAAATGTGGCCAAAAAACTACTTTTTCCCCACATTTCGGTGACAGAAAGTTCTGGAATCTGAGAGGAGCCACAAATTTCCATCCACCCAGCGTTCCTCCAAGTCTCACGATACAAATGGTACCTCACTTGTGTGGGCAGGCCTAGCACCTGCGAAAGGAAATGCCCCAAAACACAACGTGGACACATCACATTTTCCTTAAAAAAACAGAGCTGTTTTTTGCAAAGTGCCTAGATGTGGATTTTGGCCTCTAGCTCAGCCGGCACCTGGGGAAACCTACCAAACCTGTGTATGAAAACTAGACACCTAGGGGAATCCAAGATGGGGTGACTTGTGGGGCTCTCACCAAGTTCTGTTACCCAGAATCCTTTGCAAACCTCAAAATGTGACCAAAAAAACACCTTTTCCTCACATTTCGGTGACTGAAAGTTCTGGAATCTGAGAGGAGCCACAAATTTCCATCCACTCAGCGTTCTCCCAAGTCTCCCGATAAAAATGGTACCTCACTTGTGTGGGCAGTCCTAGCGTCTGCAACAGGAAAGGCCACAAAACTCAATGCGGACAGATCACATTTTCCTGAAGAAAACAGAGCTGTTTTTTGCAAAGTGCCTTGCTGTGGATTTTTTCCTCTAGCTCAGCCGGCACTTTGGGAATCCTACCAAACTTGCTCATTTCTGAAAACTAGACACCTAGGGGAATCCAGGATGGCCTGACTTGTGGAGTTCTCACCGGGTTCTGTCACCCAGAATCCTTTGTAAACCTGAAACTGTGGCCAAAAAAACACTTTTTCCTCACATTTTGGTGACAGAAAGTTCTGGAATCTGAGAGGAGCCACAAATTTCCATCCACCCAGCGTTCCTCCAAGTCTCACGATAAAAATGGTACCTCACTTGTGTGGGCAGGCCTAGCATCTGCGAAAGGAGATGCCACAAAACACAATGGGGACACATCAAATTTTCCTAAAGAAAACAGAGCTGTTTTTTGCAAAGTGCCTAGGTGGATTTTGGCCTCTAGGTCAGCCGGCACCTATGGAAACCTACCAAATCTGTTCATTTTTTAAAACTAGACACCTAGGAGAATCCAGAATGTGCTGACTTGTGGGGCTCTCACCAGCCAGGTTCTGTTAACCAGAATCCTTTGCAAATCTCAAAATGTGGCCAAAAAAACACTTTTTCCTCACATTTCGGTGACAGAAAGTTCTGGAATCGGAGAGGAGCCACAAATTTCCTTCCACCCAGTGTTCCCCCAAGTCTCCCGATAAAAATGGTACCTCTCTTGCGTGGGTAGGGCTTGCGCTTGCGATAGGAAATTCCACAAAACACATTGTGGACACATTTCATTTTTCTAAAGAAAACAGAGCTGTTTTTTATAAAGTGCCTAGCTGTGAGATTTGGCCTCTAGCTGAGCCGCCACCTAGGGAAACTTACCAAACCTGTGCATTTTTGAAAACTAGACACCTAGGGGAATCGAAGATTGGGGTGACTTGTGGGGCTCTCACCAGGTTCTGTTACCCAGAATCCTTTGCAAACCTCAATATTTGGGAAAAAACACATTTTCCTCACATTTCTGTGAGAGAAAGTTCTGGGATCTGAGAGGAGCCACAAATTTCCATCCACCCAACGTTCCTCCAAGTCTCACGATAAAAATGGTACCTCACTTGTATGGGCAGGCCTAGCACCTGCGAAAGGAGATGCCACAAAACACAATGGGGACACATCAAATTTTCCTAAAGAAAACAGAGCTGTTTTTTGCAAAGTGCCTAGGTGGATTTTGGCCTCTAGCTCAGCCGACACCTATGGAAACCTACCAAATCTGTTCATTTTTTAAAACTAGACACCTAGGAGAATCCAGAATGTGCTGACTTGTGGGGCTCTCACCAGCCAGGTTCTGTTAACCAGAATCCTTTGCAAATCTCAAAATGTGGCCAAAAAAACACTTTTTCCTCACATTTCGGTGACAGAAAGTTCTGGAATCGGAGAGGAGCCACAAATTTCCATCCACCCAGCGTTCCTCCAAGTCTCACGATAAAAATGGTACCTCACTTGTATGGGCAGGCCTAGCACCTGCGAAAGGAGATGCCACAAAACACAATGGGGACACATCAAATTTTCCTAAAGAAAACAGAGCTTTTTTTGCAAAGTGCCTAGGTGGATTTTGGCCTCTAGGTCAGCCGGCACCTATGGAAACCTACCAAATCTGTTCATTTTTTAAAACTAGACACCTAGGAGAATCCAGAATGTGCTGACTTGTGGGGCTCTCACCAGCCAGGTTCTGTTAACCAGAATCCTTTGCAAATCTCAAAATGTGGCCAAAAAAACACTTTTTCCTCACATTTCGGTGACAGAAAGTTCTGGAATCGGAGAGGAGCCACAAATTTCCTTCCACCCAGTGTTCCCCCAAGTCTCCCGATAAAAATGGTACCTCTCTTGCGTGGGTAGGGCTTGCGCTTGCGATAGGAAATTCCACAAAACACATTGTGGACACATCACATTTTTCTAAAGAAAACAGAGCTGTTTTTTATAAAGTGCCTAGCTGTGAGATTTGGCCTCTAGCTGAGCCGCCACCTAGGGAAACTTACCAAACCTGTGCATTTTTGAAAACTAGACACCTAGGGGAATCGAAGATTGGGGTGACTTGTGGGGCTCTCACCAGGTTCTGTTACCCAGAATCCTTTGCAAACCTCAATATTTGTGAAAAAACACATTTTCCTCACATTTCTGTGAGAGAAAGTTCTGGGATCTGAGAGGAGCCACAAATTTCATTCGACCCAGCATTCCCCCAAATCTCCCGATAAAAATGGTACCTCACTTGTGAGTGTAGGCCTAGTGCCCTTGACTGGAATACATCACAAAATGGTCAATGTTAGTCCTTACATGAGGCAACTGTTCACTCTGGGGTGAACCATTTCTGACACAGGCACTAGGTATAGACACTGAAGTGGGGTAGTGTTTTTAGCAGGACAGGTAAGGAATGACTGGGTGGTAGGAATTATGTGGATCCCAGCATATTCCTGTAGTTTGTGTGACTGAAATGCAAGCAAAAGAGAGTTTTTATTCAACATTTCAGCTTTGCAGGGTATTCTGGGTAAGAAAACTTTAGGGAATCCACACAAGTCACACCTCTGTA
Source organism: Pleurodeles waltl (assembly GCF_031143425.1). Taxonomy (NCBI): domain Eukaryota; kingdom Metazoa; phylum Chordata; class Amphibia; order Caudata; family Salamandridae; genus Pleurodeles; species Pleurodeles waltl. The sequence goes on from NC_090449.1 coordinate 306,732,045, forward strand.
GGCTCCCCCGGATGTCTAGTTTCCAGAAATGTTTGGGTTTAGTATGTTTCACTATATGGCCGCTGAACCATGGACCAAAAACACAGGTGCCTGCCTTACAAAACCAGTTTGTTTTGTGATAGATAATTTTGATGTCCACAATACGATTTGGGCGGTGGAATTTGGGGCTGAACTAAATTGGGGAGCTCCCAAGAGAGCACTCTCTCTGTGCTTGCTGCCGCATTCACCTGCTCTCTGGGTTGGCTAACCCACTATTGACCCATTGCACAGACTGTGCTTGCAAAGGGACAGCAGGATTCTCCTCATCACCTTTGTCATAATTTACTGGAAGAGGAGTTATCCAATGGGACTCCTCCAACTGAAAAATCACTCCCAGAGTCTGCACCATTGTCCTATCCCTCAGATGCTGTCTCAGTATCTGCTGTCTCAGTCTCTGATCCTATGTCAGAGCTGTCCTCTATAACCCGAGTGACGGAGTCAGCAGCAGTCATCCATCAAGATGCCATCTCTGCTATTGGCTAAACTGTTGCTCTAAAACACTAGCCTACGAAGACAGTCACACAATTGCTGATGCGTGTGTGATATGTGCAACAGTAGAGGCCACCTTTCCTGCGCTTCGTCCCTCAATCAGCACGTTCTTTCAAGACACTCAAAAAACACCTTTTCACATGCCATTCGTCACAGTCTTTAGCACCTCTTGCGCCAAGTCCAACAATCTTTATTGGTGCTCCCACTCCCATGTCCTCCACATCAGTTTCCCTCATTACCACCCAGCAAAAGTGCCCTTCGTCTCTCCATAGCCGCCCCGAACATGCATTTCATTTGTATTATAGCGCAGGTAATGGCTGACTTTACTAATGTACTCAGCTATTTACATAAAATACAGATTTGCTCATTGCAGTAGGCATATAAACCTTCTGTGCTTCTTTATGGCACTAAAACTGCCACTAGACAAATGTCTGATCCTTTTTAGCAGAAACATAATCACAAAACTTACTTGACTTTTTTATTGCTGTCTAAAAGCTACAGATGAAATGCATCAGTTGAAGTATGTGCATTGCTTTGAAGACGCAAGCTGCAACTGCAAGACAACTGGTGGCAAATATATTTATCTATCTACATATATATATATATATATATATATATATATAACTTTTATATGTGGGTCTGGTTTTCCTAGGGGCCTATCACAACCCCCAGGGAAACCACTCATGCATTGACAAAAGTGATCTATATATACGTATATATATTTATATATATCTATATATATATATATATATATATTTATCCCTATATAGATATATCTATCTACATCGATAGATAGACCTATCTACATAGATATATCCATGTAGATAGATATATATATCTACATAGATATATCTATATATACAACTACTAAAAAAAGTATTGCCCCCACAGGAGGTCGCCCTGCCCACGGGCGGCCCCCTGTCAATTTCATTCTTTTCTTTTTAAATGGAGCCCCTGGGGGGGCGATCGTGCCCCCCCAGGGGACACCTACCTCCATGTGAAAAAATATGCCCCCAGAAGGGGGCCGGCCTGTTTTCTGAGGCGGCCAACCCCCCCAAGTGAAATCCCTGGTGTCTAATAGTGTTTCCTGGCCCTCGATCACAGCTGTGCTGCGATCGAGGGCCAGAAAACATGTTCAGGAAGGCCTGGTCTGAAAGGGGAGAGTCTCCCCTTTCATACGAGGCCTTCCCAAACGTCAGGAAGGCTGTTTGGGGCCGTTTTCCCCATCGGAGCATAGGGAAAACAACACTGTGAAGTCAGTGCGGTCGAGGCGCGCTGACGTCACAAAGGGGCGGGTGGGAGGAGACACGGAAGATCTTTCGTGTTTCCCAGGGGCTTAAAAAAAAGTCCTCAGGTGCAACGCACCTGAGGATTTTTTAACCCCCCTCCCTGGTGTATGCCACTGGTCGTGACCCGCACCAGGGAGGTAGTGTGGCCGACGCCCGCACCTAACGGGTTAACTCATCCACCATTTGACCCATCTGCCCTTTCACCAATTCATTAATCCACCCACCCTATTACCCTTCTTATCATGCACCTTTTCAGCCTTCCACCCTCCTTTCCCCTTTACATATATCCATCCTTCCAACCTTTCAGCTACCTGTCATTTACTCCTTTTTCATTCTTGCTGCAAATTTCACCTTATCCTTTCACTCTTTCTTTCAGCTTCCATGCCTTCCTTTCCCTTATCCTTCCTTTTTTCAGACTCCCTCCTAATCCTTCTCCTTTTTTTCCCCGTATTAATCCCTGTTTGCCTACCCTCTTTTTAGGTCAAAGGCTACCAGACACCACAGCTGCCTGGTTTGCTAGCAACATCCTGGGGACATTCGAAAAGCATCCCTGGGAATGCATTCCACCCACTGCTCACCATTGGCTCTGTGGTTTGTAACTCACATTTGCTTGCTTTCTATTTGCTGGCTTTATTTGTTTTAGGCAGTCCTGCTTGAGTTCAATCCTTTCCTTGCCCAAACCCTGTTTATTGGATGCTTCCATCACAAGTGGATTTAAGTAAACATGCCTTTATGTCTTGTTCTACTCCTCTCACATTTGTTATGCATTCAATGACAGAGGTCAAATGTTAAGCTCTGTCTTCCATGGAGCTTGCTGTTTATTTTTCTTTCTCTTGCTTCAAAGCGAGACGATTTATGTGACAATCCTGCCACCCATGTGAGACAGGTTGTAGGATGTTATATTTTTCCAGCTGGATACTCCGGTGTGCTGTACGATGTTATTTTGTTTTCTAGCCCAAAACAAAAATTAAATGTCTGCTTATATTTCAGAATATTGAAAGCACATATAACACACATTTTTGGTAATTCTGAAGTGTGGTGGAAACAAATATTTTAATACAACCAAAACAAATCAATGCACTGTTATTGTTTGTAGGTTGCATTTCCATGCATTATTGTTTGTGGGCTGTATACTTTTATCAGTAAAACTGTTTGCCCGTGCAAATGTAATGGTCCTTTCAATTGAAGATGCGTTATTTCTGATTGTAGTGTGCTACAACATAATGCAAACTCCACTTTACCCCACTTCACTCTACTCTGCACCTCTCCATGACACTGCATCTACCCTGCACCACTCCACACTATGCCCCACTCCACACTGCGTCACTCCACTCTATGCCACTTCACTCGACGTCTCTCTGCTACAGCACTCTATGTCAATGAACTCTATTCCACACTACTCTATTATGCACCACTGCACTCTTTGCCAATTCACTGTAATATACTCTGCACCACTGCACTCTATGGCATGCTACTCTATGCCACTGCACTCTACTCTGAAACCATCTACTATGTGCCACTCTATTACACTCTGTGCCATTCCACTCAATGCTACTCCACTGTATGCCACTGCAATCTACTCTGTGCCACTCCACTCCACTCCACTATACTCCAATGCACTTTACTCTAAGCAGCTGCACTCTACGGCACTGCATTCTACACCAATGCACTCTATGCCACTTTACTCGAAACCAATACACTCCTCGCCACTGCACTCTATGCCACTCTATTCTGTACCACTACACTGTTTGCCACTGCACTCTATTCTGCAACACTCTGCGCCATTCTACACTACACCATTGCACTCTATGTCACTTTACTATGCACCACTTTATGCCACTGAATTCTAAGCTGCAGCACTCTACACCATTCCACTCTACAACACGGTACTCTGCAACACTGCACTCTACCACTGAACTCAATGACACTCTACTCTGCACCACTCTACTTTGCACCATTGCACTCCACTCTGCAATACTGTACTCTACGCCACTCTACTGCACTCTATGCTAATGCACTCTACACCAATGAACTCTAAGCTACTATACTCTGTGCCACTATACTCTATGCCACTACACGAAATGCCAATGCACTCTATACCAATCCACTATATGCCTCTCTAGTCTCCTGTGCGCCTCTGCACTCTATGCCACTGCAGCCTCTGCCACTTCACTCTGCGCCTCTCTACTCTGTACCACTCTACTCTGTGCCAGTGCACTCTATCCCACTCTCCTATGCACCACTGCGCTACTGTACTGTTTGTAAATGCACCAATCTACTTTACACCAATGCACTCTATGCCACTGCGCTCTATGACACTTTACTCTGCAAAAATGTTCTCTCTGCTACTGAACTCAACACCGCTCTACTTTATGCCTCTCTATCTATGCCACTGCACTCCACTCTGCACCACTTAACCATATGCAACTCTACTGCACTCTACTCCACTGTACTCCACACTGTACTACTCCACTGTACATCATTGCACTCTATGCCACTACAATATACTCTGCTCCACTCTACTCTATGTCATTGTACTGTTCACCAGTTGACTCTACACCACATTACTCCATGCCAATGCGCTCTACGCCAATCTACTCTATACCACTGTATTTTGTGCTGCTTCACTGTGGTCCACTCTTCAACACTCAACGATACTCCACTCTATTACACTCTACTTCATTAAACTCTACTCCACTCTATGATACTCAACTCCACTCTGTGCCTCTCCACTCTACAATATTCAACTCTACTCTGCAGTACTTCTTCACTCTACGATGCTCTACGCAACTTCTTCTTAAGCCACTCCATGCCACTATACTCCATTCTATTCTGTGACACACTACTCCTCTCTACTCCGCTCCACTGTTGTACTCCACACCACTCTATTCTGTGCCACTCAACTCTTCAACACAGTACTCAACTCTATGCCACTCCTCTCTACAACAAGCTACTCGGCACTACGTCACTCTAATCTACAACATTCTACTCCACTCTATGCCATACCCTCTACGCCACTGCACTCTACTGTACACCACTCCCCAAGACTATGCCACTCCACTCTACAACAATCAACTCTGACACTCTACTCCACTCTACACCACTCAATTCTACTCCACACCCTTCTACTCTAAACCACCCTACTCCCTCAACGAAACTCCACAATAGTCTACACCACTCCACTCTATGCCACTGCATGATGCTCCACATGACTTTACTCCACCCCCTCAACTCTACACCACTCTATGCTACTTCATGCCTACCTATGCCTCTACACAAATCTATATGATACTCCATAAGACTCCCCTGTACTCCACTTTGCCACTTTCCACTCCACTCTCCTTTACCCCACTACCTTTTAGCCATGTTGAACAGCAGCCATGCTTGTGTACAACATGGCTAAAACATATTTGCAAAGTCAATTGCTCTTGCATAGACAAGACCTATGCCAATGCTTGTTATTTTCTCTTCCTTTTTCTTTCTTACAATTCTTTGTTCTGCTAACTCTTTTTGCCCCTTCTCTCCTTTTTCATATTTTCACAACCTCATTTTAAAGGCGCTTACCCACGCTTCTTACAGTGTTACGTATGAGCTGGCTGTATGTGATTTTGGAGAAAAATAACTTTGAGGACACCTGATCTGGAGAAACTTTCACCACAAATATTTTCCTTTATTTTTTTTCAATTGAATGACATTCCCAAGAGGTTGAATCCATCTTGGTGAATATATTTCATATTGAAAAAAATCCCTTCACTCAGTTTCTTTCCAGGACCTCATAAGCGGTGGCCACTGCAAATGTCAAGGGGGGGAAATGAGGGAACGGGGGAAACAATAAAAAAAAAAAAAACAGTAAAACTTCCCTTTCCTGCTGTTCCCTCTGAATCCTGCTGCCTCGCTCGCCGCTCCTCTTCTTGTGGTGTCCCAGCATTCACTGGGACACCAGCATAGGCTCCTCTGCAATCCCGGGACTGCTTTCATGCTAAAGCTAGAATGAAAGCAGCACCAGGACTGGTACAAGCAGCTCGGCTTGCCCCTCAGACACAGCCCTGGGGTCTATGCAGTTCCTCTAGCCCGGCTGTGTATAACTTGAAATATCCGTGTTTAGGATATGCATGGTACGAAACCTTGTACTGTGTTTTTATTTATTAAACTATCATGTTGTCCATGTATAGTAAGAACCCATGTCACCCAGAGGGTTTGACAGGACAGCAACCCTGCATCTTAGTTCACTATTGGCATTGTGTCAGAGTGGGAGAGGCATGAATGTTTCTACGTTCATTTTTAAAAACTATCACTTTAAAAAAATACTTCCCAATGCACTGTTATAATCATATGTACTAAGGTGAAAAGCTTTTGCATGTTAATGAAAAAAACTTGTTGCATTTTGAAGAGACCGTAATTTTTATCCACGTTTAGTTCAAGATGTCTTTAAAAATTAATGTGTTCCCAAAGTTATATGGTGCAGGATACCTTTTTCTTCACCTCTTTTTCATGTTTACTTCCGTTATCTTATACATAAACACTTGTCTTTTTATTTACCATCTTTCTAAAAGTTAATGCTTCCTTAACTGAACAGCAGCCCGGGGCTGTTGTTCACCAGAGTGCGACATGTGAAGGTCAGGAGGGCCGCAAGTGGCCCGTGGGCCGTACTTTGAGTGTCTCTGCTCTAGAACCTTTGCCATATTATCTAAACAACTGACTACATATGATAGTATTGTCGCGTAGTGTCTGCATTACAAATTGTACTAATCGTCTATATATATATCTGTTAATTCAGTATATAAGAGTCGAACCTCAGCTACTGCTATGTTCGCAACCACAGGATGAGCTGTATATGTGGCAAATAAAGGCCAGGTAGGACCTTCATTACTTAGTGGACCTAACCTTACTGGTAATATTGTATGGGGTAGGGCGCCATCAAGCCAATTATTATGTTCTTGATAAGATAGAGGTATTTCTAAATATGCGGACGCCCTGTACTGTCCAGGCGCGTTTGCAACTGTATATGTATGGAATGTATTTGTGTTCATATCAACTGCTGGAAATGTGACCCAAGAGTAAAAAAGTTCTGTTCTATAGGCTGCATGGGTGTCCACCACAAAATTGACTGGACCACCCTGGGCCATAAGGCCGTGTGCTAGCAAATATGCTGTGAGCGGTTGTCTCATGTTTAGAGCGATTTGTAAAACCTGGGGATTCGCCATTATAAAAGAACCAAGAGTTCAGAGAAGGCACACCACGTTGGGGTTTTCCTTTTAAGGTACAAGCTTGAACAACCACCCGCTGTAAACAGGGTTACCTATGTGGCGGTGGTGGAAATCCTCAGTACCACGGACGTCTCCGTATACGGAACTGAGGGATCATTATATGATATGAGACTGAGATATACCGGTGGACCCGAAAATAGAGCCTGACCAAACATTGGCAGCGTCATGTCACGTAGGCTCTGATTATCCTAATGAGACTACTGGATTTTGAGCAGCAAGATCGTTCACAGTGTGGGGCACTAAGTCTGACCCACGGTGAAGGACCCTTGTCGCTCTAAATCCGGGCTTTGCTCCGGCTAACTAGCAGTGCCTCATCTCTCCCAAAGGGAAGAGACAATTGGGCAGCCGAGCGCATGACATCTTAGTACTTCCCAGGGAAGTCGTGGTCACTCAGGTCACAACTGGTTCTCTCTTACACAGTGCGGTCTCATATATAAATGACAAAGGCAGTTGAAGTTTTAAAGATTGGTTTAATAAAACGACTGCATTTTAGATAGCAAAGCGTGAGCTGCAATAACCAGAACTACACAACACAGTAGGATTAAAATAGTAACAATGAGAGTAGAGCACAAGTATAAAGCTATCATAGTGCTGCTAGGTTATGTTCTCCCAAAGTTATATTTTGAGATCAGCATGTGAAGCTCTAAGCCTGCCTTTCAGGTTCCCCCGGAGGCCATCAACCCTCATACCTGAGCAAAGGCCTGTGATCTGCATCAGCATCTGCAAAGGGGCAGTCAGCATCTAGTTGTAGGTTCCTGGTCGGAATCTCCCTCTGACGTGTAGTAAGACTAGAAAGTGTTTTTATAACTAACACGCAGATGTTCTAAGAAAATGTCCCTACTTAAGGATGTGTATTTTCTACGAACACTAGAGACTAAACTTCTACCACGTTAACCGGCAATGTACCAGACTGTAGCCTTGACTGAAGGACAGAGTGAGCAAGAATGCATTGTTTGAGAACACAGTGCTGAACTAAGCTAAACAGTGTGATAGAAGGAAATTAAAACAAGACCGTAAAACTGGTTATTGTAAAATAACAGTGCGAGGCTTAATAAAATGTATCTAGGGCAAAGTGCACAGAGGACTAATATGTTTAGCTAACTAGCTTGAAGCTATATTAAAAATGGCTACACTACAGTCTACCCCCAATTAGTTCAACCCATGCCTATACTATGTTACCCTTACTCCTACCAATGCATTTTTAACACTACCCCTACCTGTACCAAAGCACATTTACCACTGCCCACACCCTACTGCCTCTATCCCTCCTATGTCCTTGTACCTAAGTTGCCACCTGTACTCTTCTACCTATACCCTTCTATTTCTAATCGACATATAACTCTTACCCTTGGACCACAGTGCCCAGCCACATGCCTCTAACCCTACCTTCCCCTTCATCTCCACTCCTAACAACACTTTTTACCTGTACCCTTACCACTGCAACTCTAACCATGCCTATACCCGATTCCCAGTATTCCTACAAATATCCCTTGTACCACTAGCTCTACTTAGCCACTAGTAACTTTGTCACGCTATATTCTCTAACCCAGTCTACCCCCATCTGTACGATATTAACTCGTCTCCCACATTTGTATTTGTGCCTCTCTTCTGTCTGTACCCTTGTACTGCTCCCTCTGCCATACCACCTCAAGAAAAACATTGTTCTTAATACCGTGACCCCTACATAAAACATTTTACTGCTACCCCACCTATTCTGTATTAACTCCACTCTTACTAACACACCAGTCGTTTTTTTCCCAACCTATTTCAGAATATCTTCACTTTCACTTACCATTTACCCTGCTCCATTATCCCCTGGCCTGTTTTGTTGGCTATTTGTTTTCTGATTGTTTCTCTTCCCCTGTGTGTTTTGATTGTTTTTCTTCAAAACCTTCGTCAAAAAAAGTTTTTTTTGCCTTTCGGAAATTCATCAGAATTAACTTTCACCTCTTTGGATTAGTCAGGCTAGTTAATGCGCTTTGTTTTTTTTTCATCTGAAAAGAGGCATAGCCGTATTTTTTTCAATAAACGACTAAACTAACCAGTATAGCAGTCTGACGACCTGCCTCCACTTTATGCCCCAATGGCCAATCGCAGCGCATGTCCGAATGCCCAAATTGGAAGTGTTTTTCTTGCTAAAGAGGCACCACTCAGAAACAAGTACATTTCCTGGGAACAGCGAAATGGTCGCTAATTGTACAGCCAAATGCACCGAGATCGGCGAATGAATCACCTTGCATAAAAGGCTGAACTTCCGGTAAATGCTCTCAGAAGGCACGTGCAAAAATGTGCAGGCGGTATTCATTTCATGAAAACCATAACTCGAAAGATAACGACGAGGAACGGATGTTGGTGTATATTATATGAAAAAACAGTAGTGTGTACATTTTAAACATTAATTTATTCAGGAATAATTCAGAAACATTTCAAAGACCACCAACTGCGAGCAAATATTTTCCCTTGAATTTGCCTAACTGTTGACTATGTTCATTGACAACTCTAGCAGTACGCACAAATTCTGTAACATTTGTTTACTCAGGAATAATTCAGACGTATTTCAGATACCAGCAGCCTCAAGGAAATCTTTGCCTTTTATTTACAAATCTTCAAATTATGAAGTAAACTCAGCTGTTCTCACAAGTTAAACATCTCTGCTCAAAGGACTATTTTCAAAAGAAAGTTTAATACGTCAAAACAGCATCAACTAAAAGGAAGTTGCGATTTGTATTAGTTTTATTTGTCAAAGGGCAGTTAGGGTCGACTCATTATACAGTTATGTAAAAATGAGCCGTAGTGGACGCCGTAGATCGATGGAGTACATTTCACATGGTTCCTGCGCTAAGCCCAACTACAAAGCATATACTGGACATCTAATGAGATGTTTGTGAGCACAGATGGGATTGTTACGCGTGACTGGAATAGGTGGCTTTTGAAGAAAGAAAGAAATATGCAAAAAAGAAAGCGAGAAACTTTTCTTCAAGGGAGCTATAAAGAAGATAAATAAATAAGGCGTATGCAAGAGAGACATGTCAACCTAGCTTTCATGCTCTACAAAGGAAATAGAGTTTGGTAAGCCTGTCAACACAAACATGTATGTATGCAATATTTCATCATCTTCAGCCTACTTAAACTTTTATCCTACAAAACTGCAACATTTGGGAATAAATTCTCTATGTATCATTTGCTTTCATGAGACTGATCCAATACCTATTACCTGTTCATTATTTTCTACACAGTTTGAAACTGTGCAAGGAGCATTGCTGATTTCTTCTGAGACGCCTTCAACATCAAATGTGGGTACCTCACATAAGCTAAAAATCTTCTTCCTTTGTAAAGAAGTAGGTATTTTATGCAGGTAACTTTCTTGCAGTACTGATGGAATAGTGAAACTCCACTTTCAGCTTCTCTGAATGTAAGGGTTGGGGCTGAATTATTGAGTTATACTTGGCCATCCTCCACATACCCTTTTCCTCCTTAACACAGGTAACATGTATTGCACGTTCTTGGGCACTCCGTTGCCCACTCTAGGTATCATCCTAGGTGACTACCCAGTCCTGGCTTAAAACAAGGATGTCCAACATAGGGTAAGGTGGACTTGATACAAGCTACGTCTTTAGGCAACCCATTAACTCTGTAAGTGACTGTGACCGGGCCGCCCCGGGCAACAGCGGGGAACCGGCAGAAACGGAACCGCTACGGCCGCGTTCCCAGGTTCCCCTGGGAACGCGTCCACAACGAGGCCAGCGTCCTGAGGTTGCCTCGGCAACCTCCGATGACGAGGAGGCTCCGGATTGGCCACCAGGCGGCCAAAAGACGGAAGCTCCGGTCGAGAGGGAGAGAGCCGGGAAGGAAGAGAGGAAGGAGAACGACGGCGGCGACGGCGAACCTAAGAAAGAAGAGAGAGACGGCGACGAGGACATCGGAGGAGGACCCCAGTGGCCTGGAAGCGGCGGAACCCGAACCCAGAGGAACAGCGCCCGACCGGAAGCAGGGGAGACCAGCCCAGACCGACGAGAGGACCTCCACAGAGCCAGCCACGACCCTGGAGGGTCGTGGCTCTACAAGGTACGGTCCTTCTGGACAAACCGAGGGGCACAATAAAAGGGGAGAAACGCTGGGGAAGGGAGGGAGGCAGGGTGAGGGGAGGGAGGAGAGAAGGGCACTTTAGAGAGCACCGGGAGAGCACAAAAGGGTAAAGTACGGAATATACACAAGCCCTGAAGTCCTCACTGGCACCTATATCACACATAAACCCCCCCCCCTCCTTAAACCTTTTCCCCAGTAAAACATATAAGTAGAAGACGTGTTATAAGGCGTCCGTTCCACTCACCAGCGGTATGTGTTCCCTTTTTCTTGTATGTCACATCCGGGACCTGATGAGTACGATCCGGTACGCCACCTAGAGAAAAGGAAGAAAAGGGACACAGATTAGAAGGAAGATATTCACCACTCCAGAGAAGAAACCGGCGCTAAACGTCGTACTGACTTTTCATCAGTTCTTATTTCAAATTACTAATAAATACTTACCTCAAAAACCCAAATTTACCTCTCCTGAGTGTCTATACTGTGGGGACTGTCTACAGTGGTGTCAGAAGTGGGATCTTGTTTCTAATCCCTCTCCATAAAACAGTCCAGACAGTATACACAATGAGTGAAAGTCCATCGTTAGAGACCGTGATTAAGCAACTAGCGGAAGGGCAAAGACACTTACAACTAGTATGGGAGGCCCAACAGAGAGAGGCCAAAGAAGACCGAGAAACCTTACAATCTGCTCTGAAGAGCCAGGCGACCATACTGGCGAACAACCAGTTAGTCCATGAAAGTGCGATGAAAAAACTAACGGAGACTATCGCCGCTAGTAAGGTACATCCGAATGTACCTAGTTCCGTATTACAGAAGTATCAGGAGGGAGAGGATCCGGAATCCTTTTTCACCAACTTTGAACGGGTAGCCTCCTCCGCCCTATGGCCAGAAGATAAATGGGGACAATATGTGGCCCCCCTGCTCACCGGTCTCTTACAATCAGCATATCAAGCCGCTAACCCAGGTGGTGTCACCCCCTATCAAGACATAAAAACAAGTATACTAGAAAGGGTGGGTCACGACACAGAATATTACAGGATGAGATTTCGTAAAGTCAAATGGGGCACCAACGAAGATCCTAGAACCTTTTATTTTTGTGTGAAGGATCTAGCATTAAAATGGTTAGGCCATATTGGAGATAGTCGGGAGGAAGTCATCAAAACCATTATACTGGAACAATATCTAGATGGTCTACCCCCATCCACAAAACACTGGATAAGACAACACCCAAAAGTGGATACTGAGACGGCCATCGATCTGGCCTGTGCTTTTCATCGATCCACCGATGTCAGAAACTGTCCCACGCGAAGTATCATTAAACCAGTTCTACCGACCCCAAAGACATTTGTAAAAAGTCCACCCGACTATCTAGTACCACGTAGGGTTCCTGAAGGCCCGCCTACCATGGGACCCCAATGTTATAGTTGTGGCGAATGGGGACACATCGCACGTATGTGTCCCCAGAAACAAGAAATGGGAGAACCAATGGAGATAGGGATGACAAGGCGAATGGTGTTATGTACCGGGAAGGGCGCCCTAAAATTTAAAATGATGATACAAGTGGACGGGAAAAGTGTATATGCCCTGGTTGACTCCGGCTGCAGCCAATCAGTAATTAGGAAAGACTTGATAAATAATGATATAGAAGAGAAACAATGGGTATCTATATGTTGCATACACGGGGACAAGGCCCAGTATCCTATACAGATACTCCAGATCAGGTGGGGACCCTATCAGGACTTCCTCCCAGTGGGGATAATGCCCCGGTTAATCGAGGAATGTATCATTGGGACAGACTACATCCACTTCCAAGAACTATTAGACTACGTCAGAGATACCAAACAAACTAAGGATTGGTGGAGAGAGGCACCTTTTTCAGAGAGTGATATTGAGTGTCCGCTATATCGTAGAAAGTTGTCACGAAGAGAGAAACGACAGGGAAAAGGGGACTATCGGAAGACGAAAGGTGACAACACCTATGGAGAGATAGTGGCAGAAATTCATGAAGTTCCTAGTACTTTTGTCCAACAACAGAGAGAGGACCCCTCCCTTAACAATGCCTGGAGGTCGGCAGTAACAGAGGAGACAGAAGAGGTGGGTCCCTACTTTATAGTGCAAAAAAACTTATTATATCGGGTTACTACCACACGACGGGGAGAACGTAAACGCCAACTTCTGGTACCTACCCACTATCGGGAACATGTTCTTACACTAGCTCATAATCACCCAGGGGGAGGACACTTTGGGAGAGAAAACACCGAGGAATATTTGCTCAGAAGGTTTTATTGGCCTGGAGTGTACGCCCACATACGTAGGTATTGCGCCCAATGTCCCCGTTGTCAGTTAACCGAACCTAGTCGGCCTAGGAAGGCACCTCTCCTACCCCTTCCCATCATCGATATCCCGTTCAAAAGAATAGGGATGGATCTAGTGGGACCTTTGATTCCTTCGTCAAAAGGACACACCTACATCTTAGTCATTGTAGATTATGCTACACGATACCCAGAGGCCATTCCCCTGACTAGTATGACAACCAAGACAGTGGCCCAAGCTATGATTAACGTATTTTCTCGTCTTGGGTTTCCACATGAAATCCTCACGGACCAGGGGACCCCTTTTATGTCCACCTTAATGAAACAAGTGTGTAAAACATTGGGGATAGCTCAGATCAGAACCTCCGTTTACCATCCTCAAACGGACGGATTAGTCGAAAGATATAATCGAACCATTAAAACCCTGCTGAGAAAGACTATCAATGAGACAGGGAAGGATTGGGATCAAAAGTTACCCCTAGTGTTGTACGCCATACGGACACATGAGCAAGCCTCCACGGGGCATAGCCCCTTTGAGTTGGTCTTCGGACGCCAACCTCGCTCCCTTTTAGACATGGCGGTAGAATCCTGGGAGGCCGAGGCTGAGGAAGCAGGGACTCCTTTGTTAGAATATGCGAAAAAATTGAGGAACCACCTACACAGCTTATGGACCGACGTACACGCAAACCTGGAACAGGCCCAACAAACACAAAAGTCCTATTATGACAAAGGAAGTAAACTACGGGTTTTCCAACCCGAGGACCAGGTCCTAATAATGAGACCCACCTCCGACCATAAACTCCTGGCCAAATGGCAGGGCCCATATCGAGTAATCAAAGCAGTTTCCCCTGTCACCTACCTTATCGAAATATCCTCCCGTCCAATAAAAACACAAATATATCATGTAAACCTGCTAAAAAAATGGGAGACCCCCGCACAACCTGAACGTTCCATAGAAATGGGTCAGTTTGTGTGTCCCGACAAGACCCTAGATATCGAGTTCTACCCTACCAACCCCGATACTGAAAGTACCCTACCCATAGTAGACGATACTTTACCTGAAGGGCAAAAGCAACAAGCCCTTAAGGTTTTAAAACAATGGCAACCACTCTTTTCAGAGAAACCAGGAAAGACGTTTTTAATTCACCATAATATACGCACAAGCTCCGGGAAGATCACAAGAGAACGCCCGTATCGTATTCCAGAAGCTAGAAAACACATAATCAAAGAAGAAATCAAAACAATGTTATCCCTAGGGGTCATCGAACCGTCCACTAGTCCCTGGTGTTCACCGGTTGTCCTAGTACCGAAGCCTGATGGTAGCGTCAGGTTTTGCATAGATTTCCGAAAACTTAACTCAAACTCCCTATTCGACACCTATCCCATCCCTAGGGTGGACGATGTTCTCGAAAAACTAGGGAAAGCAAAATACATGTCTACTATCGACCTAACTAAAGGGTATTGGCAGATTCCCTTAGCTCCTCCAGATAGAGAAAAAACAGCTTTTTCTACCCAGTCCGGGTTATATCAATTCACAGTACTACCTTTTGGGCTTCATGGAGCCCCTGCAACCTTTCAAAGGTTAATGGATAGGATTCTAAAACCCTATCCTGCATTCTCCGCTGCATATCTAGATGATGTAGTCGTATTTAGTGAAACATGGGAGGACCATTTAATACACCTACAGAGAATATTCCAAGCCCTTCAAACTGCTGGTTTGACGGCCAATCCCAAGAAATGTGTGATAGGTAAAACCGACATCTCCTATTTGGGATATCGGATTAATCAGGGTACACTACAACCTCAAAATGGGAAGGTGGATGCCATTTTACATGCCCCTCTTCCACACACGAAAAAGGAATTACGCTCCTTTTTAGGATTAGTGGGCTATTATCGGCGCTTCATTCCACATTACTCCACCTTAGCAGCACCTCTTACGGACCTACTCACTAAACAATATCCCAATCGACTTTTGCCTTTTTCGGAGACGCAAAACGCGAGTTTTGAACAGTTGAGAGTTTCCTTAACCTCCGATCCCATCCTGCACTGCCCAGATTTTACGAAGCCGTTTCACCTCTACACTGACGCATCGGATGTTGGGCTTGGAGGGGTTCTGACTCAGCCAGATAGCGAGGGGCTTGACCATCCGGTGGTCTACATCAGTAGAAAACTGTTTTCCCGGGAACGTAACTATCCAATTATAGAGAGAGAGTGCTTGGCTATCAAGTGGGCCATTGACTGTTTGCAGTACTATCTCCTAGGGCGGCCGTTTATACTATTCACGGATCACGCTCCTCTTACGTGGCTGGCTGCGCATAAAGATTCTAACTCCAGGATACTGCGATGGTTCCTTGAACTGCAACCGTTCTCCTTTCAGGTTCGGCACGTCCCTGGATCTCACCAGGCCCCCGCTGATTATCTGTCCCGGTTTCCTCTGTCTTCGCCTGTCCTGGAGCAGGACAGTTCTTGGGGAAGGGTGTGTGACCGGGCCGCCCCGGGCAACAGCGGGGAACCGGCAGAAACGGAACCGCTACGGCCGCGTTCCCAGGTTCCCCTGGGAACGCGTCCACAACGAGGCCAGCGTCCTGAGGTTGCCTCGGCAACCTCCGATGACGAGGAGGCTCCGGATTGGCCACCAGGCGGCCAAAAGACGGAAGCTCCGGTCGAGAGGGAGAGAGCCGGGAAGGAAGAGAGGAAGGAGAACGACGGCGGCGACGGCGAACCTAAGAAAGAAGAGAGAGACGGCGACGAGGACATCGGAGGAGGACCCCAGTGGCCTGGAAGCGGCGGAACCCGAACCCAGAGGAACAGCGCCCGACCGGAAGCAGGGGAGACCAGCCCAGACCGACGAGAGGACCTCCACAGAGCCAGCCACGACCCTGGAGGGTCGTGGCTCTACAAGGTACGGTCCTTCTGGACAAACCGAGGGGCACAATAAAAGGGGAGAAACGCTGGGGAAGGGAGGGAGGCAGGGTGAGGGGAGGGAGGAGAGAAGGGCACTTTAGAGAGCACCGGGAGAGCACAAAAGGGTAAAGTACGGAATATACACAAGCCCTGAAGTCCTCACTGGCACCTATATCACACATAAAACCCCCCCCCCTCCTTAAACCTTTTCCCCAGTAAAACATATAAGTAGAAGACGTGTTATAAGGCGTCCGTTCCACTCACCAGCGGTATGTGTTCCCTTTTTCTTGTATGTCACATCCGGGACCTGATGAGGACGATCCGGTACGCCACCTAGAGAAAAGGAAGAAAAGGGACACAGATTAGAAGGAAGATATTCACCACTCCAGAGAAGAAACCGGCGCTAAACGTCGTACTGACTTTTCATCAGTTCTTATTTCAAATTACTAATAAATACTTACCTCAAAAACCCAAATTTACCTCTCCTGAGTGTCTATACTGTGGGGACTGTCTACAGTGACCCTCATGTGAAAACTTTATATGGCTCTAAAAGCAACCATTGTTCTAATTCATTGTATGGACATCTTATCTAGATATCCTGAAACTCTGGCAAGGATCTGGCTCTCCCGGTCCAGCTCTGGTAAACCCTGAACTTAAACCTCCTTTTTGTCAATCTACCAAACAGAGAAGACAGCTTATCCTATAAATGTCTGCCTTCTGCCAGTTTCACAGCTGTCTTCTGCTGCTAACTTATAGTGCTGTTTTTTTTACACTTTGGGGTTTCCCATGCACGTGTGAGCCGCACTCATCTCCCTTCATAGGCTTTCTCTTTAGAGAATATTTGGGTTGATGGTTGCTGATGCGGCCCAGTGGTACTCATTTTTAGGATGCAGCCTACTAGGCAGTGCAGCTGCCTGGTTTGCTAAAGACATCTTGGTGACATTCAGAAAGCTGACCTACGAATGCGGAATGCGGTCTGCCTGTTGCTGGTTTGTAACTCACATTTTCTTGCTTTCCATTCGCTGGCTATATTTGTTTTAGGCTGTCCAGCTCGAGCTTGGCACCTAACCTTCCCAAACCATATTTACTGTATCCTTCCAAGTGCTATTTCTGTAAGCAGGCCTGTAATTCTTGTTCCTATCTTGTTACTTTTTCTGTGCATTCAAAGTCCAAGATCAAATGCCAGGCGGTGTCTTCGGAGGGCACATGTTTATTTTTCATTCTCTGACTTCACATTGAAAGGATTTATGTGACAATCTTGTTGGATACTGGAAGTAGGATAGACTTTTCTTCTAGCCTACAACTACAATTAAAAGAACTGTGTAAGTATTTCAAAATATAACAGAATTAGGAGAACAAATGACACACATTTCTTTATTTCTGTAGTGTGTTGGAAACAAATACTTTAAAATAATTAAAAAAATAATTACACTGTGTGTTGCAATTTCCACACTTTTTCATCTGTGCACTGTATAGTTTTCTTGGTAAAACTTTATGTCTGTGCAAATGTAATGGTCATTTCAATTGCAAATGTGTTGTCTGCAATGGTGGGGTGCTTCCACACCATGATATACTACATTCTACTCCACTCCACTCTACTCTGCACCATTCCATACTACTATGCTCTACTCTGCATGGCTCCACTGTACACCACGCCCCTCCACTCTGAAGTACATCATTCTATGTCACTTCACCTACACCTTTTTACTCTACCCTGTACCACTCTACTCTATGCCAATGCACTCTTCACCTCTCCACTCCACACCACTGCACTCTTCGCCACTGCACTTCGAACCACTCCAGTTTAGGCCATACCAGTCTACTCTACTATGCTACTCTCAAACACTGCATTCTACGCCACTACACCCTATGCCAATACATGCTACGCCCATACACTTTACTGTGTAACACTAAACTCTATGCCCCTGCACTCTGTGACAATCCACTGTATGCTACTCTAATCTTCTCTGTACCACCTCACTTTATGCCACTGCACTCTACACTACTTTACGCTAGGCTACGACACTCTATGCCTTGACAAGCACTGCACTCTACCCTGTACCACTCCACTCTACGCCACTTAACTCTGAAACAATCTACTCTACACCACTGCACTCTACACCACTCTACTCCACTCTGTACCACTCCTCTCTATGTCACTCCATTCTACACCACTCTATTCTTAAACACTGCACTCTACACAAATGCACTGTCACTGTACTCTGTCACTGCACTCTACTCTGCATCACTGTGCTCTATGCCACTGCTCTCTATGCCACTCTACTCCGTTTAACACCTCTGCACTCTCACACTCTACCATACAACATTGCACTCTCTGCTACTGAACTTTATGCCACTCGACTCTGCACCATTCCACTCCATGCCACTGCACTATATGCCCTTGTAGTTTATGCCACTGCACTCTGACACTATAATCTACTCTACACCACTGTGTGCTGTTGTACTCTGTACCACCCTATGCTACTGCAGTCTAAGATATTCAACTCTACTCTGCACTCTACGACACTACACTATATGTCACTCAACTATACCCTGCTCCACTGCTCACTGCATCAGTTAACTCTATGCCACTCTACTCTGCACTACTCTACACCATTCTACTCTGCACCACTACACTGTACGCAGTCTACTCTGTGCCACTCTGCTCTGCGCCACTCTACTCTGTGCCATTCCAATATGTACCACTGCACTCTCCTATGCACCACTCTAATCTACGCCACTGCATTCTATGATGCTGCATTGTACGACACTGAAATCAATTCCACTGCACTCTACAGCATTGTACTCAGCAACACTCTATGACAATGCACTGTAAACTACTCCATTCTACCCTATGCCACTCCAGTGTATGCCACTCTATGTGACTCCACACCATGCCACTCCAATACATGACACTCTCTGCCACTGCACTCTGCAACACTCTACTCCACTCTTCACCATTCCATTCTGTGCCACTCCCCGATACTCTCTTCTCCACCACTAACTTTTTGCCATACTGAACAACAGCCACGCTGGGGTACAACATGGCTAAAACACATTGGCAAAGCCAATAGCTCTTGCATAGGCAAGACCTATTGGCTTTGATAATACTTGTTGGGGACAGGCATTTATTTTTCCTCATCAGAGTTTGACTCAGGGCAACACAATGAACAACACAAAAGGTGAAATAAGGTGGAAGAGAAAGCTGGGAAAGCAGTGACAAAGAAAGAAAGCAGGGATCAACAGGAACCTGAAACAATGGGGAAAGGAGGAAGGAGTGTCTGGATGAAAGGGCCTGAGGTGGAATCAAGACTACACAGGCTTGGTAACCCATATTTGATGGCACCAGGTACATGTTTCTGAGCAAATGTTTGAGTCCATTTAGACCCTATTATTTTACGAAGTACGCACTGTCTCTCTTACATCAAAGAGAGAAGTAAAACAGCAAGCCTATTTTAAGTAAGAAAATCATTGCTCATTGATGCCACATACAGGAGTCCCGAATGGTCATTGGTTAGTGAAACTGAGGGAAAAGGTTTAGATCCGTTCAGAGAGAGGCAGTCTCACCGCACACATGTGCCTGCAGCCATGTTAAAATAGGAGCGCTCAGGACCAGCAACCAAACAAAACACACCAAGAGAGGAAGGACCGGTAGAACGAAGCCCTCGTGACAGGGCAAACATTTGGTGCTGTAATACCAATTTGTGGAGGGATTTACTTTTTCCATTGTGCAGTATCACCCCACATTCTGAGTTCTGCTTGGAGGAATAGGAGATAACGCGGCAATTCTGCATGATTTCATCCATTACTAGTGTCAAAACCCACTGAACTAGTCTCATGTTTTCCTGTTGAAACTTGTGCAGCAAATAAATACTGGTTCTACGTGATGATTTATCATAAATTGTGAACACGAGTTTGTGCCCATATTGAGATTACCGGCCTGATCGAAGTGATGAGCTAAAATGGGGCCCTTTGTAAAGCGTTCAGCATTTTAGTTGTGGCGAGTAGTATCTTCTTTTCATTGGGAATGAATCAGGAATGCATCTGAGTGCACTGCGACAAGCACTCTTGCAGCAATGCCACTCTGAGACAGCCTGTTAAATCTGATTCCCATCATTATTTTTAGGTTTGTCTGGCCTTAGCCCAGACCTTTTGACTTCGTAAAAGTATTTCTATTATTACTTAGTGAGGCGTTCAACCAGCCCTCTTCGTCCATTGGTTTGTTATTGTGCTAGTCATATTTTGCTTCTGTCCATTATAGCACACAGCATGAGGCAATAGGTCAGCCTTCTACAGCCTTTGGCTATCTTCAATGTGAGTGATCGCAGTCCTCTCGTTCCTAAAGAGAACAACCGCATGCAAAGTAGCGCCCTTCAATGCAGGGAAAACTAAGGCAATGGGTGCTCTTTGAGACCAAAAAATAGTTTTGCTATCGCCAATTATTTTTGGATCGATGGGGGCCCAAAAATAAAGCTTTTCAAAAATCATAACAAAATAAGCATTGCCAAAAGCCAAAAGGTATTTCAGTTTGTGTCCTAAATAACTCTGATGTTATTGGATGAATGGTAGCACGTGGCACCATAAAATACGTAAAGTATAGTTAGCTTGCCTGATGTGTCTGCAGTATGAGTCTTCTACTACGAGATCAATAGCATTGCTTAAATTGTAAAAACAAATTAAGTGCCAGGACCCTCGTCGGGAGGCGACTCCAGCTTGCACCGCCCATTGCCCCTGCCAAGACTGCAAATGACCGACCCAACGCAACTACTAACAATCATACTCCTATAAGTACCATAAGTCAAACTATTCCAACGCCCAACACTACGAGGATGGCTTGCCCAACAGGTATCTGTCCTTTTTAATATTCATTGAATTAATACTTGACTGTTGTATTGTTCATTACTAAATTAGACACCATGAGGCGTACTGTCAGAAGTGCCCGTGTTGACTGAGGCCAGCAGCACCCCCAGTCATTACAGTCATTATCATGCTGTTCAGTCCCTTCGGTGGCGTACTGCGGTGATGTATAATGAAACTATTCTCAAGTGATTACAGAAAAAGGCTGCCTAGAAATAATGTACAGTGTGCAGGTTAGCAAGCAGAAGGAAAGGATTACATAGGGCCTGATTCCGACCCCGGCGGTCAAGGACCGCCGGGGCCGGGGTCGGCGGGAGCACCGCCAACAGGCTGGCGGTGCTCCACAGGGTATTCTGACCGCGGCGGTTCAGCCGCGGCCAGAAAGGGAAAACCGGCGGTCTCCCGCCGGTTTTCCGCTGCCCTGTAGAATCCTCCATGGCTGCGCAGCTTGCTGCGCCGCCATGGGGATTCTGACCCCCATACCGCCATCCTGTTCCTGGCGGCTTCGGCCGCCAGGAACAGGATGGCGGTATGGGGTGTCGTGGGGCCCCTGGGGGCCCCTGCAGTGCCCATGCCAATGGCATGGGCACTGCAGGGGCCCCCGTAAGAGGGCCCCACCCTGAATTTCAGTGTCTGCTTAGCAGACACTGAAATTCGCGACGGGTGCCACTGCACCCGTCGCACATCCTCCACTCTGCCGGCTCCATTCGGAGCCGGCATCCTCATGGAGGGGTGTTTCCCACTGGGCTGGCGGGCGGCCTGTTGGCGGTCGCCCGCCAGCCCAGTGGGAAACCCAGAATACCCGCGGCGGTCTTTTGACCGCGCAGCGGTATTCTGGCGGTTCCCTCCAGGCGGGCGGCTCCCGCCGCCCGCCGGGGTCAGAATGACCCCCATAGTCTTTAAGATTTTGAAAATACACGTCACTTTTGAATACATGTGAGCCTTAGAAGATAGCGCAAACGTAGAGGGGAAGCAACAGAGGGCAGCATATTACATGGGGGTTGCGAGAGGATCCTGATCAACGAGTGGGGAGTACACAAATGCATGGCACATGTTACATTTTATGTACTTTAAGTACAGGACGGTTACTTGGTTTGCATAGAATCACACACTGTTGAGCCAAACCTCGAAGCTGGGGTTTGAACATGGATTCCTAGGTGTCATGGTTAATAGCTCTAGACACTAAGGCCTTCTTTATGACATTGGCGGTAAATCCCACTTAACGCCATGCAGACTGCCACCAACATACTCCACCACCTCCCACATATCCCACCATTACAACCCACTCATCCCGATACCAAGCCCTGCATGCAACCCCAATGTATGGATACCCCTCACAGACCTGCATGGACACCTATCACCACAGCATGCACACCAGAGAGAATCACCTAGCCCACCAAATAACAACTCATACAAGGCAAAGCTGCCAGGACAATACCAACCATAGAAGGCAACACGCATGCACAATACGTCACATGCAGAAATAACACCGCATTTACATCCCCACAGGTAACCCACCTAATGTCACCGGCAAAGAGGTGCCAGCAATATCATGCCACCCCCCCGAAAAGGCCCACAGTGATGACAACAGCTCTGGTCACCTGGATCTGGATGACCAACCTGATCTCCGGACAGACCGTTACCCAGACACAGTCAC
Source organism: Pleurodeles waltl (assembly GCF_031143425.1). Classification (NCBI taxonomy): domain Eukaryota; kingdom Metazoa; phylum Chordata; class Amphibia; order Caudata; family Salamandridae; genus Pleurodeles; species Pleurodeles waltl. Next base: position 306,754,942 of record NC_090449.1, read on the forward strand.
ACACCACCACAGAGCCTTCCCCCTCAGGAAACAGTTAAATGTCGGAACCACGGGTGCCTAAACCACACGTGGCTCAACAACGAGGTCGGAACAACGACCTCGTTCGAAACACTAATGCCTTTACTACAAATGCGTTTACAACGATTTTACCGTTGTAAACGCATTCCTGGTAAAGGCATTACCAATCAGCATGCACAACCCAGCATGCTTCCACCCCAGTCCCACACCCCACCCGCCCCACCCCTTAAACCTTAAACCCTGACCCCCCTAAACACTAATCACCCCCAGCCCCCCACTCCACACCAAAAACTAAAAATACCCCGACTCCCCACACCCACCCCTAAAACCTAAACCCTGCCCCCTAAACCCTTACCGGCCCCAGCCCCCCACCCCTCAAAACAGCCCCAGTCCCAGCCCAACTTACCTCCTCCTTCACCACGTCCACTCTGACTCCCTTCTGTACCTTAACCACACATGTACGTTGTTCAGCCATGTGTGGTTAAGGTACCGAAACCAGGGAGTCGTGGAAAACGAAAGCGTTGTTTCACGTTTGTTTTTCACAACCTCGTGGTTCCGGACTTGTTCTTCCGGGTGTTTCCCCAGGAAACACCACCACAGCACCCACCCAGCGGGCCTATACCTCTGTCCCAAGGAGACATCAATCAGCAGTGTGTCCACTACTACAGGGACCCCAGGCCACCCCACAAACACAGGATGATCAGGGACTTGGGGTCAGTGGCAGTGGGCACACAGTTCAGGGGAAAGAGGAACAGGACAACAGGGAAGCTGGGAGGACTGCTGTGTGACAGGGGGAGTAAAGGCCCAGGGAACCGATTCTCCAGAAGGCACTCACCGTGATCATGGGAGCATACCAACATTCCCAGGATACGCTGTGCCAGATACTGGACAAGTTGCAGGAGAACATGCGGCTGCAGGAGGGACAGTACCTGGGGATCAGGGAGAACTTGAAGGACATCAACACCACCCTGGTCTTCATTGCAGGGGTGCTGGCAGACATTGCCAACAGTATGAGGGTGGCAGTGGCACACCACGGGCCCCTGACACTAGCCAAACCACCGAACAGCCCTCCACCTCCGCTGCCCCTAGTGGACAGGAGGCCCCACCACAGGAACAACAGGCCACCAGCACCCCCCCCCAGAAGGAGAACCACCTCGCAAATGTTTCCTGTGATCCAGGCAGAAGCCAGAGACTATTGCCAAGACCCCCACCAGGAGATACGCCTCTCCTGATTGTCACCCTTGTGTCCCACTCTGTCACCCTGTCCACCTTGAACTGCCATTGCTTCCCTTCCTATGCCCCGTTGGACAATGCACCTGTGATACAAATAGACTGGGCTCTATCCTGGACTTTCCTCCATCATCACCCCAGCCCATTGCACTACCCCCTCTTCTTCAGAGAACTGCAAAAAAACACACTTTGATCAAATACAAGTATTGCGTATATGAGATGTTTTCAAAAGGTATTCGTTTAACAAAGGTTCAAACAATGCAATTCAACTGTACAGTAATGTTTACATTGGAAAGACCTGTAGTTGGCTGCACTGAACGCACCAGGAGCAATAGTGGGGCACCAACACCTGCAAAAAGAGTTGCCAAAGGGTACAGTGAGTTGGCATAGAAGTAGGAATACACAGCCTGCCAGTGACAATGGCATACATCAAACTGTCAATTATATGTGTATCAACACTGTCTTACATGTGTTTCATTGGAAGTATTGACAAATAATTGCACTTCTGTTATCCTCATCCTCATCCTCTGCCTCCTCATCTTCACTGTCCACTGCTGTTCACTGCTGTCAGACGGCCATCTCCTGCAGAGAAGGCACCTGGCGACGCAAGGCAAGGTTGTGAAACATACAGCATACCACAGTGATCTGGCATACCTTCTTGGGAGTAGCACAGGGAACCACCTGTTAGATGGAGGCAACAAAACCTGACCTTCAGGAGGCTGAAGGTCCTCTATATAATTATTTTCGTTTACCCATGTGCCTCATTGTAACATTCCTCTGCCCTTGTCCTGGGATTGCACACAGGGATCAGTAGCCATGAGAGGTTGGGGTAACCAGAGTCATCTGCAAATATCGAGGGACAACTGTTAGCCACACACTAACCCTTATGGCCCACACCATACCCATACACCAACATATACTGGATGGGAACCAGGGCTCACCTATGATCAACACCCTGTGCCTCTTGAGTTGAGCCATCAAATTTGGGATGCTGCTATTCCTCAGGATGAAGACATCATGCACAGACCCAGGATACATTGCATTGACGTGGGAGATGTACTTGTCCGCCAGGCACACCATCTGCACATTCATGGAGTGAAAGCTCTTTCAATTTCTGAACAAATTGTTCATTTTACCAAGGGGGGGGGGGCAAATGCAATATGTGTTCCATTAATAGCCCCAATAATGTTGAGGATATGTCCCATTGCAGAGAAATCAGCTTTCACTGTGCCCAAATCCTCTACCTGGAGAAAAACGATGTGGCTGCACATGTGTTTAATCAGGGCAGAAAACACTCTGGTCAGCACTATTGACATAGGCTGTGACATTCCTGCTGCCAAGCCCACTGTCACTTGGAAGGAGCCAGTTGCCAGGAAATGGAGCACTGATAGCACTTGCACAAGAGGGTCAGGCTCCAATTGGGCACACAGGTCGGTGATTGTGGCCCTGTAAAGTCCAAAGGTCAGGATAATGTGCCTGTCCTCCATTGTTGCTAAGTCCACCAGGGGTCTGTACATGGTGGGATGTCTCCCTCTCCTCATCATCTGCAGCAGTTGCAATCTATGGGGTAAAATAGGTAGCAGCTGGTCTTTATCTCTACATTCCATCCACTACAGTTCAATGCATGGTGTGATTGTAACAGTATTTTGTTATAGATGTCCAAATGGTGCATTTGTGTACTGTGACGCAGTTAGATCCATGGCCTGCCCGCTCCCCTGAAATGGCGTCCATCTGTCCTGTATGGATGGACAGGTGGAAATGAGGTAATTCTGCTGATGTTGTGCGCCGTTGCGGGAGGCGGTAGAGAACCGCTGTGCAACTCTTCATGGTTAACTTTGTGCCCTATGGGGTACAGTGGCCAGTGGTGATGTACACCGGCGATGATGGTACGCACTGCTGCGGACCTGACCGCCATTTTCTATCTGTGCACTTTCTTGCCTCCTGACCTTTAACAGGAGAGGACCTACACTGCATGTGCTGCTGTGAAATGTGTATGGAACCGACCATGGCTCATGTGACTGGGGAAAGGGCCCCTGCCTTCACCTCAGCGGAGTTGGAGCGACTGGTTGATGGGGTCCTACCCCAGTACCGACTGCTGTATGGGCCTCCAGACAAACAGGCAAGTACACCGTGAGTACAATGCATGGGGCGTGAATGCATGGAGTGCTGTGTGTGAAGGCCTCATGTATGGGGGGGGGTGGATGGGCCCTGGGCAGTGTGCAGCATGTATGGTGGGCATGTCTGTGCTAATGGGGATGGGAAGGGGAATGGTGGGCCATGAGTGTGACAGGCAGGACGGTCGGACTAATACCTTTCCTTGTGTCTATTTCCCTGCAGGTCAGCGGCCATCAAATTAAGGGTATATGGTGTGCCATCGCCAAGCACCCACTGTTGCAAGCAGTGGGAGGACCTGAGACGCTGACATGGAAGACAGTGGAGGCCCAGCTGGGGATGGCCTCCCAATGAGGAAGGGGTGCCCATCGAACCCTGACCCCCCTGATGGCCCGAATAATGGCGATGGCCTATCTGGAGCTAGATGGGCGCTTGGGGGCATCACAGCAGCCACAAGGGGGTGAGTACAGTGCCCTAATATACAACTTGTGTCTGGTGGGGTGGTATCTGGGTGGGGGTATCTGGGTGGGGGGGTGGGGGCCCTGTGGGTGTCCCTAGCCCAGGCCTGGCATTGCAGGGTAGGTCGTATGTTGGGCAAGGTTCCCATGTGAAAGTACTCCAACCAAGCTAGTAGGCATCCACTACTGGGCAGGGGTCTGTGGATCCCAGGTATGCTGTAATTGGCGTTAGATGTCCTTATTCATGGGCTGGCGACTAACATTGTGACTGGTAGTGGACTGCCTACTGCGTAGGGCTGTTCCCTGTGTGTGAGTGTGTTGTGTACGCCAACGGTGGTGTTGTTGGCGCCATTGACCAAGTGTATCCTTTGTCTCTCCCCCCCCCCCCTTTTTGTTTTGTCACCCTGTCCTTATGTGCATTAGCATCATCTGGCGGAAGAGCAGAGGCACTGGTGACAGAGGGAGCTGCATCCCACAGGACCCAGGAGTCCGAATCCACCAACGGTGAGGGCACCAGTGGGATGGAGGGCGAGGGGAGCATATCGGCGAAGACAGGAGGAGACAGTTCAGACACGGATACCTCCTCTGATGGAAGCTCCCTGGTGATGGCGGACACCTCTGTGACCACCCAAGCTACAGGTACAGCTGCCACCCCATATCAGCACCGCTCTCCCATCAGCCCCTCAGTGAGTTTCCCGTGCCCGCTCACCCAGGAGGGTAGACCTCTCCTTCGCCCCAGGCACCTCAGACCCTGCCCCATTAAGCCCTGCTGCCCTGCGTGAGGAGGCAATTGACCTCCAGAGATCCATCTATGTAGGGCATTCAACCATTGTGAATGCCATCCAGGTGCTGGCAGCCCAAATGCAACAGACAAATGCGTTTCTGGAGGGAATTCACACTGGTTTGGTGGCCCAACAGAGATCAAGCCAGGCTCTGGTCTCATCTCTGACGGCAGCCATTGTCCCTGTTTCCACCCTCCCCCTCCAGCTTCCTCTACCCATTCCCCTCAACCCCAACCTATCCCAAGCACCCAGTCAGACGAGCATGCGCCCAGGACAACACACAAGAGTGGATAGGGCAAACACAAATGCCACACCTCATCCCACAGGCACTCACACAAACACCATCCAGATGCAGACATACCAACATCCACTGCCTCCACTGTGGCCCCCTTCTCCTCCTCCTCCACCTCCCTCCCAGTTGCATCTACACTCACACCTGCACGCACTACATCTTCATCCACTACTATCAGCACACACCCGTCACTGGCACCACCCCCACATCCAACACACATCCCCTCGGTCCTTTCCCACTGGATGAAGATCACTGGGCACAATGCCCCTTCCAGAATCAGTGGAAGAAGCTATCAACTCACCCCATCCTCCACAGGATGAACATCACTGGGCACAATTCCCCATCCAGAACCAGTGGAGAAGCCACCCATTTGAGAGACTGTGGCCTTGCACTCCCGAGGAGAAAGTCAGTGGGCAAATCACCCACTTGAGAAACTGTGGCCTTGCACTCCCCAGGACCAAGCACAGGGCATGATGCCCCCTCCAGAGCCAATAGGCAAGTCACCCACTTGAGTGTCTGTGGCTTTGCACTCCCCAGGACAGTGAACAGGGCATGTTGCCCCCTCCAGAGCCAGTGGGCAAGTCACCCACTTGAGAGACTGTGGCTTTGCACTCCCCAGTACAGAGTAATGGGCATGTTACCCCCTCCAGGACCAGTGGCACAGTGGCATTGTACCATCTTCTGGCTGAGGTGCCCCCCTGTTCACCGACCCCCTGAGGTGCGTGGCTATTTTTGACCTGATGCCCCTGCAGTGTTCTCTCCGTGTTGTTGCAGGAATGAGGTGGGGATTTGGACTATGTGATGTGGCCCTGTGGCCCACGGACATTGAGGACTGGGCAATGTCCCTACATTCGTAATTATGTATATACTTGTTGATTTGGATGCACCTATTTATACTATTTTACCTTATTACACTCACTTTAATCAATTCACTTTGTCCTTACATTATTCCTGAGGGGCATGGGGTGAATATGTAATGTTACTGCATCTGCTTATGTGCATGGTGTTGGGGATGGGGGTACCTCCCCGAAAAAGGTGGCGGATTGGTGTGTCATTATACAGTGGGTGGAACATTGTCCATTATATCACCGACCGCCAGGGTTGTAATGAGGGCCTAAGTCACAATGTCTTGTGGAAATCCTCCACAGGATGGGAGTAGAAGAAGACAGGAGGGAAAGTGTAAGGAAATGCCTCCTTGGCATGGTTGCCCCCTGACTTTTTGCCTTTGCTGATGCTATGTTTACAATTGAAAGTGTGCTGAGGCCTGCTAACCAGGCCCCAGCACCAGTGTTCTTTCCCTAACCTGTACTTTTGTATCCACAATTGGCAGACCCTGGCATCCAGATCAGTCCCTTGTAACTGGTACTTCTAGTACCAAGGGCCCTGATGCCAAGGAAGGTCTCTAAGGGCTGCAGCATGTCTTATGCCACCCTGGAGACCCCTCACTCAGCACAGACACACTGCTTGCCAGCTTGTGTGTGCTAGTGAGGACAAAACGAGTAAGTCGACATGGCACCCCCCTCAGGGTGCCATGCCAGCCTCTCACTGCCTATGCAGTATAGGTAAGACACCCCTCTAGCAGGCCTTACAGCCCTAAGGCAGGGTGCACTATACCATAGGTGAGGGTACCAGTGCATGAGCATGGTACCCCTACAGTGTCTAAACAAAACCTTAGACATTGTAAGTGCAGGGTAGCCATAAGAGTATATGGTCTGGGAGTCTGTCAAACACGAACTCCACAGCACCATAATGGCTACACTGAAAACTGGGAAGTTTGGTATCAAACTTCTCAGCACAATAAATGCACACTGATGCCAGTGTACATTTTATTGCAAAATACACCCCAGAGGGCACCTTAGAGGTGCCCCCTGAAACTTAACCGACTGTCTGTGTAGGCTGACTAGTTCCAGCAGCCTGCCACACTAGAGACATGTTGCTGGCCCCATGGGGAGAGTGCCTTTGTCACTCTGAGGCCAGTAACAAAGCCTGCACTGGGTGGAGATGCTAACACCTCCCCCAGGCAGGAGCTGTAACACCTGGCGGTGAGCCTCAAAGGCTCACCCCTTTGTCACAGCCCAGCAGGGCACTCCAGCTTAGTGGAGTTGCCCGCCCCCTCCGGCCACGGCCCCCACTTTTGGCGGCAAGGCTGGAGGGAACAAAGAAAGCAACAAGGAGGAGTCACTGGCCAGTCAGGACAGCCCCTAAGGTGTCCTGAGCTGAGGTGACTCTAACTTTTAGAAATCCTCCATCTTGCAGATGGAGGATTCCCCCAATAGGGTTAGGATTGTGACCCCCTCCCCTTGGGAGGAGGCACAAAGAGGGTGTACCCACCCTCAGGGCTAGTAGCCATTGGCTACTAACCCCCCAGACCTAAACACGCCCTTAAATTTAGTATTTAAGGGCTACCCTGAACCCTAGAAAATTAGATTCCTGCAACTACAAGAAGAAGGACTGCCTAGCTGAAAACCCCTGCAGAGGAAGACCAGAAGACGACAACTGCCTTGGCTCCAGAAACTCACCGGCCTGTCTCCTGCCTTCCAAAGAACTCTGCTCCAGCGACGCCTTCCAAGGGACCAGCGACCTCTGAATCCTCTGAGGACTGCCCTGCTTCGAAAAAGACAAGAAACTCCCGAGGACAGCGGACCTGCTCCAAAAAGACTGCAACTTTGTTTCCAGAAGCAGCTTTAAAGAACCCTGCAACTCCCCGCAAGAAGCGTGAGACTTGCAACACTGCACCCGGCGACCCCGACTCGGCTGGTGGAGAACCAACACCTCAGGGAGGACCCCCGGACTACTCTACGACTGTGAGTACCAAAACCTGTCCCCCCTGAGCCCCCACAGCGCCGCCTGCAGAGGGAATCCCGAGGCTTCCCCTGACCGCGACTCTCTGAAGCCTAAGTCCCGACGCCTGGAAAAGACCCTGCACCCGCAGCCCCCAGGACCTGACGGACCGGACTTTCACTGGAGAAGTGACCCCCAGGAGTCCCTCTCCCTTGCCCAAGTGGAGGTTTCCCCGAGGAAGCCCCCCCCTTGCCTGCCTGCAGCGCTGAAGAGATCCGTTGATCTCTCATAGACTAACATTGAAAACCCGACGCTTGTTTCTACACTGCACCCGGCCGCCCCCGCGCTGCTGAGGGTGAAATTTCTGTGTGGGCTTGTGTCCCCCCCGGTGCCCTACAAAACCCCCCTGGTCTGCCCTCCGAAGACGCGGGTACTTACCTGCAAGCAGACCGGAACCGGGGCACCCCCTTCTCTCCATTCTAGCCTATGTGTTTTGGGCACCACTTTGAACTCTGCACCTGACCGGCCCTGAGCTGCTGGTGTGGTGACTTTGGGGTTGCTCTGAACCCCCAACGGTGGGCTACCTTGGACCAAGAACTGAACCCTGTAAGTGTCTTACTTACCTGGTAAAACTAACAAAAACTTACCTCCCCCAGGAACTGTGAAAATTGCACTGTGTCCACTTTTGAAATAGCTATTTGTCAATAACTTGAAAAGTATACATGCAATTGAAATGATTCAAAGTTCCTAATGTACTTACCTGCAATACCTTTCAAACAAGATATTACATGTTAAATTTGAACCTGTGGTTCTTAAAATAAACTAAGAAAACCTATTGGCTGGATTTGTCTCTGAGTGTGTGTACCTCATTTATTGTCTATGTGTATGTACAACAAATGCTTAACACTACTCCTTGGATAAGCCTACTGCTCGACCACACTACCACAAAATAGAGCATTAGTATTATCTATTTTTACCACTATTTTACCTCTAAGGGGAACCCTTGGACTCTGTGCATGCTATTCCTTACTTTGAAATAGCACATACAGAGCCAACTTCCTACAGAAAGGGCAAAAGGGAAAATGTCATGGGGAGAGGGAAGGAGAGACCATGATGGTGTATCATGTTGGTTGGTTTCATTGTGCTTGTACCACCCTGAACCATTTCAAAGTGCAAAAGGGGAAGCTTTCTACCATGTTTCTATGGTCTGCATGAACACATCCTTCCCTCCATAGAACTCTGCTTGCATTAGGCAGTATATTGCTAAAGAAACACAAGAGTCCTCTGGCAGTATGAGCAGCATACATGCAGAAAAGGGCCCTATCTCAGGCAAGGGGCACATTGTTGAAGATAGAACCATACCTACCATGGGTCATGTATGAGCTTCTTTTGGTGGACATTCCATCCACCATTGTGACTGAAGTGCTCCACTTTAATAACACAACAAAAGGACCAGTGGTCTTTCATCCATTAACTGGTGAAAAAACATCATTGATACAGGTTACCATGTGCAACATCCGGAACTATATGTATTTATTTAATTAAATGCCCTTGTGGCAAATCAAACATTGGCAAAAACAAGTTTAACGGCAAAAGTAACATTCACAGAGCACTATTATATTACTAATATTAGAAACAGAACAAAAACACCAGTGGTAGCCCATTGGCAGGAATTTGTAGATAACATCCATTAATTCAAAATCCAAGTTCTTGAGCAGGTTGTGGAATCAAGCTGGGGTGAAAGGTTCATTAGGGTTTAGCTCAGAAAAAATTCTATTGAATGCAAAGCCTAAACACATTGAAACCCACGTGGTTTGAACATTAAAATGTTATGTTTTGTTGTGCCGATTTGTAGAGCACACTATCACCCATGAGGGAATCCTAGAAGAGAGCCTAGGTGTGAGCCTAGCCAAACCTAGGGCCAAGTGGGACTACCCAAAAAGCCAGTTCTTCAGCTTCTTGTTAAATTCAAGAAGTGAGGAGCAGGCTCCTATGTGTAGCACCAGACCTTTCCACGCTTTAGGAACGATGTAGAAGGCTTGACCGTCTGATCTGATTTTCCATCTGCATGAGATGTGTGCTAGTAAGTCCAGATGAGCGGCGGTGTCTGGAATAGCTCCCTTACTCTGCAAATACATGAAAAAATCTTGGAGAGTCCAGGGGTCTCGCTACATATAGAAGTATATCATCAGTGTACAAGGAAAGGCATTCCTCTTTCCTCTCTTCCTCTCTCAGCCTGAACCCCTGTAACTCAAGATGAACACAGATCCTGCACACCAGGGATTCTCTTTTGAAGGCAGATAACAAGGGGGACAAGGGACATACATGCCGTGCCCCTTTCAATAGGAAACTCAGATGAAAGGGTCCCATTCGACCTAACCGCCACCACCAGGTTACAGTGGAGCAGACTCACCCATTCCTGATACCTGAGACTCCGAATCTCTCTAAAGTACCCTCCAAGAAGGGCCAATGCACCGCATCGAATGCTTTTTCAGCATCTAAGGCCAGAAGTTTCCCTGCGTTAGTCCCCCTTGTCACATAGCCTGCGTTGGTCGGTATGCAACTGAATTCTGCTTTCATTCTCCGTGGCTTTCCTATACCCTGTCCTAACTAGTTCCATCTGGCGAAGGGTGGGTGAGGCAGGAACCAGTCCCAACGCCTTCTACAGCTGTAGAAGCTGGCGCTCATATCCCACCAAAACTTCCGACGCCTTCCTTCGCTTTTGTGCCAATAAGTTCTGGGTGCTGTCTCGGATCACTCTCTTGTACGTCTCCCAAAGACCCACCGGAGACTCTACCGATCCCAGGTTTTCCTGGAAATATAATTCTGTGTCGACACGGAGCCTATGAATCATCTCCTAATCCTGCAAGTCCCAAAACCCCTGTCTCCTTCTTCAGGCACCCTCGCCCTTCCACCCAATCGTCACCATCAAAGGAGAGTGATCAGACAAGCCCCTGGCCAGGTATTCCGCCCGGTGGATAGTCTCCACCTCCCCCGCTGGGGAGAAAATATAATCCAGTCTAGAATAGCCCTGTGGGCCCCAGAAAAGTAGAAGTATTTCCTGTCAGTGGGCTGGGCACGGCATCACAGGTCAGATAATCCCATTGCTGCCGTAATACTGCAGTAAAGTATGAGGGGCATCTCCTCCGGATACCCCAGAGCAGTCCCGATCCATCTCCATTATGTCATTAAAGTCCGCCTCCAGTAAAATCTCTGCTAACTTCTCCAGTAAGGGAGCTTGAAGTCTTGGTGGTGCATAAGCACTCAAAAACAACACTTCCTGTCTACCCCAAAACCCCTGCACCCCCACTTAACTACCTGCTGGGTCTGTCCACTGTCTTGCGAGGTGGAAGGGATGAGACCTACGGATTTGAATTGCTGCTCCCCTGGAATCAGAAGTAATGGCAGCATGGGACAGCATAACATAAGGCCCCCTACCCAGGAATTTACACCTTGTGCAATTAAGATGTGTCTCTTGTACAAAACAACATTTGTTGTTAATGTGGCCCAACGAGGCCAGAATCCCTGCGATGTATTACAGAGTGGTACAATGTATGCATTGTGCCACTATTAAACCCTTTGCACTACATTATGCCTGCGCCAGGCATAATATATGCAAGGGGGCGTTCCCCTGTTAGGGGAGCCGGTAAAATGGTGCAAGGAAATCTATAAGATTTCCTTGTGCCATTTCTTATGGCACTTTTAACGCCTGCTCAAGGTGTTAAAAGGGGGCGTCCATTCTTTAGAATGGGCCCCTATGTTCTCTGCAGGAACACCACCAGTATTTTGGCGCTACTCCTGCAGAGTACATCAATAGCATCATAAAAAATGACACAATTGCCCCCTACCCTGCGCCATGGTCCGCTGTATTTTAAATACGGGAAACACATGGTGGAGGTAGGCCAGTCTCCATAAATCTGCCCCTTAGGTTTGGTGGAAAGAGGAGCATATATTGTAGCTGGGGGCTACAAAGTTTTGCCTTCATAGAATCTAATGTGCTACGCTGCCTCTGCACCTCTCTGGTGTAGTCAGAGAAGATGAGGGTTTTAGAATTTTTGTGACAATATTCTCCCAGTTTACGAACATCCGTTAGGATCATGTCCTGATCTCGAAAGTTGAGAAAGCGTGCAGTTATTGGTCTGGGGGGGGGCTCCGCGGGGGCCTACCTCCAGAGCCCAGTGGGCACATTCAATTACGAAACAAGTTGAGAACTTCTCAGTAGGCAGGGCTTAATGTAGCCACGTATCCAGAAACTGGCGGGCATCCTCAGCCCATTCTGGAAATCCCAAAAACCTTAAATTGTTCCTTGGGGCCTGGTTTTCTGCATCTTTCAGCCACCACATGATATCCTTATTAAGGTCACTAATCTTCACCATTTCCTTACGGAAATCTTGGACTGTGTCTTCCAAGTCTGATATCCGGGTCTCCGCCGATGTGACCCACTCTGCCACATTCTGGAGATCATGCCGCAAAAGGGAGACCTCCGAACGCATCTCTCCCACACATCTCTCCACGGCCTCTCTGAAGGACTGGATTGCCAACAAGAGGGCAGCATTATCTGGCAACACCGGAGAGTCCTGGGCCAGTGGCGGCAGAGTAACCACCCTCATGTATTGGTCCATACGTTCTTGTCTGGGTGGCTTGGGTTCCTTATCTCTCACCATATTGTCACTACCTCCCTTGGAAACCCTGAGAGATGACCCTCAGCTAGCTCCTCTCAGGCTGGGGTTATATTGCCTCTACAGCCCCGGTGACCAGGCCACATCAAAGACTCAAAGAGCCGAGCCTGGTCCCATATATCGCTCCCGAAGTGGTTTCCCCCAGGAGACTCTGCTTCAAGGGAGGAAGAGGGCCCAGCAACACGCTACTCCATCGCCGGCATTATGGCCCATGTTACAGGCTTTTGGGCTCTACTGGGAGTCACCGACCCCCAGATGGCTCCGAGCTCCGGAGCACTCCCCCCTAGCGAGATCTCACTGGCAAACTCGGGGGCCACCAGCCGCACCTACATCCCCCCCTTCATGCGCGGTCTTCGAGTTCTCCACGGTTGGGGTCCAGCCGAGCCGTATCTCAACACCCTCAGCGCCACTCGCCTTCAAGACCTCAAAAAATGGGGGAAGGGAAGAGACCTCTCACCCCACCTCGCCTTCCGCACCACCGATGGAGCTGCAGGCCACTAGGCCCTCATCGGGAGTGACTGTCTCCCACCTCACTTCTCACCTGTGGGGTTTGGGGAAGGGCCCACAATGCAGTGGCCCTCTCAGAAGCACCCCTCCTCTCCGGTGCGATCTCGCTGGTGAACCTGGGCTGGCACCAGATCCACCTGCTACGCTTGCCTTCTTCTTATCATGGTGCGGCCCACACTGGGGCCCTGTATCAATCTCCCCCTGCCTCCTCTTACCCTGCGCCTCTTCACACAATCAGGCCTGAGGGGGAGGGGGGCAATTTAGTCTCCTTCAATGCATGTTTGCGCCAAATCATTTGCTCAGAACTAATTCCACCTCATGCCTCCACCCCCTACCTGCCCACCACTCTGTTCTGTGTTTCTCACTAGTTTTCTTACTTTTTACTTCCCCCTTCTTTCCCCTCTTTTTGTTCTCCTACTTTTGCTCTGGACCAAAATCTAATGAGTTAAAATAAAATAAGTGCTGGTCCCCAAAACATGAGTGCCAGTGGGCACCACTTGCAAACACCCACTCAATTTAAGCACTGGCTGTACATCTACTTAAGATAAGAACATTGATAATGAGCGGGTTTCTATGCAAGATTATCTAACATATTTTTTTATCTCTAACATATTAGTGATCCATATTATCACTTAAGCACACAAATGCATATTTGCTGATGTGGTTTTTATTGATATAAACACTTATAATGAAGATCATGGCCCTCATTATGACATTGGCGGTCAGCTGACTGCCACGCTGGCGATGGCTGTAGTACCGTCGCCTGGCTGGCGGTGAAGACTGCCAAATTATGACCATGGCAGTGTCCCTCCCATAGACATCCAATAGACCACCTGAACCACCAGTGCAGTCCGTCCACTGTCCACGGTGATAGCCATCTTCAAGCCAGCGGAAGGCAACGACCCGCCCACCATATTATGACATAGCATAGCAGACCGCCAGGATTTCCGAGGCAGGATCACTGCCACCAAAAGGCTGGCGGAAACACATAATATAAAAGGAGACACTCACCTTAAGGGACACACAGGAGTTTGTGGCTGCCATGGAACCCGAACTGGATGCCCTGCCGAAGCTGTACCATGTAATGGCAGTCCTAGAGCACCAACACTGACGAAGATGACGATGGCGAGTACAGCAACATAGCACACAATGTGGGGAGGGGAGAGTGACACACACCAAACACACACACTACACACCCAGAACCATCTGCAAGGTTAATCAACATCAACATAACCCAGGAGGAAAGAAAGCCAGTACACATACCTCTGGTCCAACCACTGTAATTATGTGGGAACAGCGTCCACATACTAAAATATATACATATATACAAATATACATATGTACATCAAGGGCCATTGGCCAGTCCAAAGTTTACAAATGACCACAGGGCAACATCCAAGGCCCCACTTGACTCCTGACAGCCCAGTCACTCAACTGGGCAGGGGCAGCCTGGAGATGGTTGACAGGCACCTCAGGGGGTGGGAGGGTGGGGGTTTCTTCTTGGGAGGGGGTCCTTGGGCTTGGGTTTGGGAGGAGGCGGGTCTTTGCCCTTCTGTTTAGGAGGCGGAGGAGTGGCATTGGGACAGGGGGCCAGAGTGTCACTCTTTTTCCCCTTAGTGGCAGGTGTAGTCTTAGGGGGAGGTACAGGAGTCGACTGGGAGCTGGAGGTACTGGGCTGGGGGGTGGGACCTTTCTCTTACGAGCAGGATGGGTGTGGGGGAGGGAAGAGGTCAAGGCGGGAAAGGAAAACTTCTTAGGACCAATGTGGTGGGGTGTGTGAGGAGGATTGGCATGGAGGTAGAGGGAGTGGTTGTAGGAGGAGGTGTGCTGGACTTGGGTGCAGGTGCATGGACAGTGTACGTGTGTGCGTTGGATGGCTGTTGGGTGTCTGAGTGGGAGCCTTTTTGTGTCTTTGGAGGGGAGGCAGACAAGGTGAGAGAGGACAAACAGGACGTGTGTATGTATGTTGTGGTGGTGTCTGTAAGTGAAGTGAATGTGCTGCATGAGGTAGTGACGGTGGTGGTGGTAAATGAGCGTGTGGTGTGTGGTGTGTGGTGTGCATGTCTGCGTGTCTGCTGTTGTGGTGACTGTGGGCAAGGATGTACAGGTGGCAGGATCTGAAACTGACTGGGGCAGTGCCTGAGGTGCCTGGGGAGAAGGAGATGCCCACCCTCCTGGGTGAGTGGCACGGGCAAATGGGTGGGGGGCTACTGGGAGGGCAGTGCTAGTATGGGGGTGGCAGAAGCCGACATAGCTGGGGTGGTCCCAAAGGTGTCCACCACCACCAGGGAGCTCCCATCGGAAGAGGAATCTGAGTGTGTAGTAGTCGCTCCTGTCTCCCCAGTGGTGCTCTCCTCGCCTTCCTACCCACTGATCCTCTTGGCATCTGTGCTCTCTGCCTCCTTGGTCCCGTGGGCTGCAGCTCCCCCACTCACCAGTGCCCCTGCTCCTTCGCTAGATGATGCTAATGCACACATAGACATGATGACAAAAGGACAGAGGGTGGGAGAGAGAGAAAGACAGCACAGGATGAATGACAGCACCACCAGCACATATGGCATACACATCACAATCACTCACTGGGACTTACATAGCGCAGTATGGACCACAGTGACAAACCATTACCTAGGTACAGGACAGCACCAAGGAACCCAAACACTTCCAACTGCACACCTACTGGGACTAACTAAGCCTTGTCTGCCTTGGCATGCTAGCTACTTAGCAATACCAACTATGCATGCCACCCTAAATAGCTAAGCAGGACCACTCATGAATAGCTAAACCAGTATATTGGGCCATCCACTGACCAGAGCCTTGCACCCAAACCCCGTGGCAGGCAACAGCACAAAATACCACACAGTCTGTACTCTCCCTCATGTGGCTACTGTGCTGCCCTCAAGCACCCATCCAACTCCGGATTGGCCACCACCAGTATGTGAGCCATTAGGGGGTTCAGGCTCTGACGGGCACCCCTTCCTCATTGGGAGCTGTCCCTAGCTGGGCTTCTGTGCTGTTCTGGGCCCAGCATCACAGGTCCTCCCACCGTATCTTGCAGTGGGTGCTCTGCCGGCTACGGACCCCCAGGGTCCACACGTCCTTGCCAATGGCATGCCACAACCCTTTCTTTTGATGGGCGCTGACCTGCAGAGGAGACACAGACAGAAGGACTCCATGAACTATACAATCCAGTCTGTCACACCAATTGCTCACATACTGCATTTGCCCCTCATCAAGCACACACATGACCCGTACCTCTGGCATACACATTGTATGCAGCCACCCCCATGACACACTGCTAGCACACACATACATCTAAATGCAGCTATGTCCCATCCAACGTACCCACGATGTACTCACCTGTTGGTCTGGAGGCCCATACAACTGCCCACACAGGGTTAGGACCCCATCCACAACCTTTCCAACTCCTCAGATATGAAGGCTGGGGCCCCTTCCCCTGTGGTACGGCCATCGCAGGTTCCAAACACAGGTTACAGCAGCACACACAGTGGAGATGTAGTACAGTGGAGAGTCATGAATGAAGTGAAGTGGTAGAAAGAACCGGTCACCGTCACTGCCGGCGTTGATCATCATTGGTTCCTGTACTCCATAGAGCCCCATGTTAGCCAATGAGGAGTAGCACGGAGGTGCATACCGCCTTCCGCCATGATGCCTAATGCTGGTGGAGTGAGGTCACTTCCACCTGTCTCTGCATACAAGACAGGCAGTTGCCATTTCCTACTGCTAGTACTCATGTTGGGAATAAATATGTGCGACATTGGTATCGACTGTCCACACCTAGACAATTCCAGTCTCCTACCTTATACATACTCTGTGTACTATGATGTTGTGTGTCTATAGGTTCTGTTGTCACACCCATTTTACTTTTGGCTCACTTAGATACCAACCACTGTGGAGGATGAGAAGGCAAGCACCCACGTACAGACCCTTTGTGGACTTGGCTACACTGGAGGACTGGCACATCATACTCACCTATCGCCTGGACAGGGCCACCATTGCTCAACTGTGTACACAACTGGAGCCAGATCTAATGCCTACTATTCGTAGCACTACAGCTATTCCCCCTGTAGTAGAGGTACTCTCAGTACTCCACTTCCTGGCAAGTGGTTCATTCCAGGTGACAGTGGGCTTGGCTGCAGGAATGTCACAGCTAATGTTTTTGATAGTGCTTGGAAGGGTTTTGGCTGCCTTGCTCAAACACATGAGTAGCTACATTGCATTCCCCCACAGTGAAGATGTGCCCAATGTAAAGGCTGGATTCTACGTCACGGTACACAAACCACATGTGATCGGGCCATTGACGGGACCCATATTGCCTTGGTCTCTCCCAGAGCAAATGAGTAGGTCTACAGGAATAGGAAGAGTTTCCACTCAATTAAGATGGTGTGCCTTGCAGATCAGTACATCTTCCACGTCACTGCCAAGTATCTGGATTTGTGCATGATGCCTATGTCTTGAGGACTAGCAGCATCCCACAGGTGATGGCACGACTACAGAGGCACAGAGTGTGGCTCATAGGTGAGCATGAGTCTTCACACAATGTATGTCAGTGTATGGCAAATGGAGATGTACTCCATGCCATTGTAAACGGGTAATGTGTGTTCCTCACTACTTCCAGGTGACTCCGGGTACCCAAACCTGTCCTGGCTGTTGACCCCTGTTAGGAATCCGAGAACAGGGCCTGAAAATAAGTACAATGAGGGACATGGCCGTACCGGAAGGGTTGTAGAATGCACATTTGGCCTACTGAATGCCAGGGTCAGGTGCCTCCATTTGACAGGTGGGTCCCTATGGTACGTCCCTAAGAAAGTCTGCCAAATTGTGATGGCATGCTGCACGATTTGCCCCTCAGATGCCATGTGCCCTACCTGCAGGAGGAGGGGGGGTGACAATGCACCTTTGGCAGCAGTGGACACTGAGGACAGTAAGGAGGAGGAGGATGTGGACAACAGGAGACATATCATACAGCAGTGCTTCCAATGATACTCAGGTAAGCCTGTAGATCTGTTCATGTCTCAATTTCTGTTGAGTGTTGTGTGCCATTTGTGTGGAGCCAATCACTGCCTTAACCCTTCAATTAACTGTCACTTGCGCCTTCCCTTTCTGCAGATGTTGGTGAGGCCACAACAGTGTACTGATGTGATGGCTAAAGACTGCTTAACAACATGTGTTTGATGGATTCACATTTTACAGGACATTTTCACAGGATAATGCAGTTCATTACATTGCACATTTCTGTCTGATAAAGCACTATTACTCCAGTTGTGTTCAAGGGTGTTTATTGAAGTGACAATAATAAAGGGATAGTGCAATAGAGTGGGGTGATGGTTGAGGAAAACCACAGTGTGGTGGTTCAGTTGGTCTGGAGCACAAGTACAATGTCCATGGGGCCATAGGAAGAGGAGCAATGGCAGTCCAAAGTGAACAATGTCACTTAGTGGCACACAAGGGGGACATTCTGGAGGGGCTCATTTCCTGGTGGTGGTCTTAGTCTTGCTAACAGCCTCTGGTGTCTGTCTGGGCCACAGGAAATGTTTGGGGGGTGGTTCTTCTGTAGCAGAGGGAGGGGTGCTGGTGGCCTGTGGGTCCAGTGGGTCCAGTGGCAGGTCCTCCTGTATACTTGCTGCAGCAGTTGTTGATGGCTGCTGAGTGGAGTTGCTAGTGGTAGTGTGCAGCTGGTGTGCTCTGTTCTTCCATATGGTGTTGGCCATGTCACCCAGCACTCCTACGATGGAGGCCATGTTGGCATTTAGGCCCTGCAACTGCTGCATGACCGCCTGGTGGTGTACCCCTGCAGCCACTGGTTCTCCTGCAAAATGGTGATGACCTGGCCCATTCTGTCCTGGGATTTTTGGTATGCCCCCAGGACATGTGTGAGTGCCTCCTGGGAAGTCAGTTCCCTGGGCCTGCACACAGCTGACCACCCACTGTCCCAGGCCCCCTGTGCTTGTGTCCCCTGAACGGTGTGCCCACTCCCACTTACACCAGGACCTTCTTCGTCTTGCATGTGTGGTGTCAACTCGGTCCCTATGCAGGTGGGCACACTATTGATCGAAGTGTCCTGTGGTCAGGGAATTGGGGACGTTGGGTGGCTGCTGTGGGATGTGGAAGCTAACTGACCTGTGGTCCTAGATGGGCCAGGGATTTCATCCAACTCGGAACATCCAGAGTTGCTGTCATCCCTGGGGGCATCTTCTTGTGGAGGACTGGGTTGCTAGGGCACCTGCTCGCTGCTGACATTGGCTGGGGCACCTGTGGGGATGTAAGTGATTTGTTAGGGTCATTGTCTGTCACATTTTCCGCATTTCCAACTTTCCCTATGGGTTTGGTGTTGTCCTCCCACCCTTGGTAGTGTATGGTGTTGGATTGTGGGATTGGTAGTACTACACGCTGTCCATGCATTGCTGGTGGGTGTGCATGCAGTTCTGGGAGGGGTGTGCCTGCAGTGGGTAGGGCATGCAGGGGTACAGATTTACATGTGATCATTGGGGTGGTGGACTGTGTGGGATGTGGTGGGGTGTGGGGAGTTGGGGTGAGGGGGTGACATGCCATGCATGAATTGGTGGAGGTCGGATAGTAAGGGTGACTTACCCGTGTCCAGCCCTCCAGTGACTCCAGTGAGGCCCTCAGGATGCAGGATTACCATGACTTTCTCCTCCCATGCTGTCAGCTGTGGGGGAGGAGGTGGAGGTCCACCGCCAGTCCTCATGATGGGGACCTGGTGCCCTGATGCAATGGACCGCACCTTCCCCCGTAGGTTGTTCCACCTCTTTCAGATGTCATCCCTTGTGCATGGACATTGTCCCACTGAGTTCAACCTATACATGATCCTCTGCCATAGCTCCATCTTCCTGGCAATGGAGATCTGCCGGACCTGTGCACCAAACAGCTGCAGCTTTACCCTGGTGATTTCCTCTACCATCACCCGCAACTCCTCATCTGTGAATTGGGGTGCTTTTGTGGGAACATGCTTATTGTTTGTTATGTATGTTGTGCAGAGGCTGTTCAGTGTTGTGATTGTGTGTGTGGTGTGTGATGTGTGACGGATGTATAGGTGGATTTGGTGTGTGTGTGTAGTTCTGTAGGGGAGTGGCCTGGCAAGGTGTGGCAGTCTTTTCGTGTTTGCAAGGGATTATGGGTTGTGTGGGTGTGTGTGTTTTATAGTGTTGTAGGTGAGTGTGTAGGGTGTGTGCTTAGGTGTCAGGTGTGGGGTTTTTGAACTGGCCAATGTTGGCTTGTAGTGGTGATGGGTGCCCAATTCCACCAAGGCAGTGTGCACTGCTGTGGTTATTCGTGGGTCATCATTTGGAGGGCGGTGTTTTGCTGGAGTAGCGGTGTGGGTGGATGGGTCCACAGTTTTAGCCTTAGTTGGGTCTGGCAGACTTGTGGTTGTGGCAGTTTTCTGTCGGTTTGTGTTTGTGTGTCATAATCTGGCAGGCGGATTACCACCTAGGCGGCGGTCTGTTGCGGCTGTCACTACGGGGGTCTTCGGAATAGACCGCCAATGTCATGATGACCACCTACATTTTTAAATCATGGGTATGTATATTCTATAAGTGTTACGTTAGCTGTTGTACATTTATGCTTCAACAAGACTGATACAAAGTGAGTACTATGTGCAAAAGTGACTTTATGATATAGTAGACACCCCATCAGTCACCATCAATGGTGATCAATAGTGTGTTTGAGAAAAGATCAGTGTTCACTTTATTAACATCAACTCACTATCACGGCATTGAGCTGTAATGTTTGACCGTCCATAGATATGTATTACCGAGCGCGTAAGTGGTGTTGGTAATAGAGTGATGATTATTAAATGAAATCAAGTAACAACAGTAATGTGCATTAAGTGCTTAAATTGAGGTGCATTGATTGGTGGATCACAGCTTGATGAATCTGCTGGTTTGTTGAGTGATCGATCAGGCAGTCAAGCTGAGAATTTAACTGGTAATATGGCCCGGCTTGCGAGTCCATACCTTACAGGCAGAAAGGGAGATTGAGAAATCGAGAAAATTCTAAACTTGGAGAGCTGTGAATTCAAACTCATGGTCGTATAAGAATTGGGGCTGTGCGTAAATATACATTTTCAAAATTGAGTGGTTTACTGAGGTGTTAATTGTGTGATGTATTTTATTTTCGTAGTTCCATAGCATTCGGTGATATAGTTTATAATATGGAAAGTGGAACATGAATTACCTCTAAACTTTGATCAATTTTGCTGACTGGCAATTTGTCATGATGCTTGTGAGTAATCGGTTGTTATGTAGCATCATTTTCATCACTAACCATTGTGAATGGCTGTTAAACCCAGCATGCATGCAATCCATTGTAAATCGAGGTTAGACTCAGTGATAAGATATGGTGCATGCCACACTACCAATCTTTTGCACTGTCTTGGGTGAGATCCCAAAGTGTTAGGAATGGCTTCCATGATCTGCATGATCGTTTGCAAAATTAAAAACGAAGAAGCACAATTATTGATCATCCGCGTTAACATCAGGTTATATCAGAATGTGAACTGAACTCAGGAGGTGTCTATTCACAAGCTAGCTTTCAAAGGAAGTTCCTTAGTGCTTCCACAAGGGACACAGCACATTTGGGGTCTTGGACACAACCATGAATGGTGTATGTCAAGAATGAGCTGTGAGATTGCCTATTCAGAAAACTACAGGTATGGCTCTTAATTGTTTTAGTGATATCCTCTGTAGAAGCACATACGCACGAAATGCATTGGGTATAAACTCATATTTTAGGTGGAAATGATAAATGGAATTGAAGAGTTGTGAACAATTAACGAATAAATGAACACCGAAGTGTAACTGCAAGTCTCTGGTTTTCCAAAAGAGTCCTCAACCACCGTACAATGAAGAAGATGAACTAAACAATTAAAAAGTGTAATAAGACATTGAAAGAAATAAAAAAACACAAAAAATAATAGAGAAAAAAGCATTGCAGCCTGCATAGGAGTGCAATGGGTTAGCTGTGGTCAATTGCTTATAGCCACTGGTATAATGTAACTATTGAGCTGCGTCGGTTTTCGCCTAATAATAGATTAGATGCATTTGCCACATAATCCAACATCTGCCGCATAATCTGCAGATTTTAACAAAAAAAAAATTCTAGCTCAAATGGTTCAAATGTTACTAAAAATCCATTGACATGTTGGTGCATAGTGAAAGGTCCTTTGCAAAGCTGGATTGTCACTTTTTTGTTGCTTGTTTATTGCTATATTTGTCTATTAACATTATATTAATGAAGTGCAACCACTGCCCAGACAGTGTAACCAAGTTTAAAAATTACAAAATAATTAAGTAACACCATTTCTAATTGAGCAGTATTATGCCACATAATTTGCCTTTTCTTGTCACAGAATTTAGTCAATCCTGCTGCATTATGTATCCCTCTCCGATGCATATGTGGCCCTGCGTATAGATTTAGCAGTTAGAAGAGTAGCACATGATAGGGCACTGTACCTGTGTGCCCAGCCGTTCATATAAAATCTAAATAAAAGTATTGAGACATTGAGAAACACACATATAAGTCGAGTTCTTGAAATTAGTGAGTAAGTGTTGTCTGCAGGAAATATTGGTTTGGGCTACAGGTCTACCTTGTTTAAAGATGTCAGTTATGGTGACAGGGTGGGTTGCCCCTGTGGACTCATTTTTCATCCTTTGCAGGAATCAAATGCACACGAGGTCGATGAACCTTTGACCCAGTAAGATGTGTGGTGAAGAATAAACAATTCAACACCACCCCAATAATTTAGACAGAATGACCAATGTGCCCACTGATGGAAAACTCCAATCAGGAATATAGTTCAAAGCTTTATTGTAGACACAAGCTCAAAGTCATGTAGACTGCGTAAAACCAAGTTATAGATTTGCATAATCACCAAGGGTTGCCCAAGGCGTCAAAATAAGTTCAGGCACACTAGCATTAACAAAGGTAAGCATTCAAGAAATGATACCGAAAGTCAACAGAAATATCTTAGACACAGAAATCATGCGGTGCTCAGACTGCACACTCATTTAGGCAATCCAAATTCAATCAAGTCAATAATCATTGTCTGAGCACAAGTCAACCTTACGGCTAACCACATTAGGGTCATACATGTGTAGTGAGTAACACATTAAAAAACTACAAAAGGGACAAAAATAATTTGGAAAATAGAGTAACTTGTGTTACTGGGCACTAACTAAGAAGAATTAAAAGAAGCATCATCATTGTGGAATTTCTAACCTAAAAGAGCATTTCAAGGGGTAAAGGGTAAGTGTCAGAGAGGAAGATACCTCTCCAAGGGATACAGCATTCAGGGTACCTTTGTCGGCAAAGCATCAGGTCAGCAAGCATCAGGAAAGTGTCTGTCTCAGGATGAGAGAAGGGCTGCTCGCATTTGCATCTCAAGCTGAGCAAAGTTCAATCAGCAACGACATATAAAGCAACATGAGTGTCCAACTGGCTTCCAGGATAAGCTGATACCAAAAAGGGGCACCAGCCAATCATAATTCATTAGCAAACTTTAGTTTGCAACAGTCCAACACTCTCCCAGGTCTGACATGAGAACATCACCCCTTCTGTGTGACTCCCAACGGTTGTAGCAATTTTTACTCAATTTCAGATTGTGTTCCTACATTACAATACTTTCAAGGACAACTGTACACAGTTCTTTAATGGTTAAACAATAGGCTTTTACAAATGGGGCTTTTCTTCTCATGGGTATGAAATCTGAAAGAAGGTTTCACGTTATGAAAAAAACAATTCAGTACTTTTACATGAATGTGGAATGCAAGCTCTGTAGGGCTCAGTAATGCTAACACAAGAAAATATTGAATGCAACTGAATAATACTTGTTAATAAAACATACATAATATGCAAACTTATAAATTCAGCATTAATAATATATGATCAGTAGGAGTAAAATATTTCATTTAAATTGGAAAAGCTTTGTTATTGCATTATATTAGGTATAACTGAGAACAGCATTTTTCTCACTTGCACATATTTTCAATGTGATTAATCTGGCATAAAACAAAATAATATTAAATTTGTTTTGACACTAGCTATTAGTTCAGAGTTTAGAATTCATGTTTATAACAACTTTAACATTCTAGCATGTGATTACATAAACCAGGCACATATGTGGAACTGTGAAATATAAGCAAATATCACATTTAAAATGCAGTCAGTGCAGCTTTCTACCTTGGATTATCTCTACTCTATGTTTATGAGTTTAAACGTGTCATAGTCTGTCCATTTCTGTAGCATGAGGAACAGAGCTAACATTTACGCTGTAGCACCCGCAAACTGAAAAGCCCCTCCTGGCTGGTAGCTTGATGAGATTTTTTTTAGAGTGTCCCACCCTCTTAAATTCATTTTTAAAGCTGGGTTGTGGGAACCCCACTCGGGTCTGCCAGTATCTTATCGGCTTCACATCTGATGAGCAGCAGGATGTTGGTTGCCAGTCAGTGGCAAATGCTCAGGTTTCAATGAAGCTTGCTAGGGTCACTCCAGAAGGGAACATACTGCCTGGCCTCGGTTTAGGGGGCCACTGAGTGTATTTAATATTGTACATGCTCACTGCACATAGCAGCCAAGAAGCAGGTATTCAGGAGTGTGCACAGTGATTGTTACTGAAGGGCTTGCAGTACAGAAATAAAAATGGCACGTTTTGTTACCTCTAAATATCGTTTAATGGGGATGGCCACTGATCGTGGCATTTTCCTTTTTAACTGGTCATGCTGCAGTGTTTGTTGGGAAATCTCAGACTTACACCTTCTAAATCACACTGATAAAGCCACTCCCTTGCCTCATGGACCTCATTTAGGGGTCGACAGGGATTGCAGCTGCGAATCCCTGGCATGCACTTTAGGACCCCTGGCCTCAGAGGTGGCAAATTCAGTGCTAGAAACACAGTGGCATCTAGTCCTTGTGAAAGTCAGTTGAGGCTCCACTTTCTTTGTTTCTATCATTTTTTTATGGTGCTCATAGTGAATGATAACATATTATCCACTATTAGTGTAATAAAAATGGAGGGCAATTACCTGGAATATGCCCTTCCATGACAGTTGAGGTAAGTAAAAAATTATTTTAAAAGGATGTTGTGTGTGTGCTTGCGATTTAGAGTTTGTTTATATGACAGACAGTATGCGTAAGTGTGCATTTGTGTGTATGTGTAAGTATGTATGTGGCTGAAAGTGGAGGTCAAAGGGCAAGTGTTGTGACTTCCGCTACTACGCCTGGCATTTTGGTGAATTGACCTCAATGCCTTGCCTCCTGCAATAATTGGGATCCGAATTCCAACGTGGCAGTGTGCTACGGAATTAATGCCACATAAGCTATCCTTAAGTCAGGGACCCATTCCCAGTATTGCATGCCGGACCCTAAGGTGGTGATTGAGAAGTCTTACCCGTGAATTCATCCACCCTCAGCTCTTCATATGATGGAAGGATGGCAGGGCTTCAGACAGCTTTTGACAGAAATCCAAGACTACCCCCTTTCCCTTCTACTGAGAAATCTAAGAATACCCCCTTCCCTTCTACTAAGAAATCTAAGAATACCCCCTTTCCCTTCTACGAAGCCCTGAGTACAAAACTCCTGCAAGACACCTCTTTCACCTTTGTGTAACACTAAATAATGTTAGGATTGGATAAACAGGGTGTAGTCAGTGCATATACGGCCATTACATCAGCAATGTGCAGCACCTATATGGGCCCATGCCAGTGCTTAATTTGTGCCTGTTGTTTTTTGTGCTTAGTTTTCTGTCTCAAGCATTTACTGCGGGCAAAAGACACGTGGGAAAGACGGAGGAAGAGAAAAACAAAAAAGCGTCAGAAAGGGGAAAAGCAGGAAGCTGACAGAGTGAGCTGAAGGGGCAGGTAGTGGCTGTAAATGGACGGAAAAGGCCAGAGGTGGCTTCAGGATTACGCTACCTCAGTATTATGTGTTCGCACTTTTAATTGCAGCAGCCATGTGTTTATGAGGACAGCTTTGAGCACCGCACCTTTTAATTTACAAATTAAGCACTGGGCCATGCACTGTCTTTGGCAGAGCGCAGATTTTGTTCTATGATTCGTAGTAAATCTAAGCCCAAGCAGTGTCTGTGAGAAAGTAGCCTCTTTCTAGCCTTGTTACCCCCACTTTTGGCCTGTTTGTTAGTATATGTCAGGGTGTTTTCACTGTCTCACTGGGATCCTGATAGCCAGGGCCCAGTGCTCATAGTGAAAACCCTATGTTTTCGTATGTTTGTTATGTGTCACTGGGAGCCTGCTAGCCAGGACACCAGTGCTCATAAGTTTGTGGCCTATATGTATGTGTTCCCTGTGTGATGCCTGTCTCACTGAGGCTCTGCTAACCAGAACCTCAGTGGTTATGCTCTCTCTTTACTTTCTAAATTGTCACTAACAGGCTAGTGACCAATTTCACCAATTCACATTGGCATACTGGAACACCCTTATAATTCCCTAGTATATGGTACTGAGGTACCCAGGGTATTGGGGTTCCAGGAGATCCCTATGGGCTGCAGCATTTCTTTCGCCACCCATAGGGAGCTCTGACAATTCTTACACAGGCCTGCCACTGCAGCCTGAGTGAAATAACGTCCATGTTATTTCACAGCCATTTACCACTGCACTTAAGTAACTTATAAGTCACCTATATGTCTAACCTTTACCTGGTAAAGGTTGGGTGCTAAGTTACTTAGTGTGTGGGCACCCTGGCACTAGCCAAGGTGCCCCCACATTGTTCAGGGCAAATTCCCCGGACTTTGTGAGTGCGGGGACACCATTACACGCGTGCACTATACATAGGTCACTACCTATGTATAGCGTCACAATGGTAACTCCGAACATGGCCATGTAACATGTCTAAGATCATGGAATTGTCACCCAATGCCATTCTGGCATTGGGGAGACAATTCCATGATCCCCTGAGTCTCTAGCACAGACCCGGGTACTGCCAAACTGCCTTTCCCGGGGTTTCACTGCAGCTGCTGCTGCTGCCAACCCCTCAGACAGGTTTCTGCCCTCCTGGGGTCCAGCCAGTCTTGGCCCAGGAAGGCAGAACAAAGGACTTCTTCAGAGAGAGGGTGTTACACCCTCTCCATTTGGAAAAAGGTGTCAGGGCTGGGGAGGAGTAGCCTCCCCCAGCCTCTGGAAATGCTTTGATGGGCACAGATGGTGCTCATCTCTGCATAAGCCAGTCTACACCGGTTCAGGGATCCCCAGCCCTGCTCTGGCGCGAAACTGGACAAAGGAAAGGGGAGTGACCACTCCCCTGACCTGCACCTCCCAGGGGAGGTGCCCAGAGCTCCACCAGTGTGCTCCAGACCTCTGCCACCTTGGAAACAGAAGTGCTGCTGGCACACTGGAGTGCTCTGAGTGGCCAGTGCCAGCAGGTGACGTCAGAGACTCCTTCTGATAGGCTCTTACCTGTGTTGCTAGCCTATCCTCCTTCCTAGGTAGCCAAACCTCCTTTTCTGGCTATTTAGGGTCTCTGCTTTGGGGAATTCTTTAGATAACGAATGCAAGAGCTCATCAAAGTTCCTCTGCATCTCTCTCTTCACCTTCTGCCAAGGAATCGACCGCTGACTGCTCTGGACGCCTGCAAAACGGCAACAAAGTAGCAAAGACGACTACTGCAACCTTGTATCGCTGATCTGGCCGCCTTCTCGACTGTTTTCCTGGTGGTGCATGCTGTGGGGGTAGTCTGCCTCCTCTCTGCACTAGAAGCTCCGAAGAAATCTCCTGTGGGCCGACGGAATCTTCCCCCTGCAACCGCAGGCACCAAAAGACTGCATCACCGGTCCTCTGGGTCCCCTCTCAGCACGACGAGCGTGGTCCCTGGAACTCAGCAACTCTGTCCAAGTGACTCCAACAGTCTTGTGACTCTTCAGTCCAAGTTTGGAGGAGGTAAGTCCTTGCCTCCCCACGCTAGACTGCATTGCTGGGTACCGCGTGATTTGCAGCTGCTCCGGCTCCTGTGCACTCTTCCAGGATTTCCTTTGTGCACAGCCAAGCCTGAGTCCCCAACACTCTAACCTGCAGTGCACAACCTCCTGAGTTGTCCTCCGGCGTCGTGGGATCTTCTTTTGTGACTTCGGGTGAGCTCCAGTTCACTCCTCTTCGTAGTGCCTGTTCCAGCACTTCTGCGGGTGCTGCCTGCTTCTGAGAGGGCTCCTTGTCTTGCTGGGCGCCCCCTCTGTCTCCTCACATAATTGGCGACATCCTGGTCCCTCCTGGGACACAGCAGCATCCAAAAACCCTAACTGCAACCCTTGCAGCTAGCAAGGCTTGTTTGCGGTCTTTCTGCGTGGGACCACCTCTGCAAGCTTCTTCATGACGTGGGACATCCATCCTCCAAAGGGGAAGTTTCTAGCCCTCTTCGTTCTTGCAGAATCTACAGCTTCTACCATCTGGTGGCAGCTTCTTTGCACCCTCAGCTGGCATTTCCTGGGCATCTGCCCACTCTCGAAATTGTCGCGACTCTTGGACTTGGTCCCCTTGTTTCACAGGTACTCAGGTCCGGAAATCCACCTTTGTTGCATTGCTGGTGTTGGTCTTCCTTGCAGAATTCCCCTATCATGACTTCTGTGCTCTCTGGGGAACTTAGGTGCACTTTACACCTACTTTTCAGGGTCTTGGGGTGGGCTATTTTTCTAACCCTCACTGTTTTCTTACAGTCCCAGCGACCCTCTACAAGCTCACATAGGTTTGGGGTCCATTTGTGGTTCGCATTCCACTTCTAGAGTATATGGTTTGTGTTGCCCCTATACCTATGTGCTCTCATTGCAATCTATTGTGACTGTACATTGCTTGCATTGCTTTCTATTGCTATTACTGCATATTTTTGGTATTGTGTACATATATCTTGTGTATATTTGCTATCCTCATACTGAGGGTACTCACTGAGATACTTTTGCAATATTGTCATAAAAATAAAGTACCTTTATTTTTAGTATATCTCTGTATTGTGTTTTCTTATGATATTGTGCATATGACACTAGTGGTATAGTGGGAGCTTTGCATGTCTCCTAGTTCAGCTTGAAATGCTCTGCTAAGCTACCCTTTTCTATCAGCCAAAGCTGCTAGACACCTCTTCTACACTAATAAGGGATACCTGGACCTGGTACAGAGTGTAAGTACCCCTTGGTACTCACTACAAACCAGGCCAGCCTCCTACAGTGTCTAAAATAATCCTGCAGCTGTAAGTGTGCATGACTTGTATTGAGCGCTCTGACGTTTACGAATTATTAAGATTTGTAATGGAAAAAATGCTTTAAATGGTGGTAGGAAGTGCTGAGGGGATGAACGTTGAGTTGCATACTGAAATGTTTGACGAATACTTGATTTGGTTAGATTGTGATATAAATAGAAAATTATAAATCTTAATGAAAAGATGGGGAAAAAACCTGTTCTAATGATTTGTGTTGTAGCAGAGTCTGTTGTCTGAACCTGCCTTGTCCATGCTAACTCGGTTTAAGTAAAATTTAAATTATGCTGGCGTAATTCTCGTAATTTTATGAATTTTGCCTTACACTTCTTATGCGAAATCATGCCATTGTGCCACTTTGCATAGTTATGCATAGAATCGAAGTAAAATTTTAGAACGAATGCACAGAAATATCGGAAAGTGAGCAGCTCTTGTTTCCGTTGCTTTCATTTCTTTGTAATTCTTTTTATTGCAAAATTTGTTCATGGACCAGAAATTGACACAGCAATGCATTTTGCAATAAAATATACAGCTAAATGAGGGATTTAAATTTCAAATAATTACATGTTATTCTGTGTAGTTTATTCAAAATTTGCATTGCAGTCACTGCACAAAAACAAATTGCACACATTTAGTTCAATTATGGCAACTTTCCTTATGATTCTTCATCAACCATAACACATGGTATTTGCCTTTCATTGCCTTATCAAACTCTTGCTCCCCTCCCTTCGTCTGAAGAGTAAAGCAGGTCACAAGGATGTGAGGGAGCGTAGCTCTTATACTCAAAATTAACATGAAGGGGGTCATTACAACATTGGCTGTAAAAGCCGCTTACCGCCGTGTAGAAGACCGCCAATACACCGCCACGGCTGCGGAATTCCGCCACAGCTATTATGACACACATCTCGTAATCGCCGAAATTCAGACACCCACACAAGTCCGCCACACCAAAGGTCAGTGTTAACTGGTGAAAACAATTCCTCCACTGTCACGCCAACAGAAACATGCCCATGCTAGCACGAGCCACGAATCCACGCGGCGGTCTTTCAACCGTGGTATTCCATTGGCGGTACACACCACGGCGCTCAAAATACACACACATCTCCAAAACACCGCCACATTGGACAATTCCAAATACACACACCTGATAACCATACAAACACCACTCCCACACACCCAACACAATATAAAACACACACCCACATCACCCACAAACCCCTTCGACCAGAAATCTAGAGGAAGCCGAGAGACAGAGAGCACAGCAATTGAGAACCCCACCACACAGAGGCACACAACACCATCACCCATACAACATTCCACGCACAAAACACCACACACCACTACACATCACCACACACATCAACACATACACCACCCCACATATCACACACACCACCCATGTCACGCCAAAGACACTCTAGGTTTTCCGAGGAGGAGCTCAGGGTCATGGTGGAGTAAATCCTACGGGTAGAGCCACAGCTATTTGGCTCACAGGTGCAGCACACCTCCATAGCCAGGAAGATGGAGCTATGGCGCAGAATCATGGACAGGGTCAACGCTGTGGGAAAGCATCCAAGAAATCGGGAGGACATCAGGAAGAGGTGGAATGATCTACGGTGGAAGGTGCGTTCTGTGGTCTCCAGGCACAACATCGCGGTACAGCGGACTGGCGGCGGACCCCCACCTCCTCCCCTACAACTAACAACATGGGAGGAGCAAGTCTTGATCATCATGCATCCAGAGGGCCTCAGAGGAGTCGGTGGAGGAATGGACACTGGTAAGTCAAATCTTAACTATCATATCACCCACCCTACCTGCATGCTATCACACATCCCCACCCTCACCCCCTCCCCTATCACTCCAACTCCTCACTAATGTACTAATAACACAAACCACATATCCCAACACCAAGCCCTGCATGACACAACTAAGCATGGTCACCCCTCACTAAAGCATGCTCACTGCACATACCCATAACAATCCCCTAACCATCATCACACAAACTCACACACAGGAATGCTTGCACTGGGGTACACGCACACCCACCCTTTGCATACCATTACACACACACATGCAATAATCATGCTCTTATACCCCTGCAGGACCACTACGGAACGTCACCACACAGGAGGGTCCAGACATCTCCACTTCACCCACAGAAGAGGCCCATAGTGACGACAGCAGCTCTGGCCAACTGGATCCTGATTCCTGATGACCAGCCCGGACCATCGTGGGCCTCGGGACAGTCGGTTCCCCTTGCACAGGCACAGCCCAACACTGACCTTCCACCCTCTGGTAACACCAGCACAGCACCCACCCAGCGGGCCCATACCTCCGTCCACAGGACACGTCAATCAGCGGTGTGTCCACCACTACAGGGAACCCAGGCTAACCCACCACCCCAACAACAACAGGGACCTGGGGGCAGTGGTAGTGGGCACACGGTCCAGCGGACGGAGGCACAGGAACACAGGGGAACTGGGAGGGCTGCTGTGCGACAGGGGGCGGACAGGCCAAGGGAACCCACTCTCCACGAGTCCCTCTCCTCCATCATGGGAGCATACCACCACTCCCAGGAGACAATGGCGACGGTCCTGGCCAAGTTTCAGGAGACCCAGCGCCTGCAGGAGGAGCAGTATTTGGGGTTCAGGGAGGAGCTCAGAACCATCAGCTCCACCCTGGGCACCATCGTAGGGGTGCTGAAGGACATACAAAAGACCATGAGGGACACCGTGGCACTCCAAGGGGCCCCTGACACTAGCCTGGACGATGAACTGCCCACCACCTCCGCCGGTGCTAGTGGACAGGACGCCCCGCCACAGGATCACCACACCAGCACCCCACCCCCTGCAGACGGAGAACCACCCCGCAAGCGGTCCCTGAGATCCAGGAACAGGACAGAGCAAGATGGCAAGACCCCCGCCAGGAAATGAGACCACCCTGATTGTCCTCCCACTGTCCCACTTTGTTACCCTGTCCAGATTGGAACTGCCCCAGCTCCACTTCCTATGCCCATATGGGAGACGTGTGAGACGAATAGACTGGACTCTGCCATGGACATTCCTCCACCATCCCCCATCACCATTTTACAACCCCCTCCATTTTTGAGCACTTAAATAAACACCCTTATAGCACAAAACAATCTGGAGTCAGTCTGTGATTTGGTAAATTTGTATTATCAATGACAGTGTCAAAATGTGTTTTCAATTGTAATGCCAACATACCTATGTCACACATCACAAGTCCATGAAGGATGCAAGCAGATGACACAAGTTGGTAACCACACCTGTGAAACCGTAATGGAAAGGTACAACTCAGTTACCAAATACTGCTACTAAATGACAGACAGGATAGAGGTAGAAGTGTGAAAGTGAATGTAATAGTAAAAAAAATGTTCTCACCTCTGTGTCACTGGAAATATTGCTGTATGACTGACTCCCTGTTGTCTATGTCTTCTTCCTCAGCTTCCTCCTCATCACTGTCCACAGGCTCCACAGGCTCCACAGCTGCCACAACACCGCCATCTGTACCATCCTCCTGCAGAAAAGGCATCTGGCGTCGCAAAGCAAGATTGTGAAGCATCGAGCAGGCGATGATGATCTGGCACACCTTCTTTGGTGAGTAGAATAGGGAACCACCTGTCATATGGAGGCACCTGAACCTGGCCTTCAGGAGGTCGAAGGTGCGTTCGATCACCCTCCTAGTCCACCCATGGGCCTCATTGTAGCGTTCCTCTGCCCTGATCCTGGGATTCCTCACTGGGGTCAATAGCCATGACAGGTTGGGGTAACCAGAGTCCCCTAATAGCCACACACGGTGCCTCTGGAGTTGACCCATCACATACGGGATACTGCTATTCCGCAGGATGTAGGCGTCATGCACAGAGCCAGGGAACATAGCATTTACCTGGGAGATGTACTGGTCTGCCAAACATACCATCTGTACATTCATAGAATGATAACTCTTCCGGTTCCTGTACACCTGTTCACTCCTGCGGGGGGGGACCAGAGCTACATGGGTCCCATCAATAGCACCTATGATGTTGGGGATATATCCAAGGGCATAGAAGTCACCTTTCACTGTAGCCAAATCCTCCACCTGAGGGAAAACGATGTAGCTCCTTACGTGTTTCAGCAGGGAAGACAACACTCTGGACAACACGTTGGAAAACATAGGCTGGGACATCCCTGATGCCATGGCCACTGTTGTCTGAAAAGACCCACTTGCAAGGAAATGGAGCACTGATAGCACCTGCATGTCAGGGGGGATTCCTGTGGGATGGCGGAATGGTGACATCAGGTCTGGCTCCAACTGGGTACACAGTTCCTGGATTGTGGCACGGTCAAACTTGTAGGTGATGATTAAATGTCGCTCCTCCATTGTCAACAGGTCCACCAGCGCTCGGTACACCGGAGGATTCCGCCATCTCCTCACATGTCCCAGCTGACGGTGCCTAGGAAGGACAACAGCGACCACAGAGTCAACAAATTCCCAGGTATGTACCCACAGCTACACAGAACACAACACCAAATACAAAACTCTTCCTGTATGTGTGTTGAGTGTAGGCCTAGGTATGTGTGACGCAGTAGTAAATGAAGCCATGTGGGCCCCTGAAATGGCGTTTGCCTGACCTCTAAACTGGGACAATGGGATGTGAGGAATCTGCGCTGGCGTTGTACACCGTTGCGGTAGGCGGTCGTAGACAGCGGGGCAATGCTGCATTGGTTAACATTGGATCCTATGGGTCCCAGGAGCCAATGATGAAGTGCGCCGGCGGTGATGAGACTCACTGCCATGGACGCCACCGCCGCCACTGTCGTCACTGGTCCGGAGACCACCGCCAGAGTCAGTGGCCAGGAGGGCAGCACTGTAGTCACTGGTCCGGAGACCACCGCCAGAGTCAGTGCCCAGGAGGGCAGCACAATCGTCACTGGTCCGGAGACCACCGCCAGAGTCAGTGCCCAGGAGGGCAGCACAATCGTCACTGGTCCAGGGACTACCGCCAGAGTCAGTGCCCAAGAGGGCAGCACTGTAGTCACTGGTCCGGAGAGCAACGCCAGCGTCAATGCCCTGGAGGGCCCCGGCAGCACAGCCCGGCTGGGCAATGAGGGACCGTCATGCCACACACCAATGCACAGGTCAGACAGCAAAGGCAAGCACCGCTGAACAGGGCAAAGACCGCCATGTCCATGTACCGCTGAACAGGGACAAGACCGCCATGGTGAAGACCGCTGAACAGGGCAAAGCACCGCTGAACAGGTCAGAAACTGCAAAGTCAAGCACCGCTGAATAGGGCAAAGTCCGCCATTGCCATGCACCGCTGAACAAGGAAAAGACCGACATGGAGAAGACCGCTGAACAGGGCAAAGATCGACATGGCAAAGCACTGCTGGACAGGGAAAAGACCGCCAAATCAAGCATCGTTAGCCCATGTGCAGCTGGAACAGTGACGGAACAGGAACCGTCAAGGGGAGCCTGATGCAGTCTGGGCACCAGTCCCCCTCCAGAACCAGTGGAGACTGTTATCCACTTGAGAGACTGTGGCTTTGCACTCCCCAGGATAATGCAGTGGGCAAGCCACCCACTGTAGAGACTTGAGAGACTGTGGCTTTGCACTCCTCAGGATGGTACAGTGGGCAACCCACCCACTGTAGAGACTTGAGAGACTGTGGCTTTGCACTCCCCAGGATGTAACAGTGGGCAACCCACCCACTGTAGAGACTTGAGAGACTGTGGCTTTGCACTCCGCAGGATACATCAATGGGCATGGTGCCCCGTCGTGGTTCTGACGTGGTGCTGTAATCCGGCTGAGGTGCCCCCCCCCTTCCCTTCCCCCTGAGGTGCCTGTTGTATTTCTATCTGATGCCCCTGCAGTGTTCTCTCCGTTTGTGGACAGGTATCTAGTGTGGGCCTCGCCCATGCATTTTGGGCCCAGTGGTGCACGGACATTGATATGTGCATACCTGCACTACTTATCGTAATGTATAAATTCTGGAATGTGTATATATATCTGTATATATTAGCTTACTGTATTTTGATACATTACTGCTTTCCTTTTGTCTTTGCATTCTTCTGGGGGGGCGGGGGGTTGTTACTGTGCTGTTTGTCAATGCATTGGTGTGTGTGTTGTAGTGGGGGAGGGTCGGGGTGGGGATGTTGCGTGTGTGTCCCCCTGACTTTTGCCTCCCCCCTCCCCTATGTCGTAGGTGCAGTACTCACCGTTGTCTTCGGCGCCTACGTAGATGGTGATCGTAGAGGAGCAGAAAGACAAGCGCACGGAGTATTTGTAGTTTGGGCTCCATGGTGTCCTCCTTCTTGGAGTGTGTTAAGGTGAGCATTTTCCCATTGCAAAAGCTGTTTCCGCCGTGTTTTTATCCATTGTGAATCCACCCCGGCAAAGGTGGGGGATTGGCGGGTTGTGATACTGTGGGCGGTACATTGTCTTCCGCCTGTCTGTTGACGGTGACTGCCGCGCAGCTTGTCTGTACCGCCATGGCGGGCGGAGTGTTAAGGTGGCTGTATATGTTGGCGGTTTCCGCCACGGTCATAATTGCCTTTTTTTGTCCGCCAGCCTGTTTGCGGTATTACCGCACCTTTAACACCGTCCACCAGGGTTGTAATGACCACCAAAATGTTTACGAACTAATGCATAATAATGCAGCATAGAAAATGTATTAATGTGCTATTGCTAAACATGCGCTTGAAATGTGCCCACGTGGAGTGGCTCCCAATGTATACAATGATTAATGAAGCTGACTAATAATGAGATAATGGTACATTAATGTATGATTTTGCACTAATATTAAGAGTTATATGTTAAAGTTTTGCTAATAAATCATTAGGCCTTAGTTGGCATGAGTCAAGGCCTAGCTTGCCGGTTTCATATTAAATGTGTTTTTCTAACGTGCAGTGTGCTGACTTGCTGAAGGACCTGTACTCGTGCTTTTCCAAAGCTAAAAGATGAGTGTAAACGTAGTAGATACATTCTCATGAAATTCGACTTGCTCAAGGAAACATTTTTGCTGAATGCAACAGTGTAAACTCGTTACGGGTACAAGGTCGCCTAAACCGGTACAGACAATGGAACTACTGACTGAGCATGTGAGAGGACCACGAGAGTATGAAATCATATCAGACATTCTACCCGCTGGAGACGTCAATCGCAAGAACCAATAAACTGCGTGAGAACTGTTAAGGGGTGACAAATTTGATAGTACCACTGGAAACCCATTGGATGGAGATAGTGGGGTGCCAACCCTACCCAATTAGAAATGAGGGGACTGTACAACAGAAAAGGGATAAAAACCTTTGACACGAGGAGCCATTAGGAGATGCCTTTGTGAACTTTTGCTATGACCCAGACACTTTATCACTCTACCTAGAGACACTGCTGTTTGGTTCTTCAAACCATCCTCGCCCTTATCTTGCCTGTTCTATACTTCTCCTCCTTATGGGGGAAGTGTCCCTACTTACCCCGTCTTGCTGAAATTTGCTTAGCTGCCTTGCAGATGGCGAATCAACTGATGTCCTGAGGACGAAGACTGACTCTGTATGCTGACCCATTACGGGGGGTAACTATATGATGATGAAATTGTAATTGTCTGTTTGCCTTTCCTTTCTAGGTACCAACTACTTCTTTTTGACAGAGACCATAGATAGATGTTTTCCAAATTTGTGTTACTAAGTTGTTTTGCATGAAACCCAACATGCCAATGCTAATTCGAGGTTAGTCAAGGGTTTCACTAAACTGACGCAAATAGACAAATGACTGAATCAATGCTTTGTTGAATGATGCACTAATGATACTCTGTTAAGGTTAATCTATGTTGACGTTGTGCTATGTTCTAATGTTCGTGATCTTTGCTTTGATGAAATCTTATTTGAGTTGCCATATTATGACAATGCTGATGTGTTTCATGGTTTTGAGACTAATAAACTTACTAGTAGAATTGTAATCAATAGGGAATAAACATCATAAAATCATACTAAACTGGTGTGGTTATTCATGACTGAAAGGTCATGGTGGTTTCCGAGTTTTATTGCTAACGTTATTGACTTGTTGATTGACATGTTGATTAGTTATCACGTCCTAAGGTGTCTTCAATCAGGGTCAAAAGAATCATTGGCCTAAAACGAGTCCCAGAGTGAATAAATTAACTAGATTAGGACGCGTTAACAGATGCACAATGTCCACTTAGTGAAGCAGTTTACATGAGTCCTCTCTCTTTCTCTAACCTCTGTCTTTCTACCTCCAGATGTGCTGCAGTCAAACTTCTGTAGACCTCACACAAAGGCATGTTCTATATGGAAGTGATCAGATCTTCTTGATCCCACCACTTCAACCTCTACCTTTCCATGGGTTTTCCTCAGTCATATAAATCCCACACTTTGACCCACCATTCCCGCCAACATAGGAGTTCAAAGTGGACACTGTTCTGCAAAGTCCAGAAATAGATCACAAACAGTAATGGTTGTGAAGTGGTAACTCACAGTTACCAGCTTCCCACAATGATAAATATGCACCCCTAACTCTCACACTGCTAGCATCCCTCACACAGCTCAGTACATCGTCAGAGCTAAGAACATCACCCTGATCTCCCACTCATGACAGCAAAACACTTTCAATGTTTGTACAATCCTGTTGACAACACCTTTTCGACCACATGGTCCCGTACAGTGTAATTGGCTACATGCCCGGGAAGACGCTTTAGCACCCTACATACGGTATGAAGGGCAATATAAATGTTTGAATACAAAATACAAATTCTCTTGCTTTTGTTTTACTGTTAGCTTCCACGTTCCACTCCATACCACACCACCTGATTTTCTGCACTAACTGAAAGATCAATTCGCTCCCATAGACCTGTCAAACACACTGTTGCACTGTATATATGTTTGGACTTCAATTTTGCTCTGTATCACACATGTTGTACGCCTAGAACACAGGGGGAAAAGGGAATTGGCAATGACACATGCCACTGTAGAGCACCCTCTTTTTGACCTGGAATTAATCTGTCTCATTCATTTGAGTTTTGAAGAATAAACAACATTTACTGTCACACCTTATATAAAATACTGTGTATATTATAGATTTAAGAGTTGAGTACCATTCTGAGTTATGTGTGCTTGTCAATATGAATGATTCACCTGCATCAAATAATGTGGAATGTTAGTCTAAGTCTAACCCTACAGTGTGAAAATATAGGCATGCAGAACCTTATCCTTTAACTACCTTGAGCAATATTAAATACAACTAACAATACTTTCAGAAAACCACATCAAGAATGTGACTCAAAGTCTTCAGAAGGAATGGGAGATTGTAACTCCACAGGTTAAAACATAAAATATTCCAGTAAAATTCATTATGAAACAATACTGTCTTTAAAGAAATGTCCTAGTCCATAAATCACGGATGGTGGCACTGCAACAACAATCAGTTCCACTGAAGTATTCAGCTGATACATTGAAAAGATTACAACATTATTCAGTCTGTAAACTGATTGAGACACTAGCTGGTGAAAAAAGGCCATTGGGAAGCAAGGTTCTCCAGTGTAAACACATTGATATACTAGAGTTCCAAGATGGCCACTGCTGAAATGCTGGAAAATGCCTACTCTGCGGTTTCAGGCTTAACTACCACCAGCGCTCAGGTGGTGAGACACCATCACAAAACTCACCCTCAGAGGTTGACAGATTCTTTGGACTTGGTGACGGAGGCAGTAGTCAAAATCATACGATCACAAACCAATTGCATTATACCATTAACAATACTAAACAACATAACAATTCAACACTAAATCAAAACTCCAAACTGAATAAAGTTTCAAAGCTTTTTTTCAATCCCAAAATCAATGTCTCATAAATGGTGCACAAAACTAAGTTATAAACATACATGAAAGTAATAGCCTGCCCAATACGTCTGAAAAGATTCAATCTACTAAACATCAATACTGTTAGACACTCCAAAAGAATAATATAGATTAGCAACAATACAACATGCACATGATTATTAACATTCAAAGCAGATGTTGGTGACATCAGTAAATCATCAGAATACAGTTTTAACAATCAATGTCAGAGCTGGGCCATTCCTAACACTAACCAGAATTGGGACTTGCACATGTAGGAACGGGCTAATACATGCAAGCAAATGCAAAATTAAAGAAAGACAAAAATAATTTGGAAAACACCTAACAAGGGCAATGAACTCTAAAAATATGCTGGTGTAAATGTCTAAGCTAAAAGGAAACAAGAAACCACATTCAGTTATACCCCCCTCTCTTAATCGGCAGCAGACAGAATGATTCCACAGGAACGGTCACCTTCTTCCAATGTCATTTGCCAGCAGCATCGGGATGGTGCAGAACACAATTTGCACATAGGATTAATCAGCAGTTTAGAATTAGTTGGACATATTAGTTCTGAACCAAATAACAAAATAGGGCAGTTAAGATTAGGACGAGGAAACTCACTGGGAAACGCAGAGAAGAGATGTGTGAGAGCAGACTTAAACAAGAATAGACAAACTCCAACAGAGTTCTAAAGAGTACTAAGCAGGGGAGAAGACTGACATCAGTTCCAAAGTTCTTCACCAATTAAAATAACCCAAAATTTATTTGATTGGTCCTTCAGGTGGGCACACTGTGGGTGTCAATTTCAGCATCCAATCATTGCAGATGGCACCACCAATTTTTGATACTTGTAAGAATCTTCTAAGCAATAATCCATTGTTCATACTGTGACTACATGCAATTCAACCAAAATATCACATTTGCTACTTACAGTTCCTTTCACACAATCCACAATAAACTAAACTAATATTCTTTCACATGAGCACTGTGATTTCCTGTCTGATTCAACAGCTAGAACAAATACTGTTACATTAACTACAATTTGAAACATGCTCTTCTCCTGCAATACATTTGAATATTCACCATTAAGTTAGCAACCTAGGAAAATAAATCAGGTCAGAAGGGGCAGAATGAGCAAATAATTTTCCATTTGTGCAGCAAAAAGAATTTTGGGCCAGATGTAGGAAAAATCCAATTTGCGAGTTGCAAATTGCGAGTCATTCCGACTCGCAATTTGCAACTCGCAAATTGGTATGCAGAACGGTGTCTCAGACACCGTCTGCAACTCGCTATGGGGTCGCAATGACCCACCTCATGAATATTCATGAGGTGTGTCGCTAATTGCGGCCCCATAGCGAGTCTAGGCACTCGCAAACATGGAGGCCTGCTGTCGTCAGCAGACCTCCATGTTCGTGACTGCTTTCAATAAAGCAGTTTTTTTTTTTTAAGTGTAGCCCGTTTTCCTTAAAGGAAAACGAGCTGCACTTAAAAAAAAAAAAAAAAACCTTTAGTTTCGTTTTTTTTTCAGGGCAGGCAGTGGTCCCTTGGACCACTACTTGCCCTGAAAAAAATGTTTTGGGTCCATTCACAAACTGGAAGTGGGTTACCATCCACTTGAAGTGGATGGTAACTGCGATACCCTTTGCGACCGCATATGCGGTCGCAAATGGTATTGCATTCCACTCGGAATCGCAAATAGGAAGGGAACACCCCTTCCTATTTGCGATTCTGAAATGCATATTGCGAGTCGGTCCCGACTCGCAATATGCATTTCTGCATAGCAAGGAGGCATTTGCGCCTCGCAAACGGCGATTTTCGCCGTTTGCGAGGCGGAAATCCTTTGCTACATCTGGCCCTTTCTTCTTTAGGCCTAACCAAGTTAAAGAAGCCTTAATACACATTAATACGTTGAACACATTAATAAAACTATTGTGCTCCTTACAATTCAAATCAAATACGCAAAGCAAATGATTTCATTGCAAACACTATTTATGACATGTTAGAGCAATTTTGAACTTATATTTATTTTTCTTTGCATGTTAGTGGAATTGATTTAATTCAATACAAGTGTGTTAATACATATTCATTTAATATTCATAATGCAGTTTTATTTCTACTATTTCTTCTTGAAACCAATCCTTCCAGGTTAATATCTATTAATAATTCACTAAAATACGAATGTATTTTAAAGGTGATGTCAAAATACAGATGGTAGGCACAAATGTCCACCACCGTTTAAATGTACACATTTTATTTTCTATGTTATTTTCTCGGTTAGGCCTTTGAAACTACAGATTTATTAGCTGCCATATGCTACTTCTATGCCATTCATTTATTAATAAAACTTGCTCTCTGTCAATCCCTCCTCTAACAGCAATCTATGTTGTCACAAAAGAACTATTGTCATTTACAATGAGACAAGTCAAAACCTTCTAGTGTGATAACACATTAGTCTAGGTTTGCAATAATTGTCTATTCTTTTCATTGTCTGATAACATCTGTTTCTCATGTTCTCCATTTTCCTTTCTTCCCTCCTCTGGTCATTCTTTGCTCTTTGCTTTCTCAAAAATTGAATGCCTTGTAAAATCCAAGTCCACAAATTATGCAAACTGTCACAGTCAATAAAGGTTAAAGGATCATCTTCACAAAACCATTTCCCAAGTTTCCAAACCAAGATCCCACCTTAGAAAACCCATCATCTACTGTCTCCCAAACATTTGTCTCTTTTAGCTCACTTAGTCATTTTTCAGACTTGTCAGAATAGATACGTATCTCCTTATCTCCCTGCTGTTATTGAGCATGTCATTGCACTCCCAAATAGCATGTACCATACCAGCCTTTCAGCAATTTGTAATAAGCATTCTTACCACAGATGTAATAGACACCAGGTACAGCAGGATCTTGTCCATTTAGCATAAAATCCCATATATATATGCATTCATTTGTCCCTACAAACTTATTGTCAGTTTTTGATTGCGGCCTATATATACAAAGCTTTCCTGCATGTTGCCAATCTAAAGCTAAGTGTCCCTGTGTATCAGGCATGTTGTGAAATGATTTCTTCCTAGAAACTATTCCCTTGTCTATCCTTTCTTTCATTGCTT
The DNA here is from genome assembly GCF_031143425.1 of Pleurodeles waltl. Taxonomy (NCBI): domain Eukaryota; kingdom Metazoa; phylum Chordata; class Amphibia; order Caudata; family Salamandridae; genus Pleurodeles; species Pleurodeles waltl. The sequence goes on from NC_090449.1 coordinate 306,796,980, forward strand.
TTCTTCTGTCATTTACCTGATTAATTAACTCTTTTTCTACTTGTGTGAAAATCCCTGTCAAGTTATTCCTCCTACTATGTCAAGTTAATCCTCCTACTACATGTATGTTTCTAGCGTTTACAATGCTGCTCAAATGCTGGTTAATGGGAACAAAAGAGAAAACTCCGTTGTAGTTTGAATAAAAATACTGAGGGGGTGATTTTAACCTTGGCGGACGGCGGAGGCCGTCCGCCAAGGTACTGCCGTGAAATGACCGCACCGCGGTCAAAAGACCGCGGCGGCCATTTAAACATTTCCGCTGGGCCGGCGGGCGCTCTCCGAAAGAGCGCCCACCGGCCCAGCAGAAATGCCCCTGCAACGAGGACGCCGGCTCAGAATTGAGCCGGCGTAGTTGCAGGGGTGCGACGGGTGCAGTTGCACCCGTCGTGTATTTCAGTGTCTGCAAAGCAGACACTGAAATACTCTGCGGGGCCCTCTTACGGGGGCCCCTGCAGTGCCCATGCCATTGGCATGGGCACTGCAGGGGCCCCCAGGGGCCCCGCGGCACCCCCTACCGCCATCCTGTTCATGGCGGGTTTCCCGCCATGAACAGGATGGCGATAGGGGGTGTCTGAATCCCCATGGCGGCGGAGCACGCTCCGCCGCCATGGAGGATTCAATGGGGCAGCGGTAAACCGGCGGGAGACCGCCGGTTTACCCTTTCTGACCGCGGCTGAACCGCCGCGGTCAGAATGCCCTCGGGAGCACCGCCAGCCTGTTGGCGCTGCTCCCGTGGTCGGTGACCCTGGCGGTCACCGGCCGCCAGGGTCAGAATGACCCCCTGAATGTAATCCTGGTTGTACAAATGTGTTAATAATAGACTGCAACTAATCCCATAAGTTAGTGGTAAGCTGTGATAAGTGAGCCCTTCCTGCACTGATGAAGGACACTCATAACAGTCACTAAATTCAAGCTCAATGGTAAACTGTGATAAGTGAGCCCTTCCTGCACTGATGATGTACACTCATAACAATCACTCAACTCATCGTGTCCACATAGTAATTCAGTAAGCTATACTATAAATTGGAAGATAACTGTCCCTTCATGTCATCTAAATGAAGCAATTCCTGAACCTTATAAAATTTAACCTGCTTTGATGTTGTCATTCTCAGCACTGGAGTTGTTGTACTTTGCACCTCTCCCTTCATTGAAACACTCATTCCTGCAATCTATAAAATGCATGCAATAATACATATTATCATCAAAATAATACACACATACTTACACCTACTTTGTTTTAAAATTTCTTTAAAAGTCTCTTTGCACTATTTACAGCACTTCTTGATCTTCAAAAAACTTCTTGGGCTCAGCGAAAAGTCATCAAAAATCAGTTCAAATGTTCGTTTTCAAAAGAATACAGGCCCTCATTCTGACTTTGGCGGGCGTAGGTCGCTGCCTGCCAAAATCTGGCTGCCGAAAGACCGCTCCGCGGTCAAAAGACCGCGGCGACCATTTCTACTTTCCCGCTGGGCCGGCGGGCTCCCTCCAAAAGAGCGCCCGCCGGCCCAGCGGGAAAGCCCCTGCAACATTGAAGCCGGCTCCGAATGGAGCCGGCGGTGTTGAAGGGGTGCGATGGGTGCAGTTGCACCCGTCGCGATTTTCACTGTCTGCAAAGCAGACAGTGAAAATCCTGCTGGGGATTCCCAGGGGCCCCACGACACCCGTTCCCGCCATCCTGTTTCTGGCGGTGAAAACCACCAGAAACAGGCTGGCGGGAAGGGGGTTGGAATCCCCATGGCGGTGCTGCAAGCAGCGCCGCCATGGAGGATTCCCCCAGCCGGGGGAAATCCGGCGGGAAACCGCCAGACCCGGCTGGGAGACCTCAGCTTTACAGATGCGGTCAGAATGCCATGTGAAGCACCGCCAGCCTGTTGGCGGTGCTTCCGGCATCCTCCACCCTGGCGGTCATAGACCGCCAGGGTTGGAATGAGGGCCACAGTCTGTTGATCGCTAATGATTATTTCCAGAGTGTAATGTCCTTGTTGTTTAAATTGACGAGGTTATTTCAATGCTCAGTTTAAATGCAATTTCAAGTTCCAGTATGTTCCGCTGAATTTTCACGGTTAAAAAAAGGCCATAATCTTGTTCTCCCATTCATTTTGGCAAGATAGATCCATTCAGGTGAAAAGTACCTGCGACTTGGCACTCTTTTTCTATTCGTTCTCCTTATAGCACACTCTTCATCTTCACTTTGATTTGACTCTCCTAATGCTTCAGTTACTGTTGGGAGTGTATCAGCAACCACTTCATGTGCAGCTGCAGGACATTTGTCTCCTTTCACAGTTCTCTTTCCAGGTGCAACTGCTTTCACAACATTTGCTGCACTGGCAGGAAGCAGTTGATTTTGACTTTGCTCTCTTGCACTCTTGCCTGTTTTCAGGCTGCATGCACCTTTGTCTGTGCTTTTATCTGTGCCTTTTGTTCTGTGTGCAGACCGCTTGTGGCTTAACTGCTGTGCACGTTTTCTGCTTCAGCCACAGATTTTCATCCGCACAGCTTGGTCAAGTCAAAGCCCTTCTTCATCAGCATTTGCTCTTGCTGGATAAGACTCTGTGTTTTCAAGAGGACACAGAACTTTGCATGTGTGGCTTCCATGTACCCAGTTTGGAAGACCAGCACACTTCACAGCTGTCGTCGTCACCAAAATGACTTGAAATGGACCTTTCCACCTTGGTTCCAGGCAAGTCTTCCTCAAATGTTTCTTAGCTAGCACCCCCTCCCCAGTCTTCAGGCTGTGGCACTGTTCTTAAGCTGGTTCAACTGTTGCTGCTTTAACCTGATGAGACGAAGTGCGAACCACATCAGCCAAACCTTTGCAATAATCCAGCACTAAGTCATCTGTTATGTTCACACATGCAGTTGCAGGTATTGCTGTTAGTCTCATTGCACGACCCACCAAGATTTCGTGGGGAGACAGTCCTGTCTTCCTGTCAGTGGTGCTATACATCCTCATCAGGACAAGTGTCAATGCATCAGGCCATTTCAACGTTGTAGAGGCACCAATCTTTATCAATCAAGCTTTCAGTGTTCCATTCATTTGCTTCACCAATCCAGATGCCTCTGGCCTGTTATTGCAATCCAATTTTGCTCAATGTTCAGTGCTGCACACACCAACTTTATGATTTAATTATTAAAATGAGTTCCTCAATCTGATTTCAAAGAAGTTGTGAACCTATACCTAGGTATTAGTTCCCAGAACAGCATCTTAGCTACAGTGAGACTATCATTCCTACTTGTTGGATAAGCCTCAGTCCACTTAGAAAACGTACACATGATGACCAACACATACTGCAATCCATTGCAGTTAGACTTTTCATCCTTGGCGTGGTCTCCCTTAACTTTTTGCCTCTGTTCCCCAGGTTGTTGATGTGTGCTGGTTTCTAATTTTGCTGTTTTTGTTAATCTGGCACTTTACCACTGCTAACCAGTGCTAAAGTGCAAGTGCTCCTTTACAAAATGTGTATGTAATTGGCTTATCCATGATTGGCATATTTGGTTTACTAGTAAGTCCCTAGTAAAGTGCACTAGAGGTGCCAGGGCCTGTAAATCAAATGCTACTAGCGGGCCTGCAGCACTGGTTGTGCCACCCACATAAGTAGCTCTGTAATCATGTCTCAGACCTGCTACTGCAGTGTCTGTGTGTGCAGTTTTAACTGTAAATTCGACTTGGCAAGTGTACCCACTTGCCAGGCCTCAACCCTCCCTTTTCTTACATGTCGGACACCCCTAAGGTAGGCCCTAGGTAGCCCCAAGGGCAGGGTGCAGTGTATGGTTAAGGTAGGACATATAGGGGGTGATTCCGACCCTGGCGGTCATGGACCGCCAGGGCCGGGGTTGGAGGATGCACCGCCAACAGGCTGGCGGTGCATCAAGGGCAATTCTGACCGCGGCGGTAAAGCCGCGGTCAGAAAAGGGAAACCAGCGGTTTCCCTCCGGTTTTCCCCTGCCCCTGTGAATCCTCCACGGCGGCGCTGCAAGCAGCGCCGCCATGGGGATTCCGACCCCCTTCCCGCCAGGCTGGTTCTGGCAGTTTTCACCGCCAGAACCAGGCTGGCTGGAACGGGTGTCGTGGGGCCCCTGGGGGCCCCTGCAGTGCCCATGCCAATGGCATGGGCACTGCAGGGGCCCCCTAACAGGGCCCCACATTGATTTTCAGTGTCTGCCTAGCAGACACTGAAAATCGCGACGGGTGCAACTGCACCCGTCGCACACCAGCAACTCCGCCGGCTCCATTTGGAGCCGGCTTCCTCGTTGCTGGTGCTTTCCCGCTGGGCGGGCGGCCTTTTGGCGGTCGCCCACCAGCCCAGCGGGAAAGTCAGAATGACCGCCGCGGTCTTTTGACCGCAGTACGGTCTTCTAGCGGTTCCCGCCAGGCGGGCGGCTTCCGCCGCCGGCGGGGGTCAGATTGACCCCCATAATGATGTGCTTTATATGTCCCAGTGAAATATTGCTAAATTCGTTTTTCACTGCTGCAAGGCCTGTCCCTCTCATAGGTTAACATGGGGGCTACCTTTAAATCTGATTAAAGTATAGATTCTCTTTGGGAGCGGATGTTTAAAAATACATCTTTTAGTAAAGTTGATTTTAAGATTGTGGCGGTCATTCTGACCCTGGCGGTAAAAGGCTCCTACCGCCGGTCAGAAGACCGCCATCATACCGCCGCGGCCACGGTAAACAGCCACGGTCATTCTGACCCACAACTGCCAACCCGCCAAAAACCTGACATCCACGGAAGGCCGCCTCATCAGCGGTCAGCGATAAACTGGAGATGACCAAACCTCCACCGTCACGCCAACACAAACACGCCCATGCCATTACGACCCACGAATCCACGCGGCGGTCTTTCAACCGCGGTATTCCATTGGCGGTACACACCGCTGCACTCAAAATACACACACATCTCCAAAACACAGCCACATTGGACAATTCAAAATACATGCACCTGATACACATATACACAACACTCCCACACACCCATCACCATATAAAACACACACCCACATCACCCACAAACCCCCACAAATCGAAATTCAGAGACAAGGCGCAATACACAGAGAGAGAGCACAACACACACAGCAAACCAACATCATCACCCACACCACATCTACGCACACATCACCACACACCACCACTCACATCACCACAAACAGCACCCCACACCTCATCCACACCACCCCATGGCACCTCAAAGACACCCCAGGTTCTCGGACCAAGAACTCAGGGTCATGGTGGAGGAAATAATAGGGGTAGAGCCCCAGCTCTTCGGCACACAGGTGCAGCACACCACAATAGCCAGGAAGGCGGAGCTATGGCAAAGGATCGTCGACAGGGTCAACGCTGTGGGACAGCATCCCAGAAATCGGGAAGACATCCGAAAGCGCTGGAACGACCTACGGGGGAAGGTGCGGTCGATGGTGTCAAGACACAACATAGCTGTGCAGAAGACTGGCGGCGGACCCCCAACCACTCCACCCGAATTCACAGCATGGGAGCAAGAGGTCTTGAACATCCTGCATCCTGCGGGCCTCGCTGGAGTAGCCGGAGGAATGGACTCTGGTAAGTTTCATCTCAACTACTTCACCCCCCCACCCCCCAACCACCAGCATGCCAACCCACACCCCCACCCTCACCCCCAACACACATCCTCCCTGCCAATGTCTCACCAGCACAACCCACCCAACCCAACACCAATCCCTGAATGCCAACACAAACCATGGACACCCATCACCTAAGCATGACCACTGCACATACCCATCCCCCCCCCACAAACCACCCTCACAACTCCTCCCACAAGGGAATGCCAGCACTGGGGGACAAGGGCACCCACAAATCGGACGCCATGGCACACACAGAAGCAATAACCATACTCTTTTACCCCTGCAGGGCCCGAACGCCAACAAACCGGCCAGGAGGGTCCAGATCTGTCCATCCCACCCCCAGAACAGGCCCCCAGTGATGACAGCAGCTCTGTCGACCTAGAACCTGATGACCAGCCCGGACCATCGGAGACCTCTGGACAGTCGGTTCCCCACACAGACACAGGCCACAGCAGACCCAACCCCCTCTGGGAATACCAGCACAGCTCCCACCCAGCGGGCCCATGCCTCTGTCTCCAGGACAGGTCAAGCAGCGGTGTGTCTACCACTACAGGGCACCCAGGGTAACCCACCACCCCAACAACAACAGGGACCTGGGGGCAGTGGTAGTGGGCACACCGTCCAGGGGACAGAGGCCCAGGGAAACAGGGGAACTGGGAGGGCTGCTGTGTGACAGGGGGGGGACAGGCCCAGGGAACCGACTCCCCAAGAGGCCCTCACCACCATCATGGGAGCATACCACCACTCCCAGGAGACGATGGCGACGGTACTGGCCAGGTTCCAGGAGATCCAGGCACAGCAGGAGGAACGGTACATGGGGTTCAGAGACGAACTCAGGAACATTGGTTCCGCAATGGGGACCATCGTCCTGGCCCTCAACCAGATAGTCACCACATTGCGGGACCATGTGGCACCACAAAGGGCCCCTGTCACTAGCCAGGACCAGGAACAGCCTACCACCTCCGCCGGCGCTAGAGGACAGGAGGCCCCACACAACGACAGGCCACCAGAACCCCACCTCCTGCTGAAGATCAACCACCCCGCAAGCGGAACCTGAGATCACACAAGAAGACAGAGTAGGATGTCAAGACCCCCGCCAGCATAAGATACCCCCTGATGTCATCCCACTGTCCCACATCGTCACCCTGTCAAACCTTAAACAGCTCCTGCTCCATCCTTCCCCAGGCATATGGACAATGCACCTGTGAGACTGAGAACTGGACTCTGTCATGGACATTACTCCACCCCCACCCATCACCGTTTTACTATCATGGACCTATATGTAGCACTTAAAATAAATCACTAATTGCACTTCAAAAATCAGGAGTCTGCTTGTATTCTTATCAAATGTATTACACATAACGGTGCAATAATGTTCAGTTACATTGTGATGACAACATACCAATGTCAATAAGCATTAGTCCATGGGCAAACAAAGCAGAAGTCACGCAGCGGGTCATACAGCTCTGAAAAGGGAAGGGAAAGTCAAAAATCAGTGAAAAGGAACTGGGGGGAAACACAGAAAGTAGAGATGCAGGAGGCCAGAAGTAAATGTAAAATGGCGTGGGTGATTCTTACCTGTGTGCTACTGAAAATACTGTTGTATAACTGTGTCCCTGTTGTCCGTGTCGTCTTCCTCCTCTTCACTCTCCACAGGCTCCACAGCTGCTACAACACCACCATCTGGACCATCCTCCTGCAGGAAAGGCACCTGGCGTCGCAATGCAAGATTGTGAAGCATACAGCAGGCCACGATGATATGACACACCTTCTTTGGTGAGTACATTAGGGATCCACCTGTCATATGCAGGCACCTAAACCTGGCCTTCAGGACCCCGAAGGTCCGTTCTATAATCCTCCTAGTTCGCCCATGGTCCTCATTGTACCGTTCCTCTGCCCTGGTCCGGAGATTCCTCACTGGGGTCAATAGCCAAGGCAGGTTGGGGTAACCTGAGTCACCTATTAGCCACACACGGTGTCTCTGTAGCTGTTCCATCACATAAGGGATGCTGCTATTTCGCATGACATACGCGTCATGCACTGACCCAGGGAACTTGGCATTTACATGGGAGATGTACTGGTCAGCCAAACAGACCACCTGGACATTCATCGAATGATAACTTTTTCTATTTCTGTACACCTGCTCATTGTCTTTTGGGGGGACTAAAGCCACATGGGTCCCATCAATGGCACCAATGATGTTGGGGATATGTCCAAGGGCATAGAAATCACCCTTCACAGTGGCCAAATCACCCTCCTCAGGGAAAACAATGTATCTCCGCATGCATTTCATCAGGGCAGACAACACTCTGGAGAAAACCTTAGAAAACATAGGCTGAGACATCCCTGATGACATGGCCACTGTTGTCTGAAAAGACCCACTTGCCAAAAAATGGAGTACTGACAGAACCTGCACCAGAGGGGGAATTCCTGTGGGTTGGCAGATGGGGGACATCATGTCTGGCTCCAGCTGGGCACACAGTTCATGTATAGTGGCTCGGTCAAGTCGGTATCGAAGTATAATGTGTCGTTCTTCCATTGTCGACAGGTCCACCAGCGGTCGGTACACGGGAGGATTCATCCTTCTCCTCGCAAGTCCCAGCGAACGATGCCTAGGAAGGAGAACATGGAGTACAGAGTCAAGCAACCCACAGGTACGTTCACACAGCTTGCACAGTACACGAATCGCTATGCAGTGAAAGGCTTGTATGAGTGGCAATGCAAGGCCTAGGCCTGTGTGACGCAGTAGGGATTAAGCCATGTGGTCCCTTGTAATGGCGGCTGCCTGACCTGAGAAGTGTGACAGTGGGATGTGAGGTCAACGCGCTGGCGTGGCACACCGTGGCGGTAGGCGGGTGAAGACCGCAGTGCGAAGGCGCATTGGTTAACATTGAACCCTATGGGTTTCAGTAGCCAATGACGATGTGCGCCGGCGGGCGCGGTACGCACCGCCGCGGGCGTGACCGCCATTTTCTATCTGCTTAATCACTCGAGACCTGATCATCCACAGGAGAGGACCTATACTGCAAGTGCTGCTGTGACCTCGGTCTGGAAGAGACAATGGCTGCTGCGACTGGGGAAAGGGCCCCTGCCTTCACTTCAGAAGAGTTGGAGAAACTTGTGGATGGGGTCCTGCCCCAGTATGCGCTACTCTACGGTCCTCCAGACCAACAGGTAAGTACACTGGGTGCACGTTGAATGGCCTATGGCTGGGTTGTGTATGGTGGATGTAAGATGGTGGGGTGGGGAGCGAATGAGGAGTGCAAGGCACGACAGATGAGAGCATGTGCCACATGGCAAGGTTGGGGAGGGGGGGCAATCACATCTAACATGCAGAAAAATGATGAAATTTCCTTTCCCACCCTGTACATGTCAAATAGGTCAGCGCCCATCAGAAACTCGACATTTGGCGTGCCATCGCCAAGGAAGTCCGGGCCCTGGGGGTCCACAACAGACGGGGCACCCACTGCCGAAAGAGGTGGGAGGACATCCGCCGCGGGACCAGGAAGACCGCTGAGTCACTGCTGGGGATGGCCTCCCAACGTAGGAGGGGTGCCAGTCGTACCTTGACCCCCCTGATGTCCCGGATCCTGGAGGTGGCCTACCCCGATTTGGATGGGCGCGTGAGGACATCACAGCAGACACAAGGGGGTGAGTACCAGCACATTCTGCTATCTTTACGCGCAGTGGAGGTGTCTGGGTGGGGGAGGAGGGCTGTGGGTGACATTAGGCCAGGGCGCTTTCTGTAGTATAGTCCCCTCCTTTAGGCATGGCCCTGTGCCCCCGCCCCCGACCTCTGTAGGGTGGCAAGTACAGCAATCCATGGTCCAGCATCACCCATGTGTGCATTTGTTGTCCATAGACCTGTAGGCCTAGTCACAAGTACTGAGTAGTGTACCCCGATTGCGCGGCGTAGTGCTGGAGGCTCCTGTGTCTGTCCTCTCCGACAACGGTGTTGACAATGCATGCACTCAACCTGTCTTTATTTCTCCCCCCACCCTTTTTCTTTATCTTCTTGTGCATGTGTGCATTAGCATCATCAGGCGGAGGAGAATTGGCATCGGAGCACGAGGGAGCTGCAACTCACAAGGCCCCGGTGGGCCATGCTACAGACACCGAGGTCACCAGTGATACGGAGGGCGAGGGGAGCTCCACAACGGGGACCCGTGGTGACACCAGCGACACCGACACGTCCTCGGAAGGGAGCTCCCTAGCGGTGGCGGCAACATCCGTGCCCCCCGCCTCAACAGGTACAGCCGCCACCCAGCGCACCAGCTCCGCCCTCCCAGCAGCCCCTCAGCCTTCGCTCCGTGCCCGCTCGCCCAAGAAGGCGGGCATCTCCTTCGCCCCAGGCACCTCAGGCCCTGCCCCAGTTACCCCTGCTGCCCTCAGTGAGGAGGTCATTGACCTCCTACAGACCATCATTGTTGGGCAGTCTACCCTTTTGAATGCCATCCAGGGGGTAGAGAGGGAGGTGCATCGGAGCAATGCATACCTGGAGGGCATTCATTCGGGTCAGGCTGCCCATCAACAATCGTTCAATGCTCTGGCCTCAGCACTGACGGCAGCCATTGTCCCTGTTTCCAGCCTCCCTCTTCTAACTGCCTCCACCCTCTCCCAGTCTCCTGTTCCTCAGCCTATCCCATCCACACCATCAGACCAGCCTGCACACACCTCAACACCCAAGGGCAGCTCATTCAGACATGAGCACCACAGATCCCACAAGCATTCACCCAAGCAACATCCAGATGCAGACATGGCAACAGTCACTACCACCTCTGTGTCCCCTTCCTCCATGTCTCCCTCCTCCCTCCCTGTGACGTCTCCACTCACACCTGCATGCACACCACCATCAGCCAGTACTTCCATCACCACCACACCCTCCAGTACAGTCCGCACACGAGCAGTCACCACCCCCACTGCCATTTACACGTCCCCTGTGTCCTCTCCCACTGTGTCTGTCACCCCCTCTTCCAAAACACACAAACGCAGGCAGCCACCCACCCAACAGCCAACCACCTCACAACAGCCTACGTCACAAGCACCGGCACCCAAAGACAGCACACCTGACTCTCCTACAACCACATCCTCTTCCTCCACTCCCATAACCACTACACCTACCCGTCCTTGTCATTCCAAATTGATTTTCCTTTCCAACCTTGACCTCTTTCCAAGCACTGACCCACCCCCTCCATCTGGTAAGAGTCCTAAGAGCACCTCAGCCACCACCAGCCCTGCATCGAAGGCGACCATTGTGCACGGGTATTGGAGTCCACCTTTTCCTAGTGCAGATACATCGGCTAGCAGCAAGGGGACAGCCAGCCCACCCCCTGGGAAGATAACCCGTAAGAACAAGGGCCGCCGCGAGAAGGCTGACACGGCTGCCACCAAGGAGCAAAGTCGTGGCCCGTCACCTGCCACAACATCAAGGGGAGGCAAGGGCCGGAGAGCCTCATCGAAGGAGGGCAAGGGCAGCAGGGCGGAGAAGTCAGCCAGCAGGGGCGCGGACCAAGAGGGCCCCACAAGCCCCATCCCGGGTGTGACGGAGGACACCCACGGGCCCAGGACTCCGTCACAGGAGGGTCCAGCAACTGCACGGTCGGAGGGCGACTAAGCAGGGAGTCCTGGCCAGGTCTGGCTCCCTTGATAGACAAGACAGGCACCGCTGAACAGGGCCCCGCCGTGAAGACAGGCACCGCTGAACAGGGCCCCGCCGTGAAGAGAGGCACCGCTGAACAGGGCCCCGCCGTGAAGAAAGGCACCGCTGAACAGGGCCCCGCCGTGAAGAAAGGCACCGCTGAACAGGGCCCCGCCGTGAAGACAGGCACCGCTGAACAGGGCCCGCCGTGAAGACAGGCACCGCTGAACAGGGCCCGCCGTGAAGACAGGCACCGCTGAACAGGGCCCCGCCGTGAAGAAAGGCACCGCTGAACAGGGCCCCGCCGTGAAGAAAGGCACGGCTGAACAGGGCCCCGCCGTGAAGACAGGCACCGCTGAACAGGGCCCCGCCGTGAAGACAGGCACCGCTGAACAGGGCCCCGCCGTGAAGACAGGCACCGCTGAACGGGGCCCCGCCGTGAAGACAGGCACCGCTGAACGGGGCCCCACCGTGAAGAAAGGCACCGCTGAACAGGGCCCCGCCGTGAAGAAAGGCACCGCTGAACGGGGCCCCGCCGTGAAGACAGGCACCGCTGAACAGGGCCCCGCCGTGAAGAAAGGCACCGCTGAACAGGGCCCGGCCGTGAAGAAAGGCACCGCTGAACAGGGCCCCGCCGTGAAGAAAGGCACCGCTGAACAGGGCCCCGCCGTGAAGACAGGCACCGCTGAACAGGGCCCCGCCGTGAAGAAAGGCACCGCTGAACAGGGCCCTGCCGTGAAGAAAGGCACGGCTGAACAGGGCCCCGCCGTGAAGACAGGCACCGCTGAACAGGGCCCCGCCGTCTCCAGCACCGCACCGCTGGGCCCTTCCTGACAAGCACCGCTCCGCTGGGCCCTTCCTGTCAAGCACCGCTCCGCTGGGCCCCGCCGTCTCAAGCACCGCTCCGCTGGGCACTTCCTGTCAAGCACCGCACCGCTGGGCCCTTCCTGTCAAGCACCGCTCCTCTGGGCCCCGCCGTCTCAAGCACTGCTCCGCTGGGCACTTCCTGTCAAGCACCGCACCGCTGGGCCCTTCCTGTCAAGCACCACTCCGCTGGGCCCCGCCGTCTCAAGCACCGCTCCGCTGGGCACTTCCTGTCAAGCACCGCACCGCTGGGCCCTTCCTGTCAAGCACCGCTCCGCTGGGCCCCGCCGTCTAAAGCACCGCTCCGCTGGGCACTTCCTGTCAAGCACCGCACCGCTGGGCCCCGCTGTCTCAAGCACCGCTCCGCTGGGAACTTCCTGTCAAGCACCGCACCGCTGGGCCCCGCCGTCTCAAGCACCGCTCCGCTGGGCACTTCCTGTCAAGCACCGCACCGCTGGGCCCTTCCTGTCAAGCACCGCTCCGCTGGGCCCCGCCGTCTCAAGCACCGCTCCGCTGGGCACTTCCTGTCAAGCACCGCACCGCTGGGCCCTTCCTGTCAAGCACCGCTCCGCTGGGCCCCGCCGTCTCAATCACCGCTCCGCTGGGCACTTCCTGTCAAGCACCGCACCGCTGGGCCCTTCCTGTCAAGCACCGCTCCGCTGGGCCCCGCCGTCTCAAGCACCGCTCCGCTGGGCACTTCCTGTCAAGCACCGCACCGCTGGGCCCCACCGTCTCAAGCACTGCTCCGCTGGGCACTTCCTGTCAAGCACCGCACCGCTGGGCCCCACCGTCTCAAGCACCGCTCCGCTGGGCACTTCCTGTCAAGCACCGCACCGCTGGGCCCTTCCTGTCAAGCACCGCCCCGCTGGGCCCCGCCGTCTCAAGCACCACTCCGCTGGGAACTTCCTGTCAAGCACCACACCGCTGGGCCCCGCCGTCTCAAGCACCGCACCGCTGGGCCCCGCCGTCTCAAGCACCGCTCCGCTGGGCACTTCCTGTCAAGCACCGCACCGCTGGGCCCGGCCGTCTCAAGCACCGCTCCGCTGGGCACTTCCTGTCAAGCACCGCACCGCTGGGCCCCGCCGTCTCAAGCACCGCTCCGCTGGGCACTTCCTGTCAAGCACCGCTCCGCTGGGCCCTTCCTGTCAAGCACCGCTCCCCTGGGCCCCGCCGTCTCAAGCACCGCACCACTGGGCCCCGCCGTCTCAAGCACCGCTCCGCTGGTCCTCGCCGTCTCAAGCACCGCTCCGCTGGGCCCTTCCTGTCAAGCACCGCTCCGCTGGGCCCTTCCTGTCATGCTCCGCTGGCCCATTGACAGTGCCGGTTCTGTGTCGAGCTAGTGTTCACGCTGCACTCTGGACACCCTGCCTCCTCCATGACCAGTGGAGTCTGTAATCCACCTGATGGACTGTGGCTTTGCACTCCCCAGGATGTCACAGTGGGCAACCCACCCACTGTAGAGACTTGAGAGACTGTGGCTTTGCACTCCCCAGGATGGCACAGTGGGCATGGTGGCCCCTTCGTGGTTCTGGCGTCGTGGACTCATGTGGCTGAGGTGCCCCCCCTTCCCTTCCCCCTGAGGTGCCTGTAGTTTTGTCATCTGATGCCCCAGCAGTGTTCTCTCCAACGGACTCAGGTCTCCTGTGTGGGCTTTGCCCATGTGTTTGGTAGACATTGGCCCACGGACTGTGGATATTTGACAAACTGGGCAGGACTTATTGACTATGTACATAGCTTTCGCACTGTTCATTATTTTTGCTTTGATATTTCATATCGATAATTCTCCATGACTTCAATGAACCTAATGTATACATAAATTTAAATTAACATTTTTATTATGTCTTTGCATTTTTCAGGGGGGTTTGGGGGGTGTCACTCAGTTGTTGCTCTGCATTGGTATGTTGATAGTTGGGGGGGCGTATGTGTGTGCCCGTAACCTTTCGTCCTCCCCCCTCCCCTATGTCGTAGGTGTAGTCTTCACCGTTGTCTTCTGCGCCGGAGTTCGTACTCGTGGTAGATGAGCAGGTAGACAATAGCTGGTAGGATGTTTAATTCGGGTTCCATGCTGTCCTCCTTCCTCGTGGAGTGTGTAGAGGTGAGCGTTTTCCCGTTCGTAGTCTGTTTCCGCTGTGTTTTTATCGGCGGGGCTCCCGCCCCGGAAAAGGTGGCGGATTGGTGAGTTGTGATAGTGTGGGCGGTACATTGTCTGCCGCCTGCCTGTTGGCGGTGACCGCCGCGCTGTTTGTCTGTCCCGCCGTGGCGGTCGGAGTGTTAAAGTGGCGGGCTGTGTTGGCGGTTCCCTCCAGGGTCAGAATTCCATTTGTTGGACCCCCTGCCTGTTGGCGGGTTGGCCGCCGCTTTAACACCGACCGCCAGGGTCAGAATGACCCCCTGTGTATATGAAAATGCCACTTTTAGAAAGTGAGCATTTTCTTGCTTATACCATTTCTGTGACTCTGCCTGTTTGTGGATTCCATGTCTGGGTCAGTTTGACAGTTGGGCTGGTTGCACCTCACTCTCGACAGTGACACAAAAGGAGCTGGAGTGTAGTCTGCATTTCCCGATGAGCATTTGTGTTAGGAGGGAGGGGAAGAGTGGTCACTTACACCTGAAAGGGCTGTGCCGTCCTCACACAATGCAGTCTCCGACCCCCTGGTGAGTGTCTGGGGCCTGGCCTGGTTAAGGCAGGATTTCACATTCAAAAGAAACTTTACTTTGAAGTAGGCCTACTTCAAAGGAGAAATTGGGTATAAGAAGGGCACCCAAAACCACAGACTTTAGATCACTTCTGGAAACAAGAGGAACCTCTGCCTGGAGAAGAGCTGAAGAGCTGAGGAGAAGTGCTGTCCTGCCTGTGACTGTGCTTTGTGGAGCTATCCTGCAGTTGCTGCTGCTGCCAGAGTAAGAGGGCAAAGACTGGACTTTGTGTGCCTTCCATCTTGTGAAGAAATCTCCAAGGGCTTGATTTAGAGCTTGCCTCCTGTTGTTTGAAGTCTCAGGGACAGCAAAGACTTCTCTCTGCCAGCACCTGGAGTCTCTGGAGAGACTCCTGCTATGACAAGTGGTGCCCTATCCAGTCCCTGGGCCCTTGAAAGGAAATCTGGTGGAAATCAACTTCGGACGACTTCGAACCGACGCTGCTGCTGAATCCGGTGACGCCGCCTGCACCCGACGCCGTGACCTTCGCTGGAACGCGACGCTTTATGTAGGCCCGACGCCGCTGCAGCCCCACTGAAGTCTGCGACTCCGTGGAAGGCGCTGCACCACGTTGTGACCGACGCCACTCGAAGTGCACGGATTCAACGTTTCGCACCGACGCCACGATCCCCGACTTCGCACATCGACTTGTTTTCAATCTTCACCAAAGGTGCTGTACTTGGGGATCTACGCAACTCCGTGTCAGGCGCCACTGGTGTCGGCTTGTTGGGAACGACTCCGTCATGACGCCGTGTTAACACCTCATCAAAGCTTTTTGTGTTTCTAAGTGCTATTTTTTAGTTTAATCTTTAAAAATTCATAACTTGACTTGTGTATGTTGGATTTTTGTAGTTTCGGTCTTGTTTTGTTTAGATACATATTTCCTATTTTTCTAAACTGGTGTTGGGTCATTTTGTAGTGTTTTCATTAAGTTACTGTGTTCAGCCTACTGCTCTGCCAAGCTACCAAGGGGGTAAACAGGGGTTAGCTGAGGGTGATTCTCCTTTAACCTGACTAGAGTGAGGGTCCTTGCTTGAACAGGGGATAACCTGGCTG
Organism: Pleurodeles waltl; assembly: GCF_031143425.1. Taxonomy (NCBI): domain Eukaryota; kingdom Metazoa; phylum Chordata; class Amphibia; order Caudata; family Salamandridae; genus Pleurodeles; species Pleurodeles waltl. Next base: position 306,812,871 of record NC_090449.1, read on the forward strand.
TCAACCAAAGACCCCATTTCTAACAATTGCAAACAGGCATCTCAAAGAAATCAATTTGCATTCTGTTAAAAGGACCTCCCAATCTGCCTATGTGGCTCACATTAACCACTGTCCGTTTCTTTACGTTCATCTGTTGGCATGTAACACATCCGTGACAAACCGCTTCTGCAACCATCAAAATCTAGGATTGTACCATGTCTGTTTGAAAGTGTGAATCATTGCGTCTCTGCCGAGATGAACCTGACCATGATAATATCTAACCATCAAGTTCAGCAAACAATCTGGCTACACGACTTTTCCTTCCTATGAAATCCAAACATCATCTCCCTCTCTTTGAGCACATCCTGTTTTAATCCAACCTCTGTGTTGTTCCTCTGTAGCTTTTTCCTGCAATCTCTTAATTTCATCCCAGGTATCAACCACTGACAACAAGAAAGTTTGATTTGTCTCACTGGTGTCACTTTCATTACTCCATTCTTCATAGAAGGTGATGGAATGGAGTGTACAAAATCTTGCAATTTGGTCAGCATAGGCAGTACCCAATGGTACATAGTCATTTGATCTTACATGGGGAGTACATTTTACAACCGCAATCTTCTCAGGTAACTGTAAAGCATTTAACAAATCATGAATTCTTTCACCATTTCGAATGGGTGATCCAAAGAGGTCATAAAACCTTGCTGGTGCCACAACTGCCTAAACTCATGGACAACACCAAATCCATATTGACTATCTGTGACTATTGTCACTTTGAGCTGCTGTGATGCACAGCATGCTCTCGTAAGAGCAACCAATTTGGCTACATGGGCAGAAACAACTCCTCAAAGCCATGAAGCTTGGACCACTCTTGACGGCGTGCAAACTGCATATTCTGCTCTCAGAGTACTCTCACTGATTCTTAAAAAGGGACCATCAACAAAGACAACTTGGTCAGTCTCCCCAAAAAGAGTTTCTAAATATCAGTTCTGGGTTTGGTGCACATTTCAGTGACATTGAGGCAGTCTTGTTCCATTTCATCAACATCATTTGAATCATCAGCATTTACAGGCATTATTGTGGCGGGGTTTAAAGTGGCACACCTCTTGTCACATCATTTGGGGATCCAAGAATTAATAACTCATAACTAGTATTCGACCACTGGTCAAATATTGGGACTTGGACCTGGTCAAAAGAATTTTAACTGAGTGTGGGACATAGACAGTTAAAGGGTGTCCCATCACAATGCCTTCGCATTGACTGATACGTACACCAGCCGAAGCCAGGACTTTTAGATATCCATGCAAAGCAGCAGCACCAGGATCTAACGTGGTGGAAAAATATGCCACTGGCATGTTTGTTCTTCTATGTGACTGCATCAAAACAGAAAGAGGACAAACATCACGATCATGACAAAACAGTGCAAAACCGTTTGTGTAATCAGGCATTCCCAAAGCTTGAGCTCTGCGCAAACTCTCTTTCAACTGAATTAAAGCTCTCATACATTTTTCATTGAAAGGGCCTGGGTCTGTGACTTGCTTGTTTGTCAATTTCTGCAACGATTTGGAAATTATAGAAAAATTTGGGATCCATTGGCGGCAATAGCTCACCATGCCCCAAAAACATTCTGACATCTCTCTGTGTAACTGGGGAATTCATTTGCATAATTGCTGCAACTCTCTCCTGCGACACTTTCCTCGCACCTTTCTAAATTTGGTGACCCAAATACCTCACTTCTTTCTGACAATACTGGAACTTAGCCAAGGAAACCTTGTGTCCGTTCTCACCCAAATGATTCAACAGAGCTATGATATCTTGCCTGCAAGCTTCACGTGTATTGGACGCAACCATCAGGTCATCAATGTACTACACTAAAGCAGACTAAAATGGTATGTTCAAAGACTCTAAATTCTTCTTCAGGATCAGATTAAAAAAGGATGTGAATTCTGAAAACCCCTGTGGAGACATCAACATGAGTACACACAGTTGCGGAATCGGAAAAAATCGAGGGATTGTCTATCCTCATGCAATGGCACTGAGAAAAATGCTTGTGACAAATCAATACAGAAAAACATTTTGCTTCGCATGGAATCAGAAATAAAATCCTTGCTAGATTTGGCCCTATTGGACACCAGCGTACTACAATTTTGTTCACCTTTCTTGAACCCTTAACTATGCGATATTTCCCACTGGGCTTTTGCAATTCCATAATTGGTGAATTACATGGGCTGCCCATCACTTCGCAATTGGTTTGAATTTATATTCCTTCTTGTGTAAAAGTAATGGAACATTTTAAATTGCACAGTAAGTCTCTTCCCACAGACTCAGGGGACTCGAATCACAAACTAAAAATTTGTGCAGACCCTGAAAGGTTCCAATTTTAACTGGAATGGGGTCTGTAAAGGGTTTTACCAAATGATGGTTTGCTACTCCTACTGAACTGTTCCTCCTGAAGGGCCACATTAGGGACTTCTGCAGATCAGACAGTGGAATGAGTTGCTCCTGTGTCAACCAGGAGTGAAACATTGTGACCCATAAAACTCACATTCACATGAGGACCACGCTGATCTACCTCCAATGTGGCAGCCAACACACAATCCTCCTCTTCCGAATCCTTGCTCTTCATTCTTCACTCGCTTCATCGTCACTAAAATCAATCAATGGGTATTGTGTAATTAACTGATTTGTAATTACCCTTTAGTTCACATTCTTCTGAGGAACCATCACCTGTTGCTGTGCCACTGGAGCTTGTGGTATCTGCATTTGCTGTGGGACTTGGATTTGCTGTTGGGGAAATTGTACTTGTTGCTGGGAAACCTGCATTGAAACTGACCCATTGGGGACATTCATGCTTTGAGTTTGGGGCCTCTGGACTCTCTGATTTTGAAATTGACTGCTGTTAACCATCTGCGCAACACCCCCATCTTGCACCAAATTGTTTACATTTCTAAAAGGACACTCCCGCTTCCAATGTCCGATGCCTTTGCACGCATGACAAGGCAGCATTTTCTTCATATTCTGAACATCAGCCACATTTGGCTTCAGATTTACTCAAACTCCACAACATCAAACCTCTGAACTGAGGCACCATATTGCTCTGCTGATGTATCCCTTGCATTCCTCCTGTATTCACCATACCCTGCGATCTCTGCATACTTGCTGCTTGGGCAGATTTAACATGCATCCCCATTGCCTTTTCCTTCAACCTTTTCTTGTTTGTATCAATCTCATCACTACAATATTTTGTGCATTGCAACACCTCATCAATCAGCTTTCCTTGTCAGCAAATCAAATGACTCTTAATCGTATTGCTAATTTCAGATTTCAATCCCTGAATGAACCTAAACACAAAATGAATCATGTCTCTTGGCTCAATAATCTCTGTGCCAGTGTACTGTCTGAATGCTTTCAGCAGTGTCTCATAATAAGCATGAATAGACTCTTTCGCCTCCTGAGACGTCCTGTCAAATCTATGCCAATCAATGTCTTTAGGGTAAACTCTAGTCTTCAGAAACCCAATTACCTTCTAATAGTTCCTCATCACCTCTTCAGACGACGCACCTGTCATTTCATCTCTCGGCGGCTCATGTGTTGGACAATCAACACTCCTCTTTCACTCAACCCACAAATCTTCTGGGACAACAATCTCAAATGAAGTATTTAAATCTTTCCACATGCATATTACAAGCTTGAAACACCTCTCTGTTTGCTGGTTCCATTCCACTGGTTTCTCTCTCAACTTTGGGTAATCATTTGTAAATGACAGAATGTAACTTCTCCTCCAAGGGACATGAACAAAATTCCCTCCTGGAATTTCTCTCATTGGCATACTTTTTACAGCTCCTTCAGCCTGCTGTATACCTTTTGAAGATGCAGTCGACTTTTTCTTTTGATCTCTTTTCTTTGCCCGACGGCCTTCCCATTTATCTAAGGTTCCCCATGTTTAAATGCTCTGAATCAGTTCCACAATGTGTATTTTCATTCCAGGTGTCCTCATGTTTGCAATGTCTCTCGAATCTAATTCTAATCTGTAACTCCTCTTCAACTGTTTGGATTTTTTCATTTTGATTACATATTTCTCAGCCAAATTAGCCAATTTCTCATAAACATGTCCTGCTCTAAAAGTAACCTCCTTGCACATAAAGCGCAATTCATTTTCATTGTAAGAATCTAATCTATTCAATTCAAGGGTTCGCTGAATCATTTCATTAGTTCCAATTTTAATGTAGCCATGTTGAATGTCCTTTTTCCTTCAGGCATGTTTCCTGAAGCAGAAATTTCGCTCAAATTATCTAACCATTCAGTCAGTTGTTGGGCTGCCAAACCTTGTAAGCTAATGTTGTTACCATTGTTTCGGGCACGACCTGCAGTACATTACATGAGGCCTGGTCTTGAGTCTTTAAGGATGATCCAATTGGGCATGGGGGACATGTCACGCCAATCAGTGGACCATCTCCATTACATGTCTGGTTCACAAAAAAAAATTGTAGGGGTCATGGCTTGCACAGTAGTGCTCAGTCTCACCATTTCTGCATTAGTTTCAAAAGGTAAGTTCATTGGTAATACTGAATTTGAAATCTGGGGACCACTCTTGTTATTAGCCTGGGCATATAACAGGACTACTGGACCTATGGTAACAGGAACTGTTAATGTTTCTGTTCCTAACAAATTTGACTGACTTTGCGGGAACATTAATCCTTTACTTTGTCCAGGTAATACTGCACCAAAAGCCTGATTGGACTGATTTGGGACAATGTTCTGTGGTTTCATTACTGGGGAATATATAGGCATTGTCTGTCTCTGGTTCACAAATTGTGCAGGTGTCTGTACATTAGGTGTGGACTCAAACTGAGTAATTCCTGCATTCTAAATTAGCTGTGGCATAACTGGAACTGGGACATTCTGAACTGTGTTAACATTTGGAACTGTCTGATGAACCGCCGGCACCTGCGCAACATTTGCAATAAACACATTTGGGACTATCTGAACCTGGCTTTGTGCAGCTGGAGCTGTGGCAACATTCAGGACTGTATTCTGACTTACTGGGGCAACTGCATTATATGGTGAGGGGTGATTCTGCAACAACTGAGTTATAAATTCATCATCTGAATCACTCTTGACATCTTTTTATTTTCACCCAACTCCTGCTCTTTATGTTCCTCAGATTTCTTTATGGCGTTAGGGCCTAGCACTTCCCTCACGTACCTGGGCAGTTGCTGGAAACAACCTCACTGAATGTAATGTATCTGCTCTCCACATTCTCTGCTCTGTACCCCCCCTAGTTTCTGATAGTGTTTCCTCTACTTTCCTCATTTTCCTTTCAAATTTCTGACCTTTCTTTTGTCTCAAAGCTAATTCCCAAATAGCAAGTGCCTCAAATTGTACAGGTCTAGGAAGGGGCTTTGATTCATGTTGCACCCTCTGAGTCTCTAAAATTCTCAAATTAAAGGTTCTGTAACTAGGAAAAGCTAAACTGCCTTCCTTCTCAGTTATTTTGCACAATTATTTTACACAAAGGCATGTTGAAGCGCCTCTCCCTTCCATTACCTCGAATGCTGGGGTACCCTCAGGTGGAGTAGGCTCACCCTTCCTAACTGGAATAAAGACATCTCCTCCCAATGTGCTCTTACAGCATTGAAAGACTTAATTTTTACACAAATCTATTTCACAAACACAAAATCTATGAAACCAGGAAGTAATCTGCAATCCCACAATCTCTTTCACATACTGTTCTCAACCTATAGCAGCGCAGTCTTGTCCACCAATCTGTTCTGAGCTTTTTTCACAAACCGACCTATCCCATCGTGGACGAAATTATGTCATACTCAGTCCGCCCAGCAGCTGCGTCTCATCTCAGAACCTCCTCATACACCTCTCACGCAAAACCTAAATGCAAAATATTGCGAGCACACAAACCAAAACCTGCCTGTTCAGTATGGGTAGGACTCAAACACTACAGAAGCTGGATGGAACTTTTGGCTGTGGCCTTTCGCACAACCAGCTACTCTTCCAGCTTTCTCACAAACGCAAGTAAGATGTGATCTGCAAACCTCACTCTGATTGATTCATGTGCACTCAGGATTCACCTAATACCAACCAACAACACACACTCTCAAAGGAAATGCTACTAGGTTTTCACAACAGAGCTCAATCAACCAACACCTTCACCTGAAGACAATAAATTAACCAAGTATCTCCATACACTTGTACAATACTCCGGAGTCTTAGGCCTCGCAGGACCAATTACAACAACCATGTGGGCAATTTTGTAGCACAGGGTGCAGCATTAACTTGGAGAACACCAACTCCCCACTCTCTTACTTGGAGTACGCAAACTCCCTACTCAATTACCTTGGAGTACGCAAACTCCCAACTCACCTCATACATCACACTGTGATTTGCCAAAGCATTGCAAGCCCTACTCAAAACACATATCATACAATTGTAACACAACGCTGAGCTTTCATCAACCCTTACGCTGCACCAAGAACAACTAGAACAACTCACAATGTGGATAAATTCTGACTCTACTCCTCACAAGACAAAACCATTGCTTTGCTGACAAAAACTGCTAGACCGCTGTGACCACGGAACATTCCTACTCTCAAGTTCTATGCTCAACTCTCAGCAGCCCTCGGGGAGTGAGACACCATCACAAAGCTCACACTCAGAGGTCAACTGAATCTTTGGACTTGGTGACAGAGGCAGTAGTCTGAATCATACAATCAGAAATCACTGACATTATACCATAAAAATTCAACACTGAATCAAACCTCCAAACAGAATAAAGTTTCAAAGCTTTATTTCAGTCCCAAAATCATTGTCGCTTAAAGTTGTAAACATACATGAAAAAGATTGTCCGGAACGTCTGAAAAGATTCAGACTACTAAACATCAATACTGATAGACACTCCAGAAGAATATTATAGATTGGAAACAATATAATATGTGCATGATTATTAACATTCAAAGCGGATGTTGTTGAAATCCAGTGAATCGTCAAAATACAGTTTTAAAAATCAATTTCAGACCTGGGCAATTCCCAACACTAACCAAATTTGGGACTTGCATGTGTGGGAATGGGCTAACACAACCGGGCAAAAGCAAAATTAAATAAAGAAAAAAATTATTTGGAAAACCTCTAACTAGGGCAACTAACTCTATAAATATGCTTGCGTAAGTGTCTAATCTCAAAGGGAACAACAAACCAAATTTAGTTATACCTCTCCTCATGGGACAACAGACAGGATGATTCTACAGGAACAGTCACCTTCTTCCAACTTCAGTTGACAGCAGCATCAAGATGGTGCCAAACATGAGCTGCACATAGGATTAATTAGCAGTTCAGAATTAGTTGGACATATTAGTTCTGAACCACATAACAGAATAGGGCAGTTAAGACTATGGTGAGGAAACTCATCAGGAAACTCAGAGAAGAGATGTGAGTGCAGACTTAAACAAGAATAGACAAATTCCAAAAGAGTTCTAAACAGTATCAAGCAGGGGAGAAGACTGATATACGTTCCAAAGTTCTTCACTAATTAAAATAACCAAAATCCATTTGATTGGACCTTCAGTAGGCACACTCTGAGCATCCGTTTCAGCATCCAATCACTGCAGATGGTACCACCAATTTCTGATACTTTTGAGAATCTTCTCAGCAATAGTCCATTGTTCATACTATGACTACGTGCAATTCTGCCAAAATATTACATTTTCTAATAATTTGCTATTTACAATTAATTTCACATGATCCACAATAAACCAAACTAATATTCTTTCACATGAGCACTGTGATTTCCTGTCCGATTCAACAGCTAGAACAAATACTGTTACATTAACTAAAAATGTTCAAATGTTCTTATCCTGCAGTACAATAGAATATTCAATAGTATGTTTACAAACTAGGAAACTAATTCAGATCAGAGGGGACAGAACAAACAAATAATTTTCCATTACTGCAGAATAATGAATATTCTTCTTCAGGCCTAGTCAAGTTAAATGATCCTAAATACATAATTAATATGTTGAACACACTAATAAACCTATTGCACACCTTACAAATTCATATCAAATGTGCAGCGCAAATTATTTAATTGCAGACATTCTTTATGACATTTTAGAGCAATTTTAAACGCATATTTATTTTTCTTTGCATGTTAGTGGAATTCATTTAATTAAATACAAGTGTGTTTAATTCATATTCATTTACTACTCATAATACATGTTATTTCTACTATTTCTTCTTGTAAACAATCCTTGCAGGTTAATATTTATTAATAATTCACTCAAAATACAAATGCATGTTAAACGTGATGTTCAAAAAAAGATGGTAGGCACAAATGTCCACACCATTTACATGTGCACATTTTCATTTCTAGATTATTTTCTCGATTAGGCCTTTGAAACTACAGATTTATTAGCTGCCATATGCTACTTTTATGCCACTAATCCATTAATAAAACTTGCTCTCTCTCACCACCATATTCAACTTTACGTTTGTTTTCTTTATGAATGCAACGCTCACTACTTGAGCAACATCCAGGTTTGTAAACGATGTACCAAACACTCCTCACTTAATCTTCCATTTTAGAATTATAAAACGTATACTTATATTTGCATTTGATATTCAGTCAGTAAAATCTTTATTCAGTTTAATTAAAAAACAACATCAGAGTACTGTGAGAAATTGGATTGTCGGTTGACTGGGGTGTGAGCTCTGGCCATGCAACAGCCAAAATCCTTTGCAGGGAGAACCACAAAAAGTCACTAAATTAACATGTGCTTAACCCTGGGTAACTTGGCACAAAAATGCAGTCAGTCTCAGCTATGGCAATGGTTAAAGTATTTATACAGCACACAAACAGTAACATAGTGAAAACACCACAAAAATAAAATCCTGAACCAATTTAGAAACAACAGAGTATATTTTAATAAATTGACACCAAAATGACAAAAATCCAATCAGTAGAGACAGAATTATGAATATCTAAAGTTAAGGTTCAAAATAGAGCCTAGAAGAGAACAGCCAACAGCGCTAATTGTGGACATCTGGTCACGCTAGAACAGGGCAAAGTCAAAAGTTAAGGCCGACTCGGATACAAGAAGTGGATTGTGCCCCATCAGTGCTTACCTTCTGTCTTAGATACATTTTGAAGAGAAAATGTCTGCAAAGTTAGAAGTTCAGCAGGGTAAGGCTGCAGGAGTATTCTAGGATGGAGCATTGTCGTCAGATAGCCGTGGAGGTTAGCCACAGTGAAGATTTGTGCCATCAGACTTAGCCGCTGAAATGGAAGTTGGAAATCTTCAGCCACATGCAGCTGAAGGCTGTAGCCGAAGACAATTCCACAAGGTCAGATATCCCTTTCGTGAAGGACAGCTGAAATAGATTTGCTTCTGCAGAGAAAAACATAGCAGGAGAAACTGCAGTACACCTTGGGTGGATAGGAAAGCAGGTTGGCCCCCGTCTCCTCCTCGTTCTCAGAGCACTTTTTGCCCAAATTTTGTCAAAGTTTTTAGTTTTGGAAATTTGTCATCTGGGCACCTTTAGCACCACAAATAAGTGCCCAGGAGTGGATGGAGTCCTTTTGGGGTTCAGGGCTCGGCCAGACTTTGTTCTTCGTGCAGGTTCAAGACAGTGTGAGCCTGTTATGTCCCTGTGGCTCTGGATAGCAGGCCAGCAAACTAGCCTTTGAAGTCCTTGGAGTCACTTCTGGAAGTCCCGGGTTCAGGTGAAGATGCAGGGCTCAACAGTGTGGCTGGCCTTTGAAGGTTCAAGGAAGGCTCCATGCAGCAAAGCAGTCCTTTCATGTACAGCATCAGTCTGGCAGATTGCACAGCAGGTCAGAGCAGCAGGCAGATCTCTGAGAGTCCTTCCACAGGTTAAGTAGTGAACTGAAGAGTTGGTCCTATTTTTATACCCGGGTGCCCTGATCATAGAGATCAGGAGAAGTTTCTGGAAAGATTCTTGGAATTTCCTGTCTCCCCTGCCCTGGCTCCAAGCTGACTGCACTGAAAATACAGGGTCGTCAAGTGTACTGTGACGAGACAGAACACAGCCTATTCAGGTACATGTGGGGCTGTGCTCAGCTCAACCCCTCATCCTGCCAGTTAGTGGGCCATTCAGCCTCTGCTAATCCCACTACTGCGAGACTAGCTAGAAGGAATTCAAAAAGTCCTAACTGTCAACCTCACCCAATCATGTGACCCAAGACAGGCCCAAGACAGGCTGCAGGCCTAAAGTGCTAAGGGCGGGAAAACACAACTTTCTAAATGTGCCATTTTCAAAATTGTAATGGTAAATTTGACTTTACCATTACAGAGGGTTTATCATGACAAGTCCATGAGTACCAAACATGACTTATCTATCGCCTCTCATTTAGGAATTACAGCATATTAAATGTAACAAGTAAGTACCAATGTTATTCCATGGGAGGTGTATGCCTCACAATAGTGAAAAACAAATTTTGGAGTTTTTCACTACCGGACACGTAAACCCTAAAAGCACATATCCTACCTTTTAATTACACAAACCCCTGCCCTATGGCCTACCTGGGCCCTACCTTAGGGGGTGACGTAAATGCCAAGTTAACATGGCAGTAGGATAATGTATTCAGGCTACAATGTTTTGAAGTGCTATTTAAGTGGGTGGCACAATAGGTGCAGCAGGCCCACTAGTAACATTTATTTTACAGGCCCTGGGTATAAGGTATACCATTCTACAAGGGACGTATTAGTAAATTAAATATTCCAGTGCTGGTCAGCAGTTGTAAAGTGCACAGAGTCCTAGGGCCAACAGAGCAAAAATCCAGAAAAAGTGGAGGCAAGCAGGAAAAAAGTTTAAGTGAAGGCCACCTAAGGCTGTCAGGTCTAACAAGTACACTTACTTCAAAAAAACAGCTCTTTCAATATATAATTAGCAATAAATATAACTCAATTAAAAAGAAGACAAGTAAAATAGGTTATTCATAACTGATTCATAAAATGCAGATTTAATTGTGAATAATAGCTAATGTAGTAACAAACATTTGTACACTGCAAATGTGAGCCATACGTCTCCTAGCTGTTTACATATATGTAGTATGATTTTTGTTCTCAAAGAGTCTGTCATTAGACAGACATCTTCAGATACCACAGGCATGCTGAATCTCCTACAGGATATCAAATATGACCTTACCACCCAATTCTTGTTCACCCTTGACATCAAATCATTATTTACCAGCATTCCTCATGATGCCACCCTTATGGCTGTCTTGTGAGCTCTAAGGGCTCAGGTGTTGTTTTATGACACCCCACCTTCTTTTCTACTGAAGTGCTTAGAATTAGCACTTACAATACATTGTTTTATCCACAAGCCTCAACTATTTTTACAAGTGTCAGGCACTTCGATGGGAGCCACTTTTGCTCTTAGTTCGGCCTGCATTTCTGTGGACATGTTTGAGGAGAATTACATCTTTTAAGAACACTAACCCATACCGCTCTAAGCTGTGTTTATGGAAATGGTATATTGATGATGTATTCTACATTTGTTCTGCCACTGAGGAAGAATTGATGTAATTCTTGCAATGGATAAACGAAGTGGATCTATGTATCCAATTGACTTGGTCTATCAGAAGGGACTCAGCAGGCTACCTAGATCTAGACATAATCCGCAAGGGGTCTAAGTTGTGCATGGTAGTCCACTAAAAACCCACAGACAGAAATTCACTTCTGCATTACTTACCCTTTCACCCCAGGGCACTGAGGGACAGCCTGCATGTGGGCTAGATTTTAGGTGTAGAAGGAACTGCACTGAAGTAGAAACTTTTGTCAACCAGCCTACAGCACTGGCCGAACATTTAAAACAGAGGGTCTATGTGACCAGGGTGGAGAACCAGGCACTCACAAGAGCATGGAACACAGTCCATGCAGCCCTGTTGGAGAAAAAACAAGAAAACCAACAATGCATGCATACATGTGGTCTCCATGTTTGATCCCTTATCCACCAGAATCCGTCAAATCATTCAAAAGAACTGGCACAAGCTTAACGTTCTCCCTATCAAGATGCCGTAACTACGGTTCACGTTTCGCCCTGCCTCTAATTTGAGGGACAGACTGGTCCATTCCCACCCTAGAAATCAGAAGATGTGCTCCTCGAACTTACCATCAGGCCATTTCCCTTGTGGTGGCTACAATGTATGTAAACTTATAGCAGCATCACAGAGCGTTGTTCTGAACAATTGCCGCACATGGTTCCAGAACAAGTTCACCAATTATGATTCAAGTTTTGTTGTGTACAGACTTACTTGCAATTGTGTTCGCAGTACATGGGTCTCACTGCTCCCAAGGTTGAAATCACAATACAAGAACACATCAGAGAAACTCATGACCCATTTGGTAAAGCACTTTCCGGAACAGGGGCATGGTTCCCTGATCTTTAAATGGATGATCCTTGAAAAAATAGATCTGAGATGTACGGGAGCAGAAGAGGCACTATTCAGAAAGGAGGCCTGTTTGATTTTCTCCGATAAAATGGATGAGTGGTCTGAATGATTGAGATGGATGGCACATACTCCAGGGTTAATCACACTCTGTAGGAGGGCTGGACCTCCATGCGGTTTATGAAAAGGCACAGGCAAAGATGTCACAAACACCCAATGCAAAGAGATGAGTCCTGTGTTGGCAGAGAGTGGATCGAGCCCCGCCCCTTCATCCAATATTGTGCCTTTTGAAAGCAATTTTGAGCCGCGTATTCGGGCTCAAACGCATAGCGGTGTTAAAAGCGCATGTTCCTTCTGACTGAGCATTAGTCTTGTGTGGAGCCTGATGGGGACATGCTGATTGGTAAACAGCTGTAGCACTGAAGTGGTGGTTTATGGGCCATTGCAGGATTTTACTTAAGTATTACCCCTCAAGGGACAAGTAAACAGTGGACAGTACCTGAAATATAGCCTGCATGTTAGAGGGTCGCAACGGGCTAAAGCGACTAGTTGCCTTTTGATGACACTTGTGGAAGCCCATTAGATTAGAATATGCCGCTGCATGAAGAGTACACACCCTGACAGTTGCAAAAAGGTGCTGATATACCATTAAAACTTGAGATAACGATTGGTAACGTGGACTCTATGGGTCCTTTGAAACATATATTGTTCCCCCTCCAGGTTCTCTCCTGACACTCCCTTCCTATGATCTACTGGTAGGCATTCACCCAATGGCTGTATGGGAAATGTTACACTGATGAATGGTAGGGGAAACGTGGTTTGGGCAGGGTCATTTTAATTTCCCTGCGGGATTTGATTTGCACATGGCTCACTCTCGGTTGTTTGGGGGGTGGCAATGAAACATGTTGGCCGTTCACATTAAAATGGTCTAGAATGGTTTTAAACATGAGTGTGGACATGAAATAAAGACACACGGTAGATGCCACACCTAACTCATTCTTAGATTTTTTTGTGAGGAAGACAGCCTTTCTTCTTTTATGAGGACCTAGCGAGGGTATGATATGTGTGACACATTTGATAGGTATACACACAAGCAAAATTTTTAGATTTTGTCTAAGTGCTGGTTCCTCTGGTTTGTAGGAAAGATGCTTGTGATGAGAAAGGTAGAAAATTGGTGAGTAACAGCCAATAAACTAATGGAATTACAGGATTGATTTAAATGTCCTCCGTCACCTGACCTGGCCTAAGTATCACACACAGGCACAGGGATTGTCTCCATATGGGCACTGGGACATGACCGACCCTTAACAGAAATCTGTTGAGATTAAGGATGCCTTACGAGTGAGAGGTAAAGTGGGATTAATCTGTCAAGAGCATTCATAGAGGTGCCAGCATTTTTGGAGGCATTGTGCAAATACATTATCGCTACCTGGGCTAGTGGCATAGTCAAGGCTTATATTACAATAATCTGAACACCAATGGATGCTCCCCAATCAGTTTCCTGTTACCTTTCTGGTGCCCAGATGAGAATTCTGTAAGATTCCTGTAAGATTTCTATCCTGCTGCCAAGGATGCCAAAGAAATATAAGACTTCTGTTACATCTGATAAAATTGGATCAATACCTCGTTCCATAAAACATCCACTCCATACTTTCCAGGCTGAAGTATTTCCACCAACAGCACTTCTGTCTTCTCTCAATTAAGCTGTGGCAGTTCATCCCCTTCCAACTGGAGGTGACAAGAAGGCAAGCTTTGAGGGATAATGTGGTCACCCCATACTCAGAGGACAGAGAATAATTGAGTGTCATTGAGTTACCAGGACAAAGAGATGCTGAAAGATTCCACATGATCCGCCAGGGGTGAGACCTAAATATTAAAAAGGTCTGGGCTCAAAGACAAGCCCTGAGGAACTCCAGACTCAACTCGCAGGCCCATATTTATACTTTTTGAGCGCCGCATTTGCGCCGCTTTTTGACGCAAAAACGGCACAAACTAACAAAATACAATTGTATTTTGCAAGTTTGTGCCGCATTTGTGTCATAAAATGACACAAATAGGCGCTAAAAAGTATAAATATGGGCCTAAGTGTCCGAGTAGAAAGGTTTATCCAGGACCTGAATGCTCCGACCTTTCAAAAAGGAGGCAAATCATGCCAAAGCCTTGTCTCTGATCATGCAGTCTTGTAACTGACTCAGCAGAATATTCTGGGAGACAGTCATGAAAACCGCAAACAGATCCTGCAGCATTACTGCTGCAATTCCACCCCTGTCCAGAGTCCATTTCAGTTCATCCATCACCGCCAGCAAAGCAGTTTCAGTGCTATGCCGCTGTTGGGAACCAGACCGGGATGCCTGGAGAAGGTTGTGTAACTCAATGTAGAAACATAGCTGAACGTTAATATGTTTTTCAAGCAATTTGAAGGCAAAAGGCAAAAGGGAGATGAGTTCGAAATTTTCAACCTTGTCTGCATCTAGTGAAGTATTTTTTATCATGTTTCCAAGTTGAAGGCACTGTTGTAGAAGATGTAGAAAGACTCCGAAGTTTCACCAGTAAAGGGTACATAAGGGTTGAGACAACCTGACAGATGCCAGTCTAAGCTGGATCCCGGGGGGATCATGGTTTATTTTTTGCAGCCAGGGCAGTAAAGACTGTAAGCCACAGAGATTGAAAAGAGAAGGGAGTAGGTCCTAGACCAGTGGGAGAGATAGAGGAGGCTAAGAAAGTGATGGCAGCCTCAAGATAAGCTGTGTATTTTGTTCTTGCCATGGACAAAAAATAAGATAGGTTCTTACACCTGCTGGGGTTTGACTGCAGCAAGGAAGTTATAAAATTAGGGTCTACATAATAACTACTAATATGAAAACGTCTATTTGGCTGTGTTGGACGCTAAGTCATGTTTGGCAGCAATGTAAGGCACTGAGCAGATGTTATGGCTCTATAGTATTTGTGATTTGACTGTGTATGCATTACCTACCCAAATGGATCATAGTGTTTCGTCTGGGCCTGTACAGAGATTTCTTTAGAGCCGTCGGACTGGCATCGATCCAGAATATTTAAAGGGCTTTGAGAACCTCTCCTTTATGCTGACAAGACTATCAAGAGCACCCTTTGCCCGTGTTATCACAGCCAGATCTGCGTCCTCCACCGTGTTTGAGAGATTCCGCTAAGAATGCTCTGGGAGGTTGCATAGTGACTGTATATTTAGTCTAGAACATGGCCGAAGTGAAATGCTGGCTCAGAGGGAGAAGTAGTCTTGCTAGAGAACATTGCTGGACTCGCAAAATGATGTGGCCAATTAAGAGAGAGAGAGAAGAATATGAACCTCTAATGCTGCAAGGTTGGAAAATATAGGGTCCAATATTGGGCCAGCAATGTGGGTAGGAATATTAAAAATAAATCAAAGTTGAATGACCTCTAGGTCATTTGGAGAGTTAACAGATAAGGGTACTGGGTGTTATCAAAATAAATACTAAGGTCTCAATAATCAGCAATTGAAACTCCCTCGTGTGCAGGAGAAGCAGGATTTATAAATTATTGCTATATATATCCTTGTTAATCTATTAGATGGCACCTCACAATGTGGTACCCGCCTAGTAAGGCAAATGCTGCATTAAGGGAAGTTTGCTCATAGAGCCATGTCTCTGTTAAAAATAGCCCATCATTGCGTAGGTTATCAAGAACAGCAAAAATTTCCTATTAATGATTCAGAAGGGAATGGCAGTTCGAGAGATGAAAGGAGAAGCTTGTGTTACCTTTGGGATTCGAAATGCCCTCCCTATTTGCCAAAATTGTTACCTCAGTTTCCTCACAATGAAAGTACAGCTTCAGCCGAAATGGGCAGGCAGGATGTCACTATCTCAGCCACGGAGACAGAATGAATACAGTGAGATGAGGGGAAATAAAAGAAAGGCTGGAATGGAAAGTGGCCAGGGTCCTAGCCTCCTCGTGCCCTCCAGGCACAGAGGGGTGCAGATTTCATTTATCAGCTGTCACCTTGAGCCCTCCATAACCCCCAACATCCAAACACAATATCAGCAAACGCATTCTACTCATGCACCACAAACAAACCTCACCTTCATTCTCACATAAAACACAACTCTGTCCTGTACCATTAACACAACACCTCATTATATATAACTTTAATGCATCCAGACACCCACTCCCTAATCATACAAAACACCAGCTCTATCCTCTACGTGCTCATAACATAACCTTTTCATCATGACGAAACCTATACTCACCCTTCCATCATACATCCACTAACATCCTCCTCTTTTTAACAATTACATACAAACATACAATCCTTACACTCCGCTCCACCACACATTACCTCTTCCAGTCATCAAATCTAACACAGTTACTCATAAATCTTGTCCATCCCCTCTTATACACCACATACTCTTCTCCAAAACACATCACCACCCCTGTCTTATTCAAATACCACTCACCAGCAGCATTTCACATACAAATCCTTCACAGAAAACCACCACATCAATATCTCCTCACTACTCAATAAAAATAATAAAAATACACAGACCAGCACATCAAAATCACACAGTTTCATAATACTTTCTGTCAGACCCTCATGACTACACAAATAATACAAATCCTGAACCAACTTTGCTCCAAATTTCCCTATCTTCACCAACATCTACCACAAACGCCCCAACAAAGCAACATCCATTCACCCACCTCTCATCCATTGCACAATTTAAAGCCTTAGAATATGCCCCACATGCTCCACCACCACCCAAGCCATAATCCTTCCACCTTAAACAGAAACAAACTAAATAAACAGCATGCCACTTTTCACACTTTTGCATCCCTGTGTCTATTACACAAAAAGGTTACTCTACAAAAAGAACACAACTCACCATGTCACTCTCAACCACCATCTCCACCACTTACACACACAAACTCAACAAAATGCCTTTCAAGCCTTCTGGGCGAGGAGCACAATATAGAAAAACAACACTATTGTTAACGCACAAACAGTCAATATCAGCACTAATGACACACCTGCCACCAGTTAAAAATAAACGTACCACTCTACAAAACAAATTCACACCAAAACACAATCTCTAAACTGCCTACTCATAAATGCTCAATCACTCTCTAGAAACAAGTACCACATCTACGACCTACTCACTGCCACACAACCTGACTTACTCTTTATAACTGAATATTTTTTGGGAGATTACATGGCCCCAGTATTGCATGAAGCTGTTCCTCCAGGCTATCAAACCATCACACAAACCTGCATAGGCAAAAGAGGAGGTGGACTAGCTGTTATATTCAAACAAACAATAAATCTCAACAAAACAAATGACATCTCCATACAAGGTTGTGAGGCCCTCACTCCAACTTCCTCTTGTAATTTCCTCCTCCTTTACTGACCACCACCTAACAATTCAACATTGCCTGACAGTTTCAAACCTTATAGCACTATAGTCCAATCTATGCATTCTTGTGGACCTAGACATTTGTTTTGACAATCCCAATATACCCCATCCAAAAGTTAACATCACTGGCCTAGTCACATTAATCCTTCATCAGATCGTGCACAATCTGACACACACATAGCTGGGCACATCCTAGATATCGTTTTTTGCAAACTCAGAACTAGTTACTATTCAAAACAACTCATCAGTCACATGGTCAGACCACCAGCTAGTAGCTTTCCAACATAAAACACAACAAATCAACACACCCAGGACCACCTTACATACATCCACCTATCAACCATGGAACAAACTCAATGTTGAATACTTAGAAACACAACTAACATCCACCACAGACCTAGACACAATAAATTCTGTACAAAAACTTTGAGTGTCTAAAGGAGGCTTTTGATATCCTAATACCACTCAGAAAAACAAAGCAGGACAAAAGAAAACAAGCACCTTGGAGAAATACAGAGATAAAAAAGATAAAGAATAAATCAAAAGACTGCAACAAACATGGCTCACAACAGAAAGCATTCAAGACAACTTCACCTATACGAACTTAACAAAATATACAAATTATCAAGCGAAAAAGCTAAAAAAAAAGGTACTACTCAGACAGAATTCAAAATGCTATATCTGCAAATAAGGAATTTGATAAAATTCTCAATGAATTTCAGAAACCTAAATGCATTGGAGGAATGCATTCCATTACTCAAGAATTCACAGCCAAACTGGAAAATCATTACACAGCCAAGGGAGACACATTGGACTTCTATTTAAAACAAAGGAAAACCACCAGGAGCAACATGTTTCCAAAAAGCCCCTAAAAAAGTAAGTCAACCCAGCCTCTGCACTCCGTCAAACAAATACCGCAAAGTGAATTTATCGATCTGGTCAAAGCAAGCAGGCCTGCCAGCTGCCCTTCTGACCATTGTCCACTACACATCTGCAAGAGCATTCTTTTATCCACCTGTGCTGTGCCACAAGTAAGAAGAATCATCAATATTTCCTTAGCTACGGAAATCTGTCCTGAAGACCTTAAAAAGACATACAAATGCCCATTATTAAACAAAGCAATCCTGGACCCTCATGACCCCAACAAACACAGACCAATTACCAATGGACCTTTCCTGGGAAAACTGATAAAAAGAGCTGCATTTGCCTGGTGTCACAATTCATCGTAGATAACTCCATACTTTCAGATTGCCAAACTGGATTCCTCCCAGAGAGAGGAACTGAATTTGCCCTCATCGCCATGTGGAATGATCTTAAAAACACAGTAGACTGTAATGGAGTTGCTGTACTACTTCTCTTGGACCTCTCAGCTGCCTTTGACACAGTTAACCATGACACCCTAATACAAAGTCTCTACGAAGCTGGCTTAGAGGGGACTGCTCTCGACTGGATCACATCCTACCTTCAAAATAGAGCAAATGTCATTCATACTCCCCCTTTCTCTACTTCACAAAAGCAGGTGTTCCTCAATGCTCAATCATTACATCCATGCTTTTCGACATCTACATGGTCATTACCGCCTATGATCAATTAATTTCAATCACATGCTACAACTATGCAGATGACACACAAATACTCCTTAAACTAGAATTCATGTAGGTAATCGCTGCACCATATATATATATATATATATATATATATATATATATATATATATATGCACATACATATACATCAGAATAGGTAAATGTTATCTTAACTATTTATCGATAAGCATTTCACTATTGAAATATTGAGGAAATATAAAATAATGTTATATAAGTGCACAAATCAATTAACTTCGATTTACTGCAACGCTTGAAAGTCTGTATTTATACAATACAATTTTAAATCTCAATATATTATATTACTTACACATATATTCCCTTAATATGTAATCATATATCTATTCTTTTAGTGCTACTGTACGAGAGAAAAAAATACTCTTAAAAGCTTTACTCTGTCTCACCATCACCTTATACTTATCTCAATCTATCTTCTATCTCCACTCTCAGACTCGTCCCAAACATGTTCTACTACTTTGAGCTCCAAAATAACCCTTCCTAGACTCTTCCCTTCTCTACCCTTCCTGGCTCACTCCAAAGCTCAGTTTACTACTATGATCTCCCCAACAACCCTCAGAAAGTTTCCCCTAATAAATCTCTCCTTTGAATCACCCCATCCCAAACCTCATCTTACTTCTATGATCACCCAATTAACACATCTAGCTTCTTCCCACTTTTATCCTTCTTTTTTTGTATTCAGTCCAACTCACACTCATTTCCTTTGCTTAATTTAACACATACCTCTCTATAGTAATGCTATACTCCTATTTACCTATACCAATCAACCAGTTTTCCTTTGGGTCCTGGAGCAGTGTGCTACTCTCTGAAAAGGACTTCAAGGCCTCATCAGGGGTAGTAAGATCTATATAAATACGATTACAATTAGATAGGTGGTGCAGAGTTATTTTGTCTCTACCCCCAACCTCACAACTTCACCCTATATGTATATGTAACATTTCATATACATATTCTAAAAGTACTAATGTAAAGTGTTACACTTGTTTCACTTGCGCTCAGTAATGAAGTGCATTTACTGTAGAACTAGGGAGTCACATACACCGTGTGCCTTAACCTTATTGAATGAAATGTAACCATTTGACGTAAATTTTGAACCATCCCCACATTAATGAAATGTACTAACAATAGAAATGAGAAGAATGAATGTAGATAAGTGCACTAATATCTTAAAGTTCAATACTAAAAGTAGTTTTGCAGTTGCATTTACACTTGTCGATTCAAAGGTGCATTGCTTTATCTAAGCTGCAAAATGTGTCTAATTTGAACTTATGTACTAACATTCTAATTTATTCGAAGTTATATGTGCACAGTTGACACTCGTTTTCCACTATTTATAACTTGACCTGACTAGACCTGAATTTCTGTACATGAAATGCTGTTTTCCATTTCTATTTGCATGTGCTTTTCTTTGCAGGTGGGTTCACTTGAATTGTTTTTTGGAAATAGATGTGCTACTGTGTTAGTAATAGAGAGTTTGAGAAAGAGACCTTGATGGAGGAAAAATAAGAAACCGGGTAGTCCCTTATTCAAATTGTTTACAAGGGATGTCTAGAGGACCAAGGACAGCATCGTTCTCAGGACTGCTCTGAGAAAAATTGTGAATGTTGTAGCTTGTAACGTGATAATGGAAAATACTATAGAGCCCCTGATGGAGTTAACATGGAACGTTGCTTAGAAAGATTTATGTGATATTAAATGGGGCTTAAATAGATCGTCAGACAGATCTCCTTTGGATTTTGAGAGGGGCTGGCCTCAGTTTCCCTACTCATTCTGTCCCTTTTTGCAAAGTGTGGCTTTAGGTAACAATTAATTTCTGATTCCTAAAAAGACCCTTGACAGAGCTTCTGAAATGCTGACACCTTTCAAATACGAATGAGCATGATTTCTATTTTCTAGCATTTTCCTGATTTTGAGTTTTTCCCCTATACTTAGAAATTCTGATTAATTTAGGTCTCAAGCTAGATGGGACTAGACATTATCCATGTTTAGGAGAGAGAATCGTTTCACGTTTATTTCTCGTTTCCTGCTTGTGTATTCACATATGTTAAGCTGTTAATTTGAAACTATTGTGAATAATAATGATAACTCCCTTCACCTCTTGATTCAACAACAAAGGTCCATCGGATAACTGAATTTTGGTAAGGTTAGAGTGATAAGGACCCAGCGCTGCGTCACATGCTTGGGTTTGGCACACTTTTGGTGCACAAGCTCCCTATGCGCATCTGCACATGGCTTTCCGTTTTACAGCTGAAGAGTAATTAGGAAGAGACCCCCAAGCTAGAGAGCGCAATTACATAGAATATGGACAGGCAAAATGGTGATAAATAAGCGTTATGACCGACCCTCTGCAACAAAACGCAGATCAGCGTAGGTCAGCAACAGACACATAGCACACAAACACATTTAAAATATACAAAACATCACCAGTTAAAAAAATCCTACAATTAATAAAACATTAGCAACCAGTTATTTGGGGCAATACAAAATGAAGTGCAGCAGGACTGCTTTTAGTGCCAATCAATTAGCAAGTTGAGGTGTTTAAGACTTAAAGTCATGAAGGAAACTACGCCCTTGGGACGCAACACACATTTCATGCAGGGGCCCACTGAGAAGAGGAGATGCTGATGTGACTATTACTTGGAATTTTCCTGTTGTTTCTACTATTTCGTTTCATAGATATCTCGTAAAACTTTGTGGCACATCAAGAAAAGAGAAAGCTACATGGTAACTGCCCTTGTTTTTACTGAATGGTTGATTGCTTCCTGTGTTTTTTAAATTCTTTTTTAAATATATTTTCAGTGAAAAATTGCAACACAGCGCAAGTAAACAAACTGATGCTTTGAATCACGCAATACGTATATTTGTACTCATTATTCACAAGTTGACCTTTGCTTAAGATTCCCCCGCTAGCAAGGACATATAAACACCTAAAGTGCTCAGCATTCTGGTCTCGCCCCAATTCCCCAAATTGAACAGGCCCAAACTAATTTCAGCCTCCTGGGGTCTTCTTCCACATTGGAGGAGTTAATTCCCAGTCTTAAAAGTCTGTCCAAGGACTCCATACTCCATATGTTCTTGAACATCTGAAGGCATCCTCGTGCCTGGTAGCCTGTTCCACCAACATGCACCAGTTCATGTGTGCTGTCCAGTGTTACACTTCTGAATCTCCGAGCTATCCCATAGCCTAGTAATATCCTTTCTTACCACTATTAGCGTTGTGCTGTGTTGCATAGGAGCAAGGTATGAGCATAGGAGCAAGGTATAGGCAGAGTCTTTTGTTATTTAACCAAATGTTATCATCGTTTTCCGAAATTGGAGTACAGTCACTGTTATGAACAATGAATCATGATATCAATCCATGAGACTGTATGAATGAATGAAAACCATACATTAAATTCGTACGAATGACAAAGTAATGATAGGTGTGGTTAAAGAGGCCATATACATTTAAGCAGATAAAACCGTCATTTTCCATCTGCAGAAGCACGTCACATGATTGATCTCATGATGCAGAAGGAACAGCTGCAGGAAAGGGTGGATAAACAAAAGAAAACACCACCCAATGTAGTAAACAAATGACCACTTGTCCACTAGGGTGTAACTTCTAACTGGGTAATGGATCAATGAGATATGGAAGGATATAATGTATTGGGGGTGGGGGACCGTGGGACTCTCTTGCAAACATTGCATTTCAAACTGTATTGTATAGATGGCAAGGGAGCCTCTCTGTGAGAATTAGTAATTAAATGCTCGTCTGAAGAGTCCTCGTCTGGGGCGGAGAGCAGGCAGCCATCAGCAGCTACTACTGGGAAGTCCTCTAGTATATTGTCCCATGCCTCTGAATGGTCACGACCACACTGCCCTTTCTGCACTTCTAGTTTCATTATAGCACTGTCACATTGAGCCCATTTGGATAGCTCCTGCCCCTATCCCTAAATGGAGGGACATTTAGGGGATTTCCAGAACATGGAGATATGTTGGCAGACTAGTATTAAAGATTACTCCGCAAATTTGGAGGTGACAGCTTTAGTATGGGGCATGGGGATCAATCTCAACAGAGGGACACCAGGGGCCCTGTCATGATTACAATCAATGTAAGTGTTAACGAGAGTTGTCACTGATTCCCAATATGGCATGAAAGATGACAATCCCCCACCATGTGGTAAAAGTCTGCAACATCGATTTGACATCTGGAACAAACCGCCTGGGCCCCTCGGAACATCCTTTGTTTGTCTTAGTGGTCAAATACACCCTATGAAGAAAGCAGTACTGAATCAATTTAAAGAGAACATTGCTGGAGGTAGGAGGGGCATGACTTAGAACGTCAGCCCAGTCTTTGTCAGTTCCCGACCCATGTCTGCAGCCCATTAGTCCCGTAAGGGAGAAAGACCCTGTTGAGTTTGAGTTTGAGTTTGAGAAAGCAAGAACTGATTGAGGAGCATGATAGCCCGCAACTGGCCAGTTGTGGTGTAAATAGTTTTTAGGTAGTTATGCTCAGAGGGTTCTAGTCCTTCACCACTACACGTCTGTCTATTAGTGGGTACCGCTGTGCCATATAGCAGAAAGTGATGTGGGGGAATGTTAAACCCAGCCATCAGGTCCAGGAAGCCTCACTATTGGCTATTGAAAAGCCAGTCCCCAGTATTCTTCATACCCTTTTGCTCCCAATCATGCAGTCCAGTCCAATCCCCCATGTGGGGGAGATGGAATGGAACTGACAGAGGGAGGCCTTTTGTATGCGGGAGCTTCATCCTGGTGCCTAGAAGCTCTCATGTCCGCACCAAATAAAAAAGGAGGACAACAAAGGACCCTCAAACTCCACGTGGGATTGAGGTCATGACATGAGGAGCAGAGCCACTAAGATGCCCCACGTCGGGACAGATCAATGTCTTTTGTTGTCAACACTCCAGCGTATTATACGCCTTTAAGCCGCCCATTGGAATTGCGCAGCGGGATAACAGAGCTCGAAGTCCAGCACTATGAGTCTCCCTTCATCAGTGGGGAGGCGTAGTTTACTCAGTGCAATGCGGGGAGGCTGAGTTTCTCAAAGCAGCTGAGCCAACAGGCTAGCAATTTCATCAAAGAGGGACATCAGGAGTCAGAAAGGTATGGTAGCGTGGTAAAAGAGGAGACGGGGAAGGAATGTAATTTTTGACTCTTCCCATCATAGAAAGGAGGAGGGAGAGCCAAAAATGTATTGATTGATGTTGCCTGCAATTAGCTCAGTTTCAGTGTGGTAGACATTTATCCTAAGGAACAGGAATGTAGTCAGTTCCCAACACATGGTTGATCCTAAATTAATGGGCGGACTAGCGTAGGGGGGTCATATAATGAGAACATAGTAGATTTGTCACAATTGACCCATAGACCAGAATGGCACCCACAATTCATCATCAAGATGATGTCTCCCTTAACGTTGGTGCCCTCACCCCAAGTGTACAGAAGGAGGTTGTCCACGTATAAGGAGATATAATGTGTGCATTCCAGTGCATGCAGATCAATAATCAATAACCAATACATAATATCGATAATCAACAATAATCAATAACAGTAATAATCAATTGAGTCAGTAATTGTCACGCACCATGACCTTTCAGTCATGAATAACCACACCTTTTAGTAAAAGTTAGAATATTTACTTCCCTACATGAACAATTCTAACGCCATGTAAATTAATCTAAAAATTCAAATGATACACATACAGAAAAAACACTGGCTGTCCAAAGTGACGGAAAAATGTAATCTAATCAAAGCTTGATCTATTACATATTCTAAGGTTACAGTGCAAATTAATAACAAGAACAATTTTGCTACGAGATCACAATCAAGTAGATTCAGCAAAGAAACTTATCAAGCCTTAGTCCCTATTAACATTTTTCCAATAGTGAGGATCCTTAACTAACATCAGAGTAGCATCAGCATGTTGGGCTTCATGCAAAACAATTTAGTAACAGAAATTTGGAAAACGTCTAACTAAGGCTCTCGCAACAGTGCAGTTGGTACCTAGAAAGAAAAAGCAAGTAGGCATAACAGACACATAGGAACGGTTTATACCTCTCCCCAATTGGATCGGCAAGACAAGATAGTCCTCGTCATCAGGACATCAGTAGATCAGTGAGGCATCAGGATCCAGCATCAAAGTTCAGAAAAAACACAGTCTTTAAGCATGTCTCTTGTCAAGATGGAAAATGGGCAAGAATGGGCTCATGGCAAATGGCAAAAATGCTAGCCTCCTCTCAGTGCAGACTCGTTAAGTTAAGATCACTAAAACTATTTCCCAAATCCCTATTGGTCAAGGAATTGCATGTTCACACTTTGTCCAATAAAACAAAAACTTCAAATCTATTAATTCAACCATTACTCCGTTCACATGTCGCTGATTGTCTTTCCTTCAATGGCCTTCTCATCCGGCTCGTCAGGTAACAATATTGTTGCAGCCTCTACTCCAGTCAGTGTCTCCATTGTTCTCCTTATGAGAAAGTCAGTCTTACACACATTACACACAAAATGTTATATTTAGCAAGAACAGCATCTTATAGCAGTCGGTTCTCATGAGAAAAGATTCTCAGCTGTGAGCACATTTACACAATACAATGGAAAATCACAGATTAACTCTCTAGGGCAGCCATTTATTAGATGTTAAGAAATACAGCTTGACATGTGGCCTGGCAAGTAGGGCATGACCTTTTAGGCTTACAACTCATAAAGCTAATACATAATGCATAACCTTCAATATGACATATTACTACATTAGTCAAACATATGCTCAACATTTCATATTAATAATATTAATAATTACAGTTTGTGAACATTGGTGGCCACTCATCGTAATCACATTTTCAAATGCGTGCATTATTTTTCTACGTTATTATAGTTTGTACACAAACCCATTATTCAGAATACATGAATACTCATTAATAATTTTTATTAAAACACCTGCGCTAGTAGTGGCAGCCAACGTCTGTTCAGTGGCCCCCCAGTGATCAATGGCAGCCCACTGACTTCCCCAATGGGATCTGTCACCCTTGGACCTCGGGGGGTCCAGGCAGCAACATAAGGCAGGAGTCACCAGGGCAGGTGAGAAGCTCCAAATATATGTTTCTTACAGCATAGTGGCTGCATTCACATCTACCTAGACAGAGTCTCATTGACTGCTTCCTTTGTTGTCATTTCCTGCCCGAGGGCGTAGGATTATGGGGCATAAGGTGCTGTGTAAAATAAAAAGTGAGAAAAGAGACTGCCTATTACTTGCCTCTTCATCTTAAATAAAATCAGAACTCTCCTTCACAACCTGCTAGAAGAACTTGCAGTTGTTCTAACTACACTTTGTACATCCTGCTAAGGCCTCCAGGGGATTTTTGTGCTATTGAAAACCACTTAAAAAAGTTGAATGTGGACTGATGATGGTGTACCACAGCTCAATATATTAGAAAAACATAAAAAGGTACAACACCTACACATCATCATTAGGCTTTTTCAAAGGAGCCTAAAAGAACACAAAATGTACTTAATTATTTGTAATGTATCATCTACTTCACTTTCAGTGAATAGTTTGTCTCGAGACACCTGTCAAATGCCTCTTCTTTAGAGATTCATTGTTCAAGTTCTTTTTTAAAATCAGTGGAGTTAAGCTCAAATGTGATGGCAGTGGAAGAACATGATGGACAAGGACATTTTCAATGTCATAATTTATAGTTAAGTCATGATCTCTGGCCCTCTTTTACCTCAGAGGCAGGATAGCTGTGGAATTTCAATCTGCAAGAAAGCGGTACCTGGAGAAGAAAAAATCTAACAAGTGCTGCTTAAATGCGATGTCATTGGCTTCAAAACAATGTAGGTCACGAACATATTTCCTTTCCAGGAAGAAAAGTAGAGTAAAAACGTGTAGTAGTGAAGAAAGAAGAACAGTTACATTTATATTTTATTTGTATTTATGTTTAAAATACTCTGCTTGTGTTGTGGTAGTACATCCATTTCTTGTAAAGAGGATCCTCATGAGTGGCCCGTATATTCTGCTGGGCCAGGCAACAGAAATTACTGTTTTTGTTTTTTCACATCGAGATTTAGGCAGCTGAAATCTCCATGTGAAAGGCAGGGGAAAAACATGAAGGAATTGGAAGACACTGATTCCTAAATGTTATTCCCCAAAAACGTGCACAATCCATTATTTCCCGCCACTGAATTTAATGTAAACCCTGATAGCAGTATGTCTTGAGGGCCAGAGCTGCTGACGGGAACCAGGTTGGTGTCCCAGCCTCGTTCAGTATCCAGTGATTCCGGAGGGCTACAGCTATTCTGTAGTCCGACAAGACCCAGGGCCAGATTTATCAAGGGTTTGCGTAGCCCTTATGTCACGCATGGTGATGTGCTGCAATGCAAGCCTTTAAGTGAGATTACTGTGCACGCTGAGTCACCTTGTGCAGCTCAGTGTCGCATAGTAAAATCTGGAGTAAAGCAGGTCACCACAAGTCACTGCTTTGTGGGTGCGCTCACACATACATACATGTTTTTTGGTGCATCCCAGGTTTACTACTGCTAGTAAACCTGGGAAGGCTTCAAAATGCTACACCTTCCCAGGTGAGGCGTAACAAGGAGAAATATGTTTATTACTCCTTGTTTTTTATCCCTCTTTCTATGTGTGCTTCATTCTGGAAAAGAGGAAAAAGTCTCTGAGGATATTGTTTTGGTGTAGGAAAGTTTCCCTTCCTGCACACAAACATTCCTGGCTGTAATGCAGGTACCCTTACACTGTGTGCTTGTGTTGTTTCTTGACAGCCACAAGTGCAACAGCGCAGAGGGAGAGCATGAATGGGCCATATAGTAGTACATATGGTGCATTCCTGCCCGCTCCGTTTGACGCAGCAAAGCAAGTTGTTGTGCTGCATGGCATTGACCCAAACATTAGTAAGTCTGCCCCTAAGTGTCTTTGGCTGCTGGTACACGTTGAATGATGTAAAACCATTCTCATGTGACCCTACCATAGTTCGCTCTTTCCTCTGTTAATGCTCATTTAGAAGCCTACAAAATATCGTCACAAATCTTCATTAGGCCTCTCTTTCCAGCCGTTGTATTGTCCTCAGTCCTGAAGGGATGTTAGGAACAATTTTTAAGTCTTTTGTGGAGCTCTCCTCATAGATGTGGAAGCTGAAGCCCTTGTTTTTGGTGGCAGCAAATTCCGTTCATTATATATTGTTTGAGAAACTACTGAATTCTGAGCCACATCTTTGTTTCCCTCTAGCTGGGATGATGCATCGGTATTTTTCACTGCCCCACTGGTGTGGAGGCAGCCTACCTTCCCAGTAAACGCTCTAAAATATATCTTAATAGGAGTCTGCACTCTCCCCAAGTGTGTCTACTGTTGCTCAGTGCATGAATGTTGCATATTCTATATGTACTGAATCGCTGGATGGCAGGGGACAGGGTAAAAAGTGTTATGTGGGCAACATAAGAAATTTTGCACAAAATAGTGCTTCTCCTGGATGTTGTCTTTGTCCCTTCATGGTATTACAACACAGATTGTCTCCTTTCTGGTAGGGGGGGCTTCTTCTTTGGAGGCTGTAGATGGGCAGTGAACAGTGGATTCTACATCACATCCTAACTAACTCTTCTGCCCAAAGATACATATTAATGTGTTTATTTTGTCACCAGGTGCTAGCAGGCTCAGAGACATATCAAAACATCTCTCCCATGGTAGGACTGGGAGAGAAATACAGCAAGAAAAAATATGTAAGATCACTTCTCATATCTTTGGGCCTGATTTGAGTTTGGCGGAGGGGTTACTCTGTCACAACGGTGAGGGATATCCCATCCTCTGAAACATAAATCCCATTATATCCTATGGGATTTACATTTTGACGGATGGGATTTCCGTCACCGTTATGATGGAGTAACCCCACTGCCAAACTCTAAATCAGGGCCATTATGTTTTATCAGGCTAAGTAGGAAATGTGAGAAATGTGAACAGAGTCTTTAATTCACTTGTACTTCTCACAAATCTCACTTTTTTTCTTAAAAATCACTTTTACCTGTACTCGAAGCCACTTTTCAGCTGTTGGTGATTTGAATAGTGCACAGGATCAGAACCTTATCTCCTAATGTAAGGGAAAATATGTATTATTATCATATTAAAATGCACTAATGTTGACTGTGGGTCCTAGAGACCTGAGTTCCAGACGGGTATTCAATGCATCTTGTGATTGTGGGAAGACTGTTGTGAATCTAATGGGAGAAAAGTGAAGAAAAAAATCCAAAAGCTCACTGCACTGTATAGTAATGTCCCACTAAATACTCTATCCTTGACTCCTTATGGCAGTCTGTTTTTGTAAGCTGGTTGTAATTAGACCCCATAAACACTGTTTTTTTCTAAACGATATTGCTCTACGTGCAGCACAAAGTCTCAATCAAATATTTTCTGGAAAGCTCTCCTAAATTGTCACTGTGTCTGATTTTGTCCCCCTCTTTCACACACACTCTCTCTTCCTTCTGTCACCTTTTTCTCTCTCTGCTGCGTGTGCAATAAGACACTCAGGTATGTATGGCATTGGAACCCTTGATGAGCAGGTTACACACAGACAGCTGCAGGAAATAATGGCACCACCCGATCCGTTTCACTGGGTTTGGTGCCTATAATCTGCAGGTTAAAGTATACCAAACATGATGGACTGAATGCTTGAATTCACTTCAGCCACTGGTTATAACTTGGGCCGCTTCCCAATCTATTGTTATTTTACACAAGATACCACCTCAGTTTGGACTAAGCCAAATGCACATCAGTTTTGACCCTGCCCAAATGGGAGCAGTCCAGCATGAACTGCCAGGACAGGAGCTCTCTGAAATGGCACATAACAACCCAGGACCTGTTTCATGCTTATTTCAGCCAATTGTAGCTTGGTTGTAGTAGCACAGTGTGTTCAGAACCCATATCTGGGCATAAACATCCCACTTAGGGCGACACACAAAGTGATAGATGGAATGCTGGAATTAATCTCAGCCGTTGGTAATTACTCAGAGACAAATCTTTATCTGTCATTATTTTGTACACCATACCACCTCAGTTTGGACCCAGCTATATGTGAATCAGTCTTAAACCTGTTCCAATGGGAAAAGTCAAGCCGGAACTGTCAGGTCACGTCCTCCCTGAAATGGAACACCAGCAACCCAGGACTAGTGTTGCTGTTATTAGAGCTAATTATATAAGCCAGGTATAACTTGGTTCCAGCGGCACAGTGCACGGGATTCATGTCTGAACATAGTCGCCCCATTTAGGAAGACACACTGAAGTATTGAAAAAGTGATGGACTGAATACTTAAATTAATACCAGAAAATGGAAATTTACATGAGTGCATCTCAATCTATTGTTGTTATGCACACCATGCCAACTCAGTTCGGACCCAGTCATAAGCACATCAGTCTTGGCCCTGATCCAATGGGAATAGTCCAGCCTGATCTGCAAGGCCAGTTCCTTCCTGAATTGGAACACAATCAAACGAGGACCGATTTTGCTCTTACTAGAGAGCATCAGCCAGGTAGGGCTTGGCTCCAATGGCACAGTGTGGATGATAGGCACTTTTGAGAAAACCCCTCACACTTAGATTGACACACTGAAGTATACAAAAAGTGATGGATGGAATGCTTGAATTAATAGCCGCCACTGGAAATTACTCTGGTACACATCCCAATCCATTGTCTTTTTCCACACCATGCCACCTTAGTTTGGAACCACCCTTTATTGAATCAGTCTTGAACCTGCTCCAATGGGAACAGTCCAGCCCAAACTGCCAGGCCAGTTCTTCCCAGAACTGAAACACAAGCTAACAAGGGCAGGTTTTGCTCTTATAAGAGCTCATCAGCCAGGTATAGCTTGGTTCCAGTGGCACAGTGTGCACAGAATCCACGTCCCACGCCTGGACATACTCGCCTCACTTAGGGCGACACACAAAGTGATGGATGAAATGCTTGAACTAATCCCAGCCTCTGGTGATTACTTGGACCATATTCCAATCCATCATTATTTTACACACCAAGCCACCTCAGTTCGGTCCCAGTCATATGTAAATTGGTCTTGACACTGTTCCAGTGGGAATAGTCCAGCCCAAACTGCCTGGCCAGGTACTCCCTGAACTGGAACACACATCCCAGAACTGGTTTCAGTCTTATTAGAGCTCATTACCCAGGCGTAGGGTTCAATTAACCTGAGACACTAATAATTACTCTTGGTCACATCCCAATCTATCGTTCTTTTGCACACCATGCCACCTCAGTTTGGACTCAGCCATATGCAAATTAGTCTTGACTCTCCCCCAATGGGAACAGTGCAACCTGAACTGCTTGTCCTGGTTCTCCCTGAATTGGACCACAGGGAACCCAGCAGCAGGTTAGCTCTTAATCGAGCTTATCAGCAAGGTACAGCTATCAGCGATAGTGGACGTGGAAGCCTACTGATGGTGCTAAAATTGAAATATGTCACATCCAAAAGCCCCTCACTAGAATGATGGCTCAAGTGAGTCATACTGGCCTTGTAACAGCTAGCATTAGACATGGCCTAGTTTGCTTTGCAGGCATTGCATCAGTGTGTTGATGACATGGGAGACAAAGTGGCCAATCTTCCTTACTGGCTAGCAAACACTGTTATGTTTTTCATGGTAGATCAGTGATCCAGGACAACTCTGAATAAGCAAAATCAGAACTAGCAGCCACATTTGCATTCTGTTACAAAGGTCATTATGCATCACCCACAGGTGAACTGTGAAACTGCAACCCTGTTGATCCAATAACTAGAAACTGGAAATAAAGTGCTAGACCACTTGTTCAGCCCGGAAGTGATTTTGGAAGCTATTTCCAACATGTAGTCTGGTAAGTCATCAGGCCTAATGGCCTCTCAATACAATTTGATAAAACAACAACGGCTATCCCGACCCACACCTTCTAAGTATGGTTATTAAAGCACTCCATGAAGCATCCCTACCCACAGACCTTCAAGATGCCACCATAGTGGTCATAATATAACCAGCCTGGCTTGGTGCACATGCTGCCTTCTGATATTTGTCATCAACGCTGAGACAAAATTGCTTGCCAAAGTGCAAGACAATAGGCTACTGCAGGTTATCTGACCTCTAAATCGTCTAGACTAGAATGCCCTAGTGCAGACCAAAGCACAAAACATTGCATTGGGCAGGTGCAGAAGGATTCGGAAATTCCTTTTCTACGTATTTTGCAAGCTGAACTTCAGTCCTTGCTTTTTGGCGGCTTTTATCCACATCTTTTACAGAGGCCTGTAGACCTCTGCAGAAAGGAGCACAAGCCAACCGCTATCAAGCATTTTGCAAAGTGGATCAGATGTGATAGTTAGGACAAGCCGTTCAGTGGGACAATGACAAAATAACTCCTTTATGCAGATGATCTGCTCCTCGTTTTGCGTTATGCTAGATGGACTGAACAAAGATTGATGAAGATTCTCAACATCTTTGGAGAAGCAGTGGGCTCACTGGTTAACTGCAAGAGACCAGTAGCAAGAAGGTTTAGTTCAAAGTGAGCAACAGTTTCATTTTAGGAAAGCTTTAATTACAATGCCGCTCGAAAGCACCCAGTGAAGGGGTTGCTCAAGCCTCATTTATTTGTCCTACAAAAAGGTCATTACGTGCTTTAGCTAGATCAAAATTTCTGGAAGAGGGTGAGGTGGAGGTCTAGAGGGAGCGATGACATAGTCTGGCTTCCAAGCCTGGACGTGAATACAGTGGTTGCATGACCTATCTTGCAATACATCTTGCCTGCAGAACAGTTGACCATGAGTCAATGTAATGCAAGCTTAGCAAAGCCAGGCAGAAAACCCTGTTGCACAGTGCCCAAGCCTTTGCTGATTTGCTGTAATCTCCCCCCCCAAATTGCTTTAACAATACCAGGGATTCGATGCTGGTTTTGTCCACGGCAAGCTAATATGGTTATTTCAGCCACTTAAATAAAGTATATTGGTTACTGGTGTGGCCTTCAGTCCATTCTGTAATGTTCTTTTTCCATTCTGTGCTTTGTAGCATATCAACAGTTGAGTTACAGCCTGTGGTTCCATCTGCACTGCTTGAACCTTTTGAGTATTGCGAAGTGCAATGGGTTGGAAGGATTAGGAGTTGGAATTGTGTGTGCTGCTCCTGGGATGAGAAACGTTTCATTGTTTAAATGATGATCTACCGGTACTATGTTATATTTCATCTGTTTTAAATGTCTTATCCCGAAGCATGTGTTTCTGTTCTGGAGGCTCATACACTTTGGAGATGATGTTACCTTTTCTGATCCACAGGGATGGAGGCTAGGCTGTGCATGATGCTCATGGTATATTACAAATTTGTACAGGATGCATGTAGCATGTCAGGTTAATGCTATTCTCATATCTAAGGAATCGGATGCTACAATGATTGTCCATGGATGTGGGATGGACTCTCTGGTCTTATTGGTCTTAAGTGGGCCAGTAAAATCTGATCCCTGAGTAAGCCACTTTTTTTACAAATGGATCTAAATTCCAGATTTTGTTGTAAACACCCTATCCCCCATACCTGCCCGGTGGTAAATTTCAGCAGGTCAAATCTTGGAAAAACATATGATATATTCTGATTTGGTAAAGAAAATATAAATTCTCCATGTAATTTCTTATTTTCCAGGGGAGACCATAGAATAGGAGGTACCTACCGAACATCATGATATTGGCGTTCGCCAGTTACAGTAAATAACTCACCCTTTCTTAGTACATTTGCGCTCAGGACATAGTCGGCAGGATAAGGAAGATCTCAACACACCTCAGAGAATCTTTCTGAAGCATCTGATAGTCAGGACTTGGCTGCATAGCTGTAAGGGAACTGAACCTTGAGATTTACCTTTCTGGAGCTTGGTGAGACCAGTGGAGTGTGGGTCTGGAAGCCTATTTAATTTTGTTTTTAGACTTGAGCTGTTCATTCCCTTTAACTTTACTGTTCTTAGGACCATATTTATACTTTTTTAGCACTGTATTTGCATCATTTTTTTACGCAAAAGCGGCGCAAACTTGCAAAATACAATTGTAATTTGTAAGTTTGCACCATTTTTGCGTCAAAAAGTAGCGCAAATGCAGCGCTAAAAAAGTATAAATATGGGCTTAGTTCTTTGTGAAGGGCAACTTCTGTTCAGAAGAGAGACACTGTGAAATGTAATTCACGCTTTCTTCAAGTGTTTCTGATGTCTTTGTTATTGGTATTTATGTGAATGTGTTGAACCACCCCTTCACAAATGCAATAGAAACTAGGTATATAACAACATTTTTGAGAGAGCTCATGGCAAAGATGTCCAGACACATCACTCACGAACAATGGGGTTCATCTGGTATCTAAAGAGACAGAAAAAGTTCTTGAAAAAAGAAGAATAAAGCACACGAAATGTGCACTTTAACACCCAGAGACAAATGGTATAGTTGAGAGGTTGAACAAAGTACTCAAGAAAATCATCATGTTAGCAAAGTCAAACTCATTAAATTGGAAAAAAACTGGAGAAAAAAATGTAAATGTATAGATTCACACCTCATAGTACAACGGGGAAAACTCCCTTCTAATTGTTTCGGGGAAGACATCCCAACACCTCTGTAGAACTTTCTTGGGTTAACAATTACACGTTTGAGCTAGGAAATGGTATGATTGAGAAAGATTGGTGGGAAAGAAAAGCAGAGACAATACGAAACTGAAAAAAAATGATGAAAGAAAATCAGTAAAGAAAACAAAGGTTGAAGTAGGTGACCTTAAAGTGATTAAATACTCTGGAAGGGATGGTAAGTGTCTAAAATTTTCTAAGCCGATACAAGTTATTAAGAATTTTAACAATGCTGTCAAGACCCTGGACCATCGGATATGGAATCTCAACAGAGTTATTTTGTACAAAGGAAAGCTGGGTGTTTCTAAGAGTGAGAAGATGGGTGGTGGTTTGACAAAGGAAAATGAGGAGAGGGTGGAAATAAAGACATCTTGTAGAACTGTGAAGAAACTGGTTATTTAAATGACTAAGGCCGTCTGTATGACATTGGCGGTAAGTACCTCTTACCGCCAGGGCGACCCCCACGAAAAGACCATCGCCGCAGCTAACAGCCATATGCCACACTATGACCACAGCCGGAAATACAGGTGCGGTAATGCTGGCGGGCGGTGTTAAGGTGGCGCTGCTACCACTAGCAGCGCCACGCCAGTAGACCGCCACCAGCCTTATTATGCTAAATAATACAGCCTGGCGGTGTTCTGCTGGTGGGCCCTGCTGGCGGTAGCAGCGCCCAGCCCGTTCCATGCCAGAAGACCCCCCTGGATCCAGGTAAGTCGGGTTTCCTACAGGGGAGGGGGTGGAGGGTGTTGTGTGTGTGTGGGGCGGTGTGTGCATGAGTTAGTGAATGTTATGAATGCCACAAAAACAATTGCGGTAGGCTGGGTCTAAATGCCTGAGGTGGTACAATAGCTGCTGCCGGCCTGGAGATTCTTATCTCCAGCCCAGCGGCTGCTACCGCCATGGCAGTCAGAGGGGTACATTGGCGGGTTGGCTCATAATGTAGCCTTATGTACCCACCAACCACCGGGGTCATAATGACCCCCTATGTTTAATGATTTGATATGTTTGTCAGGATTATATAACCAAGGAACTAGATGGTAAAATACTATGTTTAGTGATATTGCAAGTTTGTAAGGTTGTTGTAACCATAGGTAATATTGTGTAATTTTACACTGTGTATATAAGTTTTCATACTTGTACCGTTTTATTAAGAAAAGCAGGATGTGTGGTAGTTAAGTAGCTATTTAATGTTAAGACACTGTTAGAACACTAATGATGGAATGTATTGAGGGTTGTGGGGACGGACGTTGAGAGTTGCTGAGGAGAAGCTGTGATATGGATGGGTGAGATCTTCATTTAAGAATAAAGTAAGTTATTTGGATGAACAATTCTCTTATTATGGCTTTCACAAATGGTCATCACTTTGTGCACTCTATGTAAGCACGTATAACAAATGACAGACGAGGTTTCAGGAAAGTGACAGTGATCTAACATGACATTTTCAGATGACACCAGGATAAAGACTGTAGTCTATATTTGAATATTGTGTTATCAATATCCCAAATCCCAACATCCCACATGCAAAGCTTCATATTGATGAGTCATGAGGATGTTGACAAATGATGTCTATACACGCCCATAATGCAACCGGCATTTCAGTGCGATATGAACGAATACAATGCAGAATATTGTTTAAGCAAATCAAGGAAGTTAAGGGCTAAATTACATTTTGAATGCCAGTGAATACCCTCCTGTGTCCAAGATTTTCCCCCTTGATTTCCTGTACCTCCTTTAAGTTTCTTCTTGAGTTATCCACTATCTCTTGCTGTTCTTATGCATATGCTCATTCATTCCTGCTCTCTTTCCATCTCCCTTTATCCTTGGATGCCTTTATTTCGTCATCTTTCCCGCCCTTTTCCTTCTACTCTCCCTCGTCTTTATCACAGCTGTGCTGTCTTTCTTTAGATTTTGCACCTTCCCACCTGCCTCTTTTTTCCCAGTGTTCTATGCATATTTCCTTTTTGTACTGCATCATTCTGCGGTTCCCTTCCATTTGTTGTTTCCTTGCTCAGCTTTTAATGCATGCCCTCATGTTTCATTGCTTTTTGCCTTCTATTTGCCACGCTTGTAATAGCAATTGATGTGCCAGTCGGCACCCCTGGCACTCATATAATATTTAGGCTTGAGGACTTACTCCACTTGTCCTGTGGGTGGTGCACATTGATTCGACTGAGTATGTTTACGGACAGAGTTTGCCTTCTAGGATAAGGCCGGTGCTGTGCAGTTCTTGTAAGGGGTATGAAGCTAGTTGCACATAAACACATGTGCATGTATGTATGCACGTGTACCAGCTGCACTTTTGGGACAGCCGTTGAGTGCAGCCTGGTAATTGCACATGGGTAGCCTGGCACAGAAAGGCTCTTCATGGATTGTGTTGACCAGGGGAAGGCCTTGTAATATCAGTGAGCAATAGTACCTAGGAAAATAAGACTTACTTGAAAATCTGTAATGCTTTCGCAGTATTATACGCATAGGTGAAATCTGCCTAACATGCAGTTTTGCTCCACCTAGGTCGACACAGTCCAGCAAAGTATCAAACTGAGGTAAAACTTGCTCAGTGAGTTTGATTTCGCACTTCCGAACACAATATATTAATTTCTCATGGGCCATCAAGAATTGTCATACTTCTCTGGTTCACCTCATAATCAGATTCCAGGCATTTGTTCTGACTTACTTTGCCAAATTAATCACTCTGCTTCCCACCACAGAGATCAAAGGCCTCCCCTAACATAAAGAGCAATTATGAGTGATGAACTCAGTTCCTGGAAGAGGAAAGGGGTTGTGAGAAATCTGCATCTGAGAATTATCTTGTCACACCGTACCTGGGCTGGGTCAGCCCGGGCCCACTGAGCAAAGGAGGAAGCCCAGACCTCTGAATTCAATGCAGGAGAGGCTCATCTTGGAAGTGATGGAGATGGTTGGGGGGGGAAGGGGGGAGTCTGAGGCCCTCAGGGAAACTCTTTCCATGGAAAAATTGATCTTGCCGTGATGGAATGTCACAGAATGCTGTGGAGGAGGGATGGACAGGGCTGGAGGGATGATGTGGCATCCTAGTATTGGACGGGGTGCCAGGCATCTTTCCAGCCTCACTTAAAAACTCCTGCACAAGGCAGAGATGGTTCAGAAGACCCTGGACCTGGAAGGTGACAAGTGCTGATGAATGCCCAAATGGAAAGAGGAACCACCTGCCAAGATGGACTAAGAACAATATCACCAGCTGACCCCAGGGCTAGTGTAGGGGTCTCCAGGGCCAGTGGCACTGGTCCTTCATGCTCTCTGAGAACCAGTTGCAGGAAGACCTGATCTCCGTAGCCCCCCTGGGTGCTCTTCAAGATGGCCAGGAGGCCATGAGGTCTGGGGAGTGCAGGCAGATGGGTAACAGAGGGGCAGAGCATGAAGTACCTATCCTCTAAAGAGAAGAGCACCTGGATCCAGGCAGAAGAGAAGGCTGGCTTGGTGAGGCTCAAAATCAAGCTTAATTTAAACTGCACCCCTTTAGAGGCCAGAAGGCCTAATTAGAATGCACCAGGTGGATAGAACTACCACCAGGAGCAAAATGAACCAAAGATGAAGAAAATTGGCACATTAGGTTGAAAGGTTTGACCCTTAAAAAAAAGGCAAAAATTGAGCTCATGGCCCTCTACCACCATTTCTCTAAATACCCCCTAGACTGGGCTGGGGTCCAGGATCCGGGGGCTTGTGAATCCTTATATTATTCCTGGGGAGAAGAGTGTGCCTCACCATCCCTAAGCGAAACCTTGGCCCCAAGGATGTCATTCCCTGGGGCCTGATGTAGGACTGCCCCAGGGACCTCATGCCCAAGGACAGAGAATGAAATAGAAAAGCCATCCTAGAGGTGGGCCCATTGCCTGCACCTTTTTTCTGTGTCTAGTGGGTGGGATGCACCAGCATTTTACCATCCCCTGAGCAAGGGGGCATTGAATTTCTCTTCCCATTGGCCGCAGTCAAAGCAAGTGTTGCCAGATCCTGCACATCTTCAAGAAGGCTGGAGCTTCACATATGGAGCCAGCAGGATTTCAAGGACCTTAGGGCTCCACCCACAGACCCTAGCAAATGAGATCCTGGGAGCAACCATGGCACCCACAAACAATAAAACAAAAGATGAAAGCATGAGTTGGCCGGGTGCAGAAGGAAGCAGAAAGAGCAATGCTGCTAATCAAATACGCAAAGGTTCAGCGTGGAGTGTTCCGTAATGCCCTGTGTGGGCTTATTTACCTAAGCCTTCCTGCTTGTGGTGCCCCAAGAAGGGGTAGGAGCACCACTAATGTTCTAAGAGTAGTATCTGTGGACTGCAATTACTGAAGTGGCCCCTAGAAAAGTTTATTTAAAAAAGTCACCCTATTTCTCTGTAAAGGCCTTACAGGCATATCCACAGGAAAGGCTTACTTCAATTCCATACACTCTGAGCTGTAGCATGTTGTTCTCCATCTTTGGAAGTGTGAGGAATCCTTTTGGTTGGTCCTATGGCTGCATTGTGTGGCTTAAAAACTGCAAAATAAAGATTCAAAATGCATGTTGCTTAACATTGAAGTGCTTTTATTGACAATGCGTATGTTGACAGTTTAATGCTTATGCTAATGCTTATTAATGTTGTCCTAAATAAATTCAATGGTAATCATCATTTGTGGCTACCTTATTAATGTGGTGACTCTTTGGTAAATGCCAATAGGCCTGCCTTATTTATATTAATATGGTGACCTCGCAACAAAAAAATCCAGCTAACTATAGGTTCCTTTTCATTCTACTCAGACAGAGCTATCTCTGGGAATAGAAAGGCCCTCTCCCACAAGGCTTACCACATCTTGGATCCACATGGGTCAAAGTTGGGCTCTACCAATGTAAGTAGAAGCGAGGGTTTTTTGATTAATTGTGAAATGGGCACTCCACACTATCAAATCAGAGATAAAAATAAATGAACTGTTAAAACTATCTAGAACTATTCTAAATCAATTTTAAATATTGGTTGTCCTGATACGATAAAAAAATGAGTGCATGTTAGAAAGGGGGTACCAATTACCCTATCATCCTGTGCTACCATCAACATGTTTCGGCCAACTGTAAAATGTCCTGTGGGTCAGCAGCCTTCATCAAGACATGAAATCTCTGGTTCAAATTGTGGTAACATCATTAGAAGCTATCCTTAT
Source organism: Pleurodeles waltl (assembly GCF_031143425.1). Lineage (NCBI taxonomy): Eukaryota > Metazoa > Chordata > Amphibia > Caudata > Salamandridae > Pleurodeles > Pleurodeles waltl. The sequence goes on from NC_090449.1 coordinate 306,853,058, forward strand.
TCAACATTCTGTCATAATCGGTATAAACATTGACCCACTTGTGTCATATACCTCAATATCCATATCCAATCACAATTGCAATCCTCAGTGTGCAAAACAATTTGTTTTCACATTAGTGTGCTCCAAAGATTATTACTCCAGGTGTTACAGGAGCCTTTCCTTACCCAGGGAGCCCAAGGAGTTGTTGCCTTACAGTCACAGTTACTCCAAGGGACCGACGTCACCAACTCGCAGTGGTGTTCCTGCCACCAATTTGGATATCAGATATAGTGGCCAGAAGAGTCTGCCTTATTTAAAATGACACTCCCTTTTATTAAGATGTTGCATCTGGTATAGGTGGGGGCATTGTGATTATGGAGACCAGGACCCACTAAGGGTGAAATGTAAGATAAGGGTGTCACCAAAGGTATTTCCATCTCCCTGCTGAACATATTTAAGAATTCAATGCATAGTATTTATTTAGTAGTGTATGTGTAATAAAAGCATGTTTCCTTGTAAGAGAAAAAGCAATGACAACAATAATTTATTGAGGCATAATTTATTCAGTATTGTTGCTGGCCAGAGAATTGGGACTGTGAGCCCACATCACCTCCCCTGAGTTGGCCGTGGACTGCTATGCTTCACTATACTGAGAGAGTCAAGTTCTACAATGGAGTCAATGGTTCACAGTAATAAGATAATTGCAGACATATTACTTGTGAAAGGCTCATATCCTTCACCACTAATAATCAATTTTTATGCATTTAGTCTTTTTAAAACTTTTTTATTGCTGAAACAAAAATGTAATACAATAACACAGTGACACAAATACATGGCACTGTCCTGAGAAATACAGATCTCTCCCTCTCCCCCACCATGTCAATATACATCATAGTCAATCCTATGTATGAATTTGTGTGTAGGTAATGCCAATGGTCCTTTACCCTTGATACCGTGTATATGTGCATTCTTGCCCACTACAGCCCAGCCATCCCCAACCATGTTTTTCATGCTTCACCCAAGCATCCATCCTCTCCATGGTGATGGCTTGCCAAAGCTGGGTGTGCCACTGAGGTAATGACGACACCTCTTTTTTCTTCCACGCAGTCACCAGGGTGATCTTAATAGCGCCAAGGCAGAGCCACATTATTGCCCGATCGCCAGTTGTCTGACGCTTGAAGTAATCATCCCGCAATCACAAAAGGGCGAATGCAGGAGAGATCAGGATTGGTTATCCCAGAATGTCTTATTTTGGGCTAGTATTTCAGGCCAGAATGGGTGGATAGTCGGACAATCCCACTATATGTGATGGAAATCCCCAAGTAGCCCATACCCTATCCAACAAAGTTTAGATATGGCTTGATTTTTTTTCTTTTTGGTAGAGTAAAAGTACCAGTAAAACAGTAATATGTAGTGTGCCTCTCGCATATTTATAGAGTGGTGAAATTTGGGGATGTCTCTCCAATGTTTGTGCCATTTTTCTATCGGGATTGTGTCTTCAAGAGTTAAAAGCAATGTGATGGGTTTGCAGGTGATAACAGTATTGGGAAGTAAGGAATAGATCAAACAGATGCACTCCTTTGAGCCCCCCTCGCCCTCTTAAGGTCTCTGGTGGCCGCTGTCCTAATGTCCGTGTGAAGTATCCAGTGTTTCAGCTGTGTCTATCTGTAATGTTCGAATCTAGGAGATTAAAGTCTTGCTGGCAGTTCTCTAAGGTGAGACTGTTCTAACCCTGGAAGAGGTCAGAAATGGTGAGGCATCCACTCTCCCTCCAAAAGCCAAATGAGCCAGGCCATAATGTGGGTGCGAATGCTGGGTTATAGACACCCGGAGTAAAGGGAGAGGGAAAAGTAGTCCATCAGTAGTCAGCGATCCGAGTCACCTCATCCCAGACTTCAAGAGTAATTTTAGTAAGAGTAATAGGGGGTTATTCTAACTTTGGAGGAGTGGTAATCCGTCCCAAAAGTGACGGTAAAGTGACGGATATACCACCAGCCGTATTACGAGTTCCATAGGATATAATGGACTCGTAATACGGCTGGTGGTAAATCCGTCACTTTTCCGTCACTTTTGGGACGGATTAACACCTCCTCCAAAGTTAGAATAACCCCCATAATGTCCTTCAGCTTCCATAGTACATCCCATATGCATCTACCCACCATCCATATGTCGCCAGTCCTTATCAGATTCTGATAGTGACCACTCAGAAATCACCCTCAACTGTTCCACTTTGTAGTATAAATATAGGTCAGGTAGGGGTAGGCCTTCCAAGTCTTTCAGTAGTCTGAACAATTTGTATTGCAGACAAGCTCTGTAGTTCTGCCATATGAAGAGTATGATTAGGGGGCATAGGGTTGGTAAAAAGTCGCAATCTAACTTAATGGGGAGTCCCTGGAAAAAGTACAATAGTTTGTGTGAAACAGTCATTTTAATTGCATGAATACAGCCAAGCCACAAGGTATACATGGGAGCCCATCTCTTGAGGTCAGCTTTTAGATTTGAAGGAGCTGAGGGTAATTTTCCCAGTAAAGGTCTGTTAATTTAGGGGTGATTTTGATGCCTAAGCAAGTGATATCTTTTTTAGCCCATATGAATGGAGTGGAATTCACTAGAACTTCCATATCATGGGCAGACAGGGTCAAGTTCTGCAAAAATGATTTGTCCAGATTGATTCGGAAGCCTAATGCCCCTTCATAAATCTGCAGTTCGATCTGTAGAGCCGTCAGTGACGTCTAAGGGGATGTAAGTGACAGCAACACATACTTTGTGAATAAGGAGATTTTGGGGGTCATTCTGACCCTGGCGGCCGGTGGCCGCCAGGGCCACCGACCACGGGAGCACCGCCAACAGGCTGGCGGTGCTCCCACGAGCATTCTGACCGCGGCGGTTCAGCCGCGGTCAGAAGCGGAAAGTCGGCGGTCTCCCGCCGACTTCCCGCTGCTCGGGGGAATCCTCCATGGCTGCGGAGCGCGCTCCGCAGCCATGGTGATTCTGACACCCCCTACCGCCATCCTGTTCCTGGCGGGTCTCCCGCCAGGAACAGGATGGCGGTAGGGGGTGCCGCGGGGCCCCTGGGGGCCCCTGCAGTGCCCATGCCAATGGCATGGGCACTGCAGGGGCCCCCGTAAGAGGGCCCCAATGTGTATTTCAGTGTCTGCAATGCAGACACTGAAATACGCGACGGGTGCAAACTGCACCCGTCGCACCCCTGCAACTACGCCGGCTCAATTCTGAGCCGGCGTCCTCGTTGCAGGGGCATTTCCTCTGGGCCGGCGGGTGCTCTTTTGGAGAGCGCCCGCCGGCCCAGAGGAAATGTCTGAATGGCCGCCGCGGTCTTTTGACCGCGGTGCGGTCATTTGGCGGCTCCCTCCAGGCGGGCGGCTCCCGCCGCCCGCCTGGCTCAGAATGAGCCCCTTTGTGTCTGTTGACCCAAAGCGAAGGCCTTGAAAAGAGGGAGCCATGCATATTTTGGCCACAAAAGGCCCAATGTTTGGAGAAGACAAGAGTGGAGAGAGGGGACACCCCTGTCTCGTCCCTCTCTCGAAGCAGAAGAGATCCAAGCTCATTCCATTGACCAGAACGCATGATCGTGGCATGGCGCAGTGAGCCTTTACTATGGCTATGAATTGGTGGCAGAAACCAAACTGTTGCAGGGTGTGAAAGATGAAGGACCAATCCACCCAGTCAAAAGCTTTCTAGGCATCAAGTGCCAATAAGACTGCTGATATGTTTTTTAATAACTTTTTCAACCAGGTGAACCACCCTCCACAAATTACCATGACTGTGCTTTCCTTTGATGAAGGTAAACTGATCTGAATGGACCAAATCAGGTATAACATAATCCAGTCTGGTAGACAGAAACGTGGAATATAATTTGGGATCTTAATTAAGCAGCACAATAGGAGGGGGTGTGGCCAACAAGATAGCCAACCGGACGCACTAAGGGCCATATTTATACTTTTTGACGCAAAACTGCGCTAACGCAGTTTTGCGTCAAAAAAATTAGCGCCGGCTAACGCCATTCTGAAGCGCCATGCGGGCGCCGTATTTATTCAATGACGTTAGCCGGCGTTAGCCGCCGGCGCTGCCTGGTGTGCGTGAAAAAAAATGACGTACACCAGGCAGCGCCGGCGTAGGGGAATATGGAGCTTGGGCGCCAAAAAATGGGGCAAGTCAGGCTGAGGCAAATTTTTCGCCTCAACCCGATTTGCGCCATTTTTTTCGACTCCCAACCCCCATTGAAATGACTCCTGTCTTAGCAAAGACAGGAGTCATGCCCCCTTGCCCAATGGCCATGCCCAGGGGACTTCTGTCCCCTGGGCATGGTCATTGGGCATAGTGGCATGTAGGGGGGCACAAATCAGGCCCCCCTATGCCACAAAAAAATAAAAACAAAATACTTACCTGAACTTACCTTAATGTCCCTGGGATGGGTCCCTCCATCCTTGGGTGTCCTCCTGGGGTGGGCAAGGGTGGCAGGGGGTGTCCCTGGGGGCATGGGAGGGCACCTCGGGGCTCCTCCCGAGCCCACAGGTCCCTTAACGCCTGCCTTGTCCAGGCGCTAAAAAACGGCGCAAAAGTGGCTGGACGTCATTTTTTTTGACCCGCCCACTCCCGGGCGTGAATTTTGCCCGGGAGTGTAAATACGGCGCACATGCCTCGGAGTCAATTTTTTAGACGGGAACGCCTACCTTGCATATCATTAACGCAAAGTAGGTGTCCACGCTAAAAAATGACGCAAACTCCATGGACTTTGGCGCTAGACGCGTCTAACGCCAAAGTATAAATATGGAGTTAGTTTTGCGTCGGAATTGCGTCAAAAAAAACGACGCAATTCCGGCGCAAACAGAGTATAAATATGCCCCTAAGTGAGTGCTCACGGCCCAAGCGTCTAAGTACTGCACTATCCTGCCACCCTGAGGCTCCTCAGTCCAGGCGGTACAGTTGATGAGAGGTGGGGGACTGTGGTGAATGCAGAGTGAAGGTCGAAAATGCCAAAAACAAGCCACAGAGCCGCACTTGCGATGAGTGCCTGACTGGACATGGCGGCCGTGACGGTGGTTGCAGGCTGGACTGTCAACGTTTAAGGCCCGGACCCAGAACGGGTGTGCTGATTTAGAGGAGCCTGGCGAAGGAAACCGGATGTGAGGGAAGCGACCCGTGCTTCCTCCCTCCCCCTGTGCGATGGCAACAGCGCAGGCTACGAGGGCCTGGAAGAACACCTGGTGGTGCAGCCTAGTGGACCATGGTGAGAGGTGTGGTGAAGGAAAGGGGGCCCAGCAGAGAGACAGTGGTGCTGAGAATGGCATAGGGTTGGTAACGTAAGGCACTCGATTTGGCATTTGGCCCCATGGAGCATACCAGAGTCTGGTGAGATATCGTGCTGAGCTAGGGGAGTGGGCCGAGGAGCTCTGGAGTAAGCCGAGGCCCTATAATCAGGCCTGTTTCATTGGACGCAGTCGCCTCTATTTCCCCCCTCCCTGATTGCCCCAGCGCCAGGAGATGTGTCCTTGAACATCATGCTGGATGCTTGAACAGGAAGGTGCCTGGAGGCAACAGAGACCGGACCCCAGAAGTGGGCTGTGCTGGACGCGCTAGCTGTTTGGCGCTTATACGATGGAACTGTTTTCTTGCCAGCTGCGACACGACAAAATGAGACAAACAGTGCCCTGTGGGATCAGCGGAGGCCAGAGCTGTGAACCTTGTGCAATATGGGCAAGGACAGATCAAACAAAGGCGCACAGCAAACCAGAATGGACCAGTATACTGCCCAGAGTGCAGGAGGGAGCCATCAGAAAGGCTCGCCTGGGCCCACGGATATGGAGGTGAGCCCACCGGAGCACAGATCTTGGCAGCAATTGAGGCGCCCAAACATGTGGTGCAGACGCAACTTGCTTGATGTTAACTTATTGAGGGCAGATTTGAGGGTTGTGGCAGAACGCTCAGTGGCCACCGAGCAGCAAGTGACGTGACGTGCATACAGACAGACACAGATATGCTGAAAGCCACAATGGCCACCCTTGAGGCTAAAACATGCAAGCTGGAGGTGCGGGCTGAAGATGCAGAGGGGAGGGTGAGGAGATACAGCTTACGAGTAGTTGGGCTTCCCAGAGGGAGTGAAAGGGAAGGCCCCGGAGGCCTTTCTAGGGGCCTACTGCTCACTGCCCACTGCTCCCCTATCGCCCTTGTTTGTGGTTAAACGGGCACACAGGGCCCTTGCCCCCCTCCACCGCTGGGAACTCCTCCTAGAAAGATTATCGACAAGATTCTCAACTATAGGGATCGAGGCATTATCTTACAGAAAGGGTCAAACACAGAGACCCAACCTATGGGAATCACACTATATGCTTCTTTCTGTATTACACTAGGGTGGTACATCTCCAAAGACAATCGTACAGAGTTGTTAAACAAAAACTGAAAGTACTGGGCTACACTTTTATGCTGATATACACTGCCAAGTTGAAGGTCCTTCATGCAGGCCGCTCGCATTTTTTACAGATGCCCAAAGCAGTCTGGGACTGGTTAGAACCGAGAACTGGTGAGGGCCCCCCAGAAACCCCACACAGAGGGAGTCATTGGAGGGATGGAAGGGCAGATGACTCACAGGTCACTGCAAGCAGGAATAACATGCAATGCCACATCAGCCGAGGAGACAGGGTAAAGGTGTGCCCGGTTTGCACCCTGAGTCTGGAACAGAAGCGACAGGAGCCTGAGGAGGCCAGACTATTAGTGAAATCAGTCACTTCGGGAGCATCGTCACACTCTGGATCACCGCGCGTTGAGGATGGCCTGACACCAGACTCAGACATTGCAGATACCTGAGAGACGCTGCCAAAATGCCAAGATGAACTAATAGCTCTGGACCCATTCCAGGCTTGAAAATATTGATCCCTTTTTCCTGCTCCCCTCTCTCTTGCTCTCCCCCCTTCTTTCCTACTATGCTACCCACAGTGCAGGGGGAGATGGGGACTCGGGATGGCCACAGTGCGAGGGGTCAAGCCTTCTAACAAGCACGCACCCCTATTTTCTGCTGCGGCTGACCACGCCCCATACCTTGTTGTTGTATATAATATTTTTGTAGTTACTATATTTGGGTGCAGTGCGTGTGTGGTTTGGATGGTTGTGTGAGGGGCCTTGGAGAACTACTTGTGTGTTGACCGCACCATCTTGAACAGTTCCTTGCTATTGAGCTCTGCCTCTCCTCTGGATTCTAGAGTAGATAGCGGGACACACACATGGATTGGGCAGGCACCATTTGTGGGAGGTGTTTACCTGGAGAAGGTTGGGGATGTTGAATGTGGTTCAGAGGACATGGTGTTGCACTACTGAGTGTGCGATGGACTGGATACATGATTGGGGTGGACACAGACAGGGTGGGGTGGAATGTAAGGAGGCTGAACTCTTTTGTAAAGCATTATAGAGTGCACACCTACTGTAGATGAATAGGTGCCCAAATTTCCCTCCTACAGGAGACACACTTGATGGATAGTGAAGCACAAAAACTATAGAAAAAATGGTGGGAACAGTTGTTCTTGGCGACACTGGATGTTCGTCGTGCTGCCTATCAGGTGAGCTTTCTATCAGATCATGCCCCTTTGTTATTAGAATGCAAGACCCATACACCTAGGCCGACGATCCCTCTGTGGAGAATGCAGCCTGAACTAATCAGGTATCCTGAATATAAGGGAGATATACAGGCTGCGTTAGATGGATATTTTAGCATGTACTGGTCTACAAACCGGACACGCAGCATATAATGGGAGGCCCTAAATGTCGAAAAAATTGGAGCAGTAGCTTACGCAGCAAGAGGAAGTTCTAGCTACTCTCCAGTGCCGAGTGGCCAGCGGAGAGGTATCTGGGACAGATTGCCACGAGGTGAGCACTAAAATAGGAACTATTTGGAATAGGCTGGATAGTTATATACGTAGGGATTATAGACAGCTAAGGCGGATGCTGGCTTAGCTACTTATGCGCGAACGGCCTCTACCAATAGTCCTATCACTTCAAGGACCGTCCAGGGAGAGGTATTTGGGACATGTACATGCGAATCTACTTTTATGGGATCACCTGAAATGCATATACACTTCGCCGAAGAGCAAAGATGGCAGCCAGATATGCAGGTATCTTGACAGGCTCCAAATCCCTCGGCTTGTTGAGGCGCAGACTATAGGAGCTAAAGGAGGAAGTAATGCTAGAGGAGCTTCAGGAAGCTTTGGGAGCCATGGCACACGGGAAAATGGCAGGCCCTTATGGTTTACCAATTGAGTTTTACTGTGCATAATCTGCAATGATTCTCCCCCGATTACTTGAAACATTCTGTGACGCATACTGAGAAGGCTCGCTGCCAACCGACATGAGGGAAGCACTGATAGTTATGAGACCAAAACCAAAGAAGGATCCCGTAGACCCTGGCCCCTACAGGCCACTATCTATGCTCAATGTTGATGTAAAAATACTTGCAAAAGTACTGGCAGCCCACCTACAGCGAGTTTTAACCCATCTAGTATGGGATGATCAATGCGGATTCATTCCGGGGAGGGGAACCCATTTGAATTTGCAGAGGTTATGGCATGTAATACATGAGACATGTGACTCTGCAACCCACGCCGCGCTAGTGGCCGTCCACATAGCAAAGGCGTTTGATACCTTGTACTGGGACTACCTGTGGGAGGTGCTATGCAGAATGGGCATTGGACTAAACTTCCTGTCATGGGTGCGTCTGCTGTATACGGTGCTGCAGGCACAGGTGCGAACGGGGATGAGAGTATCGGACTCCTTTGATATTGAACGGGGCACATGGCCTGGCTGCCCACTGTCCCCGCTGCTGTTCGCGTTGGCTATGGATCCTCTGGCCATACAACTGAGGCTTGAAAAAGTTGGGCACAGGAGTGGGGACCAGAATGCACATCAAGTCGCTGTATGCAGACGATACCCTGGTGTATGTTACTGACCCGGAACGATCGATTCCGCTTTTGTTACAGATGATGACTGACTTTGGAGGGATATCTGGCCTCCAAGTCAATCGTCGGAAGACAGTGTTGTACCCCATGGCGGGGCTGACAAAAGTTGAGGCAACAGCTCTGTCGTAGGTAGGTTGACAAGGGAGACCGAGTCCTTTCAGTACTTGGGCATTTAAAGAGCCCACTCTCCTCAACTTCAATATGAATTGAACATGGGTAGAGTAATGGATGGCCTCCGAGCCTCTGGCTAATTTTGGATTACCGTCCCACTGTCGGTAATGGGCAGGATTGGACTTAGTAAAATGGTTTTACTCCTGCGATGCCTGCATGTTATACAAAGCTCGTTTTGTGAGCTGCCTTCTTCACTGTTTCAACAGATTGATAAACTGTGGCGATCCTGAGTCTGGGCAGGTAAGAGATGCAAAGTCCACCTAGAGGTCTTGAAGTTAGATTTAGCTGACGGGGGATTGGGACTACCCGACCTCCACCTATACTACATGGCGGGCTTGCTGCAGTATGTGACCATGTAGTACAGTGATACTCCCAAATGGGAAAAAGAATTACTAGAAGGTTCTATATGTATATCTCGATTACCACGCCTGCTCATGTGCGGAGCTAGACTACCGTGAGATATCCCCTTGTTAGTGTGGCAGGTGGTGAGGATGTGGGAGAGGGCTGGCATGCGGGTGTTACAGAGTGCTCCATATACGCACCTACTTCCGCTCTGGTGGATTCGCCCTTTTGCTAGAATCACCAAAACATTAGATTTTTCAAAATGGCGAGCAGGCAGATGTAATAATGCTGGTGATTTATAAAATGGCGTTAGTCATGAGAGAGGAGGCTGGGACCCTCTTTGGAACTGACCAAGGCCAGTTCCTACAATACGCTAGCCTATCGCAGACGGATCTGGAGATTTGAACCTCCTTTCCTATGAACCCACTGAATCCTACCTCTTGACGGCCAATATAGACCCAAAATATGATCGTGGGCTCCAGAGCTATGTGAGAGGCAGACCTGGGATCTCCGCTTACCGATTTGGATTGGAATAGGGCCTGCTCACTAGTGCAGGAAGGGACTAGCAATGCTAGATTTAAACTGATAAATTTGTACTATTTGCACAGAGTATATCTGACACCACAGCGCCTTAACAGACTATTCCTGTCACGTGCTGATGGATGTGCTTGATGTGGCGTGACCCCGCCAATTTCAAACACTTCACATGGACATGTAACTCTGTTCTACCATTTTGGCATCAAATAGTGCGAACACAGAGAGATATGACAGCTGTGAAATTACTGGTAACAATGAGCCATTGCTTGCTGGGCCTCCTCCCACTTCCTGAAAAAGGGCGCAGAATGGCATTCGGATTCGCGCAGCTGGGGCCTGTTTTGGCTAAGTGGCGCATTGCGATCCGATGGGCAAATCCTACCCCTCTGACACAGGAGGCGTGGCTAAAAGCCCTCATTGAGTAGTCAACTGCGGAGGAAGGTCCCCTCAGTAAGATACGTATTGCTGAACATGCAGAATGAGATCCGGAAGTCTGGCATGGTATGACGAAAGGGCTGCATGGGAAGCCTTTGGGGGAAGATGGGGACACCTCGGCTGATGAACACCAATAACGAAGTGTGAGTACTGTTATGCCCTTTGGGCGGTAAAGTGGCGGCGTCAGATTTGTGGTTGAGTGTGTCTGAATGACGATACGCCCCCTCTCCTGTCGGCTCTAACCTACCTTGCCTCAGCTCCCTACCCTCCTTGTTCGATCCACTTATATAGACACAGATTGGGTTTGGCTGACCCAACTAAGGTTCTAAGCTGGCTAGATATTGTTGACTGGTCCGGTGGTATACGGCAGCTGTTCTCTCTTCACATTTGTATCTGGTAATATGCACTACAGTATCACAGTTTAATTGTTAAAAGTTAATATACTATGCACTGTAATTGATATGGGCAGGCTTGCCCATCACTACTGTATGCAAATGTTACGTAGTCGTGATGAAACATTGTATAATTACTATTGTATTGCTCTACCATATATTTTGTATTGTAACATACCGGAAATGACTGCGATTAGCATAGTCGACATGGAATAATGTTATATTCGATGGAGCGCGATAAGAAGTATGGCTCATGAAGTGAGATTATCATATGGTGCAAACATGTATAAGTTGTTATACTTGCATAAATAAAACTGGAAAAAAGCAGCACAATAGGCCTATATGAGTTGCAAGATTGGGTATCTTTCCCTTGTTTCAGAATCAAGGTTATTAATCCTTCACTCATGGAGGGGGTAACTGCCTGGTTCTCGGCCATGTAGGTAAACAAAGTCGTCAAACAAGGTACCAGGTCAAGCTAAAGGTTTCATCAAATTGGGATGGGAGCCAATTGGGCCCGGGTGACTTATGGAGTTTCAGAGCAGAGATGCTTGGACCTCATCTTCCTATATAGGCCCCACTAAGATATCATCATTTTTGTCAACCGTCACCTGTGGGGTCCTCACTCCATCTAGGTAATCTAGTTATGCTACTTCGTTTATAGGATCAGTGGCATAGAGCTGCTCATACACCAAACACCTTACCTTTCTCATCATCAGAGACTGCCATAGAACCATCCCTAAATGATTGCTCCCTGTGCATTTTTCTTGTGTTTAATTTTAAGTTGCCTCGCCAGATGAGAACCCACTTTGTTTCCCTGTTCGTAGGTTGTGTGCTTAAGGCATAGGAGGGTGAATACAGCTCTGTTGGGATAAATGAATGGCATTGAATTTCCCCCTCAAAGCTGTCACTGTATGGCTAGAATTAGGTTGTCTTTATGGGTCTGCTCCACCCCTCGAAGTTCAGCCTCTAATGTGTCTACCATGTGAGCTCTGTTTGTTCACAGTAGATGAGTGCTATGCATTTCTCTCTCACCACTGCCTTAAACGTATCCCAATTGTTGGATAAATGAGTGTCTTGTGGATCATTCCACTGGAAGAAATCCCTGATTGTTTTGTAAATGTAATCACAAAACAAGTCTGTCTCTAGTGATGGAGCAAGGAAAGAACCACTGTTGGTTTTTTGGGCAGTGGAGCGTCCCATTCCAATGTCAGTCTCACCAGTGCATGACCCGAGAGCGTAATGGTAATGGGATTAATGAAGTGTCAACTAGCACGTGAGCTAGAAATTGGCTAACAAAAATATAATCCAGAGTTTGTGCGGTGTGAGTCCTGAGAAGGACGTGTAATCCTGGGTTGTCGTTTGGTTGGTTCTCCAGGCATCTATGAGGCCTGTGGAGTGGATGGCCAGTCATGGATTCCTTCACCAGTACAATCCTACTCTACTTATCCATTTTGCAAGGATCCAACTGGAATTTTAAGGCGGACTGGAAAAAAAGAGCCACCTTGTTAGTTTTCCTAGGGGCAGAGGATTTGTACATCACTGGGTAGACTGTGAGCCGTAGTCTATGCTCCTCGTCCCGCCTGAAGGATGTCTCACCTAATGATGAAACATCATGCTATTGGTGAAGCAAATATTTTCAGAGATTGTGACGATTGGCTGTGATTGAGGATTGAGTCATCTTTCAGATCAAGCTCTCTCATTCTCCCCACATTCCTCAGAAGCAGGCATCTTGAATGGAACCCCCTCCCGAGTACCCCTCTTCCCATCACAGTTGAGTGCACTCCCCCAGGTACAATGAAATATAACAGTTTAAATTAAGAAAATGAGGAGGACCAAAGGTCCCCAACAAAGTAGAGATACATCCACAAAACATCTATTCAGGCTTGTAGGTCAAAAACCACTGGTGTATTTCAAGAGGCGCATATAGTTATCAAGGCATAATGACATTGATAAAGTACTTAACTCTACCAAAGAGGGTTCACCACCTTGTAGTCTTTAGAGAGTCACCCAGGCATCAACTGTTACCTAAAAAGGAAAGAAAAACGGGTACACACACAGTCCACATGCTGATGGCTAACTGCCGCTTTCCTTGGCCCTAGGGCTGTGAGTCAAAGTGTGCAACTAGGAAAATGGAAATAACGTCGCCAGTTTATCACTTTCTCTGGCTCTGGGACGTTGTTGCGAAAGCCATTGTCCCTTCTTAGTGCAAACAGAGGACCTCCCTTCTGGGCCCTCCTGGTCTCTTTCAGGTCGCTGAGTTTCTGGGATCGACAATCCCAGCAAGGCTGCTGCTTCTGATAGCTCAGTGAATTTATGAGTTTTGCTTTGAAAGTCAAAGGAAAGGACAAAGGGATTGGTCATTGATACTTGATGTGGTCTGTGACAGGATAGAACTACAGGCAACGAGTTGCTGGGGCTATGTCCTGAAAGAGGGGGCTCGTGGCACCCTGGAACAAGACTTTTTGGCCATCCATGCAGCCTGTAAAATTAATTCCTTGACCTTAAAGGCGTGGAGTTTGGATAGGACATCAAGAGGATGCCTCCCTCGCCCATGGGTTTGCAGTCCAACACGATGGACTCTATTGAGATTGATCTTGGTCTTCTCATCACCCAACAAATCGGAAAACAGGCCGATCACAAACGCCTCCAGGTCTGGGCTTTCTGCCCCTTCCTCCAGATTTCAAATTTGAATGTTGTCTTTCTGAGAGCTACTTTTTAGATCTTCACATTTCAGGAGAGAGGCCTGGAGCTGCATATTGATAAGGTCATTTGAGATGTCCACCTGGCTGAATTGTTGTTCCAGCCCTTGGACTTTAGTATTGAGGTACAGAGGTCTAGTGCCCAATGAGTCAACATCTTGCTGCCGGGAGGTGAGTTTGTATTCATTTCAGATAGGAAGGTTTCAAGTGCGGAGGTTAAACTTGCTTTTAGTTTCCTTCGGAGCTCTCTTTTAAAGTCTCATCGGGAGGATAGGAGGCCTTCTTTGTTGAGTGCCATTGCATCTTTCTGACTCACGGTTGGAGTAGCATCTCTTGTCTCTGCAGGCATAAAATAGCTTAAGACTCTGTTGAGTTGAAATTTTTTGGGAGGCATAAAGGCAGCAGACGAGAGCAGAAGAAGAGGCAATGAAGTGGTGACAATGAAGTAGTGACAAGTAAGATAGTTTGTACTTCTCTTTCTAGTTGTGGCCTTTCATGCATGAGTGGGTTGTATATCAAATCTACCCTTTTGTTCAGAGTCTCTGCTATACAGTTGTCATGAGTACTGCAGGCTAACAGTGACCACCTGAGCAGGCAATGATGGATTTAGGCTTCAATGTTCACTGTGTGCTTGGATTCTACCCCTGCCCCCCCACTCCAACAGGGAGTCCTAAGCATCCAAATGTTGCATGGAAGACCTGTTGACCTGAAATAGCTCTAAGGAGAGGAGAAGTGAACCACCTCCAAGCAATCTTAGAGCAGGTGCCCCGACTTCCCACTAAAGTCAACTGTGGCAAAATTGGGGTACCCACTGAAGGATGTATCTTTGGAGACCCACGCTGCCTTTCCACAGAAAATGGTGCAAGCATATTTCAATTACCCTTGAACAGCAAGTGGCACTCTGGAGGGGAGACCCCGGGCAGAGGAACAGATCCTCAGGCTTGTACTGTCTTTAAGGGTTCTGTGCCGGTGATGACTGCAATAAGTCTATTGCAGCCTGCTGCATGGTGGGGCTGCCATGTTGGAGTCAGGCATACAGGACTTCAGATCCTGCAAAACGGTGCTGCCGAGCGCACAGCTCGTGGATCCGATCCCCCCACAGCTCCACCCAGCGGGAAATCCCGGCCCACAGAAGGTACCTGATAGGCCAGGGGGCAGTGAGATTGAGTCCACCACGGGCTCCACAAGTTTTCTGGAAATCCGTTGCTGGGCACTGAAGGCACGCCTTCTCTGTGACAATGCACCTTCTGTTTAGTTTTTAAGGAAACTGCCCGCATTCCCTCACTTTCAATATAAGGCCCCCTGGTCATCAATGGCTACCGGGGCATGCAACCCACTGCGGCTCCGCTCGCCAGGGCTCCAGGCCTCTCATCAAGGTCACATTGCTGCTGGCATATGCCTGACTCAAGTGCTGTGCGCTCTCTTTGCATTTCTGGCAGCACTGAAGTTAAAACTTCAGCACCCCTCACTTTACAAAGGCATCACATTTCAAGGTGAGGCAATTTACCATATTTTGGTGTTCGTTTTCTTGAATTTCACGCAGCACTGATGCAGACCGTGGCCTCTAGTCCATCTTGGTTGGCCAAGCTTTGGTATTCCTTTTGTAAGTGATCAAATGGAACTACTCTGTAAGCTTTCCATACATGTGCAAGTGTGGTGATGCATAAATTGTCCCAATCCTGAAAGCCTCTCAGCGCCACAAATTATCTTAGTCTAGTCCCTTCCCGTAGTGGCATGAGAGGCATGAACTTCTTGTTCCACTGCATCTCTCTTTGCAGACTCCACCACACTGCCAGGATCGTAGCTGTTGCTGACCTCGACAGGTGGCTTAACTTACCTCCGTACAGTGCATGAATATAACTCTGGTCACTCATACCTCACCTGTCCACCTAAAACTCAGGTCCTCCAAGTCTGCATACGCCAATCATACTACACTGACCTGTGCCGCTTCATAGTCCTTTTTTTACTTTTGGGAGCTCTATTCCCACTTCAAATTTGGAGCGATGTGGGGCCTTCATTGCTGTTCGGAATTGACCTTCTGCACAGATGAGCATCCACACTAAGGCGTTCACACGGGCAAAGAAAGTCCTCGGGATCCTATATGGATTATTCTATAGCAGTGGTTCACAACCTGAAGTCTGGGGACCTCTGGGGGTCCACAAAGCCTCCTCAGGAGATCCGTGACTGCTTAGAAAATGCAATAATATTAATAGATTACGTCCCTAGCTTTCAATAACAGCTCATTAAGGGGTTCCCTGATCCCAATAATGATGCAGTAGCGGTCCCCGGGTTCCAGTACTGATAAAGTGAGGATCCGCAGAAGTCAAAAGATTGGGAACCACTGTTTTATAGCATATATAGCAGCCGAGGGAGTGCAATCGTTTTAAACATTGCTGCCTTGTCCAATTCAGACAATGGCAGCATGCTCCAATGTTTCTCATCCCGCTCCAGTTCTTGGAGTAGGGGCCTGAGATTTCCTTCATAAAATGATGTGACATCCATAGTGACCCAAATGCCCAGATATTTAAATGTATGAAGTTCCACCCACAGGGGCAATGGCAAGCATCCTTCCTGCACCCAGCCACCCATAGGGAACAGTAGGGATTTCTCCCAGTTGATTGTGAAGACGGAGAACTCACAAAATACCCAAAAGACATCCCAGATATGGACGAGTGTCAGGTATAGCAATATATCGTCCATGTATAATGATAATATTTCCTCCCAGCTCAAGTTACTAGTCCACCCTCAAATCTGGGTGTTCTCATCACCTCCACCAGAGGTCCCACTGCCAATGCATACAAAAATTGCAAAAGTGGACAGCCCTGCCTTGTCCCTCCCCTAAAAGCAAGTTCTTTGGAGAGGCATTGTAGGAAATGCCACTGCTGTATGGTTACTCCCTCCACACTTTTTGCCTAGTGTTGATGCCAACTTTGATTGAAACTGTACTGGGACCCTGCTAACCAGGCCCCAGCACCAGTGTTATTTCCCAAAAACTGCACCTTTGTTTACCCAATTGGTACAGCCCTGGCACATAGTTAAGTCCCTGCTAAAAGGTACCCGTGGTACTAAGGGCCTTGTGGCCAGGTAATGTCCCTAAGGGCTGCAGCATGTATTATGCCACCCTAAGGGACCTCTCACTCAGTACATGCACACAGCCTTGCAGCTTGTGTGGGCTGGTAGGGAGAAAATACAAAGTTGACATGGCAGTCCCCTTAGAGTGCCATGCCCACAAACCACTGCCTGTGGCATAGGTAATTCACCCCTCTAGAATGCTTTACAGCCCTAAGGCAGGGTGCACTTCACCACAGGTGAGGGCATAGCTTCATGAGGAATATGCCCCTACAGTGTCTTTGTCAGTTCTTAGACATTGTAAATGCAGGATAGCCATACTAAGTATATGGTCTGGGAGTTCGTTATTACGAACTCCATAGCACCATAAGCTACACTGAATACTGGGAAGTTTGGTATCAAAATTCTCAGCAAAATAAACCCACAGGGATGCCATTGAAAAATTATTATTATTGAAAAATGCACACAGAGGGCATCTTAGATATGCCCTCTGTATGTCAGCCAGCCTGGTAGTGTAGTACTGACTGGTTTTTACCAGCCTGCCACTTCCAGATGAGTTTCCGACCACATGGGGTGGCTTTCGGCACTCTGGGGTCAGAAACAAAGCCTGTTCTGTGTGGACACCTCCCCCTGCAGGAACTGTAACACCTGGCGGTGAGCCTCAAAGGCTCAGGCCTCGTGTTACAGTGCCCCAGGGCACTCCACCAAGTAGAGATGCCCACTCCCCAGACAAGCCTCCATGTTTGGCGGCAAGTCCAGAGGGATAATTAGGAAAAACAAGGATGAGTCACCCCCTCAGTCAGGACCACCCCTAAGGTGTCCAAAGCTGAAGTGACCACCTCCTGGATAAATCCTCCATCTTGCTTTGGACAATTCAGACCAATAGGGATAGGAATTTGCCCCCCTCCCCAAAGGGAGTGGGCACAGGGAGGATGTAGCCAACCTCAGGCCAGTAGCCATTGGCTACTGCCCTCTAACCCTAAAAACGCCCCTAAAACTTGTATTTAAGGACTCCCTGAACCAAGAGATTTAGATTCCTGATGACCTCAAGAAAAGGAGGACTGCTGAGCTGAAAACTCCACATAGAAGTGAAGGAGACAACAGCTGACTCAGTCCCACCCCTACCGGCCCATCTCCTGCTTCAAAAAGCTGCAAAAGAAGAAGAAACACGTTCTACAGGACCAGAGACCCCTGAAAAGCCTCATGGGGACTGCAAACATCACCGAGGACCAAGAAATTCCAGCGGACCTGTCCAACAAGAAGAAAAAGCAACCATCTTTAAAGGGACTCCCACCTCACTCCAGAAGCGTGAGTTTAAAACTACTCTGCACCCGACGGCCCTGGTCCGTGTCCAGAGGAACCAACTAGCCAGAGAGGACCCCCTGGTGATTCTGACCAAGTGTCCAACCTGGGCTGACCTCTTCACCCCTCACGATGACGGCTGCAGAGGGAATCCCGAGGACCCCCCCGACCACGACTGCCCAGGATGAAGATTTCTAATACCTGGAGAAGCACTGCACCCGCAGCTACCAGACTTGTGAGAGACCGACCACCGGTGCACTAGTGACCAGCAGGCAGACCTCCTCCCTGTCGTTTCGGGGGCTTGCCGGAGAAGCCCCCCTGTGCCTTGCCTGCAGCACCTATGTGACCCCCGGGCCCCCCATTGAGTTCAATTGGGAACCAGACTTCCTGTTTGCACCCTGCACCCGGCCACTCCTGTGCCACTGAGGGTGCGTGTTCGGGGGCTACTTGGGGCCCTGCCAGTGCTCCTCTAAGCTCCCCTGTGTGTGTGTTTTCACTTATTGCTTGTGTGTGTACAACAAAAGGTTAACACTCCCCTTATCTGCCCTCCGACAATGCGGGTACTTACCTGCAAGCAGACCGGAACCGGAGTACTTCCTTTCTCCATAGGCATCCACTTTATTTTGGCTCCTCTTTGACCTCTGCACCGAACCGGCTCTGTGTAGCTGGTGCTGGGTGTTTGGGGTTATCTTGAACCCCCAACTGTGGGTTACCTATGCCTCAGAGACGAAGGGGGTCATTATGACCCCGGCGGACGGCGTTAATATGGGGGAACAGGCTGGTGGTACTTTTCTCCACATTAAGACATTGGCGGTTTGGCTCAGGCCAAACTGCCAATGTACCACACCACTCACCACGGCTGCCATCACTAGCCCGCCTGTGGGATTATGACCCCACCAACCGCCATGGTTTTCGTGGCAACCGTACCGCCACGAAAACCATGGCTGTAGGCACTATCAGTGACAGGCAATTCCTTCCCCGTCACTGATAGGGGGCTTCCCCACCCCACTCACCAGGTTTCCCCCAACACCCTCTCCCTCTCCAGACCCATCTTCATTCACGTATCCTCATTCACACAAGCACACACGCATTCACACACTCATTCCCACATTCATCTACGCTTGCAGACATCCATGCACACACACATCCGCACACACTTACATACATACAAGCACGCATGTATTCACACAACATACACGCACTCACACATCCAAACATGCACACACAAACAACACGCAACACGCACCTGCATTCACGAACGCATAGGCATACACACACACACACAATACCCCCCTCCCCTGTCGGAGCACCCGCTTACCTGTTGTGAGGGGGTCCTCCTGCAGGAGACGGGACGGGGTGCGCCAGCAGAACACTGTCAGGCCGTATCATGGGTCATGATATGGTCTGCGGCGGTCTACTGGTGTGGCGCTGCTGCTGGCAGCAGCGCCTCCTTACCGCCATCTGCCGGCATGGCCACAGCCAGATTTCCGACATCCTTCTGGCAGAAATCCGGCTGTGGTCATAATAGGGTGGATGGCTGATAGTTATGGTGACGGTCTTTTGGCGGCTATTGCCGCGGCAGTAGGCGTTTTTTTAACGCCAGGGTCAAAATGACCCCCTGAGTCTGTAAGTCGATTACTTGCCTCCAAATCTGTACACTATTTTCCTCCCCCAGGAACTGTTGAAAATTGCAGTGTCCACTTGTAAAATAGCTTTTTGCCAATTTAAAGAAGACTGTATGTTTTTTCGATTTGATTCAAAGTACTGAACTTACCTATGCAAACACCTTTCATTTAATGTACTTACCTGCAAACTGAATCTTGCGGTTCTAGAAATAAATTAACAAAAGATATTGGTGGACATTACAACCCTGGCGGTCGGTGTTAAAGTGGCAGAAATAAACCACCAACAGGCCGGCGGTAAAAAAAATTGAATTACGACCGTGGCGGAAACCGCCAACATAGACAGCCACTTTAACACTCCGACCGCCACGGCAGTACAAACAAACACCACGGCGGTAACCGCCAACAGACAGGCAGAACACAATGTACCGCCCACAGTATCATCAGAGGCCAATCCGCCACCTTTTCTGAGGCGGATTCACCGCAAACAAAAACACGCCGGGAACAGGACTTCGAAGGGAAAACGCTCACCTCTACACACCCCACGGGGAACCAGGATGCCATGGAGCCGGAACTTCAGATACTCTACCAGGAGCACGAATGCCGGCGGTGAAGACCACGGTGAGTACTGCACCTACGACACAGGGGAGGGAAAAAACAGTGACACACACAAGCAATACGCAACACCCCCACCCCACCCCCACCCTCACCCACGACAACACACACACCAATACATATTGATACATCACAGTTACACCCCTCAACTCTCCCTGGAAGAATGCAAGGACAAAAGGAAATGATTCAAATGATTGTAATATATTAAAATACAGTAATCAAAAATATATACATATATACACATTTACACTATGAACAATTATATACACCAAGAACACAAGTCAAAGGGATTCCACTATCATAGTCAGTGGACCACTGGGCCCAAAAGGCATGGGCAAGGCCCACACTCAATACCCGAACAAGACGGAGAGAACACTGCAGGGGCATCAGATAGAAATAAAACAGGGACCTCAGGGGGAAGGGAAGGGGGGGGCAGCTCAGCCGGATGAGTGCACAACGCCAGGTCCACGAGGTGGCTCCATGCCCATTGATGTATCCTGGGGAGTGCAAAGCCACAGTCTCTCAAGTCTCTCCAGTGGGTGGGTTGCCCACTGTTCAGTCCTGGGGAGTGCAAAGCCACAGTCTCTCAAGTCTCTACAGTGGGTGGTTTGCCCACTGTTCAATCCTGGGGAGTGCAAAGCCACAGTCTCTCAAGTCGATAACAGTGGGTGGGTTGCCCACTGTTCAATCCTGGGGAGTGCAAACCCACAGTCTCTCAAGTCTCTGCAGTGGGTGGGTTGCCCACTGTGCAATCATGGGGAGTGCAAAGCCACAGTCTCTCAAGTCTCTACAGTGGGTGGGTTGCCCACTGTTCAATCCTGGGGAGTGCAAAGCCACAGTCTCTCAAGTCTCTACAGTGGGTGGGTTGCCCACTGTTCAATCCTGGGGAGTGCAAAGCCACAGTCTCTCCAGTCTCAACAGGGGGTGGTTTGCCCACTGTTCAATCCTGGGGAGTGCAAAGCCACAGTCTCTCAAGTCTCTACAGTGGGTGGATTGCCCACTGTTCAATCCTGGGGAGTGCAAAACCACAGTCTTTCAAGTCTCTACAGTGGGTGGTTTGCCACTGGTTCTGGAGGGGGCTTTGTGCCCAGAGTGCTTCATCCTGCCAAGCACTGAGGTAGTGGATGTGAATCTCCACTGGTTCTGGTGGGGGGGGGGGGCTTTTTGCCCAGAGTGCTTCATCCTGCCAAGGACTGAGGTAGTGGATGCCTTTCTCCACTGGTTCTGGAGGGGGCTTGGCGCCCAGAGTGCTTCATCCTGCCAAGGACTCAGGTAGTGGATGCTTTTCTCCACTGGTTCTGGCGGGGGGGGGGCTTCAGGCCCAGAGTGCTTCATCCAGCCAAGGACTGAGGTAGTGGATGCTTTTCTCCACTGGTTCTGGAGGGGGCTTTGTGCCCAGACTGCTTCATCCTGCCAAGGACTGAGGTAGTGGATGCCTTTCTCCACTGGTTCTGGAGGGGGCTTTTTGCCCAGAGTGCTTCATCCTGCCAAGGACTGAGGTAATGGATGCCTTTCTCCACTGGTTCTGGAGGGGGCTTGGTGCCCAGAGTGCTTCATCCTGCCAAGGACTAAGGTAGTGGATGCTTTTCTCCACTGGTTCTGGAGGAGGCTTGGTGCCCAGAGTGCTTCATCCTGCCAAGGACTGAGGTAGTGGATGCTTTGCTCCACTGGTTCTGGAGGGGGCTTTGTGCCCAGAGTGCTTCATCCTGCAAAGGACTGATTTAGTGGATGTGAATCTCCACTGGTTCTGGAGGGGGCTTGGTGCCCAGAGTGCTTCATCCTGCCCGGTGCAGCCTCAGTAGCGTAGTAATCATTGGCGCTCACTGTCCTGCGGTGGTGCTGGTGGTCTTGTCCTGGGCAGCGGGGCTGCTGCTGGCGGTCCTGTCTTGGGCAGCGGGCTGCTGCTGGCGGTCCTGTCTTGGGCAGCGGGGCTGCTGGCGGTCCTCTCTTGGGTAGCGGGGCTGCTGCTGGCGGTCCTCTCTTGGGCAGCAGGGCTGCTGCTGGCGGTCCTGTATTGGGCAGCGGGGCTGCTGCTGGCAGTCCTCTACTGGGCAGCGGGCGGCTGGTGGTCCCGTCTTGGGCAGCGGGGCTGCTGCTGGCAGTCCTGTCTTGGGCAGCGGGGCTGCTGCTGGTGGTCCTGTCTTGGGCAGCGGGGCTGCTGGCGGTCCTCTCTTGGGCAGCGGGGCTGCTGCTGGCAGTCCTCTCGTGCAGCGGGGCTGCTGCTGGCTGTCCTGTCTTGGGCAGCGGGGCTGCTGCTGGCAGTCCTCCACTGGGCAGCGGGGCGGCTGGCGGTCCTGTCTTGGGCAGCGGGGCGGCTGGCGGTCCTCTCTTGGGCAGCGGGGCTGCTGCTGGTCGTCCTATCTTGGCCAGCGGGGCTGCTGCTGGCGGTTCTGTCTTGGGCAGCGGTGCGGCTGAAGGTCCTGTCTTGGGCAGCGGGGCTGCTGCTGGCGGTCCTGTCTTGGGCAGCGGGCTGCTGCTGGCGGTCCTATCTTGGGCAGCGGGGCTGCTGGCGGTCTTGTCCTGGGCAGCGGGGCTGGTGGCGGTCTTGTCCGCCGTGCTGATCTTCCCAGACTTGCCGGTTTTAATGAGCCCCTTCCTCAGCTTGGATGGTGTCGCAGCTGTCTCCACACTCCCAACTGTACCCCTGGGAGTGGCTTCGGTGGTTGATTTCTTTCCCCTCTCCCGCCGGGCATTAGCCAACTCTGGCTCCTTGCCACACTGGCTGCCCTGCTGCCTGGTGGACTCCATAATCCGGTGACTACTAGCACCACTGAGAGTTGGGCCCTAGGAGACTGAAGGGGTGGGGGAGGTGAGGGAAAGAGGTCATGGTTGGGCAGGAAAAGTTTCTTCGGAACACTGGGAAGGGTACCTGGAGGGGGTTTGGGAGTGGAGGAAGAGGTAGTGGTTGTAAGAGGTGTACATTTGCTGACTTTGGGTGAAGGTGCATGGGCTGGAGGCTGTCGTGAGGTGGATGGCTGTTGGGTGGGTGTGTGGCTGCGTTTGTGTACCTTGGGAGGTGGCCTCACAGACACACTGGGAGAGGACACAGGGGACGTGTGAATGGTAGTGGGTTGGTGACTGCACGTGAGCGGGGTGTGGTGGTGGGTGTGCTGGTGATGGACGTAGTGGCTGAGGAAGTAGTGCATGCAGGTTTGAGTGGAGACAAGCCAGGGAGAGAGGATGGAGACGAGGAGGAGGGTGACACAGTGGAGGCGGTGGATGTTGGTGTGTCTGCATGGGTCTGAGGCTTGCGTGAGTGCCTGTGGGATGTGTGGTGCTTATGTTTGCCTGCGCTTCCCTTGTGTGTTGAGGTGTGTGCATGCTGGTCTGATGGTGTGCTTGGGATAGGCTGAGGTACAGGGGTGTGGGTCTGGGTGGAGGAAGTTGGAGGGGGGAGGCTAGAGACAGGGACAATGGCTGCAATCAGTGCTGAGGCCAGAGTCTGAAATGCTTGCTGAAGGGCTGCCTGACCAGAGTGAATGCCCTCCAGGTATGCATTGGTTTGTTGCAACTGCCTCTCTACACCCTGGATGGCATTCAAAATGGTAGACTGCCCAACAGTGAGGGACCTGAGAAGGTCAATGGCCTCCTCACTGAGGGCAGCAGGGGTGACCGGGGCAGGGCCTGAGGTGCCTGGGGCAAAGGTGATGCCCACCCTCCTGGGTACGTGGGCATGGGGCAAAAGCTGAGGGGCTGCTGGGAGGGCAGTGTTGGTAGGGGGGTGGCGCCTGTACCTGTAGATGCATGGGGCACAGATGGGCCCGCCACCGCAAGGGAGCTCCTATCAGAGGAGGAGTCCGTATCGCTGGTGTCAGCTCCTTTCCCCGCTGTGGAGCTCCCCTCGCCCTCCTTCCCACTGGTGAATTCAGACTCTGTAGTTTCGCCCTCCAGGGCCATGTGGGATGCAGCTCCCTCCTGCTGCAGTGCCACTGCTCCTCCGCCTGATGATGCTAATGCACACAAGAACAGGGAGACCACAAAAGGGGGGTGGGGAAGACAGAAGAAAGACATGTTGAGTGCATGCAATAACGCTACCGTTGGTGGACACGACAGACACAGAAGCCCCCTGCACTACGCCGCGCACTTTGAGTCCACTATTCAATCCCAGGGACATGGGTTACAAGGCTATGGGCGATTTCTGCACACATGGATGTCACAGGAGCCTGACTAGGTGTAGTTGGCACGGTACACAGGTGGGGTGGGGTGCCACAGGGCCTGCCTTAATTAGGGTCCTTGCCTACTAAACTCGCCCTGGCCTAGGGGAACACACAGCCTACCTCCCCCACCCAGACACATCCAATGCGAGCTGAATCAGAATGAGAGTGTACTCACCCCCTTGTTGCTGCTGTGATGCCCTCAAGCACCCATCCAACTCTGTGTATGCCACCGCCAGGTTCTTGAACATCAGGGGGGTCATGGTGCCACGGGCACCCCTCCCACGTTGGGAGGCCATCCCCAGCTGAGCCTCTGCCGTCTTCTTGCTCCAGCGGCGAATGTCCTCCCATTTCTTCCGGCAGTGGGTGCTCCGTCTGTGGTGGACCCCCAGGGTCCGGACGTCCTTGGCGATGGCACACCAAATATCCTTCTTCTGGTGGGCGCTGACCTACATGAAATGTACAAGGGAAGAAGAGAAGTCATTACCAACTGCACCATCAAAGTGAGTGGCCCCCATCCCTACCCTTGCCATGTGGCACATGCACCCACCGTCTTTCATGCACACAGGACTCTGCCCCCTTCCTTCTTACAACCAGCCCTCTCCACACAGGCATAGCCCATACAACATGCTCCCTGTGTACTTACCTGTTGGTCTGAAGGACCGTAGAGTAGCGTGTACTGGGGGAGGACCCGTCGACGAGCTTCTCCAACTCCTCCGATGTGAAGGCAGGGGCCCTTTCTCCAGACGCACGAGCCATTGTCTCTTCCAGACCGAGGTCACAGCAGCACTTGCAGTGTAGGTCCTCTCCTGTCGAAGATCAGGTATCGAGTGATTCAACAGCTAGAAAATGGCGGTCACGTCCGCGGCGGACACGTCCGCGGCAGTGCATACCATCACCGCCGCCATACATCGTCATTGGCTCCTGGGACCCATAGGGTCCAATGTTAACCAATGCAGCATTGCGCAGCGGTCTTCGACCACCTACCGCGACAGTGTACAACGCCAGCGCAGTTACCTCACATCCCATTGTCCCGCTTTAGAGGTCAGACAGCCGCCATTTCAGGGGCCCACATGGCCTAATTACCAACTGCGTCTCACATATCTAGGCCTACTCTCAACACACATACATGCTAGATTTTGTGTATGAATCGTGTTCTCTGTAGACTGTGGGTACATACCTTTGAGTTGTTTGACTCTGTGCTTG
Organism: Pleurodeles waltl; assembly: GCF_031143425.1. Lineage (NCBI taxonomy): Eukaryota > Metazoa > Chordata > Amphibia > Caudata > Salamandridae > Pleurodeles > Pleurodeles waltl. Next base: position 306,878,538 of record NC_090449.1, read on the forward strand.
CTGTTGTCCTTCATAGGCATCGTTCGCTGGGACATGTGAGGAGATGGCGGAATCCTCCGGTGTACTGACCGCTGGTGGACCTGTCGACAATAGAGGAAAGAAATTTGATCATCACCTACAGGTTTGACCGTGCCACAATCCAGGAACTGTGTACCCAGTTGGAGCCAGACCTGATGTCAGCAATCCGCCATCCCACACGAATCCCCCCTCAAGTGCAGGTGCTGTCAGTGCTCCATTTCCTTGTAAGTGGGTCTTTTCAAACAACTGTGGCCATGGCATCAGGGATGTCCCAGCCTATGTTTTCCAACGTATTGTCCAGAGTGTTGTCTGCCCTGCTGAAACACATGCTCAGCTACATCGTTTTCCCTCAGGTGGAGGACTTGACTACAGTGAAAGGTGACTTCTATGCCCTTGGACATATCCCCAACATCAAAGGTGCCATTGATGGGTCCCATGTGGCTTTGGTCCCCCTCCACAGGAGTGAACAGGTTTACAGGAACCGGAAGAGATATCATTCGATGAATGTACAGATGGTATGTTTGGCCAACCAGTGCATCTCCCATGTGAATGCCATGTTCCTTGGCTAAGTGCATGACGCCTACATCATGCGGAATAGCAGCATCCCTTATGTGATGGGTCAACTACAGAGGCACCGGATGTGGTTATTAGGTGACTCTGGTTACCCCAACCTGTCATGGCTACTGACCCCAGTGAGGAATCCCAGGACCAGGGCAGAGGAACGCTACAATGAGGCCCATGGGCGGACTAGGAGGGTGATCGAACTCACCTTCGGCCTTCTGAAGGCCAGGTTTAGGTGCCTCCATATGACAGGTGGATCCCTATTCTACTCACCAAAGAAGGGGTGCCAGATCATCGTGGCCTGCTGTATGCTTCATAACTTGGCTTTGCGACAACAGGTGCCTTTTCTGCAGGAGGATGGTCCAGATGGCGGTGTTGTGGCAGCTGTGGAGCCTGTGGACAGTGATGAGGAGGAAGCAGAGGAAGAAGACATTGACAAAAGGGACTCAGTCATCCAGCAATATTTCCACTGAAACACAGGTGAGAATACATTCCTGCCTACTACAAGTACTTTTACACCACTACCTCTATCCTGTCTGTCGATTTCACCCAGTGTATGGACACTGAGCTGTCACTTTCCCTTACGGTTTCACAGGTGTGGGTCCCAACGTGTGTCATCTGCTTAGATTCCTCATGGACTAGAGCTGTGTGACATAGGTATGTTGAGATTACTATTTCCTGGAAATTTTGTCGCAGTCATTGCAAATACACTATTTCAAAATCACAGACTCCAGATCTTTTGGTGCTTTAGGTGTGTTTATTTACATACAAAATATTGGAGGGGGAAGTTAAATGGTGAGGGGTGATGGCGGAGGAGTGTCCATGGCAGAGTCCAGTCTATTTGTCTCATAGGTGCATTGCCCATATGGGCATAGGAAGTGGAGCTGGGGAAGTTCCAAAATGGACAGGGTGACAAAGTGGGACAGTGGGTTGACAATCAGGGAGGTCTCATTTCTTGGCGGGGGTCTTGGCATCGTGCTCTGTCTTGTTCCTGGATCTCAGGGACCGCTTGTGGGGTGGTTCTCATTCTGCAGGGGGTGCGGTGCTGGTGTGGTGGTCCTGTGGAGGTGCCTCCTGTCGACTAGCGCCGGCGGAGGTGGTGGGCAGTTCATCGTCCATGCTAGTGTCAGGGGCCCCTTGGAGTGCCACTGTGTCCCTCCTGGTGTTGAGTATTTCCTTCAGCACCCCTACAATGGTGCCCAGGGTGGAGCTGATGGTTCTGAGTTCCTCCTGCATGCGCTGGGTCTCTTGAAACTTGGCCAGGACCATTGCCATCGTCTCATGGGAGTGGTGGTATGCTCCCATGATGGAGGAGAGGGCCTCGTGGAGAGTGGGTTCCCTTGGCCTGTCCGCCCCTGTCGCACAGCAGCCCTCCAAGTTCCCCTGTGTTCCTGGGCCTCCGTCCCCTGGACCGTGTGCCCACTACCACTGCCCCCAGGTCCCTGTTGTTGTTGGGGTGGTGGGTTATCCTGGGTTCCCTGTAGTGGTGGACACACAGCTGATTGACGTGTTCTGGGGACGGAGGTATGGGCCCGCTGGGTGGGTGCTGTGATGGTGTTACCAGACGGGGTAGGTCTATGGTGGCCTGTGCCTGTGTGAGAGGAACCGACTGTCCCGAGGCCCACGATGGTCCGGGCTGGTCATCTAGATCCAGTTGGACAGAACTGCTGTCATCACTGTGGGCCTCTTCTGTGGGTGGGGTGGAGATGTCTGGACCCTCCTGTCTGGTGACGTTGGGTAGTGGTCCTGCAGGGGTGTAAAAGCATGATTATTGCATCTGTGTGTGTCATGGTGTGCAATGGGTGGGTGACCGTGTACCCCAGTGCTTGCATTCCTGTGTGGGGGCTTGTGTGATGCTGGTTTAGGGGGGTGTATGGGTATGTGCAGTGGGCATGCTTTAGTGATGGGTGTCCATGCATTGGTGTTGCATGCAGGGCTTGGTGTTGGGATGTGTGGTTTGTGATATTGGTACATTTGTGAGGAGTTGGAGTGATAGGAGTGGGGGCGAGGGTAGGGGTATGTGATAGCATGCAGGTAGGGTGGGGGATATGGTAGTTAAAGGTTTGACTTACCCGAGTCCATTCCTCCACTGACTCCTGCGAGGCCTTCAGGATGCAGAATCGCCAAGACCTGCTCCTCCCATGTTGTTAGTTGTGGGTGAGGAGGTGGGGGTCCGCCGCCAGTCCGCTGAACCGCCTGGTGGTGTCTTGAGACCACAGAACGCACCTTCCCCCGTAGGTCGTTCCACCTCTTCCTGATGTTGTCCCGATTTCGTGGGTGTTGTCCCACTGCGTTGACCCTGTCGACTATTCTTCTCCATAGCTCCATCTTCCTTGCAATTGAGGTGTGCTGCACCTGTGCTCCAAATAGCTGTGGCTCTACCCGGACGATTTCCTCCACCATGACCCTGAGCTCCTCCTCCGAAAACCTGGGGTGTCTTTGCCGTGCCATGGGGTGGTGTAGGTGATGTGTGGGGTGGTGTGTGTGGTAATACGTCGGGTGATATGTAGTTGTGTGTGGTGTTTTGTGCGTGGAAGTTGTTTGGGTGATGGTGTTGAGTGCCTGTGGCTGCTAGTTTGTGGATGGTGGTGTCTCTCTCTGGCCTTCTCTCTGTAATAGTGGTCGTAGGGGTTTGTGGGTGATGTGGGTGTGTGTTTTATATTGTAATGGGTGTGTGGGAGTGGTGTGTGTATGTGTATCAGGTGTGTGTATTTCGAATTGTCCAATGTGGTGGTGTTTTGTAGAAGTGTGTGTATTTTCAGCGCAGCGGTGTGTACCGCCAATGGAATACTGCGGTTGAAAGACCGCCGCGTGGATTCGTGTGTTGTGATAGCGTGGGCGTATTTCTGTTGGCGTGACGGTGGAGGATTTGTTTTTGCCAGTTTATCACTGACCTTTGGTGTGGCGGACTTGTGTGGGTGTCTGAATTTTGTCGGATTTCGAGATGTGGGTCATAATAGCTGTGGCGGAATTCTGCGGCCGCGGCGGTGTGTTGGCGGTCTTCTGCACGGCGGTAAGCGGCTTTTACCGCCAATGTTGTAATGACCACCTATATCTCATTTGGATATAGTATATGCAGAGCCAGCTTCCTACAGGCAGCCATTGATTTTCAACCTAGCTGGAGGTCTCATATACACTAGTAGCAGAAATAACTTTATTCGACTTTCAGCAAGTCATAAAAGTATCAAATATAATACATTTCAATATATAAATAAATAAAATTAAATAAGTTAAAATAGTAAAAAGATAAACAACAAACAAAATATCTAATACATGACATTAAAATTTCCCAATCGCAAGTATTTAGATTAACTAAATAAAATTACATCACTACCCCCATAGACTTTCATATATTTAATACAGAGCATAAAAAGCTAGCCAAAATTCCACACATCTCGATAGAGGATAAAACCTGAAGGCTGACGTACGTGATGCAACACTGGGGCTAATTAATTAACCTTAGAAGAGGCACTACTAGGCGCTTTCTCTGCTTGGCATAAAATTTACAGAATAAGACCACTTGGATTGTAGTTTGAGGTGCCTTTGCATCACAGGGACACGCCTTTAGCGTAGTGCTCCAGTCATTCATAGCTGGAAAGGTTACTAAACGGTGAAATGTGTCTTGCCTTAGTCTGGTAAGAACAAAGCGGTGATGGAGGTTTACCACATTCACCAAATAGGGCTGCATGCCCTCCGCCGACAAAATTATTTGGTTATGGATGACACTCGTCTTTTTTGATTCAACCTCCCATCGTAGGTCTTCTAGATACTTTAATGCCAGAGCCCTCAGGTCCTTCCTGGAGATTTTTCCCAGCGAGGCTGGGTTTGTGTAAAGTCTTTACTACCCATATTTTCAAAAAAGGTCATAATATATCTTAACCAGGGAACCCTCGCTGAGTATGTTGACTCCATACAGTCAGACAGAATGGCCTTGTTTAATCCAGTATATACCAAGGTCCAAACTTTATGCCATAGCAATAGTGGTTGAATCTTTATCAGATCTGCAATGAAGGGGACCCCCAGTTCCGAGTGGATGATGTACAATAATGTACCATTTGGTACCATCAGCAGATATCTTAAGAAATCATTTTCCACCGTCTGAACCGGGTTGCAGTTGGTATATCCCCAAATTCCTGACCCATACATAGCAGCTGGAGTGCACTTGGCTTTATAAATTGTTATCATATTCGGCGGGGTAATCCCCACAAGCCTTTTAGAAAAAAGCCTTAAAGCCGCCGTTGTTTTAATAAGCTGATCTCTTTTCATTTTCATACAGTTGGCCCAAGAACCCTGTTTATCGAACATTATGCCCAAATAAGAAAATGTTTGCGCAATTTCAACCCTCCCATCCGGGTTGGTAGTGTTGTAAATCTTACCGCGTGTCCAACCGCAATTCATAATAAACGTTTTGGAACGATTGACGGCGAGCCCCAGTTCTGACATAAAAGTAATACAAGTAGTTAAACGTTTTTGGAGAGCTAGTGGGGTCCTGGCCATTAGTACTGCATTGTCTGCATAGAGTAATACCGGGACAGCGTGATTACCTATTTGGGGTAGATCTTTTCATTTTCTCGCCAATTCATTTTCTAAATTATTTATGTACATTGAGAACAAGAACGGGGCAAGAACACAGCCTTGGCGCACTCCTCTATGGAGGCCAAAAGGGCGAGTACATTCCCCTTTTAGCCCATACCTTACTCTTGCTCTGCACCCTGTGCACATATCCCGTATGAATTGAATTATAGCTGGTTCTACCCCCATACTGCTTAAAATGTCCCATAGCTTATCATGTAGTACACAATCAAATGCTGATGATAAGTCTATGAAGGCCAAATACAAGTTGCTTGCTCTAATCTTTGTATACTTTCCAATAATGATACTTAAGTTCAGGCTTTGCTCCACTGTCCCAATTCCTTTCCGGAAGCCATACTGTACAGAAGATAAAGCGCTCTTTTCTTCCGCCCATATTTTCAGTCTATTCAGAATGATTCTCCCTGCTAGTTTAGCTGTTGTATCCAGCAAGGAGATTGGCCTGTAGAAAGCTGGGTTAAGGCGATCACCTTTTTTGTATATTGGAATAATATTGGAGTCTCGCCAAGATGGTAAGGGACCGCATATGCAGATGGCCCTCAATGTCTGCGTCAATACAGGCCCCCATAGCTGTATATTAGCCTTGTATAAATCGGTCGGAACACCATCGGGGCTAATTAAGCCCACCTAATATAGCGGGCCCAAACCCTATTCTTTCCAACATTGTGAATAGAAAGGGCCACTCCGCTGAGTCAAAAGCCTTATTGGCATCTAATGAGACAATAGCTCATGTTTCCTTATCTCCACCCATCTGAGCTATGTTGTTGTGTAGGCTCCTCAACTTCAGCCTTCTTGATCTGTATGGCATGAACCAACTCTGGTCCTTGTGTACCAGACCTGTCACTACTGTGTGTAGGCTATTTGTAAGTGCTTTTAGTATGATCTTCATGCCCATGTTAAGTAAAGAAATCAGACTATGTGAGTCACACTTATCTCTGGGTTTTCCCACCACGTGTCTACCGGTAGTTCCCCAGTGCAGAATGCACAGTGAAAGCAAAGGTTCAGTCACTCTCCTGGGCATTTTGAGGAAAAGCTCATCTGGCAACCCATTCAAGCCCAGAGCCTTTCCGGTCTGCATCTGTGTGAAAGCTAATGTGACTTCAGACACAGTTAGTTCGACCTCCAATACCTTTCTCTTATCAGGACTCAGGGATATCACAGCACAGTGTCACACAAAGTCTATTACCTCTTCTTCCAAATTTGTCACTTTTGATTCATAGAATGTACCCATGTGATCTACGAAAGCCTCGGCTATCTGTCCACTACCTCATACGACCTTGTGTGTTTGAGCTTGAGTTCCCTTTAAGTGGGGCTATAGGTCTGGCACTATGTTCCCTCTCTAGCTGTTCCACATCTTGTTCTAACGTTGTCAGATGCTTTAGCCACTCCCCCTTCTCGCCCACTTCTCCTGATATAATTACTCCCCTAATCGTAACATTATAGGCAGGGACACTGCAATTATTCAGCTGGAAAGGGGCCAAATTATGCAGCAGGTTTGAGTAAATTATGAGGCAAGAAAAGGAAAAGTATGTAGCATAATACTGCACATTTTGTAATACTATTACATTATTATTTCGTCATTTGTAAACTTGGTAACAATGCCTGGGGGAACCTCATTAGCACTTGTTGTTTAACACCCAAATATAGTAAGCAACAGAAAGGTGACCAGTCCAGCTTTGCTAAAGGGCCTTCCACTGTGTAGCAACACGTCTTGCTGCATTTTTTAGTAACTTTTGAACCGTTTCAGCCAGAAACAATTGTTTTTGGTTAAAATCTGCAGGTTATGCAGCAGATGATGGATTATGTGGCAAATCCCTCAATTCTACAAATATGTGAAAATTGTCTTGGCCGCACAATTGCATAATTCCAGTGGCCCGGTTTATAAGCCTCCCACAACAGTACACTTGTTTTCCTGGAAGTAGTTTTTAGTGGCCTTGTCAATTGTCTGTACCATCTATGTATTTGTGAGTTGCCAGGTCACCATTCACCATTCCTGGGGCTCCCTGGTCCTATTCGTGGTTAGGGTAGCATGCAATGGGGAATGATCTGAAATCCCTCGTGCCAGATATTTGGCCTCCAAGAATCTAACTAAAGTCTCCTGTTCTGTCAAGAAATAAATTAGTCAAGACCACATATCATGCAAGTAGGAGGAAAAGGAGTACTCCCTCTCTTGCCCATGAAGTGCCCTCCACATAGCCATTAGCCCCAGTGCTCTTGCAAAACTCTCCAATTTCCTATCTGTTGCTTCCCCTTACGGTTTGCATTCATCCTATCTAACTGTGTACTGTGTGACAAGTTGAAGTCCTGTCCTATAATACTGAGGGCCAGTGAGATCTCCGAGCGTCCCAACGTATGGAGAGTCTCTGACTGAAGGCCTGGCAGGGTGTACACATTAATGAGTAGGAAACACGCACCCTCTTATACCCCCAGCAATATGGTGTCATCCAACCAGGTATGGGACACATGGAATGCCAATGCTTTGCTGACCAGAAGTGCCACACTCCTGGAACCTGAGGTATGCTGTGCATAACATGCCATGTTAGATCAACCTCTCTCCAGGCAGTTGTGCGTCCATGAAATGGGTTTCTTGGAGGAATATTACATTCGCATTCGCAAGGTATCTGTTGAGTCTCTTTACCTTATTGTCAAGGCCATTGGCATTCCAAGATAACAGTGTTAGATTTTGTGTCTGTGTCATAGGAATTGCTTATTAGTTCCCTCATTAGTGCTCCTATTGCCGCACAGACATGGTCTATTGCTGTGCACTAGAGCTGGTGTCTGTGTGTCTTGAACATTCCCCTGGGGTACCCCCCACCCTCCCTGACTGGGCTGTGATCTGGAAACTGACCACCTTCCCAATTCAAGGTATGTGTGTACCCATAACGAATATAACATTTTAACGTTATGCACTTCACTTAAAGCCGCAGTGGCTGTTGTCTCAAAAGTCCTTCCCTTTTCAGTTATTGGCTTTGCACCCACCGAGCCCCAGACCATTCCTTCGTGGTCCCGGAGCTCATCTGCCATTCCATTCAGATGCAGAGTGCAGTCCAGAGGCCATTGGGGCCCCAGCCCTTTAGCAATCCAAAAACAGCTGTGCCCATCTCCAGATTGGGGGGGTGAGGAGTCTTAAATCATGTGCTTTGAGGTCATTGGGGTGATAGTCGGCAAATGTTCCCCTTCTCTGCCAGGGTCTGACCTGCAGATCCAGTCTCGCTGCCTCCCCCCTTTGTGCAAGTGCTCTCTATTTATTGTTATCCAGGATGTTGCTGCACCTTGATCTCATCTACTGCTTTTTCTTATCCAATCTCATACGCGTTCTTCAATGAGGTGTTGTCTGGCAGTACTATTCCGATTCCTGCCTTTCCTTTTATGCCAGCCTGCCTCTCTCTCTGATGGGGTTGCCGACCCAACCACAGTCTCTGTTGTTCCAGCCAGTCCCATGCATCCGCACAGAGAGCAGAAAGTGAATTTTGTCATTATGTACAATTCACAGTTTCACCAGAAATATATGTGCAGATTTGAGGCCCAATTAGCACAGTACTTTATTCACTGGCAAAAAAGCCCCTCTTTGTTTCTAGATCAGGGTTAAATAGTCCGGCTTATTGTTCCTTGACCTTCCAGGACTGTGTCTGTGTGATATCTGGATGATGTTTTTGTGGTCTCTATAGTTCATCAACCGAACTATGAGCTGCCCCCGTGGTGTGAGGAGGGAGTCTGGCCCAGGACTGTGGCTCGTGAACATTCAGCCTTTTCAGATCTTAGTAGTATGGTTTGTAGGGTAAAAGACTCCCTCTGCCTTCATTTGGGGAATCAGCAAAAGCTTGAATTTAGGATATGTCCATGCAATAATGCGTGTAGCCAGACGAAGCACTACTTCCTCTTTTTATGTGGTTTTCATACAATTTATACCAAACAGTCTCTAGTCCCTTGCAGTGGAATTTCAAGAAATAAAGAAGTGACACGACTCTGATGGCAATGCAGTATATATATCCAATACAATACAGCCGGCAGTATAGCACAGTTCTGTAACTGAACACATACTCAGCTCTTACAAACAGCATCTTTTATACTCTTGGTCTGCAATTGAAGTTCCACATCACTTATCACGTTCCCAATTAGCACAATAGAGCAACTCTCTGTTATCTTTATTCATTTTAGCAAAAGCAATAATTCTCTAAAGAGCATCTGACTACGTATAACTAAAATGCATCTGTGGCATAAATAATATACGTATCCATCCCCTAATGAGCACAGTGCCTTTTGATGTCACCCGTGGAATTCTATCTCTGTATCTTCCCTACACTACTTCCATGCCCTGAGGTTTTATGGCCTGTCTTCCTCCCTCTCCCAACCTTGATTTACACAAACATCACATGTCTCCTCTTTAGATCTGCCATGATTTACACCTCCTCCTAACACTGGTATCAGAAAGTTGCTCAGGCTCTCATGTGTGTGACCTTCTTAATTATCTGTGGTATGCAAAGGACCGGCTGTAACTGCTTTCCCATGTACATGGCCTGTCTCTTTATTTTCCTTTCTGTCCCTGCATTCCAGTCTGAGGCCTGTACTTGTCCCACACAATATACACGTTTTCCTTCCAAGCCATGTCTTTACCAGGGTAGGCCTTCTTTCTTTTTCTTGAGGCCTATTACATACCCCCCTATAGTTGAATTTACAACTACTCGATCCCCTGTCCTGTCCAATGTACCTATCTTAGTGTATGCATTCTGCTTCTCCTTCCACACTTTACTAACTAATCTACTAGTAAACATCCCTCCCAACTTCTGACTACTGGATTTACAGCATCCTACGGTAATCCGAACCAAACAATACATCAAGAGCAGCACCACAAGTATTAGAAAAATTACTTTAAGCGATTTTGGTAACCAGGACGGCATCCACAAAAACAACCCTGGAAACCATTCGTCGGGGCACCCCCTTCCTCCACCATTCTCTACTACAGATTAAGCAAAGTCTGTATGGTCTCTGTAATTGTTCCATTGTCCGCATCGTTAGCTGGCACGTATTTGCAGCAGGCCGTACCGATCTTGGCACAAACCCCTCCTTCCATAGCCTTCATCCAGTCTAACACATACCTATGTTGCATAAGCATTACTCACACTACTCACAACTCTTCTTTGACAGCATTGAAACCATCTTCCATGGCATTGATGGCTTTCATTAGTTCCCATTGTGTTATTTGAAACCAACGAGCAGTGGCTTTTGCCTGGATGAATGGGAGGATGCTTCCAAAAAACAAATGGGCATCATTGAACAACCAATACTCTTGCAGAATTTCTGCCCAAGTTGCAGTGCCAAAATACTTGGCAGCTCTTTTCCTCCGATGATGATGTAACAAGGTCGTTGGACGGCTTATGGGATGGTCGTGTAGCTTCGAAATGTCCACTCCTGGAATCACTAAGGAGGGGGGGGTGCACAGTAACTAAATAACAGAGACCTCTCCACCCTGCAGGAAGTCGTGTGTATAGCCATTCTCCACACTGCCAATAGTAGTCCATCAGACTGGAGATGCCCCTTTGCATGTCAGCATTATACCTTGTGGTGATGCAATTGATGTTCTTCCCTACCAAGACCGTTCTATTTCCCCTGAAACATAATGAAAAGACAATCGGTGTTCGGCCATGTTAGGCTCAGCATATTCTCATCCCATATAGCCTGACAGTTCTCTCCATAAGGAGAGAGCTCTGCATGCAAATGTTGTGCTATGGTGCCTTTGACCATGGACATATATTGAGCCATTTACCTTGAGGTATGGCCCCTCCTGACAATCAGTGGGCCTAGGTGAGGCTGAATAGTCCTTACAAAAAGAGTAGGTTGTGATACCCCTAGGAATCCCTGCTCAAATATTCTAGCCTTCCACCTATCCCCCTGGTACCTTAGAACCACTGTCCCAACCATTGCCTCTAGCTTCACTTCTATTTGTTTATGGTCGGTCAAGACATCAGTTATGTCAGCTATCTCTTTCTCATACTGGGTTTACTAAAAATGTTCCCTGTTGTATCTGTGAAGGTTGCATCCATGCTCTCATTCGAAACCGGAAAAGATGTAAAAGGCACTGTGTGATCTTAGGAGATACTTCTTTAGATGAATGTAATTTATCTGAATCACTGGATTGTGGAATTTAAGAGTATACTAGGCAAGATATGTTAGTGCTTTGCATACCTACTTCTGTCATATGCTGGTACCACATATTATTTAATAGACTACCATGAATATTGTGAGATACCTTCTTATCTTCATATGCTTCTCTTGGCAAGCGCACAATATTTGAGCATGATAATACACATACATAAAAATACCATTGTAATACCAATGTAAATATGATAAAACATAAACTGGAAAACAAAACAATGACCCTTAAATGTCTGTTGGCAGAACCCATAAGGTATTCTGCTCGCTCTTTTAAAGAAGACAGTGTCACTCCTCCTTCTCTTCACTCTCCTTTAAATGTTCCTGTAATGCTGGCGATGTTTGATGCAGAGCAGGGGCCAGTAGAATGTCTGACAAATATATCCATGGTTTCCTACCCTCCTCTTTCACTGCGGTGGGGGTGCTCTGAATGACCAGATAAGGCCCCTCGAACTTGCTCTTTCCATCGCCTCACAAAATTGCAAATGTACACTTGTTGACCCACAGGAACTGGACTGATCTGCTGGGCTCCGGTGGTGCACTTCTGCTGTTGCGTTGCCTGTTTAGTGAAGAACTTAGCAGACTTCAACAACTGAGACAGGTAACACCCCATCTCACTCCCCAAAACCTCAGCTGTTTTATGAGTATCTGGCCTCTGCCTTGCTATTGGTAAGGGAGTCAGCATAGGACACCCTGTCACTATTTGATGCGGGGTTAAGTGATGATCACTTCCTGGCTGATTTCTAATAGCATACAAGGCTGACGGAAGGCAGTGGAGCCAATTTTTATGCAATGTAGCACACAGTTTGCTTATTTTGTTTTTCGATAGGCCATTGAGGCACTCCACTATACCATTACTTTGGGGATGATAGACAGATGACAATTTATGTTTTATCCCTATCCCTACAGAGGTGCAGATGTGCTAGAAAACACCATTGGCCAAATGAGTCCCGTCATCTGAATGGATCTCTTCTGTGATGCCCCATTTAAGTATTACTTCCTGTATCAAAATGTTAGCTGCTGCTTTGTCATTGAACATAGTTAGGTGTCAGTGTTCCACTGGAAATTTGGGGAGGTCCGCAAAAGGGGCTACCTCCTTGCTCTAATACTCCTCCTACTTGAGCCTGCGCTTGTCCTCCCATGGTATTGCTGCCACCCTGGGGCCCATTTTGCGGAAGTGGCCCCTGCGGTGCCACCCACTGAGCTTGAGGGGTGTGAGGTATTCTTGTCTCACATATTGTTGTGGTCCCCATTGCATCTGTGGTGGCCTCGCCGCCGGTCTTTGCGGGGTACCCTTTTATGCATTCATCGATTCTCTTGGTCCTGCCTTCTGTTGCAAAATGACCCATCTTGCCTCAATAATAACACTGCTGTCCCATTCTGTATCCTCCTTGCCTTCTCCCATGTATTGTTCCTTGCTCTCCTGATGGACCTCCTTGTCTCTTCCCTATACCACATGCTAACTGCCCTCCTGGTGCCTGCCCTTGCACTGGTGTTGTGACTGTTGCTGGTGGTGCTGTCACAAGTGCCCCTTCCGTGCTTGGTTTCTTAAGTTTCTGTTGCACTAATTTAGCTGTGGCCGTCTCTACCTGCTCTGTTCTCTCTTTATCTTTTTCCTGTTTTTGTTTAAAATAATGTATTAAGTGAGCTTGTATTTCTGGCCATGGTATAGCCTCAATTCCCACTACCCCATCTAAATGTGACTGTATTTCAGTGGGAAGGCCTCGCTTTAACACACTGTAAAATAAAAGTGCATTTCCTCCCGTATTTTCCCACGTATATCCTACCTCCTGTACCCATTGTTCTTTCATTTTCGTGATAACCTCTGCAATGTCCTCAGTCGGCCTAATGCTTTCTGCCATAGGATCTCCAATGTCTGGTCTGTCTGGGTATGTCTGCCAAAGCGCATCCCAAACATGCTGGTGGACATTGTTAAAGGGAGACCCGTCAAAATACGTGTTTGTCAATGTGACTTGAGGGAGTCCTGTTCTCGTATATATAGTGATTACCTCATCTCCTACTAGAGAACTCACCAAACTTTTAATGTCGCACAGAGCGAGGTTAACTCCAGCAGTGTGCTTTTTCAAAACACCTTATTAATTTTCCTGCACCTTCAGAGAGTGGGGGCAATACTCTTTTTAAGTTATCTTTGTCCATCTGTGGCCAGCTACCTCTCTCAGTGTTTACGCAGATGTGTCTCCCAACCTTAAAATGACCGGCCCAGTAGTCCATTGCCCTTGTAGAAGGCCATAGCTCCAGGATCTTTATGCCTGTTTTTTAGTGTGCTGCAACTTAGGTGTTGCCCTGTCTCCTCTCTTCTGCTCATGGTCCGCCAGAGGAACTGTTGGGACGGGACCGAGTGTTCCCCCAGCCCCCTTCATATCTGTCCCGTCCTTGGGTTCAACCCGCATTGGATCCTGATATCCTGCAGCTGGCAGAATAGAGTAGAGAACATATGGTGGGGGCTCCTCTATAGCCTTTTATGGGGGTTTCCCTTGTGCCTGTGTCGCCGTCTCTTCAGGCTCTGTCACTTTTACATTTGTCTTCGTATCACAGAAGACCTGCCATAATGACGGAATGGCTTCCCTCTTCTTTCTTTTTTGTCTGATATTTTGATTTAATGTAAGTCAGTGTATGTTCAACTATATCTTCATCAAATGTCCCTTCCTTTGGCCATGGTTGGGTATGGTCTTTAGTATCTCTGTGCCATTGCTTACAACATGTCTGTATTTTCTTTTTGTCTGACAGGAAGCTTTTTATCATATGTTCCGACGGGGCATTCATGGTTTCCCCCCAGGACGTACGCTTCCTATATATCTATATATTTTTTATTACTGTCTACTCTTTGTGTGCCTTCTCTGCTCTTTGTCTCCCTCACTACTATGTATGTGTCCTTATCAATGTCGCTAACCTATAGCAGTGTGCTTGGCGAAGAGGTATTCTCATGGAGTGTTGCCTGACTTGACAAACATTGAAGGCCACACTGGTGAACATCAGCGATAATAATCGCTAACCTGTGCAGCACTTCTTCTATGCTGATATCGGGTGTGGGTGCATTTATGGGGGAGGGTGAAGTGGATTGTTGTCTGACGCAATACGGGTTATAACATTATCATGAATTAAAATTATTAGTAGTGGTGTCTGGGGATGTGACCTCCCTTCCATCATTTAAAGCCTCAGAATCATACAGGTCTGTGAAAAATTCACCAAGAAGGGCTTCTAATACAATAGATTCCTGTGTTATTATGTGGAACCGAGGGGTGTCACATGGACATGGGGGTTGACCACACGCCCATTTGAATGTTAGAACTAGCTCAAGGGTGTCTGTTTCCTGCCACAGGGAATTATCAATCTCACTCATAAGATCTTTTATTTATTACCACTAGTTTTGGTATCATCCATGTTTAATTCTTGTGTTTTATCTACGCTAGTGTTTCCCCCCTCCCACAACCCTTTGAGTTTTTCTAACGGGATATCAAAAATATGGCAGAGACCTGGCACCCTTTCTTCCTGACTTGTTTCAAATTGTATGACCACTGGCGAGAACCCTAGCCTTTTTTATATAATTTGACCGTTATGATTATGAAGGATCACAATCTTTTTATCATCCTTTCTACTCATTATCTACACCAAATATTTTTTTATTGCTGTTGTGCTTTTTCAGGTTTGCAACTAAGGGTCTGACCAAGCTCAGTCAACCGGCTGACAGTAAATTCAATTGACACTGACCATTCATTTGTCCCCTTACCTAAACGTCAGACTCTTCACTGATGCCTCAGCCTCGATTGCTCTCCCTCAAAGATGCCTTCCTGATATTTTAAATTGAGGAATTAGTGAACCAGGCACCTGACTTTTTCAGAGAGAGGCCTGCCGGCACCAGTAAAGTGACCGTCGCCTGGCACATCAGACTTTATACGTTACCTGATTTACCCCACTTTCTCTACTCTAGCCCTCCGGATCCAACCGGGATACCTGATGGGCACGAACTGCCCCACCCAGGACCTGTTTTCTGGGTAATCCACTAGTACCTATCTATTTCTTCCAGGAGCTGCCTCCTAGGTAATACTCTAACACAAAATATGTCTTCCAAGAGTTGTCTAGGTAATCCACTAACATGAAATATGTCTTCCCGGAGCTGTCTCCTAGGTAATCCACTAATATCTACCTATTTCTTCCAGGAGCTGCCTCCTAGGTAATACTCTAACACAGAATAAGTCTTCTAGGAGCAGTCTCCTTAATCCACTAACATAAAGTATGTCTTCCAGGAGCTGCCTCCTGGGTAATCCACTGCTGTAAAACTATTTCTTCCAGGTGTTATACCCTCAGTAATACTCTGATATAAACCTATGTCTTCAAGGAGGTGTCCTATGGGTAATGCTCTAATACATAACTATGTCCTCCAGGATCTGTCTCCTAGGTAATACACTACTATAAAACTATTCCTTCCAGAAGTTGTATCCTGGGTACTACTGTAAGACATACTGGGGGTGATTCTAAGTCTGGCGGGCGGCGGAGGCGAAAGACCGCTGAGGGTATTTTGGGATTTGCCCTGGGCTGGCGGGTGACCGCCAAAAGGCCGCCCGCCAGCCCAGGGCAAATCAACCTTCCCACGATGACGCCGGCTCAGAATTGAGCCGGCGTAGTGGGAAGGTGTGACGGGTGCAGTGGCACCCGTCGCGTATTTCAGTGTCTGCAAAGCAGACACTGAAATACAAAGTGGAGCCCTCTTACGGGGGCCCCTGCAGTGCCCATGCCATTGGCATGGGCACTGCAGGGGCCCCCAGGGGCCCCGCGGCACACCCTACCGCCATCCTGTTCCTGGCGGGAGACCCGCCAGGAACAGGATGGCGGTAGGGGGTGTCAGAATCCCCATGGCGGCGGAGCGCGCTCCGCCGCCATGGAGGATTTACAGGGGCAGCGGAAAACTGGCGGGAGACCGCCGGTTTTCCTTGTCTGACCGCGGCCGAACCGCCGCGGTCAGAATGCCCTGCGGGGCACCGCCGGTCTGTCGGCGGTGCTCCCGCCGACCCTGGCCCCGGCGGTCTCTGACCGCCGGGGTCAGAATGACCCCCACTATGTTTTCCAGGAGCTGCCTCCTAGGTAATTCACTAATACAGCCTATGTCTTCCAAAAGCTGTCTCATGGGTGATGCACAAATACTTGCTGCCTCCTTTGTATCACAAAGGGGACTCCCCACTAGATAGTCTTCTGGCCTGGCCGGGGAATCACATTTCATTGCTACATCAACATTGTATTTCAAAAACCACACAAAACCCGCATGCACTTACTCCCCCATACTACAATTGACGCAGAATCATGCACTTTAAGCAATAAAGTTCGAAGCCCAGCCCCTCCTCACCCCTTGGGACAGCGGCCTCCCGAACTCTGACCGCCCATTCGAATAGGCCGGTGTAATGCTCACCTGATTTGCGTGCAGTGTTCTATTCAAGCATCGCAGACGGTGTTTCCTTCAGCCGCGGTCCAGGGAGTTGAGTAGATGGAGGGCTTCTGGCTGCCGCTCGCCAAAATAGTTGAATTTCAAGAAAAAAAGAAGTGACATGACTCTGATGGCAATGCAGTATATTTATCCAATACAATACAGCCGGGAGTATAGCACAGTTCTGTAACTGACAGCACAATCAACTCAGCTCTGACAAACAGTGTCTTTTATACTCTTGGTCTACAATTGAAGTTCCACATCACTTATCACATTCCCAATTAGCACAATAGCACAGCTCTCTATTATCTTTATTCATTTTAGCAAAAGCAATAATTCTCTAAAGAGCATCTGACTACTTGTCACTAAAATGCAGCTGTGGCATAGATGATAAACTAGATAATATATGTATACATCCCATAACGAGCACAGTGTCTTTTGAGCTCACCCTTGGAATTATATCTCTGTATCCTTCCTACACTACTTCCATGCCCTGAAGTTTAATGGCCTGTCTCCTCCCTCTACCAACCTTGACTTACACAAACATCTTGTGTCTCCCCTTTTGATCTGCCATGATTTACACCTCCTCCTAACACTGGTATCAGAAAGTGGCTCAGGCTCTCATGTGTGTGACCTTTTAAATTATCTGTGGTATGCGAGGTCAGGCTATAGCTGCTTTGCCCTGTACCGGGCATCTCTCTTCATTTTCCTTCCTGTTCTTGCATTCCAGTCTAACATGTACCCAGTTTGAGGCCTGTACTTGTCTCGCACAATATACACTTCTGCATGTTTTCTTTCTAACCCATGTGTTGAACAGAATGGGCCTTCTTTCTTTTTCTTGAGGCCTATTACACCCTCATATGCGATGTAGGAACCTTTGGCCTTGTTTGCAAGCTTAATGTTCCCTGTAAGAACTGCCAGATGACTTTTTTTGTGTAAGCTGATTTGTGTGTGTGGCTGCGCGATCCAGGGGTACCTTGGGTATAGATTACATTTGTTTTTATGGGTTTTAAATACCTCATATTTTTGATCAGATAATTGGATGTATTCCATGTGTTGTACTTGTTTCAGTTTTTATGCATTTGCACTTTTTCTCAAACTAGATGAACTTGTGTCTTATTTGTTGATGAATACATTACTCTGCCCTATATTAAGGTGGAACATTGGATTCGATTTTAATATACATTTCAATAGCCTTAGTTGGAAGAAGCACATCTTTGCCACTGAACTCACTTGCTTTCCGTTTTTAAACGTCCACTGGGTATTACTCTCAATAATTCTGCATTTTGGGACAAACCTGGTGCCTGTTCCAATAGAGATGGCCAGAATTTTTGGTTACAGACTTTGCCTGTTTAAATGCGCGCACAATTTCAGTCTTTTCTCTATTGAATTCAATCTGGTTCTATGCCATCCATTCCTGAACACTCAAAGTACATTCAAAAGCATTCACTGCTCTCTGTTTTGGATCACCATCGACCATAAATAAAGCTTGGCCAAATAGGTCCCTTTTCAAAATATTTTGTCCTTTTTCTGATAGAGAATATATATGTTTCTTAAGTAACATCAGCTTGGTATCTATGTTGGCAAACTGGATCAGGTGTTTACATTTTCTCTTACCTAGAGCTCAGGGGTTCAGATCTTTGTATGGCTGCCTGAGCCTTTCATCCTGCCAAAGTCAATGAAGTTTAAATATGGGCATAGCGACCTATTCACAGAGCTTAGAAATGGATAATTGCTATATGAAGAGCTTTACGAAGGCCAGATTATAGCGATCATTATGTACTCTGCGGTGTGGGCCGCCATGCCGGCGGTGGTGGGAAATCCCGCCAACCGGCATGGCGGCCCACGCCACCACATAATGAACCCATGACCTCACTTACCTCCAGGCTGCCTCCGTCAGGCAGCCTGGCAGTGGTCGGCATCATTATCGGACAGGGCAGCTGTGCTGCCCCTCAGATAATGAACCCTTAGCCTACAGCCTTCCCCTGGCGGGTTTCCCCGCCAAGGAAAGGCCTGCGGAAGGGGTGCACCGGGGAACCCCTGGGGGCCCCTGCACTGCCCATGCACTTAGCATGGGCAGTGCAGGGGCCCCTGTGCAGTGCCCCGTCACTAAGGTCACTGCCTGATTTACGGGCAGTGATCTGCACAACGGGTGCAGCTGCACCCGCCACACTGAGTCATTGGCAGCGGCTCCATGTGGAACCGCCGTCAATGTCCCGGACAGGCATTCCTCAGGGCAAGCAGGCAGAAACAATGTTTCCGCCGGCCGGCCCAGAGGAATGTTCATAATACGGCCGGTGGGGTTCCCGGGTGCGCTGGTGGTCACTAGAAAGATCTCCAGCATGAACACAGCGGTTTCGACCGCTGTGTTCATAATGGAGGGCCTATTTCACTGGGTGATGTGTGAAGATATAAACCAGTGGCATTGAGGGAACACCCTTGGCTCACTGCCCAATCATTCTACAGAAAAGGGTCTCACTCATGTTCTCATAGTTCTACCAATGTGCACGGAAGGACATTCAGAAAAGAAAATGGCTAGACAATTGACTCTAAAACTATGAGCATCATTGCCTCTGTCACCTTCCACGCAATGCCTAGTTTGAAAGTACAGGAATATTTCATGAGTGCCCATTCAGAGGCTATGAGATTTTACCAAATATAATCACATTTAAGAAACAATTGTGATATAAAATGCACTATTTTGACACAATTTTCCTGAAATGTTCTCAAGAAAAGAATCCTCTGTTTAAGGAAAAAGGGCTTGTTCCCTTTGTAGCTACATTCTAGTTTAGGGTGGTGGCCATACAGGCAACAAGTGGTCACAGTCCTGGAAATGGGCGTCACCAGTTATGCAACTGGATGGTGACCTAAGACAATTTTTGTACACCTGCACTTACCTTTTTACTAAATAAGCACTGCCTCATAGAAAGAATAGAGGTATAAAAGGTCTGCCAGAGGGTGCCACAGTGCAAATTGTATTTTAGGGTTCCGTCACTGACATGTAGAGAGGAAAAAGTCCACACCTTTGGCTGAGATCAATGGGCAGATGTAAAACATTGAGCAGCAAAGGCGATAATGCTGAACCCTGTGGGACCCCAGACAATGACATGGGTCTTAAAAGAGGTAAACGGGCCTAGCTTCAGTAGACAATAGGAGGCTAAATGTATATATTTTGTTCACATGGTTGATGACCCTTCAATTCATTCTCCCACCACTGTACTTGCCAATGATAATTCAAACAACAAACCACCTATTTCTACATACCTCACTTCTTTCTGGGGATAAAGAGACCCATCGTCCATTTGTAAGGCTCTGTCTTGTTCCGTGGCAACCAGCTAATAACAACTGTAACCACTTTTTGATGGAATCCTTAAAAAAAGGGAAAACAAGGCCCACTCACATTAGAGGCATTTGGTATCGACTTGTCATAAATATGCCTGTGCACAGACAAAAGCACTTTCACCAGAGACATTTCCATTTTCGTTTGACATACAGAGAAGTATCTTAGACTTAACAGGATTTATCTGTTAAATCTGACAAAGATAATTTTCTTACATAACAAGTCAAACAAGCTTCTTGGTCGTTCCACAACAGAGCCAAGTATGGAGGCTGTAATATGTTTTTATTTATAGAATTTATGTATAGAGTACCAAGCTGTGGCAGCAGAGTGCTTTGCAATAACTAGCATAACAATTGGAAAAAATAACCAGCAGGGATTATCGAAGGAGTAGGGAAGAAAAAAGTAGTTTATCTGCGAGGTAAAGTCTCAAGTAGGGAGCCTTTGAGCCCCATCTGAATACCAGAAGATCTAGATTAAGGCCCTCATTACAACCCAGGTGGATGGTGTTAAACAAAATGGGATCACGACCACAGCAGAAACCGCCAACAAAGACAGCCACTTTAACACTCCGACCGTCAGGGCGGTAGCAACAAACACTGCAGCAGTCACCGCCAACAGGCAGACGGAAAACAATGTACCTCCCACTGTATTATGACAAGCCAATCCGCCAGCTTTTCCGGGGCGGTACCAATGACATCAAAAGCACGGCAGAAACAGTATACTGAAGAGGAAACACTCACCTTTCAACACTCAATGAAGAACCAGGACGCCATGGAGCCGAACTTCAGGTGTTACCCATGTTGTTGTATCTACTAATACACCAGGAACTAGAAAAAAAGGTGGCGGCGACAACGACGGTGAGTACTGCACCTAGCACACAGAGGAGGGAGGGAGGTAAAAGAGTGACACACACACTCGACACGCTACCTCCCCACCCCCCACCCACAACACCATAAACACTAACACATCCAACAACATTACAGATACACCCCTTTACCCCCTAGAAGAACGCAAGGACAAAAGGAATTGAGTCCAATCAGTGATATTTTGGAACGTGTGGAATAGCAGACGATATTTAAAAAAACAGTATATACAAATATTTACAGTATGTACAGAAGGCCGTACACTGTTCCTTGTAAATGTCCGTGGACCAGTGGGCCCAAAAACCAGGGGCGAAGCCCACACTTGACTCCTGCCTCAAAACGGAGAGAACACTGCAGGGGCATCAGGTCGAAAAAACACAGGCACCTCAGGGGGAAGGGGAGGGGGGCACCTCAGCCAGAAGATGGTACAAAGCCACTGCTCCTGGAGGGGGTCATATCTCCACACCGATGTCTGGGGACTTTAAAGCCACAGTCTCTCAAGTGGGTGGTTTGCCCACTGCTTGGTCCTGGGGAGTGCAAAGCCACAGTCTCTCAAGTCTCTCAAGTGGGTGGTATGCCCACTGCTTGGTCCTGGGGGGAGTGCAAAGCCACAGTCTCTCAAGTGGGTGGTTTGCCCACTGCTTGGTCCTGGGGAGTACAAAGCCAGTCTCTCAAATCTCTCGAGTGGGTGGTTTGCCCACTGCTTGCTCCTGGGGAGTGCAAGGCTACAGTCTCTCAAGTGGATGGCTTCTCCACTGGTTCTGGAGGGGGCTTTGTGCCCAGAGTGCTTCATCCTGCCAAGGATTGGGTGAGTGAATGCCTTTCTCCACTGGTTCTAGAGGGGGCTTTGTGCCCGGAGTGCTTCATCCTGCCAAGGATTGGGTGAGTGGGTGCATCTCTTCACTGGTTCTGGAGGGGGCTCTGTGCCCAGTGATGCTGCACCTGGGGTGTGGCAGTTCCAATTCCCTCACCTGGGTGATTGAGGCACAAGATGTGCAGGGAACAGGTAGCATGATACTCCATGGAGGCAGAGCCACACTCCACCCTGCGGCGACTTAGGCTGCAAACTGCTGGTAGTGCCAGTTCTGGTGGTGGTGCCTCATGTGGTGTGTGCAGGGTCCAGGACGTCTCCTGCAGCCTTGGATGGCTGCCCACTGGGGATGCTGCTGATGTCCGATGTAGTGGCACTGGCTGGGCACATGGTGGTGCATATGGCGGTGCAGGTGGCGGTGGCTGCAGCGGTGTCTGTGGGGGAGATCCTGCCGTGCTGCCCGTGGTGCAGGTGTCTGTAGTAGTGGAGGGAGACACCAGGCCGTCTCCAGCAGCCTCGGACAGCTGCCCACTGGGGATGATGCTGGTGACTGTCGTTGTGGCAGCAGCGGTGCAGAGGGGAGATGGCAGGGCAGGTGGCGGTGCAGGTGGCGGTTGTTGTGGCTGTGCTTACCGTGTTACAGGTTGCAGGCCTGTCAGGAGAAATGGTGGTCACCAGTCCCTCACCAGGAGGCTCCGTGCCCTGAGGTGACTTGCCCTTTCATTTGTGTCCCTTCCCCACCTTGGTAGTCGCTGCTGGGACCTTGGCACTGTCCTCTTTGGTATTGGATGAGGTCTTGCTGGGTGGGTGGTGCGTCTTTTCCCTGCTGCATGCCGGCCCTTTTTTAACCTTGGCAGGTGGTGGAATCGGGTGGTCCTTAGCTTCGGTAGGTGGCACACTGGCAGCCCTGATAGGTGCCCCATTCGATCCTCTCGGACTTGAAGGCACCACAGCGGATGCCGATTTGGTGGCTGAGGTGCTGGCCTGGGATCTAGACATCCTGGCCCTAGGGGAAGGACGGGGGGTAGGTGTAGGGAAGAGGTCAATTATGCCAGAAAAGTTCCTTTGACACACTGGGACGGGAAGATGGAGGGGGTGTGGGAGTGGAGGAAGAGGTAGTGGTTGTAGGAGGTGTCCGTCTGCTGAGTTTGGGTGAAGGTGCATGGACTGGAGGCTGTTGTGAGGTGGATGGCTGTTGAGTGGGTGTGTGCCTGTGTTTGTGTACCTTGGGAGGAGGGCTCACAGATACACTGGGAGAGGACACAGGGGACGTGTGCATGATTGTGGGGGTGGTGATTGCTCGTGAGGGGTGTGCTGTGATGGGCGTGCTGGTGATGGAGGCAGTGGCTGATGATGTTGTGCATGCAGGTGTGAGTGGAGACACTACTGGGAGGGAGTGGACGAAGAGGAGGAGGGGGATACAGTGGAGAAATGGATGTTGATATGTGCGCATGGGTATGGTGCTTGTTTGAGTGCCTGTGTGATGATGTGTGGTGCTTATGTTTTCCTGAGCCACTTTTGTGTGTGCATGCTGGTCTGAAGTGTGCTTGGGATAGGCTGAGGTAGGGGGGATTGGGTCTGGATAGTGGAAGTTGGAGGGGGAAGCTGGACACAGGGCCATCAGTGCTGAGGCCAGAGCCTGAAATGCTCTCTGTTGGGCCACCACGCCAGAATGAAGGCCCTCCAGGTATGCATTTGTTTGTTGCAAATACCCCTTGACACCCTGGATGGCATTCAGGATGGTTGACTGCCCAACAGTGAGGGATCTCAGGAGGTCAACAGCCTCCTCACTGAGGGCAGCAGGGCTGACTGGGGCAGGGCCGGAGATGCCTGGGGGGAAGGAGATACTCAACCTCTTGGGTGAGCGGGCACGGGAAACACACTGAGGGGCTGCTTGGAGGGCGGTGCTGGTAGGGGGGGTGGTGGGTGCACCTGTTGTTGGGGTGGGCACAGAGGTGTCCGCCACCGCCAGGGAGCTTTCATCAGAGGAGGAGTCGCTGTCACTGGTATCACCTCCTGTCCCCGTCATGGAGCTCCCCTCGCCCTCCGTCCCACTGGTGCTTTCACCCTCAGTGGATTCACCCTCCAGGCCATGTGGGATGCAGCTCCCTCCGTCACCCTTGCCTCTGCTCCTACGCCAGATGATGCTAATGCACACAAGTACAGGGTGACAAAACAAGAAGGGAGGGGCAGACAGAGGATACACATGGTCAATGCCAGAAACACCACTACCATTGCTGCACACAACACACAGGGAGCAGCCCTATGTACTAGGCCATGCCCAACCACTCACTAAAGTAGTCACCAGCTCATGGGGTACAATGCCAGCACCTGCACATCTGACACCCACAGGACCCTGCCCAGTAGTAGTTGGCCACTTGTACTATTGGGGTAGGGGTGCTTCAGAACTACAGACAAGGGACCTACCCTGGCATGATTGCCCTGGCCTAGGGCCACCCACAGCCCACATCCCCCACCCAGCTAGTTCCTAAAGCGTGCAAAGTCAGCTTTCTGAAACTGTACTCA
This sequence comes from Pleurodeles waltl, assembly GCF_031143425.1. Taxonomy (NCBI): domain Eukaryota; kingdom Metazoa; phylum Chordata; class Amphibia; order Caudata; family Salamandridae; genus Pleurodeles; species Pleurodeles waltl. Next base: position 306,902,834 of record NC_090449.1, read on the forward strand.
CCCCCTTGTGGCTGCTGCGATGCCCTCAAGAGCCCATCCAACTCCAGCTAGGCCACTGCCAGGATGCGGAACATCACGGGGGTCATGGTGCAATGGGCAACCCTTCCACGTTCCGAGGCCAGCCCCACCTGTGCCTCTGCCGTCTTCTTGGTCCAGCAGCGCAGGTCCTCCCATCTCCTGCTGTAGTGGGTGCTCTGCGTGTGATAGACCCCCAGAGTCCGCGCTTCCTTGGTGATGGAACACCAAATACCCTTCTTCTGGTGGGCACTGACCTAGAGGGAAAAGACAGCTGAAAATGTAATTACTCACCCGTCTGGACCGTCATACTCATTGCCCACCCATGCCAGGACGCACATACACTGACCACCTCTCATGCAACATTCAGGCCAGGACGCCTTAGCACCCCCCAACATGTGGCTTACATCCACACCACTTGAAACAGGCATTGCCCACGCATCATGCTCACAGTGTACTCACCTGTTTGTCTGGAGGACCGTAGAGTGACGTGCCCTTTCCCCAGACACTCTAGACATTATCGCTTCCAGACTAAGGTCACAGCAGCACTTGTAGTGTAGGTCCTCTCCTGTTGATGGTCAGGTAGCAAGTGAGTGAAAAGGTAGAAAATGGCGGTGACAACGCCGCGGTGCGTACCGTCACCGCCGGCGTACATCTCCATTGGCTCCTGGAACCCATAGGGCCCAATGATAACCGATGCGGAGTTGCTTCGACTGCATACCGTGACGCTGCACAACGCCAGAGAAGTTACCTCATTTCCCCTTGTCCCTCCTCACAGGTCAGGCAGACACCTTTTCAGGGGGGCACATGGCATGGCACCTAACTGTGTCACAGCACAGATTGGCAGATATACTGACTCTCGATTTCACACACTGCTTCTGTGACATTAATTCAAACACAGTTGTGCTATATATATTGTAAATGATCTTCTGCTCACCGTTCTCCTCCATAGGGTAAAACCGCTGAGGCAGCATACGAGATGGCGGCATCCTCGGGTATACAGACCCCTGGTGGACCTGGTGACAATGGAGGACAAACACATTATAATCACATATAGACTTGATCGTGCCACGATCCAAGAACTGTGTGCCCAATTGGAGCCAGACCTGATGTCAGCTATCCGCCAGCCCACAGGAATACCCCCTCTAGTGCAGGTTCTGTCAGTGCTCCATTTTCTGGCAAGTGGCTTCTTTCAAACTACAGTGGCCAATGCCTCAGGGATGTCTCAGCCAATGTTCTCCAACGAGTTGCCCTGCTGAAACACATGCACAGCTACATTGTGTTCCCCCAGGTGGAGGATTTGGCCACAGTGAAAGCTGACTTCTATGCCCTGGGACATGTCCCCAACATCATTGGTGCCATTGATGGTACACATTTGGCATTTGTCCCACCCCCACAGAAATGAACAGGTGTACATGAATAGAAAAAGCTATCATTCGATGAATGTACAAATGGTGTGTTTGGCAGACCAGTACATCTCCCATGTGAATGCCAAGTATCTTGGCTCTGTGCATGACGCCTATATCTTGAAAAATAGCAGCATCCCATATGTGATGGCCCAGCTACAGAGGCACCAGGTGTGGCTTATGGGTGAGCCCAAGGTCCCCACACAGTATATGTGGGTGTCTGGGTATGGGGTTGAACCTAAGGGTTAGTGTGTGTCTCACAATTGTCCCTCGATATTTGCAGGTGACTCTGGTTACCCCAACCTGTCATGGCTACTGACCCCAGTGAGGAATGCCAGGACAAGGGCAGAGGAACGTTACAATGAGGTACATGGGTGAACAAGGAGGATTATTGAGAGGACCTTCGGCCTCCTGAAAGCCAGGTTCCGGTGCCTCCATCTGACTGGTGGATCCCTGTACTGCTCACCCAAGAAGGTGTGCCAGATCATCGTGGCATGCTGTATGTTGCACAGCCTGGCATTGAGACGCCAGGTGCCTTTTCTGCAGGAGGATGAGCCTGGTGATGGTCTTGTGGGAGCGGTGGAGCCTGTGGACAGTGAGGAAGAGGAGGCAGATGAAGAAGATGTGGACAATATCAAAACCAAAATTATACAGCAGTACTTCTAGTGACACACAGGTAAGAGACTGTAACTCCACTTAACATTTCAGTTTACTTTAGGACATTGTACATGGCAGCCTCTTACCCTCAGTGTATGGCCACTGACTGTTCCCTTTGGGTTTCCTTTTTTCAGCTTTGTGTACCCCATTCTGGCTTCTGCTTTGTGTACCGCTGCCTACCAACTGTCATACATTGTTATAATTCAATGACCATAGACTTGAAATGCTTTGTGAATGTAGTAAGAATACATATTTCCAATCATTACACTGACTCCAGTATGATTTATATATCAATGGTGTTTATTTTTTGTAGTAAATAGTATGAGGTTACGTGCAAGGGGTTGGGGTGATGGTGGAGGAAGGTCCATAGTAGAGTCCAGTCTCTTGGTATCACAGGTGCATTGTCCAATGGGGCATCGGAAGGGGAGTCATGGCAGTTCAAGGTGGACAGGGTATGAGTGGGGCAGAAGGGTGACAATCAGGAGAGTCCTATTTCCTGGCGGGGGTCTTGTCAATAATCTCTGGCTTCTTCCTGGATCGCAGGGACCTTTTGCAGGGTGGTTCTCCTTCTGCAGGAGGTGGGGTGCTGGTGGCCTGTTGGTCCTGTGGCGGAGCCTCCTGTCCACTAGCGCCGGCGGAAGTGGTCGGCTGTTCATCAGTTTGGCTAGTGTCAGGGCCCCTTTGTTGTGCCACTGCCTCCCTCATGGGCTTGCCTATGTCAGCCAGCACCCCTGCTATGGTGACCAGGATGGTGTAGATTTTTGTGAGGTCCTCCCTGATCCTCAGGTACTGTCCCTCCTGCAGCCGCTGGGTCTCCTGTAACTCGGCCAGTACTGTGCCCATGGTCTCCTGGGAATGGTGGTATGCTCCCATGATGTTTGAGAGAGCCTCGTGGAGGGCTGGTTCCCATGGCCTTTCCTCCCCCTGTCACACAGCAGTCCTCCCAGCTTCCCTGTTGCCCTGTGCCTCTGTCCCCTGAACTGTGTGCCCACTGCCACTTACCCCAGGTCCCTGATCGTCCTGTGTTTGTGGGTTTGCCTGAAGTCCCTTTAGTGGTGGACACACTGTGATTGACATGTCCTGGGGACAGTGGCATGGGCCCGCTGGGAGGGTGCTGGGGTGGTGTTTCCTGAAGGGGAGGTTCTGTGGTGGTTTGGGACTGTGGCAGGGGAACCGACTGTCCAGAGGTCCCAGATGGGCCAGGCTGATCGTCCTGATCCAGGCATGCAGAGCTGCTGTCATCACTGTGAGCCTCTTCTGTGGGGGGACTGGATATGGCTGGCACCTCCTGTCTGGTGACGTTGGGTAGGGGTCCTGTTTGGATGGAAATCCATTGTTATTGTATCTGTGTGTGCCATCTTGTGCAATGGGTGTGTTACCCTGCATAACTGTGCTTGCACTGTCGCCTTGGCCTTGTGTGATTGGTTATTATGTGGGCTGGGTGAGTCTATTGAGTGTGCATGCTGTGGTGATGGGTTTCCATGCAGGTCTGTGATGGGTGTCCATGCATTGTTGTGGCATGCAGGGCTTGGTAGATTGGGACTGTGGCAGGGGAACCGACTGTCCAGTGGTCCCTGATGGGCCAGGTTGGTCATCGTGATCCAGGTGTGCAGAGCTGATTTCATCACTGTGTGCCTCTTCTGTGGGGGGACTGGATATAGCTGGCACCTCCTCTCCGATGAAGTTAGGTAGGGGTCCGGTTGGGATGCAAATGCATTGTTATTGTATCTGTGTGTGCCATCTTGTGCAATGAATGTGTTTCCCTTATTTAATTGTGGTTTCATTGTCTCATTGGCCTTGTGTGATTGCTGTTTGTGTGTGCTGGGTGAGTCTCTCTACTAGGCATGCTGTGGTGATGGGTGTCCATGCATTGGTGCTGCATGCAGGGCTTGGTATTGGGATGTGTGGGTTGTGATGGTGGGGTAGATGTGAGGAGATGGAGTGATGGGAGTGAGGATAGGGGTGGGGGTATGTGATGTCATGCAGGTAGGGGGAGATAAAGTAGTAAACATTTTGACTTACCAGAGTCCAGTCCTCCTGTTATTCCTGCGAGGCCCTTCGGATGCATTATCGCCAAGACTTGCTCCTCCCATGTTGTTAGTTGTGGGAGAGAAGGAGGGGGTCCACCGCCAGTCCTCTGTACAGCAATTTGGTGACTTGAAACCACGCCACGCACCTTCCCCCGTAGGTCGTTTCACCTCTTCCTGATGTCATCCCTGGTTGTTGGATGCTGTCCCACTGCGTCGACTCTGTCGACGATTCTCTGCCATAGCTCCATCTTTCTTGCAATGGACGTCTGCTGCACCTGTGATCCGAATAGCTGTGGCTCTACCCAGATGATTCCTCCACTATGACCCTTACCTCCTCCTCAGAAAACCTGGGGTGTCTTTGAGGTGCCATGGGTGTGCTGTGAGTGATATGAATGAGGTGATGTGTGGGGTGATGTGTTGGGATGTATACTGTGATGTGTGTGGATGGTGTATGAGTGATGGTGTTGTGTGCCTTTGATTGGGCGTGTACTCTTTGCTTGTCTCTCTGTGATTGGTGTTTTTGTTTTGGTTGTAAGGGGTTGTGGGTAGTGTGGGTGTGTGTTTTATAGTGGTGTGAGTGTGTGGGTGTGGTGTGTGCATGTGTGTTAGGTGTGTGTAGTTTGAATTGTCCAATGTGGTGTTGTTTTGTAAGTGTGTGTGTACCACCAATGGTTTACCATGGTTGAAAGACTTCCGCGTTGATTCGTGGGTTGTGACACTGTGGGCGTATTCCTATTGGCGTGATGGTATGGGTTTTGCTATTGCCAGTTTATCACTGACCTTTGGTGTGGCAGACTTGTCTGAGTGTCTGTATTGTGGCGGTATTCTCTGTGTGGGTCATAATACCCGTGGCGGATTACCAACCACTGTATCTTGGCAGCTGTTGGCATAGCGGTAAACAGGATTTACTGCCAGGGTTGCAATGAGGGCCTAAGTCTTGTCATGTTCCACTATCTTCAAGCCAGGCAGGAGAACTTGTTAAGTTATGTTAAGAAAACGTGTAGAACGCACGAACACCCAAGGGTTTCTTGGTGCCGTGACAACCAAGAGGGAGAGAAGAGAACAGCCAAGCCTTCAAAACCTCAGGAAGTTAGGTTCCAGCCTCACTGAGGAAGGGAGAGCGCTCCATGGGAACCAGGGCAGAGAAGCTCCTGCTCTCTGTCGCTTTGACTGGGAGATCCTCAAGTGGTTGGTAAGAAAGGATCTGGTGCCTCAAGTAGGAACATATCTCTTAATACTGCTTACTCCAAAGGCTTCAGCCTAGTCATGAATGGATTTGTAAATAATATAAGCCATTTTTAAAAAAGGTCTCTGTTTGATGGGGAGCTGTGAAGCTTCATTAAGGGAGGAGAGATATGTGCATGTCTATACAGTTTACAGATTATCCCTACAGCTGTATTTTGAATGTTTTGTAGTTTCTGCAAAAAAGTTGCAGGGAGACTCAAATACAGGGAGTTTGCATTGTGCAAGCAGGTCACAATTACTAGTGCAACAGCCGCTTTCAAGGCCTCAGCTGACAGAAGGGGAGTGACCTTCTTAATGTATTTCAAAAGGTCAAGGCAATTCGCCATGACTGCCTTGATCTGGGGGATTATGGACAGTTGATTGTCTACCACCATGCCTAGCCTCTTGGCAGTGGGTCCAGGGACAGGACAGGCATTGATCTCAGACGGCCAGTACGTGCTGGCCCAGAGATCCATCCTGTGGTTGAGAATAACTAGCTCAGTTTTATAGGCATTTAGTTTGAGGGAGTTAGTGCCTATCCAATTCCAAATGAAATTCAGAGTAGACTGAAATTCCTGATTGAACTGGGTGGTATCCTCAAGTCGGAAGGTGACGTGAGAGCCATCAGTGTAGTTGTAGAATCTACAACCATTATCAATGGGCTGATGTAAGTATTAAACAAAGAGCTGTGGGGGATCGAAGAGATGACATAGGTCTTCGAAGCGGTAAGTAGGCCTAGCTGCACTTCCTGTGTGCAGCTTTCCAGGAAGAGGGATACATAACTCAGAGCTTGACCTGATAGACCAGCAAGCCTTCAGATGATTTAGTAGAATCGGGTGGTAGACAGTATTGAACGGCGCCAATAGATCTAGTAGAACTAAGGTTGACAAGTCTCAAATCCATCTCCCATTGTAGATCATCAAGGACAGAAATCACCCCAGCTTCTCTACTGTGGGCTGGGCAGAAACCATCCTGTAAAGGATGATGAAATTTGGATGAATAAAGGAACCTGCTTAACTCCTAAGTAACAAAGGCCCATATTTATACTTTTTGACGCAAAACTGCGCCGGCGCAGTTTTGCGTCAAAAATATTACCGCCGGCTAACGCCATTTTGGTGCGCCGTGCGGGCGTCATATTAATACTTTGACGCACGGCGATGCAAACAACAGGTGGGAGTCATTATTTTTGCCGCACACCACGGCATCAAGTCGTAAAGGAAAACGACGTTAACGCTGCGGAAATTACTGTGGGTCGATTTACGACACCGCAAACCGGATATGATCTATTTTTTTTTTTGTCGCAATAGCGTCATAAAACACAGCGAACACAGCCATTTCACCAGAGGAGAGCCAAAATGGATCCCAGATGCCACTACAGACCCCAGGAAGATGACAGCAGACCAGGACCCAGCCAGGAGGACCCACACAAGAACCAGGACACTTTTAAGAAGAAAAGAAAGTGTTGCTTTAGTGCAGAGGAGCAGGAAATTCTGGTTAAAGAGGTGACGGAACACCAGCACCAACTGTTTGTCACATCAAAGTTGCCAATCAGTAGGAGAGAGGCTATATGGCAACAAATTGTCGACAAGATTAACAGTGTGGCTGAAGTACGCAGAACTGTCATCGAGTGCAAGAAACGTTGGCATGACTGCAAACGCAGGACCAAGGAAAAGATGGCCAGGAACAGGAAGGCAGCACTGCAGACTGGAGGTGGGAGTCCAGCACACCAGGAGGCCCTGGACCACATGGAGGAGATGGTCGCAGCCGTCATCCCTGAGGAGATCGTCACAGGGATTCAAGGACAGGACAGCGCAGACTACCAGGAGACAACGCACATGCAGGGTAAGTCGCATGAGGACTTAAAATGTATAAATGTTAACTGTAAGCGGGGGGGATACCGACCACAAAATGCATGGAAGTCATCATATACATGGAGTGGCATGGGTAAAGGGGCACGGCATGGGGGCATGGCCTGTACAGACAGAAGCTGGGGCACACCATTACACTACACCAGCAACAGTCCCATCGGGGCATGCTGTCATGCCAACGATGGAGCAAAGGGAAAGCCATGCCAGGAGGGAAGGCCACTACGTCAAACTGACATCCTGGCACTCGTCAGCCAACATACCCCCTACATTAACTAGGGCCCTATTAGCAATCCTCTAGCCAAACCGACAACTGCAATGTAACTGCGACAACAGTTGCCACTACCACCTCTGCTCTGTGTGCAGCTCAAGTAGCCAATGGCAGTAACCTCCCCATTGATCATACACACCTAAATTAGGGGGTGAGGATGACAACTGCAACAATCCCCAGAAACAAGACAAAGGCCCCAGTACTCTCAAATGTCAATGCCCATAGTTGTCACAAACATCAGCCAATGTAAACAACAATAGGAGCGACACAGCACTAAGGACACACCCATGCTGCATATGTCAGGGTCCATCCTGTGCCTGGGTAACAAGGCAACGTCCCAAATGTCATACTGCTCAGACAACAGCATTGAGGAGGGGACACATGTAACTGGTCACTGAAATACACCTGCACAGTCAGAGGAGGAAATAGGACACTGATACGACTATCAGGGCAATCCAATGTTCCACACATTCCCCAACATCAGCAGGACACATTAACAATGTCAACATCCATATCGGATCATAACATTGCCATGCATAGGATATGCCACATGTCAATTAGATTTAAGTGGATGTGAACGATCAGGGATTGGGGCAGGTCCAGATTATTAAGTGTGCTGCCAGGGCCATCAGTACACCCACAGCCAGTGAAAGGTCTCACCATGAGAATGGATGTACACGGAGGGTTGAGTAGGAAAAGAAGGTGGCAATTCTCTGGTTGGCAAAAATCAACACCTAGAGGCGATGAGGCTGACAAGTCTGATAACTCAATAACATACATGTGACATACAGGTGGGCCATAGGGCTGGAAGAATACCCATCTGAAGGACTGGAGAAATTAACACAAAACATGATCACAAAGTGAATTCATCAAAAGGGAGGCACGTCACATCAAAATTGCCACAACACAGACCCACTAATTGTACCCTGCTTCATTGCAGAGGAAGATGGATCTCCTGCCGATATGCCTGTCCCAGATTTCCCTGATGACATGGATGACGAGCCAATAAACATTCCCCAGGAGACTATCCAAAAGGTCCTTGAAACCCTCCAGACCCCACCTTCTGTCACAAGGAGGAGCACAGAACAAGCAGCCATCGCAGAGGAACCACCCACCACCCCAATTGTAAGACCTGCCAGCTCCAATACAGCTGAGGACTCAGACGACACTGGCACCAGCTTTGAGAGAACTGTAGTAGGAGTACAGCAGGAGCTGGCCAAGGAGGTGCGGGTGGGGATGCAAAATATGGCAGCCAGCCTAGAGGGGGTGCGTTCGTGCATGATGTCATCTGCAGATCAGGCAGCAGCTATGCAAGCCCTAACATCTATCTTGCAGGAACTGCAGAAAACCCAGAAGGAAATCAGCACAGCTGTAATACAGTTGACCCAACACCTACAACAGCAATCCTGTCAATGCTTGCATGAATGCAACATTGAACCCCTCTGAGCCGACCTGGCTGCCTACCATCGTGATGTGGCTGCTATTCTCAAGAAACAGCAGGCCCTCCTTGCAGCAGTACTGCCCTTACGACCTTCACAGGGAGCAGCGACCGGGATGTCTGACTCCACGTCTTCTAACACTGAGGTGTGTGTTGCCCCTTCACAACCAACAACAACAAGGACAAAGCAGGCAACACACACACATCAGAAGAAGAAGACATGGAACAGATCACATTCACAAGGAAAATGACCCGGAAGCACTACTCCCTGCCACATGGCCAACTATTACCAAGGTCCTGCGCTTTGTAACTTGCCAGTCTTGCAACAACTGTACTCAAGCACTGTTCTGCAAACCACTGGATATTTTGTCACCCAGCCCAGTGATTGTCTCTCTCCTACTCATTGGCTAAGTCTGTCCCTCTGCACTGTCTGAAACAGCAACCCCAGCATGACAAAAGCATTTTGGTAAACCCTTGTGTTGGATCACAATGAAAGATATCACTATAATTGACTCACAATCATGAACAATGTACAGATAGCACTACAGCACTTTTCAATAAATAGCACTTACACAACAAATCTGTCTCTGGGTAATGTGACATATCAACTATGCAGTAGATAACTGAAATGTGCCTACTGTCAAATTACGTAGCTTGTCAGTACAACTGTCCTGATAATATGTAGTTAGAGAAATCTGCACAGTGCCCATGATTGCATCATACTCTGCCCACCCTGAGGGACAAATTTGATGAAGTGAGAAACCATACACCACCATGCTGTGTAGGACAGAAGAATGCTTCCTCAGGGGATAACTAAGTCATCAAATAGTGTTAGCAAAATGTTTTCACCATGCAAAAATAACACAATAAACATGCGACACTAATCTAAGTAAATACTAACAAATCTGCACAAATGAAGGTGTCTGAGTTAACATACAAATAGGTAATCATGCCGAACTGTGTCCCAAATGATGTATGAGGGTCATGAAGAGAAGAATACAAGATTGCCAATGAGAACTCATCTTATAAGGGTGGGTATGATCATCACACTGCAGTCAGACCTAAAACTATTTCCCCAATATCAAGTCTGGAAGCACTGTTAGTAACTTTGAAAACACACTTATCAACAGAAACACATTGGGATCCATATAAACTGTGATTGGTGGTTGCAACAAAGGGTAGACACTTTGCAAGGTAGCTCTGGGCTGGCTGCCAATCGTACAGCTCAGTTGGGACTTGTTTTTAGCATAGGACACAGATGTTATAGTACCAAATTGATGTACACTGAATCCAAACCCACGATCAAGTACCATTCAACACATATTATTAAGGGGTAACCAAATATTTATTAAAAGCTAACCATAGATGAGGAAACTGAAGGAAAAATCTTACCTACCCTAATCTACCCTGACTACTCATTACCCACAACTGTCCCTAACTAACCTAAGCTACACTTACTTATCACATGTAACGAAACGTTCTAAACATCTACCCCCTACCCCCCCTTATGAGACGGGACACATTGAGGACAACACATGCTAACCTAAACACATACTATACTATCCTAAACAAATATATATTTTTTTGTATTTTTAAATTCTTTTTTTTTTTTACACACAAGAACCCCAACATAGCCCCCCACCCACCCACCCACACATGTAATAAGTCAAAAAAGAAACAAGCAGGACCCCCCACCCCACATCCACTAACACTAACTAAACTAACAGCCTATACTAACCTAACACTAAGCCCCCTAAGCCCACTAACTATAAGAACAAGGAAAGAGGAGGGATGGGAGGGTATCATGTCCATCAAATCAAGTGTCTAGAGGTTGGCCCTCCGGAGGATCTTCTTAATATCCTTGACCCGCCGCTTAATGTGCTGCACGTCCCGGCTCAGGTGGCTCACCTTACGCCGCACTTTGTCCATCTTTTGTTCCATTCTGTTGAAAGCTGCAGGGTCAACAGATGGAGCAGTGGCAGTCTGGGTACTGGTGGAGGAGGTCTGTGTGGGCTGTCCTGCACCGGTGGCAATGCTGGGGCCAGGAAGTCCTGCAGATGTTGGATCAACAGTGGCAGCTGTGGGTGGGGCCACGTGGCTCTGATTGGTGGTTGTTTCTGTGGTGGCGGTGGTGGGCAAAGTAGGCCCACCCTGTGGGAAGGCTCGCCATGCCCCGGAGGCACGTTCATGGCGATATCGCCGGGCCATCCTCCGGAACCCCGACTCCACCAGCAGGATGTGCTGGTATCGCATGGCCCGGCGCTGAAATTCACGGACCTGGTCTGGAGTCATGTTATCTGCTCTGAAGACAAATGCAGATATGCTACATTAGTAACTGCATTGTGTGAAACGGCACAGCAAGTTAATTAGACATTACATCTACTGTACTTGTAACAGCTCATATCACGATACAGAGCATTGAATGTCCCTGAGGAAGTATATGGCAGGCCAGACAACAAAGGTCACATCACACAATGCACATCCATAACCTACAAGATGGGTAACAACTGGCTTTGACTTGCTATCTGACTTCTGACAGTTATCATCTAAGAATTATGCTGTATATCCTCCGCCAAGAGCTGGGCTACAAATGTCAGTGTACGGAAAGCAAACCTAAAGCCACATGGTCTGCAAGTTGTAACTGGACTTTCCAGTATGGTACCAAGTGCCAAACCTGAGTGTGTATTCTAGTATGCAACCAAACCGTCACTTATTCACATGTATGTGTAACATACTGGTAGCATCAGTACTAGGTACCCCATTCACAAACCCATGGCTGTGTTTGAGGGGGGACGGTAGATACAGAACTATAATTTGCCAACAACATGTACACCGAGGAGTGTATAGGCAACTCCACACATGTTTGTCTCTACAGACACACCACAGGTAAGGTCTATCTACAATTAGGAGTCAGCAAACCCTAGAGCACTCATAGTGTCAGACATGTCAGCAAATGCAGAACTTAGTACACAACATATACTTCCAGTGAGGCCTGACTTACATCAGACACAGAGTTGCTAGAACACCCATGATCATGAATTGCATGCACACCTAGGCCATTACACTCAGGTTCCACAGACTTGATGCACTACATGTGGAAGTACATGCTGCTAGGAGGTTCTGCCTACTGTTTCAAACTTACATAGGTAAATAGGGAAGCAGATGTCTATTGGAAAGCTATTAGCTCTACCAATCTTAGAGAATGTGGGTCTGACAGGCTGACTAAATAGGGGCTGACTTCCATTGCGACTCTTGGTGATACAAGTGTCATACACATGACTATCCCCTGTCCTCACAGTGGGGCCTAGAAGGATGTCCTACAATCCCTACATGATACCAATGGATACGCATTGGCAAACTCAAAACATGTGAGAACTGCATTCCCACTCATGGAACAAGTGAAAAGCTTGCCCAACACATCACACCTTGCTATGCGTCCAACTCACATGAGTCCATAACCAGCAAACACAACACATAACAGACATATCAACACTTACTGGAGTGGTCGGGGACCTCAAATGTCGCCACCTCTCCCACAGTGTAGGGTGCTGGTCCACCTGTAAGGTATGAAAGGAAGAAATGTGCTCAAAATCTGTTCACAGTGCAACAATTTTATAAACATATACAATGTGTAGGCTGAGCCATTCAGACATGATAGTACTGCATCTGATATTTCACGGCCAACTTGTACATAGCATGGGTCTCCTGTGACAGTTACACACATATCTGCACACATACATTGGCCCTAACTATCATGTGGTTGCAAACATGCCCCATAATTGGTGAGCACTAAAAAATATGGAGTGTAATCGTCTCATCATGTGCATCCAAGAGAAACATCCAGCGCCTGGTTACTTGAGGACTGCATTACCAGTCAAACATGCCTTGTGGCCATGACACATTTGTTGCACATAGGCCCAATGTACAGAGGGAGGGGTAGGGACTCTTGTAAGCCAACCTGTTGTTACAGTATAGTCAATTGATGTGGCCCAGCTATGGTGATTTGCACCAACCATGGAGATGTGAAGTCATGTGCATACACTTGGACTGCCATCCATATTTGGATTGTGGCTCAACTAATTCCAACAAACATCTTAAGATGTTAGCTGAGGGCACCTTACACCTTTTCACGATGTTTTCAAATCAAGAACTGACATGTATCCAAAAAGATCAAGAAACACAATAATCCCACACATTCATAGTACTTCTGTGAACGCTTTCCTTCCACACTCACCAGACTACCATGAGACCAATGTCTGAGCCACTTTGCTATTATCAATTGACGTGAAGGCAGCACTCATTTTCTGCATCATGTAGTGATTCTAAAGTCAGTCTAGCAATTGCGTCAACATAGTTGGCCTAAATGTTGGTACATCTGTACTTCTCTGTCAATAGTACCCTATATAGATATGATTGGCTCCTATTTTGTTAGCTGTTCTGACAAAAAGGCGCACCAATTTCCTTCATGGTAAAGTAACCTGTAAGTTTGCTGAGCACGTGCTACCTGACAGCTAGCAATTGTGATCCTTGCCATATTGCATCAATGATCCCCTTATATTTCCCCAGCATTACACACAGTCATCAAGTTAGCTGGCAGACATTGCACTAATCCCCTGATGTCACTACAGAGCATTTAATCGTGTACATTAACAATAGTCGTACTCACCAACAGTGCCACCAATCATGATTCCCAGGTGGTCCAAGAGATCCTGCTCCCGGGTGATGAGGTCAGCCCACCGGTGCTTCAGCTGGTGGTCACTCCTCTGGCTGGCATACACACGCTGCAGGTGATGCAGCACCTTTCCCCACCGGATTCTGCGCGCCTCTGTCGGATACCCCTGTATGACCCTGCCCCTGCCTGGATCATGAGCGGCAAGAAATGTGTCACCAGCCAGATGAAGCCCCCCAACTCCTCTTCCCCCATCCTGCCAAGATGTGGCCTACCTGACATACTTATAGATGATGATAAGGAATAGGGGTAAAATAAATAGAAAGGGGAAAAGGGTGAAAGTAGGGGTAAAAAGACAGAAAAAAAGTAAAGCTAAACACTAAAAGAGCCCAACTATCCCCAAACTAACACTACCCACAACAGACTCCCACAAACAGGAAAAACACAAGATAAATGGACAAATGTAGGCAAAACACAGTACTACAGTATACACAAACAATATTTATTTAACAAAAGGACTTTACAGATAGCACACAGGACAAAAACAGCACAAAATCTCTGGACAACACTCTCTACACAGCCACACAGTTTAGAAGGATCATAGACTGCAAAGTGAAAGTACACCCACTGTACATGATCTGTAAACAGGAGATTCTATTACATCACTTCCTGTATGAAAAGTCCCACCTTTTTCGCGTTGTGCGTCATTTTTTGTTGTACAAAACTGTAATTGCGTCATTTTTTTTTTACACACAGACGTGAATATTAACCAGCATCCACATAATGATACATGGACTGTACAAATATCTGGATGCGGGCTAAATTTCACTCCTGTGCGTCAAAAAAAATGACGCAAATACAGTTTTGTAAACAAAAAATGACGCACACCGCTAGGAACGTCAAAATTACAGTGCATTAACTGGTTTGGGGCATTTTCACTTATTTTTTGGTTATTTTACACTTGGAACACAGCAGAGTTTCGGCTAATTGAAGACAGTATGGTGTTGAGGGTGTATGTTCACATGTGTGACATCATACTGCAGCGGAACATCATCCACTACACCCTTCACAGTAAGTTTACAGTTGGCTGACGCAATAGATGGTCATAAGTGTGGTCTACATATATGTGTGGCACAAATTGTGCATGTTTGGCATAAGGAGAGGATAGCAATGTGACGCACATATGTACAATACCTAAATGCCTTTGGCTCAAAGTGTGTGCTTTGACAACTAATGTGTTGGTTGACCAAGTGTGTGTGTATCACATGAAGCATAATTGTACATATGGTTGTATGAATGTGACGTCCATGTGTCCAATCCTAAGATGCAAGTCAAATTGAAAATGAGCAAGGGCATGTGTTAGTCATACATGTAACAACACCCGTAAAGTATACTTCCAAGTTTTAGGGTCACGTAGACACCACATGTGACATAGCATGCACCAGATGGATGGCAGACGCATGTTCATGTGGTATGGCCCACAGTTTCTGCATCCTATGTCCTAGAGTATTGGTAAGAGCTTCCTAGGCACTAGTTGGTGGATCCCACAGTGAGCCATACACATGCATTGAGGAAGTGGGTACCATGTTGTTTGCACAGACAGACAAGGGTGAATCTCATATGTATGATGACACCACAGTTGAGGCCATAGAAGTGAGCCCCAACTATCAAGTGGCTGTGGTGGACCAGCATACAAGACAGCACGTGTCCACATATTTCCAGTGATCAATTGCACATATGTGTCTTGTTCATGTGTGTGGTCCAATGATGATCCTGTAGATTGTTTGGGGTGTAATTTGTCACAGTTCGGACCAGGACTCATCATGAGTAAGTGGCAGCTATTCCTGTAATTACTGAGTATCCTTTGTTGATCAATGTGAGTAAAGTAGATGTGGATATGTGAACCAACATGTGGATGGTCCCACCCTGTCACTAAAGATGTGTAATGAGACAGTCAACAGGGCAACCTTGGTGTGCTGAGTGAGATAATGTCTCAGGTGTCATGTTCCGGCAGGTGTCATTACTACATTTGTACACAGGTTGGCCTCTGCGCTTCCCACTGCATCTGGGAACATCATAGCCTCTGTGCTGTTTATTCTCGCAGCTATTCACCACACACAGCCCATCACTATGTTGTGCGCACTGTGATGCTGTGTGTGAACTGTCATGGTCCTGATATTTGTGTATTATTCATGGACATTATCAGAGGTTGCTGGTTGTGCTGAAAGCCCCGTACCCAATCCCTGCCTATGACCCTGGGACACTGTCACACTTTGTCATTCATGCATAAATGCAACCCAGACAAGGGATGGGCCATTAATTTTGCTTTTCCAAGAGGATGTAACTCAAATGGTACAGTTAAAAGGCAGATGATGCTATACAATGTATTTGTGTATGCATGGAAGAAGCCCATGCCCAATGCCCCCTGATGAATGGGCGGTTTGCTTAAGGACGTGTGGCACATATGTAGACACAGGGATACTTTAGTGTGACGCACAGACAGTTGCCAGTCAGGCTGACAGAATGCAAGGTGATTCAGGATCCAGTTTCTTGACAAGTTACGTAATCAGTGGTCTGACTGAGACTGTATTGAGGACAAAGTTGACAGTTGACATGTCAAACTGTGTACGTCCTGTGTTTTTGAAGGTGACAAATGAACCCAAGGGCTGTGTTACACGGCTTAATTAGTATCAATGGTTGACGGTGTATTTGACATAATGGCAACTCCTATGCTGTTCCAGGCATCATCAGGGGCAGTGCTTTTTGAAATGGGTGGTGTGCATGGAGGTGATCATAGGTGTGGGCTGCATCTGTTTCTCACCAGTCCTGTAGGTGAGACTTACATTCTAAGGGCCAACAGACATTTTCACAAGGGGAAGCAATCTACATGTGCTAACAGGGCTTTGAAACTAGAAGACAGTGTATAAATTGACCTGACGTCCTTGCAGTCAGATGTTATATGACAATGGCATACCTTAGGAAAGGGTGTAGCACACTGGTTTGCTAATGTTGGTCTGTGTGTGTAGAGGAGGTATTATCAGGGTACACATCTTAGTATTCCAGGGACCTCTTCCGACAGGTGGGTTGTGACCAGGTGCATGGGTGTGTCTGGAGTTAGGAAATGGGCTGACATGTACATGGAATGCCATGTGCGCAATGCATGTCATATGTGTGGCACTTGTGCTGTCTATGTTCTGCTTCTATGGAACTCTAGTCACAGATAGACCTTGCAAATATTGGATGCAGTTGGACTAACTGCTGTCAAGGGTCTGGTCAGGCATTCCTGTTAGTGATGCCAAAGCACATTGACTGCCTCATGTATGAGGCTTGTTTTCCCCTTATTGAGTGATGGTGTCATAGTTGTGTGCCATATGCTGCGTTGGACCTTGCTTTCAACATGTATGTGTGAAATAGTTGTGGTCCTCTGCTATTGGCCTTCAAAGGAGATATGTACATGATATATGTCATTAAGAGTGTGTGTGTATGTGACCATTGTATGTTAGGCATCACATTAGCTCTGGGATATTCTGTGTCCTACTCAGTATCTCAGCAATGCTCCATGAGGCAACATTCTTATAAGTAGAGATGAAGGTGGGCAAAAAAGGAATAGCCAGACCATGATATGGTGATTAGAATAGGTGTTTATTTACATTTGTGAACTAAAGTGGTGAAGGTGATCATATTCAGAAGAAATTATTTAAAATCTCTTGCCGCCTGCGTATATCAGCAGCTGTGTTCTGTAGTTCCCCCTCCTGTTGCAGGCCAGCATCCTCCTCTTCCTCCTCTCAGGCATGTGTGGCTCTGGTTCCAGGAGGGGAATGTTTCTTTTGATACAAATGTTGTGCAATATTGCACATGTGAGGATGATCCTACAGACCACCTCGGGGAAATATAGGAGGCTACCACCAGTGATGTCGAGGCAGCGGAACCTTGACTTGAGGATGCCGAAGGTCCGCTCGACAATGCTGCGTGTCCTCCTATGGGCGTCGTTGTAGGCACGCTCTGCAGCAGTACTTGGGTTGCCAAATGGTGTCATGATCCATGGCTGGATGCCATACCCCTGATCAGCTGCAAGAGAAAATGATTGGGATCATGTTGATGTAGCTGGCACTATTGAAAAGCCCTTTCATGTCAGTAGTTGTCTTGTGTTGTCTGTGACTCTTTTGTGTACTAATGTGGCATCCTATGCTTGTAGGTTGTACCATCTGCATTGTGTTGTTTCCTTGGCTGAATGAGTGTTTGGCTGCTAACCGGTTGTCAGCAGTATGTTTTGGGATTTGCAGTACAGTGTGCCCTCCCTAGCATTGTGACTTGTCATACAGGTGTCTGTGTGTCTTCACTGGGGGTGAGATGATAGTTCCATGCAGAGTAAAAATTGAAAGTGTTGTTAACACGTTCATATCAAAGTACCCTGGACATCCCATACCTTGAAACTTATGCAATGTATTAATGTAAAGGTCATTGGGACTCTTACAGTTTGCAAGGTGACATTTAGGCAACCACACTCATTGACGTCTTCACATTAGGCTGTACAGTAATTTCCGATGTGTGACAGGTTCAATGGTGACTTAAGAAACATGGCTAGTGATGTCACGACCTCAGTGTGTTCCTGTTGACATGTTGCTGTTGTGGTGTATGTGTTGTGTGTCCTAGAGGGTTGCTGTGCAGTGAGTATATAAGTAGGCTTTTGTACTTACCAACAAGTAGCCCATTGCCATACCGTCCATCCTGGAAGTGTTCATTGATGGTGCAGTCATGGCAGATGTATGAGTCATGGACACTCCCAGGATATTTAGCCACGATGTTGGTGATCAATCCCTGGTGATCGACTATGGCCTGCACGTTGATGGAATGTGTGTGCTTCATGTTGCGGTAGAGGTGTTCAGTTGCAGCAGGTGGCTCAAGGCGTACATGTGTGCAGTTGATTGCACCAAGGATGTGTGGGAAGCCACTGATGAGGTAGAACCCCTGTTTTGTTTCCTGCTGCTTCTGCAGTGTGTTAGGGAAGCAGATGTGGTGGGTGTCAGTCGAATGATGGCATCCAGTACTTTGGGCAAAAAGGCGGAGAATGATGGTTGTGATATTCCGCCAACCAGGGCACCAGTTGTTTGGAAAGAGCCACTTGCCAGCATATGAAGTACGGCAAGCAGCTTTATTTCTGTTGGGATGGTGCGGGGTGTCACCAAAGTGGGGGCCAACTACTGTTCAATGTTGCGCAGCAGCTGCTGAATGGCGTGCCAGTTCAACCGGTACCTCTGTATGATGTCGTGTTCCCTGAGGCCCTGAAGGGTTGTTCTTTGGCGGAATACCCTCTCCTGCCTTCTGCGCTGCCTTTGGGGTCCCTGCTGGTGTTGTTGCAGCTGCTGTTGTTGCTGCTGGGCTCTGCGTCTGCATGCACGCTGGATTATTATCACCTCCATGGCTCCCTGTTGCTGCTCTGCTGTTTGTTCTGTGTGTTCTGATTAAATACAGGTGTGTTTGCCCCATTTTAACTCCTGCCCTGACCCAGGAGTTAATTTTTGACGCAAATCAGGCTGTGTGTCATTTTCTGGCTCCGCCTCCCAGCCGTGCTTAATTTTTGCCCGAAAGCATAAATACGACGCACTGCCCTTTAAGCCATTTTTTGGACGGGAACGCCTACCTTGCATATAATTAACGCAAGGCGGGTTGCTGCATCCAAAAAATTACGCACCCGGTGGAATTTTGTCATCCGCGGGCTCGGGCGTCAAAGTTTAAATACGGGGCAACGTTTGCGCTGATTGTGCGTCAAAATGTTTGATGCACAATCGGCGCAGACGGAGTATAAATATGCCCCAAAGTTTGTAAAGCTTTGTGTACATAGGGGAGGTAAAATGCAGTGAACATTTTTCAGCATCTTAACATCATCTGGCTTCTTCAGCAAGGGAAGTATCACTATGGATTTAAACCTGTCATGGACAAAGCTGTGAGGGAGTGACTTATTCAGAAGGTCTAACAGAGGGTTGGCTGTTATGATAGAGAGAGCTTCCATGGTGGGAGGGGAGCAGGGATCCAGAAAGGAGCCAGGATTCACCTTATGCATGATAGAAACAAATATCATGCCAGAGCTGTGCAAACCGAACCAAGGAGTGAGCTTTGATGGTGCCACAGTCCACATTCTCCTCAAGTTGATGAGGCTGAGAAGTGGTTAGAATACTATCCTCAACTGATTTAATTGTCTCACTGAAAAAATAATATCTTGGCTAAGTTTCCCTCTACTATTCAGGGATTTTTGCTCTGCATGGACCTCTGACCTCCCACAGTATGGAGTTTATCTGTTGGATCAATGGTGAGGCCATCATAAAGGGCTTTGTGGGTCATAAAATCTATTTTGAATTTGCTTCTAGCTTCCCGAAGGACCAGTCTAGGTTGCTTAAGGTGAGGATGATATGGTATATTTCCTGTGGCTCATTTGATAAAAACAGGTTGCAGCATAAAGAACATCTCTGAGGTGAACAGGGGAGGATTTTGAAACAACTGCAAATATTGCATTTCAGAATCAGTTTCATGGTTTATGTGTTCATTAATTTGGGATCTGGACTCTAGGGCTTGGTTTTCAGATTATACAGTGGGCTTAAAGTGAACACAATCATGATTAATAAATGGACTATGTAGATTACTGCACAGATGCTGGAATCAACATTATTTGGAGGTACCATTAATCTTTTACTATAACCACCGGTATCCAAAGTGGGAATTTATAGGACCTGAATTGTTTATCACAGTCTTTTTCATGGAGTCCTACTCTCATTTACCAACTTTTTCAACATCAAGGGTAGGAGCATAAGGCAAAACCAGCATCAGCTTCTTCGTCAAGGAAAGACCAAAATAGGATCCAATTAAGTCTCAAATAGTTCTGAAAAGCCAAATAAAGTGTACTGCATGCAAACAAAGGTAGGTATAATGCTGATCTCTGCAGGATCCCACGCAGAAGTAACCAATAGGATGGTACAGAAATGAAACAATTTAGAAGGTTATGTAGACAGGAACTTCCAAACCCTTAAAAGGCACTGTTGAAAATCACAGGGAAGACAAATAGAAAAACCTCAACCTCTGACACCTAAGTGCCTACTCCAATGCACGAATGGCATGATTAATTTTTGAAACTGTGGCCCAGATTTAAGAGGGCCTAGTGCCACTTTAGTGCCGCCTTAGCATCATTTTTTGATGGTAAGGTGGTGCTAATGTAGCCTTTTCCCCATGCCATATTTACAAAGTGACGCAATGCATGCATTGCGCCATTTTGTAACCTTTTGGGCTACATTATGCCTGCCCCAGGCATAATGTATGCAAAGAGGGTGTTCCTCCATTAGGAGGGCCAAACAAAGTGGCATAAAGAAATCCAAGAGATTTCTTTGTGTTATTTTTTTCGGCACTTTTAATGCCTGTGCAGAGCAGGCCTTAAGAAGGGGCACACCATTGTTTACAATAAATCCCCATGTACTGTTCAGGGTTAGCACCAAGATTTTGGCACTAACCATGAACAGTACATCAATAGTGTAAAAAATGTTGACGCTTTTGCCCCCTACCCTGCGCCATGGTACACTGTATCATAGATAGGGCGCTGGGGGGAGCTAAGGGGCGCAATGAAAGTGACGCTTCACTGGGTGCAGCGCCACTTTCTTTAAATATGCCTCTATGTGCCCTTATTATAAGTGTGCTGGTGAAATCCAGTTGCACAGTGATTTTCATTCCGAATACTGCTGTGAACAATGCTTCCATCTCAATTCTCCATTAGTAAAAGTCGATAGGAACCCCATGACAGAATTTAATAGGAGAAAAATGTGCAATACATTTCAGTATATTTGGGAATTAATGTTTAGAGCACCGATTGTGCATATTATTCCTCATTTTCCAAAGTAAAACTTGGAATGGAACGAATTTAGCACATCTGGTAAATACTGTTCACCATGGTGTCTCATAGCCTATGGCCCTCATTACAACATTGGCGGTAAAAGCCACTTACCGCCGTGCAGAAGACCGCCAACACACCGCCGCAGCTGTGGAATACCGCCACAGCTATTATGACCCACAGTTCGGAATCCGCCAAAATCTAGACACCCGCACAAGTCCGCCACACCAAAGGTCAGTGATAAACTGGCAAAAACAAAACCTCCACCGTCACGCCAACAGGAGTACGCCCACACTATCACGACACACGAATCCACGTGGCGGTCTTTCAACCGCGGTATTCCATTGGCGGTACACACCGCCACGCTCAAAATATACACACTTTTACAAAACACAACCACTTTGGACAATTCCAAATACACACACCTCATACACATACACACCCCAGTCCCACACACCCATTACAATATAAAACACACACCCACATCACCCGCAAACCACTACTACCAACAATTCCGAAAGAAGGCCAGAGAGAGACAGCACCAGCAAGAACAACAACATCCACAGGCACACAACACCATCACCCACAGAACTTCCACGCACCTCACACAACACCCCACTACATATCAGCACACTTATCACCACACACTTCACCCCACACATCACCTACACCACCCCATGGCATGGCAAAGACACCCCAGGTTCTCGGAGGAGGAGCTCAGGGTCATGGTGGAGGAAATCCTCCTGGTAGGGCCACAGATATTCGGATCACAGGTGCAGCACACCTCCATTGCAAGGAAGATGGAGCTATGGCGAAGAATAGTGGACAGGGTCAACACAGTGGGACAGCACCCAAGAAATCGGGAGGACATCAGGAAGAGGTGGAACGAACTACGGGGGAAGGTGCGTTCGGTGGTCTCAAGACACCACTTGGCGGTTCAGCGGACTGGCAGCAGACCCCCGCCTCCTCCCCCACAACTAACAACATGGGAGGAGCAGTTCTTGGCGATTCTGCATCCTGAGGGCCTCGCAGGAGTAGGTGGAGGAATGGGCTCTGGTAAGTCAAATCTTAACTATTACCTCTCCCACCCTACCTGCATGTCAACACGTACCCTCATCCTCACCCACACCCCCAGCACTCCAACTCCTCACATATGTCCCAACATCACAAACCACCCATCCCAACACCAAGCCCTGCATGCAACAACAAAGCATGGACACCCATCACTAAAGCATGCCCACTGCACATACCCATACAAACCCCTAAACCATCATCACACAAGGTCCCACTCAGGAATGCAAGCACTGGGGTACACGGTCACCCACCCATTGCACACCATGCCACACACAGATGTAATAACCATCCTTTTATACCCCTGCAGGGCCCATACCCAACGTCACTGGACAGGAGGGTCCACACATGTCCACACCACCAACAGAAGAGGCCCACAGTGATGACAGCACCTCTGTCCAACTGGATTTAGATGACCAGCCCAGCCCATCAGGGACCTCTGGACAGTCGGTTCCCCTCACACTGGCACAGGCCACCACAGACCTTCCCCCCTCTGGAAACACCAGCACAGCACCCACCCAGCGGGCCCATACCTCCGCCCCCAGGACGCGTCAATCAGCTGTGTGTCCAATGCTACAGGGAACCCAGGCTAACCCACCACCCCAACAACAACAGGGACCTGGGGGCAGTGGCAGTGGGCATACGGTCCAGGGGACAGAGGCCCAGGAACACAGGGGAACTGGGAGGGCTGCTGTGCGACAGGGGGCAGACAGGCCAAGGGAACCCACTCTCCACGAGGCCCTCTCGTCCATCATGGGAGCCTACCACCACTCCCAGGAGACGATGGCAACGGTACTGGCCAAGTTTCAGGAGACCCAGCGCCTGCAGGAGGAACAGTATTTGGGCTTCAGGGAGGAACTCAGAACCATCAGCTCCACCCTGGGCCCCATCGTAGGGGTGCTGAAGGAACTTGTGAACACCAAGAGGGACACTGTGGCACTACAAGGGGCCCCTGACACTAGCATGGACGATGAACTGCCCACCACCTCTGCCGGCACTAGTGGACAGGAGGCACCGCCACAACACCACCACACCAGCACCCCACCCCCTGCAGAGGGAGAACAACCCCGCAAACGGTCCCTGAGATCCAGGAACAAGACAGAGCACGATGCCAAGACCCCCGCCAAGAAATGAGACCACCCTGATTGTCATCCAACTGTCCCACTTTGTCTCCCTGTCCATACTTAAACTGCCCCAGCTCCACTTCCTATTCCTATTTCCATATGGGCAATACACCTGTGAGACTAATAGACTGGACTATGCCATGGACATTCCTCTGCCATGACCCCTCACCATTTCACTACCCCCTCCAATATTGAGCACTTAAATAAACACACTTAAAGCACAAAACAATCTGGAGTCTGTCTGTGATTTCGAAATAGTGTATTAGCAAGTACAGTGACAAAATGCTCTTTCAATTGTAATGTCAACATACCTATGTCACACAGCTCTAGTCCATGAGTAATCTAAGCAGATGTCACACAGTGGGACCCACATCTGTGAAATCGTAAGGGAAAGTGAAAACTCAGTGACCATACACTGGGTGAAAACGACAGACAGTAGAGAGGTAGTAGTGTTAAAGTACATGTAGTAGGCAGGTCTGTACTCTTACCTGTGTCTCACTGGAAATATTGCTGGATCACTGAGTCCCTGTTGTTCTTGTCTTCTTCCTCTGCTTCCTTGTCTTCACTGTCCACAGGCTCCACAGCTGCCACAACACCGCCATCTGGACCATCCTCCTGCAGAAAAGGCACCTGTCGTCACAAAGCCAAGTTGTGAAGCATACAGCAGGCCACGATGATCTGGCACACCTTCTTTGGTGAGTAGAACAGGGATCTACCTGTCATATGGAGGCACCGGAACCTGGCCTTCAGGAGGCCGAAGGTCCGCTCCATCACTCTCCTAGTTCGCCCATGGGCCTCATTGTAGTGTTCCTCTGCCCTTGTCCTGGGGTTCCTCACTGGGGTCAGTAGCCAAGACAGGTTGGGGTAACCAGAGTCACCTGCAAATGGCGAGGGACAACTGTTAGACACACACTAACCTGGAGGGATATCCCCAGACCCAGACAACCATTCCCACTGTCTTGCTTCCAGGTGCTCACCTAATAGCCACACACGGTGCCTCTGGAGTTGACCCATCACATAAAATATGCTGCTATTCCGCAGGATGTAGGCATCATGCACTGAGCCAGGGAACATGGCATTCACATGGGAGATGTACTGGTCTGCCAAACATACCACCTGTGCATTCATCGAATGATAACTCTTCCGGTTTCTGTACACCTGTTCACTCCTGTGGGGGGGGGAACAAAGCCACATGGGTCCCATCAATGGCACCTATGATGTTGGGGATGTGTCCCAGGGCATAGAAATCACCTTTCACTGTAGGCAAATCCTCCACCTGAGGAAAAGCGATGTAGTTTCAGAAGGGCAGACAACACTCTGGACAATACATTGGAAAACATAGGCCGGGACATCCCTGATGCTATGGCCACTGTTGTTTGAAAAGACGCACTTGCAAGGAAATGGAGCACTGACAGCAACTGCACTTGAGGGGGGATTCCTGTGGGATGGCGGATTGCTGACATCAGGTCTGGCTCCAACTGGGTACACAGTTCCTGGATATTGGCACGGTCAAGCCTGTATGTGATAATCACATGTCGCTCCTCCATTGTCGACAGGTCCACCAATGGTCGGTACACCGGAGGATGCTGCCATCTCCTCACATGTCCCAGCGGATGGTGCCTATGAAGGACAGCAGTGACACAGAGTCAAACAACTCAGAGGTACGTACCCACAGTTTACCCAGAACACCTTTCATACACAAAAGGTGGCCTGTATGTGTGTTGAGTCTAGGCCTAGGTATGTGTGACGCAGTTGAAAATGAAGCCATGTGGGCCCCTGAAATGGCGGCTGCCTGACCTCTAAAGTGGGACAATGGGATGTGAGGTAACTGCGCTGGCGTTGTACACCTGTCGCGGTAGGCGCAATGCTGCATTGGTTAACATTGAACCCTATGGGTCCCAGGAGCCAATGACGATGTACGCCGGCGGTGAGGGTACGCACCGCCGCGGACGTGACCGCCATTTTCTATCTGTTCAATCACTCGATACCTGATCTTCGACAGGAGAGGACCTACACTGCAAGTACTGCTGTGACCTCGGTCTGGAAGAGACAATGGATCGAGTGTCTGGGGAAAGGGTCCATGCCTTCACATCGGAGGAGTTGGACAAAATCGTGGATGGGGTCCTCCCCCAGTACACGCTACTGTACGGTCCTCCAGACAAACAGGTAAGTACACAGGGAGGATGTTGTATGGGCTATGCCTGTGTGGAGAGGGCTGGATGTAAGAAGGAAGGGGGTAGAGTGCTGCGTGCATGAAAGACGGTGAATGCATGTGCCACATGGCAAGGGTAGGGATGGGGGCCAATCACTTTGACGGTGCAGTTGGCAATTACTTACTCTTCCCCCTGTACATTTCATGTAGGTCAGCGCCCACCAGAAAAACAATATTTGGCGTGCCATCGCCAAGGATGTCCGGACCCTGGGGGTCTACCACAGACGGAGCACCCACTGCCAGAAAAGATGGGAGGACATTCGCCGCTGGAGCAAGAAGACGGCGGAGGCTCAGCTGGGGATGGCCTTCCAGCGTGGGAGGGGTGCCCGTCGCACCATGACCCCCCTGATGTTCAGGATCCTGGCGGTGGCCTACCCAGAGTTAGATGGGCGCTTGAGGGCATCACAGCAGCCACAAAGGGGTGAGTACACTGTCATTCTGCTGACTTTGCGCGCAGTGGAGGTGTCTGGGTGGGGGAGGTGGGCTGTGGGTTTCCCTAGGCCAGGGTGAGTTCCGTAGGCAAGGCCCCTCCGTAAGACAGGCCATGTGGCACCCCAACCCTCATCTGTAGAGTGCCACGCACACCTAGTCATGCCCCTGTGTCATCCATGTGTGCAGATGTCGTCCATAGCCTTGTAGGCCATTTCCCCGGAATTGAGCAGTGGAGCCCAAGAGCGCGGCGTAGTGCAGGGGGCTTTAGTATCTGTCGTGTCCGCCAACGGTAGTGGTAATGCATGCACTCAACATGTCTTTCTTCTGTCGTACCCCCCCTTTTTGTGGTCTTTCTGTTGTTGTGTGCATTAGCATCATTAGGCGGAAGAGCAGTGGCACTGGAGCACCAGGGGGCTGCATCCCACATGGCCCTGGAGGGCGAGACTACGGACTCGTACTTCACCAGTGGGATGGAGGGCGAGGGGGGCTCCACGGCGGGGACAGGAGCTGACACCAGTGACACGGACTCGTCCTCTGATGGGAGCTCCCTTGTGGTGGCGGCAACATCTGTGCCGCCACCCCCTCTTCCAGCACCGCCCTCCCAGCAGCCCCTCAGCCTTCGCCCCGTGCCCGCTCACCCAGGAGGGTGGGCATCACCTTCGCCCCATGCACCTCAAGCCCTGCCCCATTCACCCCTGCTGCCCTCAGTGAGGAGGCCATTGACCTCCTCAGGTCCCTCACTGTTGGGCAGTCTACCATTTTTAATGCCATCCAGGGTGTAGAAAGGCAGTTGCAACAAACAAATGCATTCCTGGAGGGCATTCATTCTGGTCAGGCGGCCCTTCAGCGAGCCTTTCAGACTCTGGCCTCAGCACTGATGGCAGCCATTGTCCCTGTTTCTAGCCTCCCCCCTCCAACTTCCTCCACCCAGACTCAATCCCCTGTACCTCAGCATATCCCAAGCACACCTACAGACCAGCATGCACACATGTCAACACACAAGGAAAGCTCAGGCAAACATGAGCACCACACATTCCACAGACACTCACCCAAGCATCACACACATCCAGACACACCAACATCCATTGCCTCCACTGTGTCCCCCTCCTCCTCGTCTCCCTCCTCCCTCCCAGTATCGTCTACACTCACACCTGCATGCACTACCTCTACAGCCACTACGTCCCTCTCCAGCACACCACACCCCGCTCACGTGCAGTCACCACCCCCACTACCATTCACACATCCCCTGTGTCCTCTCCCAGTGTGTCTGTGATGCTCCCTCCCAGGCACACACCCACCCAACAGCCATCCACCTCACGACAGCCTCCAGCGCATGCACCTTCACCCAAAGTCAGCAAACAAACACCTCCTACAACCAGCAACTCTTCCTCCACTCCCAAACCCCCTCCAGCTACCCGTCCCAGTGTGTCCAAAAAACATTTCCTGTCCAACCTTGACCTCTTTCCCACACCTCCCCCACCCCGTCCATCTCCTAGGTCCCGAACTAGCACCTCAGGCACAACATCTCCGGGACCAGTGGTGCCTGTAGTCACCGGAATCTGGAGTGCACCGGCCACCAGGGCAGCCAGTGTGGCACGGAGCCACAGCACAGACAGTCTCCCACCTGTGAACCATCAGAAGTTGGCCAGTACCCGGCGGGAGAGTGGGAAGACTCCAGCCACCAAAGCCGCTCCCAGGGGTCCCGGTGGGAGTGTGGAGTCAGCTGTGACACCATCCAAGGTGGGGAAGGGCCACAAGAAACCCGGCAAGTCTGGGAAGAGCAGCACGGCGGAGAAGACCGCCATCATCCCCGCTGCCCAGGAGGCCACCTCCAGCACCAGCCCAGCTGCCCAGGATAGGCCCGCCAGCACAAGCCCAGCTGCCCAGGACAGGACCGCCAGCACAATCCCCACTGCCCAGGACAGGAGCGCCAGCACAAGCCCCGCTGCCCAGGACAGGCCCGCCAGCACAAGCCCAGCTGGCCAGTACAGGACCGCCAGCACAAGTCCAGCTGCCCAGGACAGGCCCGCTAGCACAAGCCCAGCTGCCCAGGACAGAACCGCCAGCACAAGCCCAGCTGCCCAGGAGAGGACCGCCAGCACAAGCCCAGCTGGCCAGGATAGGACCGCCAGCACAAGCCCAGCTGCCCAGGACAGGCCTGCCAGCACAAGCCCAGCTGCCCAGGACAGGACGCCAGCACAAGCCCAGCTGCCCAGGACAGGACCACCAGCACAAGCCCAGCTGCCCAGGACAGGAGCACAAGCCCAGCTGCCCAGGACAGGCCCGCCAGCACAAGCCCAGCTGCCCAGCCTGCCGGCACAAGCCCAGCTGCCCAGTACAGGACCACCAGCACAAGCCCAGCTGCCCAGGACAGGACCGCCAGTACAAGCCTAGCTGCCCAGGACAGGACCGCCAGCACAAGCCCAGCTGCCCAGGACAGGCCCGCCAGCACAAGCCCACCTGCCCAGGAGGGGCCCGCCAGCACAAGCCCAGCTGCCCAGGACAGGCCCGCCAGCAGAGGCCCAGCTGCCCAGAAGGGGCCCGCCAGCACAAGCCCAGCTGCCCAGGACAGGCCCGCCAGCACAAGCCCACCTGCCCAGGAGGGGCCCGCCAGCACCAGCCCACCTGCCCAGGAGGCCACCGCCAGCACAAGCCCCACTGGCCCATGAAGGACCGTCAGTAAAAGCCCTGCTGGGCCATGAAGGACCGCCAGCAAAAGCCCTGCTGTGCCATGAAGGACCACCCGCAGCTGAGTCCCTGCAATGGAGACCGCTGCCTCAAGCACAGCTGAACAGGGCACCGCCAGCTCAAGCACCGCTGAACAGGGCACCGCCGGCTCAAGCACCGCTGAACAGGGCACCGTCGTTTCAAGCACCACTGAACAGGGCATCGCCGTCTCAAACACCGCTGAACAGGGCACTGACATCTCAAACAATGCTGAACAGGGCACCGCTATCTCAAGCACCGCTGAACAGGGCACCGCCATCTCAAGTACCGCTGAACAGGGCACCGCCATCTCAAACACCGCTGAACAGGGCACAGCCATCTCAAACACAGCTGAACAGGGCACCGCCGTCTCATGCACCACTGAACAGGGCACCGCCGTCTCAAACACCACTGAACAGGGCACCGCCATCTCAAACACCGCTGAACAGGGCACCGCCGTCTCAAGCACCGCTGAACAGGGCATCGCCGTCTCAAGCACCGCTGAACAGGGCGCCACCATCTCAAGCACCGCTGAACAGGGCACCGCTGTCTCAAGCACCGCTGGCCCATGAGCGGCAAGGGCACTGACGCAACTGAGTCCATCACGGGGTGAATGATGCACTCTGGGCACAGAGCCCCCTTCAGAACCAGTGGAGAGATCCATCCACTACCTCTGTCCTTAGCAGGATCAAGCACTCTGGGCACCATGCCCCCTCCAGAACCAGTGGAGAGATCCATCCACTACCTCTCTCCTTAGCAGGATCAAGCACTCTGGGCACCATGCCCCCTCCAGAACCACTGGAGACTGTCATCTACTATGTCAGTCCTTAGCAGGATGAAGCACTCTGGGCACCAGGCCCCCTCCAGAACCAGTGGAGACTGTCATCCACTACCTCTGTCCTTAGCAGGATGAAGCACTCTGGGCACCATGCCCCCTCCAGAACCTGTGGAGACTGTTATCCACTTGAGAGACTGTGGCTTTGCACTCCCCAGGATTGAACAGTGGGCAACCCACCCACTTGGGAGACTTGAGAGGCTGTGGCTTTGCACTCCCCAGGATTGAACAGTGGGCAAACCACCCACTGTAGAGACGTGAGAGACTGTGGCTTTGCACTCCCCAGGATTGAACAGTGGGCAACCCACCCACTGTAGAGACTTGAGAGACTGTGGTTTTGCACTCCCCAGGATTGCACAGTGGGCAACCCACCCACTGTAGAGACTTGAGAGACTGTGGCTTTGCACTCCCCAGGATGGAACAGTGGGCATGTGGCCCCCTCGTGGATTTGGCGTCGTGCACTCAAGCGGCTGAGGTGCCCCCCCTTTCCCTCCCCCTGAGGTGCCTGTTTAGTTGCTCTCTGATGCCCCTGCAGTGTTCTCTCCGTCATGGTCGGGGATCTTGTGTGGGCCTCGCCCATACCGTGTGGTCCCAGTGTTCCACTGACTTTATTAGAGCACTCCCTGAACTGCTATGCTTGGTATATATTTTGTACATGGTGTATATCTATATTTCTGCCTACTTGCTTTTAATATATTACAATGGTTACACTAATTTTCTATTGTCTTTGCATTCTTCCGGGGGGTTGGGGGTGTAACTGTGATGTATTGATATGCATTAGTGTGTGTGTTGTAGTGGGTGAGGGTGGGTGTGTTGTTTGTGTATGTCCCTGTTTTTTCCCTCCCCCCCTCCACTGTGTCGTAGGTGCAGTACTCACTGTGGTCTTCGCCGCCGGCGTTCGTGCTCCTGGTAGAGGAGCAGGAAAACTATTGCAGGTAGAATTTGGAGTTCTGGATCCATGGCGTCCTCGTGGGGTGTGTAGAGGTGAGCGTTTTTCCTTCGGGATTCCTGTTTCCGCCGTGTTTTTATCCACGGTGAATCCGCCACGGAATAGGTGGCGGATTGGCCTGTCATAATAGTGTGGGCGGTACATTGTCTCCCGCCTGTCTGTTGGCGGTGACCGCCGCACTGTTTGTTTGTACCGCAGTGGCGGTCGGAGTTTTAAAGTGGCTGTCTTTGTTGGCGGTTTCCGCCACGGTCGTAATTGCAAATTCTTTACCGTTGGCCTGTTGGAAGTCTTACCGCCGCTTTAACACCGTACACCAGGGTTTTAATGACCACCTATATGTTTGTGCAGTAGTAGAGAGCCATCAGCCTCAGAGTAAACCTAGAAACATTTGTCTAATCTGAGATGCCCCTCTTCCCATTCTGATGGTCACTAATGCCTTTCAAGCCGACAGTGCTGCAACAGCATGGACCCTATAAGTTCCCAGCAGACTACTATTTTACAGAACCCATTCTCCAGGGTCAATATATTTTTTAAGTTGCATTGTCTGTTCTAGCGAGGGCTAGCCCACCAAGCACATGGCTATCAACTGTAATAATACACATTGCATAATGTGAGGCTCAGAACAACACCATATATATGGACTTCTCCAACTCTATAAATCTATGCTATTCTTCAATTTCGGGCTCTACTCTGACTCCATTGAGCTAGAAGTGGGAAACCTCAGTTTTTGGCTCACTGTTCTGGTTCCAAGATGCACCAAACTCCTGGAATTCATTACCTCATTGTCTCTAGAAGCCAATGTGAGGGAATAGTACAGATGCCAATAAGGCAGAGGAGGCACCGGGAATAACTTAACCACAGTATCATCACCCCCATTCATGCTGCCGATTTCCAGATTGTGCTAATGGAGGATTTACAAAAGCTTCCCACGGAAACATGCACTCTATTATAATCTATGGCTGTAATCTGGAATATTGACTAGGTAGTATTGAGACTCTAGAATATCGTAGCCAAAATATCAAAGAAAAAATATTGGGAATTTAAATATATGTAGGAAACTCAATGTCTATGTGCCTGGACAACATATATATTGTCAAGGTATATAGATGTGAAGTTAAGTGTAGTAAACCTACACTAACCTATATTTATTGGTCGATGTTTGGTCTTCAATTTTATGGCTGTAATATTCTGATCAAGCGATATGTGAATTTAAACATGTAAACCTTGGTATAGTTGCTAAATTGTAGCTTCAACTTGAGAGTATCTGAAGGGAAGACACAACTTTGTGGAGGTAAGTGGTTTCATTACTCCTCGCGCTGTCCTCCTGGCACTAACTGCCACTCTCTCGTCCCCCCAGGTTCCACACAGGGAACCAGAACCCCCAAAAATTCTGCCCAACACACCCCCTCCTTAACAATGGCAGCAAAAGAACATTTGCATAAAAAATGACAAGTTAAAGAAAAATAAATAAATATACAACACCCTTTCCATATTAACAACATCAAGACATCTAAACTTACGACTAACATGGTTGAGTCATAGAAGCTAATACATACTGTAATCTCAGAACTTTACAGGACAAGATTTAGACCTACATGACATTCTCCTTTCTATAATTACTGCAACACTCACTTGTCTTCACACCCATCTTGCCACTCACATATTTGGCTTTATCTTCAGGTACGATGGAAAGGAAGGACTTATTCCATGTTTTACCACTAGCGAAAACCACCACGTGATCCTTGACCTCCCTCACTCTCACAGGAGAAGAAAAATGAGATAGCCCTTAGTGCACAAAACCTAGCTTCCAGATTCTGACTTAACTTCCTTCTTGAACATCCAAACTCTTGGGCGTACAGTCCTTGGACATAGACCTCTTCTGTACTGCAGATCTAACATCCACCACACTTTCCATTCTCTCCAAATCAATGCTCTTCTTGTCCATCCATTCTTTGTTTAACTTAGAACCAGCCACTCTACCTCTCTACATAGTGAATGGAGCCATTTCAGTACTAATGTGGTGTAGTTCTTATTCCCCACAATAACTATTCAATAGAGTTCTTCCAAACTATTCTATTGATAAGAGCAAGTTGCAGATTTTCCTTTATGACCCTGTTGAACCTCTCTACCAGGCCATTACTGCAGGGATGATACAAGGATGTTAAAATGTGCTTTATGTCTGCACCTTCCAAGAAGCGTTGCATTTCTAATGACACCCGTTGTGTGCCATTATCGGTCAACATTTCTTCTGGGAAACCTTTTCTAGAAAACACTTCCTTGAAGAATTTAATAACCAAATCTGAACTCACGTTGTCCACAAACTTTATTTCAGGCCCCTTGCTCATGTAAGCCACCATGAGCAAAGCATATTTAGGTGAACTACCAAAAACACCAAATGGACCAGGTACATTAAATGCAACCTTGGTCTACAGTATATTCTTCACCTCTATTGGGTGCACAGGTGAAGGATGCATTACCTGACTTTTGTCACTCAACACACACAAACTGCATTCTCACACATAGGGCCTGATTACAACTTTGGAGGACGGTGTTAATCCGTCCCAAATGTGACGGATATACCACCTACCGTATTACAAGTCCATTATATCCTATGGAACTCGTAATACGGTAGGTGGTATATCCGTCACATTTGGGACGGATTAACACCGTCCTCCAAAGTTGTAATCAGGCCCATAATGTTGAATTGCCTTGTCAACTGCTGGCCACCAAAAATCCTCCCGCACTCTGCGTTTC
Organism: Pleurodeles waltl; assembly: GCF_031143425.1. Classification (NCBI taxonomy): domain Eukaryota; kingdom Metazoa; phylum Chordata; class Amphibia; order Caudata; family Salamandridae; genus Pleurodeles; species Pleurodeles waltl. Next base: position 306,936,362 of record NC_090449.1, read on the forward strand.
ATAGCGTGAATACCAGGATGCCCCTCATGTGCTAAGTCTAACACCCTCTTCCACAAAATGTCTGGAACCACCAATTGTTCACCTCTTCAAAGAAAGTTCCCAACCACAGACAATTCCTCCTCAACTCTCTTGTAAGGAATTAGAACCTCATTTAATTTTTTTTAAATCTGGCCAACCTTCTGTTATGAACTTCTTTACACATTGTAAGTGCTCATCATCAGCTCCTGCACTTACCCACTCCACTTCCATTAGGGCCCCCTTGGATACCTCTGTAATAGAATCCACCAAACACACCATCTCTAAATTGTCTATCAAATCCTGTAGGAAAGTACCATCTTTCTTAGCATGTTACCACCATTTTTACCTGTATGTCAGTATGTTTTTGCCTGTCTCACAAGGATCCTGCTGGTCAGGACTCCAGTGCTCATAGTTTATGGCCTAATGTGTGTCTGTATAGTGCCTAACTGTGTCACGGACGCTCTGCTAATCAGGACCTCAGTGCTTATGCTCTCGCCCCCCCCTTAGGTCTCTAGTATATGGTACCTAGGTACCCAGGGCATTGGGGTTCCAGGAGATCCTTATGAGCTGCAGCATTTCTTTTGCCACATTTAAGGAGCTCAGGCAAACTGTTCACAGGACTGCCACTGCAGCCTGCATGAAATAACGCACATGTTATTTCACAGCCATTTTCACTGCACTTAAGGAACTTATAAGTCACCTATTTGTCTAACCTTCACTTGCTGATGGTTAGGTGCAGAGTTACTAAATGTGAGGGCACCTTTCACTAGCAAAGGTGCCCCACATAGTTCAGGGCCATTTCCTGGGACTTTGTGAGTGCGGGACGCCATTACACACATGCACTACATAATACTTATATGTAGCTTCACAGTGGCAACTCCGAATATGGCCATGTAAGGTGTCTATGATCGTGGAATTGTCCCCCATTCCAAATCTGTTATTGGGGAGCCAATTCCATGCATCCTGGGTGCTCCACTAGGGATCCCCAGTACCACCACACCAGCTCTCTGAGGCTTGCAGTGCAGCTAGAGCTGCTGCTACCCCACAGACAGGGTTCTGCCCTCCTGGGGTCTGAGCAGCTCAGTCCCACGAAGGCAGAACAAAGCATTTCCTTTGGGAGCAGGGTGTTACACCCTCTCCCTTTGGAAATAGGTGTTACAGGTTGGGGAGGGGTAGCCTCCCCCAGTCTCTGGAAATGCTTTGAAGGGCATACATGGTGCCCTCCTTGCATAAGCCAGTCTACACTGGTTCTGGGACCCCTTGTCCTCTGCTCTGACACAAAACTGGACAAAGGAAAGGGGAGTGACCACTCCCCTGTCCATCACCACCCTAGGGGTGGTGCCCACAGCTCCTCCAGTGTGTCCCGGACTTCAGCCATCTTGCTTTGCCAGGTGTGGGGGCACTCTGGAGGGCTCTGAGTGACCAGTGCCAGCAGGTGACATCAGAGACCCCTCCTGATAGGTCCTTACCTGATAAGGTAGCCAATCCCCTGTCAGGGCCAGTTAGGGTCTCTCCTGGGTTCTCTTCAGATTCTACTTGAAAGTTTCCAGCAGGAATACTCTGCAACTACCCCTTCATCCTCTGACCTCGGATCAACCTCAGCCACAAGGGAAACTTTTCTTCTGCAACTTCAGCTCCAGCCAGCAACTGCAACAGTTTCCACTGTGTGCATGCTCTGAGGACTCCCTGTCTTCACCCTGCACCAGAAGGGCCAAATAAATCTCCTGTGGGGTGTCAGAGTCACTCCCGTGCTCACGTAGGCACCTTCTAAGCTGACGACCGGTTCTCTTGGAGTCCTCTCACAGCGACGAGCGTGCTCCTTGGAACACAGAGGGTGGGCCCCATCGACACATACTGTCCTGAGGTCCTGCTGTCGCAATTTGGAGGACAAGAACAACAGTACCCCTGTGCACTGTGTCTTCTTCACCTTCCGAGGCTTCTGTGCACTATTTTCAAAATTTCTTTGTGCACAGCCTGGCCCAGATCACCAGCACTCTATCCTGTGACGCTCAACTCACTGAGTTGATCTCCGGCGGCGTGGGGCCTTCCCTTGTAGTGCTGCACCAACCGCATTTTGCACCTCCTTTGTCCACATGTCCTGGGACAACCGTGGGTGCTATCTGGTGCTCTGAGGGCTCTCTGAAGTGCTCGGAGCACCCTCTTCCTCCTCACACAGAGTTTAAGCCCTCAGGTCCTTCCTGGGTCCAAATAGCACCAAATTGACACAAAACGCAACTTTGCCAGAACCAAAACTTGTTGGAGGAATCCAGCGCCAAAACTCACCTGCATCCAACTTCACGACGTGTAACATCCTTTGCATCATGCAGGAACCCGTTGGCATCTTCCTAGGGTGCATTTCTGCAGTCTTCGTCCAACTGGGGACTCTTCTTTTGCACCCTCTTCTGGGTTGGCAGGGGCTCCTGTCCTTCCTGGAATGTCTTTCAACTTCTGGACTTGGTCTCCTTCTTTTGCAGGTCTTGAGGTCTGGAATCCGCTAGTTGTTGTTTGCAGACTTGGTTGGTTGTTGCAATAATTCCAATCATGAGGTGTAGTGTTTCCTAAGGAAACTTGCAGCACTTTACTCCTGCTTTTCTGGGCTCTGGGGTGGGGTACTTTACTTACCTTTACTGTATTCTTACTCTCCCAGCAATTCTGCACACACTACACTTGTATGGGGAGAATTTGTGATTCGTATTCCACTTTCTTAGTATATGGTTTGTGTTGTCCCTAGACCTGTTTTCTCCCATTGCATTCTATAGCATTTCCTATTGTTTGCACTATCCTATGTCTACTTACTTACCTTATTGTGGTGTCTAGTGTATATATTGCGTATAATACTTACCTCCAGAAGGAGTATTGCCTCTAAGATAAACTACCTTTACTTTTGGCAACACTGAGTATTATCTTTACTTGTGTATATGTACTGTGTAACTATAAGTGGTATTGCATGAGCTTTGCATGTCTCCTAGTTCAGCCTAAGGTGCTGTGCTATAGCTACCTCTATCAGCCTAAGCTGCTAGAACACCACTAAATTTCACTAGAAAGGGACTACTGGACCTAGTATAAGGTGTAAGTACCCAAGGTACCCACTTCAAACCAGGCCAACCTCTTACACATCCAAACTGTTCTCATTAGCATCCACAGGTAGTCTTGAAGACAATTGGCCACTCTATTGTGAACACCGGGTACATGCACAAGCTTATACTGAAATCCTTGCAACCAATATTGCCACTTGGCAATACGAGGGGTAGCCCTAGCACCACCTTTTGGTGTGAATAAATCCACTAAAGGTTTATGGTCTGTCCTCAAAATGAACCTCCTTCCCCGTAGAAAGTTCCTAAAATATTGCACGCCCCACCACAATCCCAATGCCTCCTTCTCTATAGTGGAGTACATATACTCAGCCCCCCTCGAGGTTCTTGATATAAATGCAATAGTCTCTTCACTTTTATTGCTATGATGCTGCATGAGAACTGCACCCAACCCTGTATTACTTGCATCAGTGGTGACAATGCATACTTTATTGATGTCAAAGGCCTTGAGGTGCATCGGAAATATCTCTATCAATTTCTGTAAAACACCTTGCACACTCTTCGTTCCTAGAATACTTTTTATTGATAAGATTTCTAAGGCATGCTGTCTTATCTGAAAAATTAGAAACAAACTTTGCATAATACTCTACTAGACCAAAGAACACTGTAGTTGGTCTTTGTCAATAGGTTCAGGTGCATTTTTTCTAGCATCTGCTATTTTCATTTTGGGTCCTCCACCCTTCTCAGACATATGATGTCCCAGGTAATCTACCCCACTTTGTTGGAATTTGCACTTGTCCTTCCCCAAAGTTATTCCGCTTGTTTTAATGATCTCCAATACTTCCATTACCCTTGCATCATGCATCACTCTATTCTCTCCGAAAATTAAAATATCATCCTGAAAATACACAACACCCTGTAACTCCTCAAACAATCTTTTCATTAACCTCTGAAAAACTGCAGACGCAGATGCCAATCCAAAAGGCATGTGGACATACCGGAACGCTCCTTCTGGAGTCACAAATGATGTATAATGTCTTGATTCCCTGCTCAATTCAATTTGATGGTAAGATAAAACATCAAATGAAGTGAAATATTTCGCCCCACCCAACATCAACAACATTTCATTTATATTAGGTAAAGGTTGTCGATCAATCCATATATTCACATTGCGATCTCTCAAGTCAACACACAATCTTGGGGATTTATCAGACTTACGCGCCAGAACCACAGGGGCTAACCATTCTGATCCTTCAATGGCTTCAATGATTCCCAGGGAACATAGTTTATCCAATTATTATTTTTATTTCTGAGCGTAACCCTAATGGTACTCTACGTACCTTGTGTGCTACTACCTTGGCAACCTTTTTCAACACAATACAATGTTGGAACCCTTTAAGTTTCCCTAGTTCTTCCGTGAATACCTCTGGATATTCTTTGATCCAATCTCTACACACACTCAGATTCATCTGGCATACAACCTCACTCTTGGAAAGAATAATATCTGGATGATTAGGACCTAAAATGAATCCCAACTCCCCCTGTTTATCCCAGCCAAACAGATTGGTTCCATCTTTGACAACATACACAGGACCTACAGCACACTTTCCATCAAATTGTAAGTTCACCTCGAATGTTCCCATCACCTCCACTTTTTTCCACCATACGCAATATTTTTCTGTGAGAATCATGTAATCATGTCAATCATGCCAAAATCTGTTACATTCATCAATGTGAAAGATGAACCAGAATCAGCTTAGAAATTTCACATCTTTGTTATTGATTGTAATGACGCACAATGGTGCTTTCTTCTTTTGTGCCACCAACCACCATGGAAGATATTTCCATGGTTCCATTCCAATCTGGTTTAATCGATGAAAGCATAATCACTTTGTTATTTTCCTCTTCAGAATCACAATAGCTGTTTTCTATCATCCTGACTGCATGATGAGTTCCACCTTTAGTGGAGATGCTTGCAAAGTGTCCCCTCTTTCCACACTTAAAGCAATTTTGGTTGACTGCTGCACAATACTTGGAGTTACCCACGTGCAACTTGCTGCCACAATGGAAACATAGCATCAGCCCCTTCTCCTCTGTTACCCTGGACGGATAATCTTCAAGCTCCTGATGTGACTTCGTCTTGCCCCCCCCTCGAGGTTTGACTCGACTTAGATTTAACTTTCAAGTGTTTCATTGCCACAGTCTTGGCTCCTTCAGTCATCTCTTTCATACAATACTGAGAGTGTTCAATGCTTCTAGATATTCGTAAAGCAGTTTCCAAATGTGGATCATTTGTGACTAAAAGTTTTTCTTGTACTTTGCTGTTGTTCATTCCCTGCATCAATGGTGCAAGTATTTTATCCATTTGTGCTTCACAAAATAATTATCCGCAATATTGTTTGTATATACTCTAACTCCAAGTAATTAACTTTTTTTTGTTTTTGTTTTTTCAAATCACCAGAATCTCACTTGTTGACTTTTACGCCATCAGTTTTGCTCATAATGTAAGCTTCCCAACCTTTCAAAATGGCCACCACACATGCTCAGATGCACAGGCGTTAGCCTTGTTTCTATATTCGATTGGGCACAGTTCTAACAGCTTCACAATCTGCCTAAGTGGCCTCCTCACATGCTGACTTGCACGCGTAAGAATTGTTTCTTGCACAAGTTGGGCACAATCTCACCAGTTCCTACATCCAATATGACTGCTCGACACACGCAGACTGCTGATCTGTAGTGCGTGTGTACCAACACCCCTGATACCTCCACATAAATCGGCAAGTGGTCCACGCCTCTCTGCAATGGCCCATTCAAAGTGCTCTTTGTCTCTATGTACTCTCGCCTGCTGTGTGCTTGATCCGCTCCCACACTCGCTCCGTCAGCTGAGCGTTTAGTGTACTTTGCGTACACCTTTTCCTTCACGCGGTCACAGCGCACAGAAACCACTCTTCCAGGGTAATCGGCTCCTGACGCTTGTCGCTACTGAAGGGAAGACACAACATTGTGGAGGTAAGTGGTTCTTTTACTTCTCACATAGCCCTCTTGGCACCAACTGCTGCTCTCTCGCCCTCCCCCAGGGTCCACGCAGGGTACCAGAACCCTCCAACATTCTACCCAACAGCATCCCTAGTGTCAGACTTGCCTTTAGAGCAATAGTTGGATGGTCTGAGAGGTCAGCGTGTGGGCAAGTTTTTTGGCTGTTTGGGGGCCCGTTTTATGGTCTGCTGGGCAGGTTTTTTATGTTGATTTCTCTGATGTTAAAGCAAACATTGTCCACAGCAAGCTCACATTGTTGCAGTAGTCCATATCTTGCAAAACATTTGTACAGTGTATCTTTACAAGTTCAAAACTGTCCCAATTTGCAGTCGTGGGATCCTTTTTTAACTTTCTAATCCACTAATTAGGGGTACTTTTTTTAAATATGCTGGCCGATTTTCTGTCCCATTCCAATCCAGACTATCCTGAACATATCTTTTTGACAGATAATACTTTCATGTCCTATATGTGCTTCAATTATGTGGCTTTCATGAAAAATAGACGCACCTTGAATGCACCGTACTGTAAAACAAACAATCAGGTAAAGTATAGGTCTGGGAAGGTACCTCAAAGCATAGCACTTGATGTTAATGTCTGGTAGGATCATAGACAATGGGGGTCATTATAACTTTGGCGGGCGGCTAGCGCCACCCGCCAAGCTGTAACTGCCGGGCGGACGCCAATGCGGCCGCACTCCCACGGTGACCATTTGGACATCCCCGCTGGGCCAGCGGGCGGAAACCAAGTTTCCGCCCGCCCGCCCAGCGGGGATGTGGGCCGCAACATGGGAGCCGGCTCCAAATGGAGCCGGCGGTGTTGCGGCCGTGCGACGGGTGCAGTTGCACCCGTCGCGCTTTTCACTGTCTGCATAGCAGACAGTGAAAAGCTGCATGGGGCCATATTAGGGGGCCCCTGCACTGCCCATGCCTGTGGCATGGGCAGTGCAGGGGCCCCCAGGGGCCCCACGACTCCCCGTACCGCAAGCCTTTTCCTGGCGGTTCACACTGCCAGAAAAAGGCTGGCGGTCGGGGACTCGTAATCCCCTGGGCAGCACTGCAAGCAGCGCTGCTCAGGTGGATTATCACCGCCGGGGCAAAAGTGGCGGAATACCGCCGGCCCCGGTGGTGTGACCGCGGCACTTCCGCCACGGTCGTAATAGGCCAGGAAGCACCGCCAGCCTGTTGGCGGTGCTTCCGTCATTTTAGCCAAAAATGACCCCCAATGTATTCTTTTGGAAGACTATTATAGGCCTAGTACTGATCTCACTGTGTACGAAGTTGGCTCTATATATACTATCTCAAAGTAAGAGATAGTGTGCACAGAGTCCAAGGGTTCCCCTTAGAGGTAAGATAGTGGCAAAATTAGATAATTCTAATGCTCCATTTTGTGGTAGTGTGGTCGAGCAATAGGCTTATCAGAAGGTAGTGTTAAGCATTTGTTGTACACACTCAGGCAATAAATGAGGAACACACACTCAAAGAGTTAGTCCTGGCCAATAGGTTTTTATATTGAAAAATATATTTTCTTAGTTTATTTGAAGAACCACAGGTTCAAGATTTACAGTAAACACTTTAAATGCAAGGTACTTCACGTTAGGAACTTTGAATGAAAGCAATATCATATACAGTCCTTGTAAAAATGGCAATAAGCTATTTTCAAAGTGGACACTGCAAAAATCGACAGTTCCTGGGGGAGGTAAGTAAAGGTTAGATTAGGAGGTAAGTAAATGACTTACAAGTCTCAGTTCTGGGGTATAGGCATCCCGCCGTTGGGGGTTCAGGGCAACCCCAAAGTTACCACAGCAGCAGCTCAGGGTCGGTCAGGTGCAGAGGTCAAAGAGGTGCCCAAAACACATGAGCGCTTATGGATAACAGGGGTGCTCCGGGTCCTGTCTGCCAGCAGGTAAGTACCTGCATCCTCCGGGGGCAGACCAGGTGGTTTTTGTAGAGCACTGGGGGGGGGACAAGTAGGCACACAAAACACACCCTCAGCGGCACAGGGGCGGCCGGGTGCAGTGTGCAAAGCATGCTCCGGGTTTCAGGTAGGAAACAATGGAGGGACCCGGGGGTCTCTCTAGCGGTCCAGGGGGCTGCGGGTGCAGTGCTGGTTCCAGACGTCAGGTCCCTTGTTACAGGCAGTCGCGGTCAGGGGGAGCCTCTGGATTCTCTCTGCAGGTGTCGCTGTGGGGACTCGGGGGGGTCGTCGCTGGTTACTCACGGGCTCGCAGTCGCCAGGGAGTCCTCCCTGTGGTGTTGGTTCTCTGAATCTCGAGCTGGGGGCGTCGGGTGCAGAGTGAGACGTCTCACACTTCCGGCGGGAAACGTGCAGATTTTGGAAGTTGCTTCTTTGTTGCAAATAAGTAGCTGGTTTTGAGCAGGGCCGCTGCTCACAGGAGTTTCTTGGTCCTTTAGTCCAGGGCAGTCCTTGGAGGCTTCAGAGGTCACTGGTCCCTGTGGGATGCTTTGCTGGTTGCAGGTTTTCGAAGTTGGAGACAGGCCGGTAGGGCTGGGGCCAAAGCAGTTGTCATCTTCCTCCTTCGCTGCAGGCTTGTATGTCAGCAAGCCTTCTTGTTTCTTCAGGTTGCAGGAATCTAGTTTCCTAGGTTCTGGGGTACCCCTTAATACTAGATTTAGGCGGGTGTTTAGGTCTGGGAGGGCAGTAGCCAATGGCTACTGTCCTTGAGGGTGGCTATACCCTCTTTGTGCCTCCTCCCTGTGGGGAGGGGGCACATCCCTAATCCTATTGGGGGAATCCTCCAAACTCAAGATAGAGGATTTCTCAAGGCAGGGGTCACCTCAGCTCAGGACACCTTAGGGGCTGTCCTGACTGGTGAGTGACTCCTCCTTGTTTTTCTCATGATCTCCTCCATCCTTGCTGCCAAAAGTGGGAGCAGTGGCCGGAAGGGCGGGCAACTCCACTAGCTGGGATGCCCTGGGGCGCTGTAACAAAAGGGGTGAGCCTTTGAGGCTCACCGCCAGGTGTTACAGTTCCTGCAGGGGGAGGTTAAAAGCACCTCCACCCAGTACAGGCTTTGCTCCTGGCCACAGAGGGACAAAGGCACTCTCCCCATGTGGACAGCAACATGTCTGGTGTGTGGCAGGCTGGCAGAAACTGCTAAGCCTACACTAGAAGTCGGATTTGTAGTCAGAGAGCATCTCTAAGATGCCCTTTCGGTGCATGTTACAATAAATTGCACACTGGCATCAGTGTCCATTGATTGTGCTGAGAATTTTGATACCAAACTTCCCAGATTTCAGTGTAACCATTATGAAACTGTGGAGTTTGTGTTTGGCAAACTCCCAGACCATATACTCTTATGGCTACCCTTCACTTACAATGTCTAAGGTTTTGCTTAGACACTGTAGGGGTATAGTGCTCATGCCCATATGCCCTCACCTGTGGTATGGTGCACCCTGCCTTAGGGCTGTAAGGCCTGCTTGAGGGGTGACTTACCTATGCCACAGGCAGTGTGAGGTTGGCATGGCACTCTGAGGGGAGTGCCATGTCGACTTAGTCTTTTTCTCCCCACCAGCACACAGAAGCTGTGAGGCAGTGTGCATGTGCAGAGTGAGGGGTCCCCAGGGTGGCATTAAACGTACTACAGCTCTTAGAGACCTTCCCTGGCATCAGGGCCCTTGGTACCAGGGGTACCAGTTACAAGGGACTTATCTGAGTTCCAGGGTTGTGCCAATTGTGGAGACAATGGTACATTTTAGGTGATAGAACACTGGTGCTGGGAACGGGTTAGCATAGTCCCAGCACACTTCTCAGTCAAGTCAGCATCAGTATCAGACAAAAAGTGGGGGTTAACTGCAATAGGGAGCCACTTTCCTACACACTGGAAGCAAACAATTGAAAGAGCATTCATGAGGTCTCAAAGGGACATGTTATGTTATGTCATGTTATTGAGACTTATATAGCGCCAGCTACCCGGAGGCATCGTAGCGCTGATCAGTTTGAAAAGTTTAGAACATACTTGAGGAATCTCAAACTTCCCTGGAGAGGGGGAACTTAAAAGAATTTAGAATAGCCAGGTTTTAATGGCCTTCCTAAATTCAGTCTCCTGATTCATCATGCGAATATTCGTGGGTAGGGAGTTCCAAAGTCTGGCTCCCTGGTACTTCAGGGATCTTCCTCCCCATGATGTTCTCTTTACTTTGGGTACCACTACCAGGGCTTTAGAGGCCGATCTCAAAACTCTTGTGGGTGTATATAGTGAAATTAATGATTTTAGATAATGAGGATCCTTTTTATATAGAGCTCTGTGGAAGAAGCAAAGAGCCTTAAACTTTATCCTTTTTGCCACTGGAAGCCAGTGCAGTTCAATCAGAGCTTTTTTAGCTGATGTGGTCCTAGGCAAATTAAAGAGCAAACGTGCTGCAGCATTTTGTACCACCTGTAGTTGGTTAACCACATAACCTGGAGATCCCAAAAAGAGGCTGTTTCCATAATCTAATCTGGACTTCTGACTGCATGCCACTAGATTCACCCAACCAGTGCTTAATTTGGGAAAACCATTTTTAAGAGGGCTACCAATTACTTATACCACTTGCGTGACCCACGTCCATCACATAAGCTGTCCACTTCCTTCACTCGCACTGTATCATCTCTGCCCTCTACCCCTGCTTTGTTCTTCATCCCCTCTACCCAATCTCTACTCTCCTCACTCCATTCTCCATCTTTCACTCTTTCTTTTGTCACCACTGGTTTGTCACCACTGTTCTCTATTTTGGGTTTAAACTTTATCTTTTAAGGTTTGTGGCCTTTTTTTTTTTATTCCATATCTTCCTCTTTCCCCTCCTCCAATCTCCTTCACCAGCTACCTTCTCTACTCTCAACTCTTTTACTGTTCTTGAACATCCTCTTTCTTCTACAACTGTTACACCGCAGCGCTCGCTGCGGCCGCGGGCTCAGGTTGCCGCGGCGCGGCACGTTAATTTTGCCGCGGCCGACGCCCGGGCCGCGGTAGACGCCGAGGCAGACACCCAGGTCGCGGGGGTCGCCGCGGCTCCGGCGAGGGCCATAAAGGCTCCAGGGAGCCGGTCTGGGGGTCACGGCGCTCGCCGCTCCCCCTTTTTCAAGTTCTGCCTTAAAGGCAGACGCGGCAGAGCCTGAAACCCCGAGGGGGTTTCAGGCATGGCCGCACACAGCGCATTATGCGCTTAACATTTATTTCTCTTGCATGTATTCACCTGCCCACCACCACTTACCGATGTTCCTAGGACAAACCGAACCCTTACACTGGGGGTCCTTTATACTTGCCTTTTTTCTCTTCCCAGCATGCTTACCACTTCCTCTCTACCCAGCATGCATTGTCTAACACACATACCTAATTCATTACTGTTTTCTTTTCCACAATCCAAGATGGCGGTGTTCTACTTCCTGTTTCCTGTTTCCTGTCCAGGGGTATTTAAGGGGATTCCAACTGCCTGTTCATTGCGTTGCAACACTCCTTGGTGATAGTCACGCTCCTATTTGATATCCTTCTGCGAATCCTGTCTGTTCCTGATTTGCTTTGTTTTCCTGCCTTCCTGAACTGCTGTCCTAATACCCTGGTGTCCTCCTTTTCGTTTCAGGGAGTTCCTGTGGAGGTTTTTTACCCTACTGGGGTTTTTCCTCTGGGACTCCTTCTGGAGGGCACGGACTGTAGTGGTTCGCTCATACCAAACAGCACCGTGGCTACCGGAAGGGGTCGCCCCTACCTCGGCCAGAGCAGAACCCGTCGGAACAAGGACCGTTCCCCTACGCCTCTCCGCTGCGAGGGTAAGACCGTTGAGAACCGCGACAGATTGCAACGCCCACAATTCCTGTTGCAGTCCGGAACTATGGATAACCCAGTGGTAAACACGGAACCTACTAACCAGGACCTACTGGCGACGATACAACAACAGGCTCAAGAACTCCAGCAATTACGTACTGAGAATACTGTTTATCGACAAACCTTTGCCTCCAGGACCACAGATGTCCCTGCAGTAGCCGCCTCTACACCTCGATTTTCCGGGGATCCTACCACATTAAAAGAATTCCTGGATGCCTTAACGGTGTACTTTGCCTTTCGCCCCTCGCAATTTGTACAAGATAAGACCAAGGTGGGGTATTTGATTAGTGCCTTATCAGGACCAGCCTTGGCCTGGGCCACACCTCTAGTAACCAGAAACGATCCCTGTCTATCTAATTATTCCACCTTTATCACTACTTTTAAACAGATGTTTGAACGCCCTGGACTCGAGGCGTCAGCAGAAGAGGCTCTTTGCGAAGTCCAACAAGGGAGTCAGGATGTATTACAATACATCACCCGTTTCAGACAATTAGCTGCAGAAACAACCTGGGTGGAACGTACCTTGGTGACACTCTTCCGTAGAGGTCTAAGAGAGGACATCAAAGATGAACTAGTACATTCTGCCAGGATAGAAAACCTCAAAGGGTTGATGGACCAAGCACTAACTATAGAGTATCGGTTAAATGAACGACGAATGGAGAAAAAGAAGAGTCGTTTGCCTTTTCACTCAGTACCATCTCGTCCCTTCGCCCATCGTTCCGAGGAAGCCCGCCCTGAATCCAAAGGGAATACCGAGGAAGAGCCCATGCAGATTGACACAGCTCGCGGACCTCTATCCGCCAGCGAAAGGGAACATAGACGAAGGAAGGGGCTTTGCCTATATTGTGGTGCAGCTGGTCACCTAATTCGCGCCTGCCCCATTAGTCCAACCAAGCCCTTGGGAAACGCCAACTCCCGTCCCCAGTAAGAAGGGTGAGGACGGGATATCGTGATATACCTTCTATTTGCTCTTCCAGGGAGGAAGGAACTGCTCTTTTTCTCTTACCAGTTATCCTCCATTTAACTGATGGCCGTGAAGCAAGAACTTTGGCTTTATTGGATTGCGGAGCCAGTGGCCTATATTTAGATGAAACCTGGGCCAAAGAACAACAAATAACACAAATACCCAAAGAAATACCAGAACAGGTACATACTGTTGATGGGTCACTCTTGGCCTCTGGACCGGTACAATACACCACCCCTACTTTCTGTTTACAGTTCGGTAAACATCAGGAAATTCTCTCGTTTGACTTAATCTCATCACCACACCATGTCATGATCCTGGGAATTCCATGGCTTACACGGCACAATCCTTACATCAACTGGGAAACAAAAACCATTTCGTTATCCTCCCATTTTTGTCAACACCATTGCTATCCGGCCGGGGATTATTGGTCCCCAAAAAGTCTCTCAACAGCACCTGCCCAGGTGGGAGGATCCATTAATGTTCTACAGGGAGTTCCCAGACAGTATCAGGACTATATCGATGTATTCCAGAAGCCAGAAAGACCTGAATTGCCACCCCACAGAGAATACGACTGTGCCATTTCTTTAGAGCCAGACACTGTAGTTCCTTTTGGGCGGATGTACTCCCTCACCGAACCAGAGAAACAAATTCTGAAGGAGTACCTAGATGAGAATCTACAAAGTGGGTTAATAACTCCCTCCTCTTCACCCGCCGGGGCTCCTCTTTTCTTTGTACCAAAGAAAACCAAAGACCTGCGTCCCTGTATCGACTTCAGAGGGTTAAACAGGATCACTATCAAAGACCGGTATCCGCTATCCCTCATCAAAGACATCTTAGAAGCAGTCAGAGGAGCCAAGAGGTTCACTAAGCTGGATCTCCGAGGAGCCTATCATCTGCTAAGAGTCAGAGAAGGTGATGAGTGGAAGACCGCCTTTAGAACACCTTTTGGTCACTACGAATATAGAGTAATGCCCTTCGGACTCACTAATGCCCCGTCCATCTTTCAAAGATTCATGGATTCTATCTTTTCTGATCTTTTGCAACAAACAGTGGTAGTGTATCTTGACGATATCCTAATTTATTCGGTTCATCCAGAGGAACATTCCAAACACGTCCGCCAAGTCTTAGAAAGACTCCGACAACATCATTTGTTCTGTAAGCCTGAAAAATGCGAATTTGATCAGATAGAAGTGAAATATTTGGGATACTGTATAGACCAAACCGGAATTGCCATGGACTGAGACAAAGTACAGGCTATATTGAACTGGCCATCTCCTTCTTCCATCAAGGAGACTCAATGTTTTCTGGGACTAGCCAACTTCTACCGGCAGTTCATAGCAGACTTTGCCCAGAGAACCAGCTTCATTACTCAAACCCTCAAAAAGGAACACCTAAAGAAAGGTTTTTGTTGGACACCAGGCGCTGAGTCAGCTTTTCAGGACTTAAAGAAAGCCTTTAGTCAAGCCCCTATTCTTCGACACCCAGACACTAGCAAACAATTCATTGTTGTCACAGACGCCTCAGAAAGAGCCATTGGGGCTGCCTTGTTACAAAGACAAGACGATGATGACCTAGAACACCCTGTATTCTATCTATCCCACATTCTATCTGATTCTGAGCGAAACTATTCCGTGCTAGAACGCGAATTACTCGCCTTAAAGGTCGCGTGCACTGAATGGAGACACTTTTTGATGGGATCAAAGGAGCCCTTCGAAGCCCGGACCGATCATAGAAATCTACAGTGTTTAAGAAATTTCCAGTGCCAAAATAGCCGGCAAGCTCGATGGGCCTTCTTCTTCAGCCAGTATGATTTCTATATCACCTACATCCCTGGTTCTCAGAACATCCTGGCGGATGCCCTGTCCCGACGTTATCCTGGGTGCGGTGATTCCGCGGTTCAAAACTTATTCGACAACAATAAAATCATAGGGGTAGCACAGACCTTTTTAGATCAAGTTAAGTCTGAATATGCCCGTCTACACGAAACAGAACTAAAGAGGTTACGTCCACAGCTGCACATAGATCATGACTACTATTATCATGATAAGGCCCTGTTTTTACCCACTAAAACAGTGCAAATCGAAGCCTTACACATGTGCCATGATTCTCCTATTGCGGGTCATCGAGGAGTGAAAGCGACTCAAGATCTTTTGCTTCGCTCTTTCTGGTGGCCAACTCTCAAGGCTGACACTGAGGCATATGTGTTATCCTGTCCTACATGTGCTCAAGCCAAGACACCCCGAACCAGACCTGTGGGCTTACTCCGCCCATTACCTGTTCCCCCAGGCCCATGGCTTACCATATCCACCGATTTTATGTGCGCCTTACCTTCCTCAATGGGAAACCACGTCATAATGGTAACTGTGGACTCCTTCACCAAGATGGCCCACTTCACGGCCTTGAGAAAGTTACCCACGGCAAAGGAGTTAAGTCAGGTCTTTACTCAAGAAATTTTCAGGCTACATGGGCTACCCCAAGTTATTATATCAGACAGAGGTCCCCAATATATCTCCCGTTTCTGGAACCAATTCTGCAAGATCTTGGGGATCCAGGTGGCCTTGTCATCCGGGTTCCACCCTCAAACCAATGGACAAACAGAACGACTCAATCAGGGTCTCGAGCAGTACTTACGTAGCTTCTGTAACGCTACACAAAGTAATTGGGCTCCCTACTTACCGCTTGCCGAATTCTCCTATAATAACTCTCTACACAGTGCCTCTAAAGTCTCTCCTTTCTATGGCTCCTATGGTTTCCATCCCAGGGCCTTCCCAACTCCCCTGAGAGACAACTCCAACCTTCCCGCCATCTCCTCTTTCGTTCGACAGCTACGGGGTATACAGCGAATTATCCATTCTAACCTTGTGTCCACCAAGTCCCGCATGAAGACAATAGCAGATAGGAGACGCTGTGCGGCTCCTCTATATCAAGTCCATGATAAGGTCTGGCTCTCCTCTAGATTCCTACCTCTCCGACTCACCCAAAACAAATTCAAGCCCCGCATTTATGGTCCCTTTCTCATTCTCAAGAAGATCAACCCAGTGTCCATGCGTCTTCGCCTACCTCGGACATGGAAGATCCACCCAGTATTCCATGTCTCGCAACTGAAACCTTACCGTCCTGATCTCTTTCATAGGCAGTTGCCCTGTCCCCCTCCTTTGTTGGTTGACAATGTGCCTGAATACGAAGTGCAGGAGGTCTGTGACTCTCGATTTTTCCATGGGCGCCTCCAATACCTTATTCATTGGAAGGGGTACCCTTTGAGTGAGTGTTCCTGGGAGGATGCCTCTTCAGTCCATGCTCCTCTTTTAATCCGCCGCTTTTTTCGGCTCTTCCCTCACAAACCCGGGGCCTCGGGGAGGGGGCATACTGTTACACCGCAGCGCTCGCTGCGGCCGCGGTCTCAGGTTGCCGCGGCGCGGCACGTTAATTTTGCCGCGGCCGACGCCCGGGCCGCGGTAGACGCCGAGGCAGACACCCAGGTCGCGGGGGTCGCCGCGGCTCCGGCGAGGGCCATAAAGGCTCCAGGGAGCCGGTCTGGGGGTCACGGCGCTCGCCGCTCCCCCTTTTTCAAGTTCTGCCTTAAAGGCAGACGCGGCAGAGCCTGAAACCCCGAGGGGGTTTCAGGCATGGCCGCACACAGCGCATTATGCGCTTAACATTTATTTCTCTTGCATGTATTCACCTGCCCACCACCACTTACCGATGTTCCTAGGACAAACCGAACCCTTACACTGGGGGTTCTTTATACTTGCCTTTTTTCTCTTCCCAGCATGCTTACCACTTCCTCTCTACCCAGCATGCATTGTCTAACACACATACCTAATTCATTACTGTTTTCTTTTCCCCAATCCAAGATGGCGGTGTTCTACTTCCTGTTTCCTGTTTCCTGTCCAGGGGTATTTAAGGGGATTCCAACTGCCTGTTCATTGCGTTGCAACACTCCTTGGTGATAGTCACGCTCCTATTTGATATCCTTCTGCGAATCCTGTCTGTTCCTGATTTGCTTTGTTTTCCTGCCTTCCTGAACTGCGGTCCTAATACCCTGGTGTCCTCCTTTTCGTTTCAGGGAGTTCCTGTGGAGGTTTTTTACCCTACTGGGGTTTTTCCTCTGGGACTCCTTCTGGAGGGCACGGACTGTAGTGGTTCGCTCATACCAAACAGCACCGTGGCTACCGGAAGGGGTCGCCCCTACCTCGGCTAGAGCAGAACCCGTCGGAACAAGGACCGTTCCCCTAAGCCTCTTCGCTGCGAGGGTATGACCGTTGAGAACCGCGACAACAACTCCCTCCTTTTATTTTCATCCACCATTTTGTTTTCCTGTGTCCCCTGTATTTTTTGGATGCCTTCACACCTCACTACTGCAGCATATCATCTTTCCTTAAGCTATTTCCCCTTCTATTATCCTTTGGTCCCATTCTCCTCTGCTCTACGCCCTTGTCTTTCTTACCGTTTGTGACCGCACATTCTCCTTATGATACCTCCCCTTTTTTGTTCTTGCTGCCTCCTAAAATCTTCAATTTCCTGGTCACATTTTCTTCAGTGATTCCCAATACTCTTTCTCTAAGCCCCTCACTTCATGCCCCTTTCCCTTTTCTCCATCCTCGTTATCATCCCATCTTCTCCCATTCCTCTCTTAGTTTCTCTCCTCCCTGCCTTTTCAGCTCATCTTTCTCTAATCCATTTGAGTCCTTCGTGGCTCTGCAATGAGTCTCTCCTTATCCACTGCTAGATTTCTAAAAAACATACCTGCAGATGCCAAAAATGTTTTGAGGTAACTGTCGTGGGTTTTGCAAAACTCCAGAGATTTGTATGCAAAGGCTGCCCATTTGCCTCAAAATAAGAACTTTTTTTATATGGCGCTTCGGCGCTTTCAATGGGCAGGTACTGTTCAGTACTGAGTCCCGGCACTTCTTCAATATGGAAGTGAGAGTACCTGCACATCTCAACAGTGCTGCAATACATGTAATGGAAGAGTACCAGCACTTCTCAGAAACAAAAAGGTACTTGAAATAGTGAGTACCTGCGCTTCTATATTTCTTCATATTCCCATTTAAAGCAGTGTGACTCTTCAGTTGATGTCTTAAGTCGTTTTGCTTAACTGGTTCTGTGCTTAGGACGTAACCATAATAGAGAAATGTTAAGCATTTCTCTTCCGCTCGGGAGAAGGGTGCAGGCAGAGACATGAAAGGAGAGCAAAGGCTTTTCTGTTCGTTTGATGTCACTCTGAGCATTTCTGCAGCCTGATCACTTTACAAATTTATTTTAGGACATTTCTGCCCTCCTTGGGGGCAGATTGGTTATTTTAACTAGGCTGATCTGCCCCCAAGGGGGGCACAAACCACTAGACACCTGGGATTTCTTTTTTTGCACCACTTTCACGCAAGGGGAGCGACCCTCTAGGCAAGGGTCGCTCCCCTAGGGGGCAAATTTATTTTAGGTAATTTAAGCCCCCCTTGGGTGCAGATCGGCCTATTTTTGTAAGGCTCATCAGCCCCATAGGGGGGCAGAAATCCCACCAGACACTAGGGAAGATTTTGTTTAAAAAAAAAAGAGGGTGGTGGTATGGCCATACCCCCACCCCCACCCTAAATAAATATGGACAAAGTTGTTCTGCCCACCGGTGGGGAAATGGGGCAATTACCCCGGGGGGGGGTAGAAAGCCTACTAGATGCCAGAGAATTAAAAAAGAAATACTGGGGTGGTGGCAACCAACCAGTATGGGCATGGTTATGCCCCCACCCCATCTGAAGGGGCTAACAGTCTCTCAGCTTTCCCCCCGTACACTAAAACATCTTATCCCACGGCAAGCAAGAGGACATTGGATTATTTGGGGTTTTGGTTTTACATTTGGGCCATGAGAGCTTGCTTAACTCTCAAAATCGTCCCACTTGGAATGGTGAGGGCTGCACTTTTTGGACTTTGGGTCACTGCCATGTAGAAAAATCTACGAAACCTAGACACATCTGAAATCTAAACATATGGGTGAGTCCAAGGTGGTGTGCTTCACATGCACCCTGCACCACTTTCTTACCCAACATGCCCTGCAAACCTCCAACTTTTCTGGAAATCACACATTTTTGTGATGGAACCTGTCAGAATCTGCAAGAATCCACAAAATTCCTACCACCCAGCAGTGTTGCATCTATACCCATATATAAATTCTGCCCCACTTGTCAGAATAATTTTTTTTTTTTTCAAACTGCCCTTTTGGACCTGATTTGGTTCCCCCTTACTTCTACATGTTTTTGGCTTTTCCCTGTCACAGGCACTTGGCCCACCTACACAACTGAGGCATCATTTTTACTGGGAGACTGAGTGGAACGTTGGGTGATAGGAAATGTGTGCTGGTGTGGTGATCCCACACAGAAATGTGGGAAAAATTAGATTTTTTTTAGCTAAGTTTGCTGAGGATTCTTGGTAAAAAAAAAACACTGGGGGATCCACGCATGTCACACCTCCCTGAACTCCCTTGGGTGTCTAGTTTTCAGAAATGTTTTGGTTTGGTAGGTTTCCCTATATGGTTGCTGAGCCCAGGACCAAAAATGTGGATTCCCCCGCAAAGACAGGTAGTTTTGTATTGGATAACTTTGATGTGTCCACATAGTGTTTTGGGGCATTTCCTTTTGTGGGCACAAGGCCAACCCACACAAGTGAGGTACCATTTTTATAGGGAGACTTGGGGGAATACTGGGTGGAAGGAAATGTGTGGTTCATCTCAGATTCCAGAACTTTCTGTCACCGAAATGTGAGGAAAAAGTGTTTTTTGGCCAAATTTTGAGGTTTGCAAGGATTCTGGGTAACAGAACCTGGTGAGAGCCCCACAAGTCACCCCATCCTAGGTCTCTAGTTTTCAAAAATGCACAGGATTGGTAGGTTTCCGTAGGTGCTAGCTGAGCTAGAGGCCAAAATCCACAGTTGGGCACTTTGCAAAAAACACGTCAGATTTCAATGTAAAAATGTGATGTGTCCATGTTGCGTTTCCTATCGCGGGCATTAGGCCTACCCGTGCAAGTGAGGCACCATTTTTATCGGGAGACTTGGGGTAACACAGAATAGAAGAACAAGTGCTATTTCCCCTTTCCTCTCTCTATATTTTTGCCTTCCAAATGTTAGACAGTGTATCAAAAAGACATCTATTTGAGAAATGCACTTTAATTCACAAGCTAATATGGGGACCCTGGAATTCAGACATGTGCAAATAATCACTACTTCTCAACCCTTAATCTTGTGCCCCTTTTGGAAATTCAAAGGTTTCCTTGATACCTATTTTTCATTCTCTATATTTCCGCAAATAAATTGCTGTATACCCGGTATGGAATGAAAACACATTGCAAGGTGCAGCTCATTTACTGGCTCTGGGTACCTGGGGATCTTGATTAGCCCACAAGCGCTAAATATACCGGCAACCAGAAGACTCCTGCAGTCATAACGGTACATAGCTTTAAAAAATCTGACATTGCAGGGAAAAAGTGGAGAGAAATGGCTGTTTTTTTGTACCTCGATTTCATTTTTTTATTTATTTTAGCTCTTATTTTCTGTAGCAAAACCTTGTAGGATCTACACAAATGACCCCTTGGTGAATTCAGAATTGTATCTACTTTTCAGAAATGTTTAGCTTTCCGGGATCCAGCATTGGTTTCTCACCCATTTCTGTCACTAACTGGAAGGAGGCTAAAAGCACAAAAAATAGAAATAATGGTGTATGTCCCAGTAAAATGCCACAATTGTGTTGACAAATGTGGTTTTCTGATTCAAATCTGCCTGTTCCTGAAAGCTGGGAAGATTGTGATTTTAGCACTGCAAAGCCTTTGTTGATGCCATTTTCAGGGAAATACCCACAAGCCTTTTCCTGCAGTCCTTTTTTCTAATTGTTTTTTTTTTAAACTAAACTTTTGCTTTATTTTGACTAATTTCTTGCTGTCCACCAGGGGAACCCACAAACTCTGGGTACCTCAAGAATCCCTAGGATGTTGGGAAAAAAGGACGCACATTTGGTGTGGGTAGCTTATGTAGACAAAAAGTTATGAGGACCTAAACGCAAACAGCTCCAAATGGCCAAAAAGAAGGTTCGGCACAGGAGGGGTAAAAAGACCTGGCAGCGAAGGGGTTAATAACCCTCTGCATAACCTGTTATGTTTGTCAGTCGCAATGATACCCATGATACCCATTCTAGTGCTACAGAATAAAAAAGTAAGAATTGGGCTCCCAGTACTGGAGCATGATAAGAAAAGATTAAGACAGCAGGTGCATTTGTCCATGGATAGCTACCAAGGGTGAGATAATTCCAAGTACATTTTACTTCACAGTTGGCTATGGATTGGAATGAGGCCCAACGTGCATTGACTGGACTCCTGAGGCGCTGGCTACTAGAACGCGTCTATAGGTACGCTCACCACCTGAGGCCTATTATCCCACATCAATAAGCCTGGCCTGCACCACCCTTATTGATTGCTGATGTGCTGGTGTCTGCTATGCTTTCCAGGCTGTGCTAGTTGGCACCAGCAGGGTCGTCCCATTCAACATTTTTCCTGCCCTGGTTATGTATGCCCACCGCTACTGTTAGGCTGGCTTTACTGTTTAACGTGATAGTGGGCTCGGGATACTGTCGGACAGCTGCCTGCATCTCTTATCAGTCGTCGCTCCTTATTTTGGTATTTGTAATGTAATGTTTTGTGGCCTTGTGGCCAGGCTGGGTGGGACATCAAGGGGGGCAGTGGTTTTCCCCTCTCAGGCTGTCCCAGGTGCAATGTGACGCGAGGCTTGGGTGGGTGGTGTGCCTTAATACATTGGCCCTTCACCATGATGCTTTTTGTTTGTTCTTCCAGCAGTATACAGCATGGCATCTGGGAAATGTAGCGCAGGTGAACATTCACAATAACTGCCCTATGGGTGAGAAGCCTATGAGTATATTAAAATACGTACATTCAAGGCGGCACAAAAGTCTTAGGCCCTCATTATGACCCTGGCGGTGTTGCACCGCCAGGGCCAACGGGGGCGGGAGCACCGCCGACAGGCCGGCGGTGCTCCCTTGGGCATTCTGACCGCGGCGCTTTGGCCGCGGTCAGAAATGGAAAACCGGCGGTCTCCCGCCGGTTTTCCGTTGCCCATTTGAATCCCCCATGGCGGCGCAGCTCGCTGCGCCGCCATGGGGGATTCTGACACCCCCTACCGCCATCCTGTTCCTGGCGGTTCGCCCGCCAGGAACAGGATGGCGGTAGGGGGTGTCGCGGGGCCCCCATAAGAGGGCCCCGCTAGTATTTCACTGTCTGCATAGCAGACAGTGAAATACGCGACGGGTGCAGTAGCACCCGTCGCACCTTCCCACTCCGCCGGCTCGATTACGAGCCGGCTTCATGGTGGGAAGGTCGTTTTCCCCTGGGCTGGCGGGCGGCCTTTCAGCGGCCGCCCGTCAGCCCAGGGGAAAAGTCAAAATACCCGCCGCGGTCTTGCGACCGCGGTACGGTATTTTGACGGCGGGACTTTGGCGGGCGGCCTCCGCCGCCCGCCAAGGTCCGAATGAGGGCCTTAATTTTGAAAGACGTCACAGATGAGAACATATGTTGCATGCGTGCTGGTCAAGAAAGCGAGAACAGTCCTGGTCCCCAAAAATAATAACTCGTAGGGCACACAGGTACCCATCGGCACAACTGAAATACTGCATCCAACATAAACATATAAAGTTGGTAAGAATATAGTTGAAAGGATGACTAGAAAAGAGTACCTAAACCTTTAGCAATTGTAAGGACATAGATAAAAAGGTGACTAGAAAGACGATTTAAAACCATATAGATGGTAAGGACATAGCTTAAAGGATGACTAGAAAAAGTATGTAAAGATATAGAGATAGTAAGGACATAGCTGGAAGGTCAGGTAGAAAAAATATAAAAACCCACAGAGTTGGTAAGGACACAGCTCAAAGGGTGGCTAGAAATAGTACGTAAATGCCTAGAGAAGGTAAGAACATATCTGTGAAGTTGGCTAGAAAGTGTATGTAAACCCAAGAGATAGTATGGAGATAGCAGAAAGGTCAGCTAGAACAAACATCTGAACCCACAGAGATGTTTAGGGTATGGCTGAATGGTTGGCTAGAAAGAGTAAATAAACCGATGGAGATGGTAACAACATAGCTCAAAGGGTGATTACGAAAAGTACATAAACCCATAGAGATGGGAAGGACATTTCTTAAAGGGTGACTAGAAAGAGTATGTAATCCCACAGTGATGGTGAGAACTCAGCTAAAAGGATCAGCGAGAGAGTATGTAAACCCACAGAAATGATAGGTACATAACTGAGTGGCAAGGTTAGAAAAATACGTAAAACCATAGTGATGGTAAGGACATAGCTGAAACGCTGACAAGAGAGAGCATGTAAATCAATAGAGGTGGTATGGACATAGTGCAAGAGAAAGCATAAGTAAATCCATGGAGATGGTAGTACATAAATCAAATGATGGCTAAAAAGAGTACATTAACCACAGAGATGGTGAGATCAAAGCTGATAGGTCAGTGATAGAGAGTACATAAACCCATAGAGATTTTGGAACATAGCTGAAAGGGTGACTAGAAAGAGTAAATAAAGCCATCGCAATTGTAAGGACATATATGAAAGATCAGTTAGAAAGAATTCATAAACCCATAGAGATAGTAAGAACTTCACTAAAAGGCCAGCTAGAAAGAGTACATAAACTCCTAGAGATGGTAAGGAATAGCAGAAAGATCAGCTACAAAGAAGATGTAAACTGATGGAGATGGTAAGGAGTTAGCAGAAAGGTTGTGTAGAAAGAGTACGTAAAACCAGCAACAAAGTTGAACTTTCTACAGAATAATTCACCATTTAAAGAAGGTCTAGCATTTCTCATGAAATGAGAGAGCTCGTATTTATCAGCTTGGAATGTCGTGTTAGTCTTTATTTCTTAATTTCTTACTCTGGATTATAATTGTGTTTTAAAGAGAAATTGACAATGTTAAGTCTTGTAGCAGTTGATGTATTATGTTCTTGGCAATGTTGATAAATACAGAACGTGTTAGATGTTGTAGTGCCACTGTTGGAAACACCATAAAGTAATAAGCCTTGTATTTGAAATGTAATCACCTGAACATGTACAGTATTAGTGGTGGTTGAACTTGATGGCGCAGCCATAACAATGTAACCCAAACCACTTGACAGCAGCTACTGTACTGCTTTACATGGGAATAAAAATGAGATGACCTACTGTCCCAATTATACCTTGGAATGAAAAATGCGTTGACAATTCGTTTGCTATTATTTATAGCACTCACCAGTATTGAGGTCAGTAAGACCTATGGGAGGCTGGAAAAATGAGCCCATGCGGTCTCGCCGTCTGCAGGCCATGGCACTGATATTGTTAGAATGCATTTGGCATTGCGTGCTGTTGCTTGACTGTGAACAAATTCTGAACTGTGAATACAGCAATCAGTGGGTCCAGGGCTCCACTTCAAATGTGATGCAAAATAAGGGAGGAAGCTGCTGCTTGGAAATTGGGGTCGTAGAAAATAAATGACAGAAGAGATGTGTTAGAGGGAGATTGCATCCCAGGCTTCATCTAGGCTGGTGGGGGCCGGTGGTAGACACCCCACTATTTAATGGGAACCAGGGCTTAGTTTTCATCATCATGGTGTGTCCCAGGGCAAGAGAGGGAATGGCAGAAAAGGGAGAAAGACCGAGGAAGAGAAATACAGTAAAACTGTGCTAACTGTGCCAGGGAAGATGGGAATTAAAAGCCTGTAAGAGTGAGGTAAAGAGACAAGAGGCGTAGGTAGTGGAAGAAAGGTATGAAGTGGAATCAAGCCAGGGCAGCGTTGTTGTTTGGCAACTATATCATTTAGCAGCTCTGGTGGTTGGCTCTTAATAAAAACGTTTGGGTTTTGTCTTTAAAAAAAGAACATTAGTACTGAAGTCGGTGCACTTATTGAAGCACGCTAGCTCCCTGGCGAACTGCAGGCCTTTAGACTTTCCTTGCACATCACTATCAGTGCACAGAAAGGTAAAACAGGTCATAACAGGGAGTTTAGAGAAAGTCTTGAGGACTGTCAGTGCCATTGGCTGCACCGAGGGTTTTTCTTACTTCGCTAACCCATATTGTGTAATTGCTGGCTAGTAGTGTAAGCAGAGAAGGTAGGCCACAGGGGTTCTATTTCAGAATATTGTTAGCAAAAATATCGTTTGACATACAGATGGTGCCCTAAATAGCGTTCACGAAATTATCTTTCCTTTGAGAGGAGCTTTTCTGTTAATAAGTCTTATGGGGAGATAGTTTTGTAAATAACATTAGGAAACAATATTTCTGTGAGTCGATATTTTGGTGCTATGTTCTAATGCCATGCTAGTGCAAGTATCGGGATTGAAATAGGCCAGCGCTTTGTCAATTTAATGCTCTAAGCTGAGACGCAAATGGCTTCTAGGAGGCCAGAGGGGAAACATAGGAACCTGACAGAAATTAGCATGAATGGCTTCCAGGGTAAAAGTACGATGGGAATTGACAACTCTCATTAATCGAACTACTGTGAAGGACAGTGAGTACGGGGAAATGATTTTGTTTGCAGAAGCATCACCAGAAGCAGGGTGGCCAAACAGGCCTCAACATTCAGATAAACTGGGGCAGTGGGTGACATTTAGTGGAAGTCTGAGTGGTTTTAGCGAAACAAATTTTGCAATGGTAACTGCGTTCATTTTATCCCTCAAGGAATGCAAGAGTGCACGTATGAATGGCTGAACTGGCACATGCGTGCCTACCCATCTGTAAGCCTGAGCAGGACCCACTAAAGCAGGGATGGTCATCGCACACACAACCGCCCAGTGGAAACAACACAGCAACGGTCTATTCACCGTAGAGGTGTCTGGGATTGGTGAAAGGAGTAGCAGGTGGTGCTTCAGGTTAGTGTTAAGTGGCACTGGCAGAGCTATTTATTTGTCTCTGGTGTGACTTGGCAAGTGTACTCCCTAGCAAAACCTAACAAGAGATGATGTATATCAGTACTGGGGGTACTGATTGTGTGTGGGGGTCCAGGTAGTAAAATAGTTGGATTATTCTAGGCCAGGATGTGCTGCATTTTCTGTTGAAAGTACAAAAAGATAATGGGCTGAAATGATGCAGGTGACAATTGAGGTGTATCAGTATACTTGTCTTTGGATCCAAGGTCTGCTAAGTGAAATGGAGTTTCAGGTCGGGTTTGGGGTGCGGTTAAATTGTGGGCCAACTTGGAGGCCATCTATTGCAAGGGCAGAGTTGGTTTGTGCAGATGATGTGTTAAGACCATGGTAGGCTACTGCCTTAGGGTGCCACCGCACATGGCTACAAGAGAACAAGTTGCCACAAATGGCCTAAAATGGCTTTTTTGCTAGGGAAAAGGAAGACCCAAAAGACAAAACATAGTTTTTCCCGGGGGTCTGAAAATCATCAACTGGCGATCTTCTAATATTACATACAAACTTGGACAGCCATGGGTATCAGGAACAAATACAAAGAAGACAGTCAGGCAATATGTGTTATCAGTGCAGTACAGAACAAACAGATAAAGGTGAGAATATAATAGTGCGGAGACAAGAGCAGAGGTAAATGTAAGCGAGAGAGAGAGAGAGAGACAGAGACGGTAGAAGCTGAGTGCTCATTATAAGGTGTGAAATAAAGAGATAGGTGCCCTGAGGGGATACAGTTTAGGAGGAAAAGGAAAAGGGGCATGTGAAGGGAAGGTGCTTGAGGGGTAGGTCAGCGAAGGAAAAAAGTTCAGAATTAAAAACATTTTTTTTAAACCCTGTATCCTGCACGAGCTTGGTTGTGGTGATATTTTCACCATAAGACCACAAAAGTCTGTGATCTGTACAGGTACTCAACTTCCAAACCAAAGAACATAAAGGGACACAGCACCTCCTGCCTGTCTGTTCTGCAGAAACAGGGATTCAGAGCTTTTAACTCGCATAGTATAGATGTCGACTCCATCTTTCCTCTGGAGTTCCAGGCACTGTGTAGGCTCTAATGTCCAACAACCTGCATGCTCTTCTGCATGTTCTTCTCACTGGGACCACATAGTGGGAGTTCCTCTGTGAAACCAAAGTCCAATGAAAACACCATTACTTGGGGCTCAAAGTGTAAATATTCCTAGTGTCTTCTGAAGCAGACTATGGGGGTCATTCCTACATTTCCACCGCCCGCCAAGCTGGAACCGCCACTTGGCCGCTCTGTGAGGCCATTCTGGCTTTCTCGCTGGGCCGGCGGGCACCCGCCAAGGGAGCGCCCGCGGCCCAGCGGGAAAGGCCCTGCAACCCAGAAGCCGGCTCCGAATGGAGCCGGCGGTGTTGAAGGGGTGCGACGGGTGCAGTTGCACCCGTCGCGATTTTCACTGTCTGCTAAGCAGACAGTGAAAATCATGCTGGGGCCCTGTTAGGGGGCCCCACGACACCTGTTCCCGCCATCCTGTTCCTGGCGGTAAAAACCGCCAGAAACAGGGTGGCGGGAAGGGGGTCGGAATCTCCATGGCGGCCCTGCTTGCAGCGCCGCCATGGAGATTCAGCCCAGACAGGGGAAATCCGGCGGGAAACCGCCGGATCCCCTTTTCTGACCGCGGCGGTAAAAATGGGCAGGGAAGCACCGCCAGCCTGTTGGCGGTGCTTCCGTCATTTTAGCCCTGGCGGTCGCGGACCGCCAGGGTTAGAATGACCCCCTATGTCCTGTTGACACCGGTCCTCTTTCAAAGTGACCCTCCCTCTTCCTACCTTTCACGTCACACGCATCAAAAATATTGTTAGCAAAAATGTTGTTTGACATACACATGGTGCCTTAAATAGTGTTCTGAGATGGACCCCCTAACCCGAGAGCCAACTGCGCGTGCGCTCACCTTTGTGTGTTTGGACCTGCCTTGTACCTGTTCGATTAAAGGCAGTTGAAGGACTCCTGTCCTGACTGTCGGCACATCCACTTCTGAACTCAGAGTGCCGTGAGAGTTTTCCTACTATCGTTTGACACAATGTGATCACAAGGTGGTGTTATGTGCAGGAGGCTCTTGGCGCCACTGCGCTAGTCCCTATGGGAAGCCAGTGTTATGCTTTCACCTTCTTTAACTTCAAAGTGCTAACTGCAGTACTCCTGGACTTACATCTTAACTGTATCTTTTGCATCATATTTTGGGCTCTATTCCTGAGGTCTCTGTCTGACCTTTGTAAATACCAGGGGCAGAATACTTTACATGGTACCTGAAAACAATTTTTAGGTCGAGCGCGCAAGCGCTTTCTGACCTGTGGTTATTTATCCGTGGGCTTTTAATCATGCCCATCTCGAGTCCATCACTTTCACTCATTCATGGGCTTGCCTTTAAAAAATCCCTTGATGTCATTGGTAAATGCTTTATGTTTGTCCCGCCTTGCAGCAGTTTTGTTTCCACCTCGCAGACTGACCCTGTTACATAGATAATTGCATGATTGCTGATATACTTCAGCGTGGGCGAGCTACTTTTTTCTTTGGTCTCTCTCCTCCATGCTCCATGGCAGCCATGGATCAGAGAGCTCGAACAACGCCAACAGAGCAAACTCCATCAGTGGTATTGGGTGCTGGTCTCATTGTTCACACTGTTACCTAATCAGAGTCATTTCTTTTGTCTCACCCTCTCGCGCTCCATAGCTTTCCCAAAATTGATAAATGCTTTAATAAAAAAATCACAGAAATCTTCAAAGCATACCTAAATGTTCACTGCACTTGGGAAAGGTCATCCCATAATGGTTTGCAGGCTTTCTTTTTCAAAAATGTTTTGCCCATAACTCAGCCTGTGGTGATCCTAAGACAATGGGACCACCATCAAAACATTCAGCACAACATACTCTTTCTGTTTAGGTCATCACTGGGTTCCCACACTAGGTTGGTGGAACCTCAACATAATAACCCCGCCAACCATTCAGTGCCTTTTTAAGCACTATTCTGGGTGGAACTTTTGATTTACAGTGTGGAGTAGTTTGTGTTCTAAAGGCCTTAGTATTGCAGTTGGCCTGTTCGGCCTGAAAATGTGTAAGACACTACATTCTCTGGAGGCTAACTATATGGTTAAACTGCAGAATTTTGTGCCATTTTATTTTTTGTGGTAATGCTATCTAGTGGCTTATTATGTGGTTACATCATAATGTTTCTTACAAATTCTATTTTATTGTGGTGTTCTCTAGGGGCTGTTCTGAGCACTACAGTCAACATACTACAATATTTGTTGCACTCGGCCATCCCATAATGCTTTGCAGGGCATTCTTTTGCAACATTTTTGCTCACAACTCAGCCTGTGGTGGTTCTAGAACAAAACATTCGCCACAACCTGCTCTTTCTGTCTAGATCATCTCTGGGTTCCCAGACTAGGTTAATGAGGACCCCAAAATAATAACCCCCCCCCCTCAAATCAGTGCCCTTTTAATCTCTTTCATGGTTGGAACTTTTGTTTTACAGTAGAGAAGTTGATTGCATTTTAAGGATCTTCTGGGTATATTTTTGCAGTAGCTCTGTTAATCCTAAAAATGTGTAATGCACTATGCTCTCTAGAGCAGTGGTTTCCAACCTTTTGACTTCTGTGGACTCCCACCTTATTAGTACTGGAGCCAGGGGACCCCCACTGAATCATTATTGGAATCTGGGGACCCCCCAATGAGACATTACTGAAAGCTGGGGACCTAATCTGTCAATATTATTACATTTTATATACAGTCATGGACCCCCTGTAGAGGCTTTGGGGACCCGCAGGGGTCCGTGGACCTCAGGTTGGGAACCACTGCTGTAGGGGCTATATATATGGTTACACTGCAATACTTTCAGTGATTTTCTTTTCAAGTAGTTATACCCTCTAGGGGCTAACCATATGGTAACAGGACCATATTTATTACAAATGCTTTTTCATTATGGTGTCCTCTAGGGGATAACCATATGGTACCAGGACCATGTTTATTACAAATGCTTTCTCATTATGGTGTCCTCTAGGGGCTGTTCTGAGCATTACATTCTAATGCCAGACGTTTATTTCTGATAAAGGTTTTTATTGGGCTTATATATAATTGTATATGATTTATTAATCTCTCCTTATAGCAATTATGACCACGATTCAGGCCAACTTAACTTCCTTATTACACTATGACCATTTGAACACTCTTGATATGTTTGGGTGACCCTTCTAGTTTATTTCTCTCGTTTCTCCTCCATGGCTGTCTTGTGTCTTTATTGTGGGGATTGTGTTAGCCCGCCAGCAGCTCTGATTGTGGGGTGGTGAAAGTAGTATTCTTTTGGAATTAGCATGCCAGATTTAATTTAGGATACTAAATGGCAACATTTTCATTTTTGGCTGCAGATAGAGGAAGAAGGTACATGGAAGTGCTTTAGTTAAATGCAGGACCACTGGAATTATGTGGCAGGAAAAGACCAAATGATGAGGCAGGGTTGACCAATTTATACGGCAAGTAAAGTCCAGTTATGAATTTACAATGCCAAAAGCTCTAATTCAAGCAAATGAGAGACCCATTGCATTGCAAATGCTTGTTAAGTTACACTTGAGGTGTTCAGTGGTGCGAAAGAACATCTTTATTTCGTGTACCCATTATAGTTTCTAAGTTTATGAATGAAGGTACTGACGCTCTGGCACGTTTGAAGAGCTTCTAAGTGCAGAGCCCCATTCAACGCTCACACACTTTGATGCACGGTACCAATAAGAAACCCTGTAGAACTAGCCACGTAAAACGTATATCTTATGCAAAGTGCTCTGCCGCCTTTTGGTAATGCTCATTTTATGTAAAAACGCTTTATAAAAATGCAAAAAGGAATAAATAAAGTGCGAACAAAGCAGCTGCGTAATTTAGTGGCACGTAATTTACAATACTGCATCTTCAGCGGCATCTTAATAACTTCAAACTTTAAAGCCTCGTTCTTCTGCGTAAGGAGTGTAAGGATACAAAGCCCATAAAGACACAATCCTTGCATTTAAGTACAGTGATTGATGCACTGTAATGCCTTGCAAGCTAATTGTAAACAATTCCTGTTGGTGTAACTTGTTGGTTGACTTATGAAAAACACTGTGCAAACATCTGTTGTTATTGCAATTTACATCTGCTAATTGCCGGCGTCCCATGTAGCGCACATGCAGGTCCCCTCACTACGGAAAATCTCTGTATATCACACAGATGAGAGCGGTTGCTGCAGTTACAGGCACAAATCTGAATTTGTTTAAGTTCTCAACAACCACACATTTTACCCAGCAGCATCTAAGCTGCAGTACAACTGACATTAAGTAAACAGCTACACAAATTAAAGACACCTGCATAAAGTCCATCCCCCATTCCACCTCTTGCCCACCACCCACAAAGAAGCCCACGTTCCTCTGCTCTATAATTACAGTCTCAACAGGGAAGGCCAGAATACATCTCTAATCAATTCTAGCATCAAATTTCTCTCATGCCAGGGCACCTTCACTGTCAAATAATTCATGATTCTAAAAAAGTTCAATAATGAAATCGCCTCTCCCTGTCCACGCTCTAACATACATGATTCCGACAAACTGTCCCTGAGCACTATAATGAGCACTTCAGATGTAACCACCAGAGTCTTGAACTACCGATCAAACACATTTGAAGTTCAAGTTAAAATATTACACCCTTTTGCAGTCTGTCTTGGAAAAAGACAAAGGGCTTGAAGGATTAAATCACCTGGTTCAGTCAGCTCAGGGTGACGCAGAGTCAGGCTCAACAATCTGCTGTCCCTCCCCCTTTTGTAAATACAACACTGTCCTCAGGTTAAAATGTGTTATTAGATAAAGTGAAAAACTTTGGAGTGCCCATTGGCAAAACAAAGCAATGAATAAGGAGTTTACCACTACGTACCTCCAATTCACCTCTGTACAATATGAGGTAGCTAATAACCAATTGCAACACATTGACATGACGACATGTCACGGAGAAATTATGGACGTTAATAAAACCCAACCACTGTAATGCAGTTATAGGTTGTCAAAAACACAACTGCAGCGCAGTACTCTGAATCATTCTGCTGGTGACAATCAAGATATGTCTGATTTGAAGTAACATAGGGCCAGATGTATTAAAAAAAAGCCTTTTGCGATTCGGAAATAGCGATTTTAAAAAAATCGCTATATCTGAGTCGCAAAATGCTATGTATCATATTTGCAATTCGGTAATAGCGATTTCTTAAAATTCGCAAATGCTATTACCGAATCGCAAATTGCGATACAGCCCCCATTCTCACCTATGGGCCTATCGGCCCATATTTGCGATTTTTTTGCATTTCCCAAATTGCAAATTCCTAACTGGAATTCGCAATTTGGAAAATGCAAACTCCAGGATGCTGGGGGCCTAAGGCCTCCTCTGCTGCACCCCAAAACTATTTTGGAAGACATGTAAGGTGCACACATGCCAAAACGGCATGTGTGCGTTACATGTAAATTTTAAAAATGCATTTTTAATGCATTTTTTAAATTTGCACATGGTTACCACCAAGTTCAACTTGGGGGTAATAGCGATTCCTTAATGCCCAATTCGCATTAAGGAATTGCTTCATACATGTGCTTAAGAAATCGCAAATAAGGATTCCTTATTTGCGATGCCGCATTTAGAGAACCACAAATTGAGATTCTCTAAATGGGGTCGCAATTTTAAGGAATCACTATTTTAGCGATTCCTTCAAATTGCACTGCGAATGCCTTTCTTACATTCAGAAAGGTGATTTTGCATTCGCAAACGGCCGAATTTTGCAATTCGCACCGTTTGCGAATGCAAAATTCTTTGATACATCTGGCCCATAGTACCTTACTTAAACGTAAACTTACTTCATTCGATAACTGCTGCTACAAACTATCCATGAAAAGAACTAGAGCATAAAACTATTTTGCCCTTACCAAGAAGAAAAGTTTAAAGACATTAAACAAAATACCAAACTTAGGCGGTAGGGTGCAAAAGATCCAGCTTGATTAAGTCAACTTGAGCACACAATATAACATTTTCACAGCGAAAATGAGCCCTTCTCCAAATATGGGTGATGTACTTAGGAAAACCGATGAGTCTGACCGAACTTCCACAGAATTACTGAGGATATAACGCCTCATACCTGTATAATGATAACTAAGGGTCAGATCAAAGCTTGTCAAAACCTATAGCACGAACATTCTCCCATCAGCTCCGTCTCTGAACTAAGGCTGAAACAAACAATCCTCTAACATATAGCCACGTATTCACTGGCACAAATCCAAGATACTTGCCTGCAATCTGCAAATATTCCCTTCTGAAATCTCTTAATTTATCTGACAAGACAAGAACAACTCCCAAACTTGCTCCCCTGATACTCAGTGATAATTTATACCAAAGCAAGAACGTAAATAGAGACTCGCAGAACTTCTGAAACACGCGTTTTCACCCCTGGCATGAGGCACCTGGTGAGAAACAATATCAAGAACTGGGCCGTTGGTCATGCTACAAAATTAATTGTTCAATCAGAACTTAAATCAAAGTTATTTTGGCGCACTAAATCTATGCAATATAAACCAAACTCTTGTGATCACATCCAGAGCTATCACACCTAGTCTCATCTTGTATTCTGTCCATTGAGTTTTAAACACCATGAATTAGAGAAATAAATGGACCACTCTTGGTGACTTGGACATAAGTAAGGACAGCTGTTAGAAATGTTTGTAAAGTGTTTGTGAAATAACCCATATACTAAAGCAATGAAAACGCAACCAAAAGACTTTACACCAGGTTAGGAAAATGAAGAATATCTGAGTAAAACAATACCTAAATGACAAAAATCCATCCATTGGAAGTTGAGACATGAATTTTTAAGATTACCCTGTGAAAAACTTAAATTGGACTGGAACCTGTAAACTGAGTCCTACACAAATCTCAGCTGTGTGTCGTTGACAACCCAGATACTGGATAAATAAAGGTGAGGGAGAGAAGAACAAATGGCTACAGGTCATCCAGTACTGCTATGAATGAGCCTCTCTTGTAATCTGCAAATGAACAACATGTGAAAACGTAACACAGCAGCAAGAGGATAGCAGAATTCCAAACCAGGGTTGGTGCTTGGGGTGAGTAAGGTCTGCATGCGTTAGTGCAGCCACTGTATGAACTAGGCCTCTCTCCATAGTGGGATCTCCTGGTCCAGCCAGTGTGCAAAAGTTTGCCTCTATGCAATATGTGAAATGGGTACAACATACAAAACGATCTACCGGCAGGTAAAGTAAGGTTTCTTTATTCTTTTATAAGCCCCAGCCATCCGACCACCTTCAACCGTTGTTCTCCGACTCCCTCGCTCTCCGTGGAGACCGCTCGAGATCAACACACTCGGCGTCTCCATGGAGACCGGCTGTACGCGGGAGCGGCGGCAATATACCACATATCTCCCCCTTTATAATAACAAACAACTTCACATTAAGAACTGCATTACGTACATACAAAAGTTTGACATACCATAAATTAGAGGATGCACTACTATCACTAAAAAATGCAGAGTAAACCATTCAATCATTACAATAGTACAATTACAATCAATTTAAAACATAGTCTTTAAGATGCTCAGGAGAGACTTTCCTCCGACTACTTCTCCTCATCCCATCACATCTTGTCACACCATCAGAGCTGTCATTATGTGTTCTTGACCAAAATCTTCCTGTATTTTTATCTTCCATATACGATTCTGGTTGAACCACATCCTTAATCCGAACAACTCGGTTCATGTTCCAAATTCTCCCATCTGAAGTTTTTATAGCATTCTTAAATAGTTTGATAACTACGTAGGGTCTTGTGAATTTTGATCCTTTTACACACCCTATAGGTGCCCTTATCTTTACTATATCACCCACAGATATGTTCACATTTGAAACCTTTTTCCTCGCATCAAATTCCTGTTTTCTCTTCCCTATGAGTCTTAGTTCTCTATCTCGCCAATCAGAATTTTCTAAATTGAAACCATTTTTCTTCCACTCCATCCAACCGGGACACAACTTGGTATTAGGTAACCTTTTCTTGAACAGTACAAAAGGTGATTTTCCAGTGGTAGCATGCGGAGAGAACCGATAAGTTGTAATCCTCTTCATCAACTCTACTCTCCAATTCAAAAAGTTTGCCTTTGCCAGTTGGATACTTTCTTTGAGAAATTTATTAAATCTCTCTACTGCACCATTTGTCTCGGGATGATATATTGCTGATTTCTTGTGCTTGATACCGCACTCACTCATATATTTCTCAAACATCGTAGAACAAAATTGTGGACCATTGTCTGATAACAAAGATTTTGGAAAACCTTCTTTCCTAAATATGTCTTCTAAAAAACTTATAACACTGAAAGAGGAAACATCACCGACATTTTTGACTTCTACCCACCTGGAATATAAGTCAATTAACACAATCAGATATGGGTTAACATGTTCCCCTGATAATGGGCCAACAATGTCTATAGCGACCTCATCCCAAGGTTTGCATGGCAACTTCCTACAACACATTGGTACATTGTGAGTTTTTAATATTTTATCACTCCGTGAGCATTGAATACTCTCTCTGACTATTCGTTCCACCTGCAAATCCATTCCTGGCCACCAGAAATTTTCCCTCACATTTTCTTTTGTTTTAACTATACCTAGATGGCCTTCATGTGCTTGGTTCATGATCCTAGCTCTTAACACTTCAGGTGGCACTAATCTCGTGCCTCTCAACAGCATTCCATTATCCACTGCTAATTCATTTCTTATCAAATTCCATACTCTATCCAGTGATCTAAATCTTCCATTTTCTAATGCTTTGCACACCTCAGTTAGCTCAACATCATCCTTCACAGCTTTTTTCCACTCATTCTCAGTTATCACCCCACATGAAATTTCACATACATCACAGAATGAATCACAAGCATCATCCTCCTGCCCAGGTAATACTTTACCTTCACCCTCTTTCTCATCTTTCACAACTAATCTGGACAAACAATCCGCACTAAAATTTAAAGAGCCCGGAAGATATTCTACCTTAAATTTGAATTCCTGTAAAGAAATGATCCACCTTCTGATCCTTGCAGATATACAATTCAAACCTTTGCTGCTAAACACCTCCACTAAAGGTTTGTGATCAGAAAACACTACAAACTCCATACCCCAAACAAAATGTCTGAATTTCTTTAGTGCCCAGTGTATGGCCAATGACTCTCTTTCGATTACTGAGTAATTATACTCGGAACCACTCAAAGCTTTAGATGCACATGCAATCAAACACTTCTTTCCCTTGTCATCTTGCATCAAAATCGCACCCAACCCCTTGGCACTGGAATCAGTGACAATAAACGTAGGTCTGCCCGGTTTAAAAGCCTGAAGACACGGAGCATTATTCAGTTCTTCCTTAATTTTTACAAATTCATTTTCACATTCAGTGTTCCAAATGAACTCCTTCCCCTTCTTTAATAGTCCTCTCATGTTCTCTGTCTTCTATGACAAATTCCTGATGTATCTTCCATAGTACTCTACCATCCCCAAAAAAGAACTCACTTCATCCTTGGTTTGAGGACTTGATAATCTTTTTATTGTCATAACCAACTCAGGTTTGGGTTTTACACCTTCTCCTGTGATCAAATGTCCCAAGTACTCCACTTCTGTTAGACCAAACCTACATTTCTTCCTTTTAAGAGAGAAACCTGCATGACTTAGTCTACTTAACAGCATCCTCACACGCTCCCAATGTTCTGTCGCTGTATCTGCAAAAACCAAAATGTCATCCTGATAACACTTCACTCCAACTACATTTCCCAAAATCTTATGCATAATGCGTTGGAACACAGAGGCTGCCGATACGAGTCCAAAAGGCATCCTCTTAAATTTAAAGGCACCAAAAGGTGTAATAAATGCCGTCAACTCTTGCCAATGTTCCTCCAACTCTACCTGATGATACGCCGATGTTAAATCTAGTGTCGAGAAATATTTTGCTCCCCCAACTGTGGACACAATTTCTTCAATATTAGGAAGGGGAAATTTGTCAACAACAACCTCTCTGTTCAAAGCTCTAAGGTCCACACATAATCTGATGTCTCCATCTCCCTTCCTTGCTACAACTATGGGCGCCAACCATTCTGTTGCTTCCACTTCTTCAATAATACCCAAATCCTGCAGTTTTTTGAGTTCCAACACCACTAAATCTTGTAACGCTAAAGGAATTTTCCTCACTTTGGATACTACCGGAATGGCACCCTTCTTCAGTTTAATTCTATGTTTGTATCCTTTTAAACACCCTAACTTCTCCACAAATACTTCAGGAAATTCAGAGACTAACTCCCCTTCACTACCATTAATACACTGCACTTGCACTTGTGGTTGTGCATTTGGATTCAACACAACCCCTAGCAATCTCTGATGTGTCCAACTTAAAAGGTTGTCCCCCTGGTTGGACACATAAACCTTTCCAATCAAATGTCTCCC
Organism: Pleurodeles waltl; assembly: GCF_031143425.1. Lineage (NCBI taxonomy): Eukaryota > Metazoa > Chordata > Amphibia > Caudata > Salamandridae > Pleurodeles > Pleurodeles waltl. Next base: position 306,973,661 of record NC_090449.1, read on the forward strand.
TTTTAATTCAAGATGACCCACAAAATATCCTAACATTTTTATAGGTTGTCCACCATAACCTCCTGGATGTACATCCATTTTTTTTAACACACTATCCTTATTTGTTAATAAATCAAAACTTTTCTTTGAAATAATTGTTAACTGTGAACAGGAATCAAACTTCATCAACAAACCAACACCCTCTACATTCACTACCTCACTCGGATGTTCCTCATTCTTACCACGTGTTTTAACTTGAAAAACCACATCCTGAGACACCTCTTTAATCTCTCTCGTCATGCTGCTACTTCCATTCCTTTTCTTCTTATTACGGCAACATTTATAGTAGTGACCTTTCCTCTCACACCCATTGCACACTACATTCAATGCTGGGCAATTGCTAGCATTAGCTTTGTGACCACTCCTCCCACAACGAAAACATTCTCCTTTAAACTTATACTCATCCTCTTTTTTCTTCAATACACTAAGTTCTGTGCTTTTCACTTCACATACTACTTCATCCACCTTCGGAATTTCTCCAATCATGCCCTTGTTACAATTTAACTCTTTAACACACTTAAGCATGTGCTCAACTCCTTTTGCCACTAACATTACTTCTTCCAAAGGTGGTTCATCTTTTAACCACAATTCCTCCCTTATTTTGTCTCTACTGCACCTTAGTACAAATTGATCTCTTATTCTTTCATCCACAAGCGTTCCAAATTTACAAGATGCAGCTAGTTTCCTCAAACTTGTAATGTACTCCTCCACCGATTCATCTTTTCCTTGTTCTCTTCTGCCAAAATAGTATCTTTCCATTATCGTACTGACTCTCGGAACATAATGTTTGTCTAATTTCTTAATGCAGAGTTCATATTCATTTAGATTTCTAGATTCTTCAATACTTAAATCTGGTAAGTTTTCCAGTACCTCTTGACCCTCACCCCCCAAACAGTACATCAAAAGTGCATGTTTCCTCTCTGCGCTGAGTGTTGGTCCACACACCCTAGCATAATGAACAAACATTTTCTTCCACTTAGTCCACGGATATGTTGGATCTCCTGGACTACTTAAGAAGAAAGGAGGGGGTGTTACATTCTGCATTATTCTTTTTTTTAAAATAATCTTTAGTAACCAACCAAAACACTTCCCAATAAATATTGCTAAACTGATGCTATTACAATATTCTAAACCCCCCAAATACAAGTACAACCTCAAACACTTTCCATTAAATGAGTATTTGTACAAAATAGATACACCCCATGCAAATACGTTGCAGTTACTGTACACTGTACTTAACAATGTAAAATGCTCATAGATGATAAAAGTGTGCCTGTCACTGTAATTTACGAAACAGGCTAAAGCGTTCTTGAAGGTGTGCCTGTCACCGTATGCAGTTGTCACCATCCAGCCATGTTTCCTTTAAAAATGTCCATGTCAGCTGAACAGCAATGAACACCTTCCCCTTTAAATGCTGTAGCTTAGACCATCCCTTTAAGGGAAAGAAAAACTTAGGCCACTCCTCCAGGAAACAGCATACCAGGAAAACCACTCAACCAAAACAGCTCTGAATCTCCTCACTGCTGAGTGCTTCTAACGTCACTCACTTCGGGCTACACTCAGCCTGTTGTTTTACACGGAGAAAATCGGCTGAACTTCCTCGATCTGTAGAAATATCCAATATGATGTTGGGGCACCTTAAGCCACCCTCGTCGCCAATGTGAAATGGGTCCAACATACAAAACGATCTACCGGCAGGTAAAGTAAGGTTTCTTTATTCTTTTATAAGCCCCAGCCATCCGATCACCTTCAACCGTTGTTCTCCGACTCCCACGCTCTCCGTGGAGACCGCTCGAGATCAACACACTCGGCGTCTCCATGGAGACCGGCTGCACGCGGGAGCAGCGGCAATATACCACACAATGGAATCCCCATGTCCATTTATTGTATAGATTAGGCACCACTCTTCAGAGGCCTTGTCAGTGTATGAGTGATTAGGCAATTCTCTCCACTGAGTACTGCTGGTCTAAACAGAGTATGGATAATGCATCTCTGTGTAGTGTGCGTACCGCTCCAACCAGTATATTGATCAAGCATCTCTGCAGTGGGAACTCCTGGTCCAGCCACTGTAAGGGGCGAAGCATCTCTCAGCAGTGGGAGCCATCTAGTCTAGCCAGTGAACAGATCAGACATCTCTCTCTCTCTCTCTCTCACTCTCTCTCTCTCTGCAGTAGGATCTCCTGGATCAGCCAGTGTGGAGACCAGGCACCTCTCTTCAGTGGCACCATCTGGCCTAGGCAGTGAATTGATCAGGCATCTCTCTGCAGTGGGACCATCTGGTCTAGACAGTGAATGGATCCAGTGCACGTCTGCTGTGGGACCATCTGGTTGTGGTAATGAGTGGATCATGTCTGCAGTGGGACCATCTGGTTGTGGCAAGGAATGGATCATGTCTGCAGTGGGATCACCTGGTCTATGCAGTGAATGTATCAGGTGCATGTCTGCAGTGGGACCATCTGGTCTAGGCAGTGAATGGATCAGCTGCATGTCTGCAGTGGCACCATCTGGTCTAGGCAGTGAAGGGATCAGGTGCATGTCTGCAGTGAGACCATATGCAGTGAATGGATCAGATGCATGCCTGCAGAGGGACCATTCTGGTCTAGTCAGTGAATGGGTTAGGCATCTCTCTCTCTGCAGAAGGATCTACTGGAACAGCCAGTGTGGAGACCAGGCACCCTCCTTCAGTGGCACCATCTTGTTCAGACAATAAATAGATTAGGCATCTCTCTGCAGTGGGATCTCCTTGACCAGTCAGAGTGAAGGGGATAGGCACATCTCTTCAGTGGCCCCATTTGGTCTAGGCAGTGAATGGATCAGGTGCACGACTTTAGTGGGACCATTTGATTGTGGCAGTGAATGGATCATGCCCGCATTGGGACCATCGCGTTGTGGCAGTGAATGGTCATGTCTGCAGCGGGACCATCTGGTCTAGGCAGCAAATGGATCAGGTGCATTTCTGCAGTGGGGCAATCTGGTCTAGGAAGCGAATGGATCAGGTGCATGTCTGCAATGAAACTAGCTGGTCTAGGCAGTGAATGGATCAGGTGCATGTCTGCAGTGGGACCATATGGTCCAGGCAGTGAACAGATCAGGTGCATGTCTGCAGAGGGAAGATCTGGTGAAGGCAGTGAATGGATTAGGCAACTCGCTCTCTGCAGTAGGATCTACTCGATCAGCCAGTGTGGATACCAGGCACCCTTCTTCAGTGGCACCATATTGTCCAGGCAGTAACTGGATAAGGCATCTCTCTACAGTGGGATCTCCTGGACCAGCCAGAGTGAGAGGGGCAGGCAACTCTCTTCAGTGGCACCATCCTGTCTAGCCTATGTGTGTATGTCTGATCAGGGATGTTTCTACTATAGGATCTCCTAGCCCAGGCAGTGTGTGGGACCAGATATTTCTCATGTAGTGGAACCTCTGGAAACAGCCAGTGAACACATCCTACCTCTCCCTCTATTCCCTCCAGCCCAGGCTGCAGCAGACCGTAAACCTCCCTGGAATGGACAGAAAGCTTCTAGAGAGACACACGATGGCCGAGTGTCCCTGAGATGGACAAAAAGCCACCAAGACAAACACTTCCCTAGAGCTGTGAGAGAGACATTGTTCCAAATAATAAAACATAGCCATGGAGACTCAATTCTCTGTGAAACTAATGAACATGCTTTGAAAGTACGGAAGAATAAGTGATATAACTATGAAATATATCTGACATGGTTCTAGAACTGCTAGGGTTCCCAAAACACATGCAAACATTGGGAAATACGAACATTAAGATTAACCATTCACGGTAAAGCTCTTTCCAAAATACAATGCCCAAAACTTGGCCTACTTGGGAAAAATTGTCTGTTACAGGGGAAATACCACCATGCTCGCCCTGCGTGGCTGCTACAGAGGTGTATTTTGTAATCAAAAGGACACAGGGTACAATCCTGACAATTTACTCCAACTTTCTTCTTCCCAGAGATACTAATAAGAGTACCACTGAGCTGGTAAAATATCAGGAGAAAAGTCTGTTTTTGGGGGTCCCTCAGAGGTCTCCTTTAAAAGAAGCCACGTTCATCCACTTAGAATCAGCACACTGGACTCAAAGAAAAACATGCAGCGTCACAACAGAAGCATTAAATACAGGATGTATATGCCGGCAGGGCTCCCTTGGAGGCTAAAGTGAAATTACTAAATTCTGTGTTTATCTGTGTATTACCCTTTTCTAAGGTACAGTAAGTAGCCGGTGCACAATAAAGTATGAAAAAACATAAATATGTCGCAAATGTCCGGTGAGGTTTTTTTAAACAAATGTTTTAGTCGCTATCAGAGGAGAAAGCCAACAAAGAAAAGGCTGTTGTTGCCCGTAGGGTCCTAGGGCAGCTAGTGATGGATGGGGTTAAAGGGGCGGTGGTCGTGAGCTGATTAGACATGAACCATAAACTCTTCAATGGACTAAAGCGTTATTTTAAAAATATCTGTTGTAACAGTATGCGATCATATGGGAGCCCAGGAAACGAGCATAGAGGCGCAGCTGCATCTACAACATACCTCAAAATGGCCTAAGGATGGGGGCCAGGAGGTCGTTTAACTCTGCCCCCTGTCCACGTCGAGAAAGCCGTGTGCAAGAATCTAGCAAGGGGGGGGCTGGACACCGGCCTGGTCAAGATGATATACACATCATGCAAAACAGAGCCCAAGAAGTGACAAGCATTTACAATACAATGGTTCTCGAGTTTGCTCGATTTAGGGCTATTAGCGTTGTAAATTCTTAACTAGACTTTTCTTGCCACACAAACTGAAAATAAAAAGTAAAATAGTTGACTTAAGCAAGCCCATTTAAAGTGCCACTGCCACCATCAGTGCCAAGGAGAGACACAAAAGGATAAAGAAGTTCGCTCGCAGTCAAAGTTATCAGCAAAAGTGCAATTATCCATGTAACAGGGGCGCTGGCCAGGGTGGTAACCAAATCGCCCTAAAGAGGGACAAACGTAGAGCATTTTCCAATGAAAACAAAGGATTTTTTAAAGGCATGCCCATGAACGAGTGATAGTGATGGGTGTACAGTGAGCATGGTTAAAAGCCCAGATACATACCAACACATCGGAAAAGCAACACTTACATGCTGCTATGCTTGGCCTAAAAAACTACCTTCCCCTGGTATTTTCACTTGAAATACTAAACTCACCAGCAATATAGTAAAGCTATCCATCTGCTAATCTGCTTGTTGAGAAATTAAGGAGAATCAGATGGGTTGCAAATATCGACATATCTTTTTCACTATGAAATCCAGTTATGTTGAACAGTGCAAAGCAATATTAGATTTGCTGATTGACAAGATACATACTGTCTCAAATGGGAATATAAAACCTAAACACGCATCTAACATTGAATGGAGTTGGTTTACTCACTCAGTTCGAACCAAAAAGAAAGGATTAAACAGAGAGCATACCTTTTTCAATAGATCATCCTTTAACCTTGAGCAGATAATAAAGGTCAGGACTTTAAAGGAAGCCTGTTAAATGCTATTTGGAATCCAAAACGAGAGTGTAATGACATTTTTTGGAAAAAGCTCTTTAAGATCCGTGGCAACCAATTTCAGGAAGAGTTCTGGTGTTTTGTAAATAAACTGGACAAACATGAGTTAACTAGATTGGGCAAGTAGGTCACTGCAGAGGATTGAAAGAAGTTCATCATTGAACTATACTGCCACCTTCCACCCCCTGGACCACTCAACCTGGAAGCTGGTCCGGCTGAACTGGAGGTACCAGATATCTCTAATTGTAGATGGATCTCTGATACTATCAAATATACCAGACCGGATAGTGTGTGGGGAAATGCATAATAGACCATTAATGTATGAATTTTGGGCAACTTGTTTATTCAAATTATACAAAACCTGTATACAAAAGAGCCATTCCCAAGTCTTGGTGAGGGTCAGTTTTACATTGGGTTTATGTAAAAGTACCAACCGCCTCTCCATCTACATACGGACTAATAGCCCTTTTAGATGATGAGACAAAATGTTGTTGCAAAAATATTGTCAATTGAGTTAGAATAGTGGGCCATCACGCAAGAGCTTGTGCCAATCAATCAAAGGGGTTTTCGATGTGCCATTGGAACCATACATAAAAACCTTGTATTGTCCAAAACAACTGAAAAATCTATTGCCACTAAGACAACTATTCATGTCTGCTTTGTGATTTTAAATATGCATTTGACAAGATCAACAGAAATCATCTGTGGAATAAATTAGTAAAATGAGTATTCCCTCATACTATCTATCCTACTGCTACTCTCCAATGCCTGGGTGCAGGTTAAACTGAGATCAAGCAACATATTTCCTCCTAAAATTAAAACCAGAATGGGACTCAAGCAGATGTGTTTTAGTGCCACTGTTGTTTAACTTTTATTTTTCAGATCTCAATAATTATATCAACCATGTGTCTATTCATGCAACAAAAAAGTGAAGGCCAGATAATTACTTCCTTGTAATATGCTGATGACATTGTCTCTTAAAGCTAAAGGGTAATAGGCCTGCAAAGGTCCATTAATGCATGAGCGCTCTTTTACTCGAACTGTTATATGGAAATGAATCTTGATAAGCCTTAAGCAGTAATCATAGATTGAAACATTTACAAACGTGACACATGGAATATCAAGTCCATCAAAATTGATTTAGTTCCCATGGATAAGTATCTATCTATACTATTTGATGAGTGAGCAAGTTTCTGAAAACATATATCAGCCCAGAAAGTCAAGGCATATTTTTTAGGTTTTTCCTTAAAAACCTTGGTAAAACAATTGTGATGACCATCATCATTCCCACTACAGCGAATTCTTAATACCATATTTGTGTCAGCTGCATTATATGGAGCCAAAGTAATCATTGGCAAAAATTATTTTTAAATTCGATGCAATGCAATGTGTACTGGACATGATATACCTTACTATCTTCTTCATTCCCAGGCCCAGGTTTGATTAGATTTTAACCTGATAATCTATCTATGCTCCAACAGCCTACATTCCTAAAAATCCATTGTGCCTTAAAAAGGCTGTTTGTGGGTGATTAATCCCCCTCATTTGGAAGGAAATATAACGAAATGAAGTACTAATATTATATGAAAAATATTTTTGTAGGCAGCCACTGTACGATTTGACATATTGGAGCAACATAATTCTTATATGTCCAATGACCTATTGTAAACAACAATTAGTAAATCACTTAAACATATATCCTAAGTGGAAGACATATTAGATTTAAGTAAAAGTCAAATTGCAACGTCTATAGGCATGGCAAAAGACAATTCCACTTGTGAGGCGGCATAGGATATCCTTAAGAACTTTGCTAGAAAAACAGACATTTGAGCTCAGCAGATTTGGAGTGTCGGTGTTTTAGAGTTTGCACCTATAGGCCATTTCATCCATCTATCTGTTCACCCAGCCATCATCTATGAGGGCATCCATACAAACATCCATCCATGCATACATCTATCCTTTGATTTACCATCTATCTATCTATCTATCTATCTATCTATCTATCTATCTATCTATCTATCTATCTATCTATCTATCTATCTATCTATCTATCTATCTATCTGTCTATCTATCTATCTATTGGATCGTCACTGGGTACTTATAGTTAGGACCACATTTCTTTAAGAGAAGCATTTTTCTGCCTTGCTTCTAATTTTGGCATGGTTTGACAAATCTTCACTAAACTTTTGAAAAAAAAGTCTTCTCCACTTCAGCTCCTTCCTGGAACGTTTCGGGGTGATCTGTCAAGCGGAATCTGAGGAAAAAGGAAGTGGGGTGGGGCAAAATGTGTTTTTCCTATTAATTATTTAATAGGAAGATTAGTCACAGCTAGAACCAAAACAGATGAACTGAATTACACCAAATGTGACAAAGAGACAGCTCTTGGTTCTGAACTTGTGGTGTTTGTGATTTGTGTAAATCTGTTCAGTTATTTTTGAGAAATAAAGGCTCAGAAATACAGATATTTCATGCCATGGAGGATCATATGATCTGATTGGCTGCCACCACATCAACAAAGATGTGATGGCAGCTATTTTAGGAGTCAGGGACTTAGTCCTTTGTAAAAAAGAGATAAGAGAGCATTAGGAATACTCTGTCCACCTATGCCTTGAGCCAAAAATGATTTTAAAAAAGCTACTACTGCGATTTCACAATGGATCTGCTGTAAAATAAAAAATATATATATATCCTATCCACGCATTGAAAAACAAAGAATCCAGGGTGGACCAGGTCCCAGAGGGTGGTGCAATATATTTCAAAGGGGAGGGGCGTGCTGGCCCCTCACCGATCCTCCTTGTTATCATGGAGACATCCCTTGGGCTGATCTGTAAATTAAAGGAGAATTGGTGCCTGGTCCTCGTCCCGAGCTTCTTTCAGGCCCCCGGGACCCCATCCCCCATGGCCGATAGGTGAGTCCCTTGGGGTTGGTCTGTAAATTAAAGAGAAGGGGGCATGGGGTCACCCTCCCGGACCCCTTTTGAAGCCCTGGGAACCCCACTCCTAGGGATCGATCTGTGAATTAAAGTGAAGGGTGGTGGGCAGCCCATCCTCCCCGAGCCCCTTTCAGGCCCTGGAAACCCCATCTCCTGTGGTTGAGTTACAAAATAAGGAGAGGGCATGCCACCCACCTACCAGAGCCGTACTATGGCCCAGAGGGTCCCTATTCCCTGGAGCTGGCACTTCTTAGGAACCAACGCCAAAAGGAGACTGTTGTTTTCCTGCCTACAAGTGCGCAGGAAGGGAAGTCTACTGTACGGGAGCAGAAAGCTGCAAACAGCGCAGGCAGGGAAAATTACAATTGTTCCTAGTCGGTGTGAACAAAATAAATTGTTTCTGCCAGGTGGGAGCAATGCCCGCTCCTGCTTTAACCCAGATAGTTGCTGGCAGGGGAGCTGCAGGGCTGCTGGGGTCTTTGGACTCCATCTGCATCCACGCATGTTAAAATTGTGTGGGGTGTCCCAGTTGGATATCGGGGCACAACAAATAAAAAAAAAAAAAACAATGTAATTGTAGTTCCTGTGCTAGCAGCAAGCCAGTGGAGCCCCTGGGGCCCTGGGGTTTCCTTACGCCCCAATGTAAAAAATGCTGTGGTCACCAGGGGTTCCTCAGTTGAAAACAGTTAAAAGAAAAAAACGGCTGGACAGTTCTTGCACGGCCTAATGGGCTGCTTGCAGGGGGGCAGAAGGGGACCTGCCACCCCACACAGCCCCAACAAAACTTAAACATCTGACTGTCCCAGGTGGTAACTGGGACACACAAAGCTAATAATAAATGAAAAATAAATGAAGAACAGGAGCTTCTCATTTATTATTCATTGCTCCAAGCAAAATGAGCTAGATAATGCCAGGGCGTCCTAGTTACGTTTGTTAGAGTCTGGTGGAGGCCTTAGAAGGTGCAGGGGCACCACTAAGCATTTTTGGAATGTTATGTGTGGGGAGGTTGCAGAGAGTGCAGTATGCCCCTGCACCATTAAAAAATCAAAAGGTTTCCTAGGTCATTAAATTCATGACCCCAGGAGAGAGTACTATATTTTTTAAAGCACTCCTAGCTGGAGCACCCATGCTGTTCTTCTGGGGTGCAGGGTTGTTGTGTGGTTTCTTTTATGGCTGAATTTTGGGTGTGGCAATGTTAAAAGAAAGACATAAAGGGATGTTGATGCTTTTCTTTTAAATCAAGGTTTATTACATTTTTTCATGACAAATACTTTTATTAAACATTCCAGTGTGTGAAATAATGAAATTTATGTATAGGTTGGCTTCATATATATAAAGTCAATAGGCTCACTTTTTATATTTTGGTGTTGGGTCCCTTTGTCAAAGTCAGTAGGCCTGCCTAACTTAAAATGACACCCTTTGTATTGTAACAGTGCATAGTCAGCCATGCTCACCTGGGGGTTTGGGAGCTATGACACCCTTTATATTGTAACATCACATAGTCAGCTGTGCGTGCCCTGGGGATTGAGTGCCAGGCCCTCTGCCGATGCCCCTGCTGTGCATGGGGGTTCGAGCAGGGCCTGGCCTACGGGAGGGAAGGTTTGGGCACCAGGCATTGCACCCAAATGTATGCTCTGAACTACTATTGGCCATGTGTGGCATGGGGTTGGCTCCCTCCAAGGAGTAGGATGCAGGGCTTGGCCACAGACCAGTTCATGTGGACAACCCTGTGCTGCACAGGGCTAAAGACCATGCGCATCATGGAGTTGGCTTTTCATATTGTTATAAAATATTACTTTACATTAAAATGAACTCTAGAAATGTACTGAAAACAAAAACAAATGTTAAAGGGATGTTAGGTGAAAATGTCAGTTAAAACATACTATTTTAAATGAACAAAACCACTGAAATTCACCAGTTAGTTACCTCAAGTAACCATAATGTTTACCCTAATGTAACTATAGCTCGTGCTCTCACTATGCACTGCTTATAACTATACATGTTACATCACTCATGACATGTTCTGTGACATCACTGATAAAATTACTGCAACATTTGAAATACCATAATTGATGACAAGACTGTGCATGGCAAGGTGTGAGTTATAGTTATGTTCGATGTCTCTAGGTGTAATATTTTTCACAATCCTGTACGGTTCTTAATTTTTCAAGTGTAAGTGCCAGTGCCCAGAGCTCTGCTCACGAACATGAAATCTGTGCAATTAAATGTTACACACTGAATACCAAGGCTGCCCAGTCTTCAATCCACCTCATGACTTCTTAATCCACTATCAGACACTCCCTGCCCTTTTATCTCTCTCTGAAAGGTTCCCGCCTTCTCGCTTTGTGACTTTATTTCTGTCACTCGCTTCCTCCGTCCTTAAGCTTTGTTTATTTTCACTCTCTTGCTCTTTGGCAATGTGTGATACAGAATAATAAGTGCTGGTCCCCAAAAATGAGTGCTGTAGTCACCACCAGCGGTCAACAGCGCAAATTGAGCACTGGGTTTCAGACACTTATGTGTGGAAGCGGAGGTGAGCAACTTGAGTTTCAATTTGGATCCTCTTTTTCTACCTATTGTAGTTATGATGAAAGCCACAAGAAGTTAAGGCTGTACAACTCTCCACACATGAATTGGTGGTATTCGGTAAGTTTCCTACCTATTTGCAGGCGTTAATACACATGTTTTCAAAGATTACTAATAGAGTAGTAATGTACTTTTTCCATGGTTAAAGTGCAGTTTCTTCTTTTTCAGATGTAGTACTTTTATTGTGAATTCATGCTGAGCCGAAGAGTAAAGTAGAAACTAACATTTTACTTCACTTTCAAAAGCCAAACCTCAATCCTTCAGCAGTTGTAACACCAGCCCACTCTTGTGACCTTTTTGAAATGTGTTCAAGGGGTTCCAAGTAGGTTGTGCTGTAATTGTTAATCAAAAGGTGAGAGACAAAACTGAAGACAACTATATATAAAATATTTTAAAGCTGCCTGACACCCAACTCCAAAGCATACTGGTTTTGTAGAATATGCTCTTTCCCAACCTAAAGCCTATGCGAGTACGCTGTGTTTGATTATACGTTTTTCAGCATATGTGGTAAGAAGCAGGAGCAGGCTTCCTCGATTACAATTTAGATTCTCCTTTCTCACCTACTGCACTCATCCCACAAACAACAAAAACTTTTTTTGATAAACCAATGTTTATTTTCTTCACAACCCTTAACACTCATGGAATAAGTCCCAGTTGTCGATCCGGGACCTTTGATAGTGATCTCTCCATCTCTCACCAGAAGCCCCTTAGCCTGGGGCAAGATCACACCATATGAAAAAAATCAGTGTGGATGTAATATTCCTGCATGCCACAAGTGCTTGGGCATGAGATGTGGCGTTGATAGATTTAGATCAGTCTCATCTTGGGGGAACGAACAACTTCGTGGGGGAGTGGTAGATGGGCATCCCGCCACATTGCATCATCCAGAGGACCCTCCCAGTTCTCCCAACTTTGCTCAACAGTTCAAAAGTAATTAGGTGCTTAACTCACCAGAGTACGACATTTACCTTATGGATATTATCCATATGCCAAGGCTCAGTAGAAGTTTGGCCTCCAGCAGGCTGAACTCGGGTATATCAGTGGAGTCACTTGGGAGGTAGGAGAGTGCGTGACAGTTGTTACTATTAGAAAAATTGAGTATGAGCTAAGGAGAACTGTTGTAGGTATTGGAAGGACCAGAGATGCCAAACATCACCAAGATGTGTGAGACCTGTTCTTTTCCAGGTCCGGTAACCAGCCAGGCATGTCAATTAAGTCATGTGCTTTCCCCAATGGAGTGAATTGTGTGAGTGTTTTGTCCCCTTTGATGAATCTTAGGGCGACCCTCCAGACCTTAATTACCGCCACTGTCAATTCTAGGAGGTGGCAGAGAATAGGGTTCCCTTGAGCAGTCCCATGACAGCTTCTATCCTCAAACACAAACGTTCCAGGAGACATGCATGATGGTACCATCCACCTGTCAGTCAATCATTTGTCAGCCTCAGCTGTGTTGCTCAGTAATATAACTTGATGTCCGCCATGCCCAGGGCCCTATCATAAACTGACTGGCTACGTATTGAGGTGCCAATAAAAGGTAGCCGATTAATCTGTTTAACTTCAAAAACCACCGACTCAGACTACTGAGTTGGAAGTGTTGGAGAGTGTACAAAAACTTGGGGAGAACCTTCATTTTTAATAGAGCAGTTCTCCCTACCTCACTGAGAGGGAGACAGTTCCATCTATGAAATTCTTGCTTCATCCCACCAGTTAACGGTGTGAGACTGAGGCTCGACACAAGATTGGGGTCTCTAGCAATGTAAACCCCCAGATATTGAAAACTGAGGGGCATATTTATAAGAGCTTTTTGTCGCTTTCGCTCCACACAATGTGGTACATGCGCAATGCAAACCTCTGGGACCGATTTGTGAAGCCACATAAAGCCACGTTGCGTGGCTCTGAGTGGCCTCATAAATTTGGAGTAGCGCAATGCAGTGCAAATCACTGTGTTGCGCTACTCTGGCCTGCGTAGGCATTCCATGGGAATTGCAGTGTGTGTTCCCATGCAAATCCCAAGGATTCTAACGCATTTCCAAATTTACAACGATTTGTAAACCTGGGAATGAGCCAAAAACGTATGACTTTCCAGGAGAGGCATAATGAGGGGAAATATCTTTATCGCTCCTCATTTTTTTCCTATTTCTCTGTGTGCTGCATCTAGTGTGAAGCTTCTAGTATATCAGAGGATAGGGGTCCTCTAAATGCGGTCTAAGAGACCGTTAACCCACAATAAAAATGTTAAATGTGGCATCTAGTCGTGGAGTGTGTATAGGCTAGACAATTGGTGAGTGAGCGGAGAGGGATCCAGCAGTGCAGGAGTGGTTCAGATCTCAGGGTGTGCAGCGAACATTATGTCAGAGTACACAAACCAGCCACTTCATGTTAGGACAATACGTGTATCTATGCAGGATAGACAAAGGAAATCAATGGTAACTGTTACACATACAGTCCTTCATGCTGAAAACAGATAAATGGAAGCCAAGGTTCAACCTAGGGGCTGCTTAGGTCTCTAAGTCATCCACTGTTGCAGCCCCCATCTGGGATCCCAGATCTATGCTGCCCTGGGTTCCGTCCCTCCTCCTGCTCCTAGTGCGAGCTGGTCTGGACCGCAGGATGGCGAATCTGGGACGGCCTACTCTGGAGAGGTCGCCACTTGGTGGCCTAGTCCAATGCTTCCTCAGGGGTGTAAAAAAATAGGGCCTTTAAGTCATGGAAAACCTTCAGTTTTACTGAGACAAAGAGCATATATTGTACATTCATGGCTCAAAGCTTTTGCTTGACCTCATCTTATAACTTCTTTTCTGTTGAATGGCTCTGGTGTAGTCTAAGAAGACCATAATGCAATGAGAGTTATTGGTTAGGGCGCCCGCCCTACAGGCCTCTCGAAGAGTGGTGTCCCTGTGGTTGAGAATGCGGGCTACCAGATGACGTGGATTCATCCCAGGGTGAGGGTGCTGGGCTAGGGATCGATGGGCTCTCTCAATTACAAACCACGGTGACAGTGCATCCTCTGCCAGACACGTCTTGAGCCAGTATTCTAAAAATGTATTCAGGTTTTGACCCTCAGCTCTCATGGAAACCCAATAAGGCTTTGGTGGCCTGTGAGCCTCCAAGGTACTGGTAGTAGTAAAGAGTTTGGACACAGAGCGCTTAGGAAAATTAATCTTGTCTTCCAGTGATGAAATCCATCCCTCCGCCTCAGTGACCCTATCTGCGACATTATATGAATCCTGGCATAAAAACATCACATCAGCATCCACCCCCCTCACCTTAGCCTCAATCGTTTCTTGGGTGGTCTGGATGGCCTGTAGGATAGTCCTTAAGTCAGTGGGGGTGGATGTTGGTGTGCCGGGGAGGGGTCCATCTGCAGATGCTGCACTGTGAATTTCTAAATTTTTGTTTGAGCCTGGGACCCGGGACCCTGCCCTTTCCCATCACAAAGCCTTTGTAGAGGGTGCCTAACACAAGGGGTAGACGGGCAGAAGTTGGTACGCTGATTACGTGTGGGACGCTTCTTGCACGAATGAAGTTGGGTCAATCTCTGCCAGGCATTGGTCCTGAAGCTAGAGCACCAGCTGCATGCCGGCCAAGGAGAGGCAAGGGGAAGCCAGTCACCGGCAGAAGTACAGGAGGAAAACTCTGATAAAGAGGTCACTTCAAACACTCAGGCATGAGGGTGGTCTATGAATAAGGTGCCTGGGTGCCTCCATCTATCCACTGCAGGCCCGGGGTATAAAGTGGTGCCCGTGCCCCAGTAGACCCCTACCAAGATGGGGCAGTCCGAAATTCCCTGCAAAACCAAAGTCAAACGTACCTCGGTCTCAGGTAGTCAACTTGGGTTCGATCCCTAACCTCCTTGGGGCAAGGAGAAGTCCACTGGCAGCGCTATGTGGCCCCAGAGAAGACTAGCAGCCTAGGCCTCGAGCAATTGTAGGAAGGGCCAGCCGGGAGTCCAGCAGATCAGGACAGCACGAGCAGTCGGGATGCCATGTGGCAGAGGAGAGATAATGGTGTTACTGCCTCTTTCCTGTGGCATTACGCAGACATTTCCTTATTGCGCTAGACAGGCAGGCAGCGTGCAGGGCAGGCAGGCCCCACCTCATGGGGAGACTCAAGCAATGCGGTCACATGGTCTGGAGGGGAAGGCCCAAGGGCCGAGCGGGGGAGGCAACAGGCAATGTCAGAGCATTCTAGGTGGCTGCTGCACACCCTCTTTGAGCCACACAGTCAGCCTACGGCCCGCAGCCAGACGGGAGCGTGATCGGGTGAACAAAGCAGTTTCACTACACAAGGAGCCTATCCTCTACGATCTTGGCCTCGGATTGACCCAACTGGAGCTGAGCAGAAACTTTGTTCTTGAGCCGCCCGTGGTATCACAGGGTGGACAGGTGATGACTCAAGTTCCACAGCGACATGGCAAGTGCCAATCAAGATTGTAACGGCACGGGCGTTTTGATGGCAGACTATGGCAGAGGAGGCCCTGAAGTGTGTCTGGAATGCGTCCATCATCTTAGCCAATTCGGTTACGCCAACTACACCATTCCACACACTTTTCCCAGTTTTAAACTGCTGTTTCTACTTCTTCAGGTGTAGTACTTGTGTACCTTAGTCACGATCAGTGGATGACTAAGGTGCAATGTGAGTTTTCAGGCACGGCCCTGCGCCCACCTCCACTCTACCTATGGCAATGGACATCTTACTATGTTAAAAAAACATAGAAATTCCCTGATAAAATGTGTCCTGAACTAACTATAACTCACCATACCCTGCCAATTACCTCCTTGATATAACTATTCTTGGTGAATTTCAGTGGTTTTGTTCATTTCATTTAAAACAGTATGTTTCAACTAACATTTTCACCTAACTATAAAGTCTCTTTAACCTTTGTTTTTTCAGTGAATACACACACACACATACACACACAAACATATATCTATATATCTATATACACACACACATATATATATATATATATACACATACATATATATGATATATATGTGTGTGTAAATGTAAAAATCTATATGTACCTCTAAATACTTACCTTCTCTATATTTTGATTGATACTTGCTATGATGTTTTGATGACATGACATTGAAGGCGCAATATTTTCGTGGCATATTGTTTATGATTGATTGTCAGAATATCAAGTATTTAATATTGTGCTGTCATAGTGTAGCAAAAATATTAATCACCAAAATATTGGGAAAGCAAGTATATAAAGGTAAGTATAGATTAAATACAGTTCAGGTCGATGTGTGCACACTGCTGGCATCTCAGCAAAAGTTGCCATTTGCATTCTTGTAAATGCAGTTCATGATCATTTCAATAACTCACAAGTAAGTATGTGTTGGCCATCAGTTGGTGCAGCCGGTGCTGGTATTTCTTCCCTTTCAAGAACATCTAATTGGAAGTAATTGCCCTTCTTCAACAGGAAGCAGTAGGTCTTCAATAATGGGGCCTGTTTGAATGTTTTGATCTTCACAGGCTTGTTAAGCAAGGTCACGGGAATTATGTTGCGGGGGGGACCAAATTATGTAGCACAAAAGGCAAACTTTGCAGTGCAATGTGGTACATATTAAACTGGTATTACTTCAGTATATTGTAATTTTTACAAGTTAAAACTCTGTGGGCAACTGTTTCACCTATTTAATGTCAGTTTAACACCTAACTACAGGAATCGGCAACTAAAATAACACCTATCACTGCATGACAAAAGGCTATCCACTTTGCAGCAACGTGTGTGGTACTGTTTTTTTTTTGTAATGTCTGATCTGTTTCAGACTAGTTCCGGGGACTAACAGCAGGCGTAGGTGTTCAAGAATTATCGGCTCCACAGAAAACCATAGTGGATTTTTCAAGCCTGATGTTTCCCCCGATGAGGCCCTACCTTTAATATTTGGAGGGTTTCTGATCTCCCTATTATGGGATTCCTAATTGTTTAAAGGATTAGGTACGTGCTAAGGTCCTGACGAATCGCATAAGATCATTTTTTGACTAAAAAACAGCGAGAAACATGTTGACCTATGATACAGAGCAACACAGGGGATCTTGTGTTTACTTTTTTCTTTACTATTCTCTATTACGAGATCTAGGAACTATATTATAAATTGCTTTCATATGGAGAATGTAGACATTATTTTACCATATCCCTATTTATTGTTTTTCATCATGTCAGAGGTATCAGCATTAGAATAAATAAATAAACAACTTGTTACCTCTAGTGATTTTTAACCATCCTTATACCAATCCTTAATCATTTTTTGACCGGTTGTGCATTATTCTCAAAAAATCTCTGGCAAAGAGCCCCCATGTGGGGCCCGTCAGGCATTGCAGCGCCGGCCTGACGAGGAGCATAGCTCTATGATGAAGCATGTCACCGGAGGGTGAGTGAGGGCTCTTGCTTCGAATACTTTGGTTTCCATTGAATGCAGAACCACTAAGTTTGAAATAAACCTTCTTGTATTTTGGAACCGTGTGTACATCATTTGATTTACTGATCTGTTTCAGCTACATGCACATTTTCGTTTTGGTTAAAATCTGAAAACTATGCAAAAGATGATGGATTATATGACAGATCTAAAAGTATGTGGAAATGCTGCTCCTGCAAAATCACATTATTACAGTGGCCCACACCTTAAGAACATAATAACTTCAAATACATAATACTTATATTTTTAAGCTCAACAAATGATGTAATGGAATAAACATATTTTTTTCTGTCTCTTTGAGAGCTTAAGTAACCTGCATATGAATGATCACAAACAAAACCAATCAACTAATTTACTTTTTTTTCCACCCCACATATCCTTAAAGGAAAATCCGGTGAGTGATCTCACAATATATCTCAAATCCGCAGATGCCATCATCAAACACATCTAGAGCGCCTATTGCTGGTGATAGTTAGTGGTGGGTGTTCGTGGTGGGTGTGAGGGAAAAACAGGTTTTCTTTCTTTACACTGCACGGCCCCTTTAATAACTGGCTCGTTATCACGTTTATATTCAGTAGTACTTGAAGTCTTCTAGAAGTTATTACAACGCACAATGTTTCACCGGTTCAGTCAGCTAACAAGGTGAAATGGAAATGCCAAACGTTGCAGATATCTCTGCTGCAATATAGATTTCTGTCAAGTTATATTAAACTTCTAGCTCCCTCGAGGTATCTCCTGTTCAATGGAAAGTTCTGACACCCAGTAGATATTTTTAGCTTCTAATCACAAGATCGTTTATTCTCTTCCTTCCTTTAGATAACTATTATACAACTCTACCCTAGGGCACTTTCCGACGCTGTTGGCGTGAAAGACTAATTTTGAGCCGAAAATAGAACGGAGACAAAACACACTGTTGCTGGAGTAGGCAAAATGCGCCAAGCGAAAATGAGAAGGGCTG
This sequence comes from Pleurodeles waltl, assembly GCF_031143425.1. NCBI lineage: Eukaryota > Metazoa > Chordata > Amphibia > Caudata > Salamandridae > Pleurodeles > Pleurodeles waltl. The sequence goes on from NC_090449.1 coordinate 306,992,125, forward strand.
AACAGCTAAAAAACCTCAGTCCTAAAAAAATAGACCAACTGCGCCTGAAAGCTTTTTTCAAAACGAGTACTGTCCATAAAGCTTTCTATTTTGTTTTTAGAAGCCTGCTCCTAAAATAGGGCAAAAAAAAACCCTGTGAAAAAATTGGCATAAACGCAGAAATAAAACACATAGTTGGATGTCAATACATGGCCGGGTGTGCTGGTGGTTAGAAGGTAATGGCAATCGATGATTGAGTCTCTAAAGTTCAATCCCTTTGACTTGCCACAGTAGTAGGTGATAGAGCGGTCCGTACTAGTAATTTTACCTGTATTCGGACGCTCTTTAGGCCGATGAATCTTTTGGCTAAGTGGGACCCTCGGCACTCTTAATCAATCAATTTCATTAAAATCAATAATCAATATCGAACATAAGCAATACCTTGATCAACATAACACTTAACAATTAATCCAGAATACATTTCGGCGAAACCCTGACCTTTCAGTCAGGAATAACCACACCAGTTTATTCAAAGTTAGTGAATTTATTTCCCTATATTAACAAAGCTAGCACAATATAAATGTGTCTCAACACCAAATGATAAACGTAAATGAACATTAATAGCTGTCCATAGCGGCGAAACAAGTGCAATCTATGTAGCATTTGAATCACAAGGCATTCGATAATAGCAATGCAAATCACTAATACTATAATCTGTAATGAACTAATTGCATACATTTAGTCAGCATAACAAGGTCTCAAATTGCATCGTGCAACAAAAGGAATCCTCATCTAACCTCAAATTAGCATCGGCATGGGGGACTTCATGCAAAACAATTTAGCAACATTAATTTAGTAAAACTCCTAGCTAGGGCTCTTATCAAAAATCAGCAGTTGGTTACCTAAAAGAAACACAATGCAATTGTACAATTTCCTTTCATATTTACCAATTACGCTCAGCATACAAGGAAGTCTTCGTCTCACAGGTACCGTTTCTCGATCAGCATGGGTACCGTTTCGATCGGCATGGGACGGGGCAAAGGGGCAGGGGTGGACGGGGCAATTGCCTCACAGCGGCAAGGTGAAACTATTACTTCATGCAAGGGATCAAATCAAAGTTAAAGTCTCTAGGGCCAGAATCATTTAAAGTCTCTTTCTCTCGATTAGAGAAAGCATCTAAGTCTCTTTCAAAATGGCGCCGCAGCGAAGTGGGCCATAATAGCTACGAAGTCTGCAAAATGGCGGGTATCGAGCTGGTAATGGCTGGGATGTCCGTAATGGCTACTTTCTTCTCGTGCACCTGGTTTAAATAGACAACAGTTCAAATCCAGTAGGGTCTTCCATTGGAGGGTTCATAGGTTAGCTTCAAATTGTCCAATCAAAAACGACAGTTCTCAAGCTTTTACTTAAGCATACATTATCCTTGGAGATGGGTACGCAAGTTGCAACATTTTATACCAATTAGCTCACTTTCAGAGCCTCCATTGTCCGCACCTGCAGATCGACCTTGGAGTAAAGAGAAAATATGCCAGGCTGGCACGAAACTTTAAGATAAGCATGTGAACGATCTCAGTGGAAAAGTACAGCTTCAAGCAAAAATACACGTTTAATAGCACATTGGAAAAATACGAGCATCTAAACCGTGAGACCAGGCAACTAGGCCAAAGCCTCCGCTAAAGTTATGCTAAGCTAAAACATTTCAAACAAGCAAATCGTAGCACACGTTTATGATTATGTCGGATTAGTGCAATTCTAGTACATCACGTTATATAAAGCACGCTTATAAATGTTGGCAAACTACTCTAAGGGCACATTTTGTCCCCGTACAATCTTTATTAGTTCGGTTAAAGTCACACATGTTTATTGCAGCACTACGTTTAAGCGTAAATAAATCAAAACCTTCATTTTCTGCTTCATCAATCCCTCCTCTGATGACTACTTGTCATCACACCAAATTATGCCCACAAATTTTATTCCATTAAAATTCTGTCAGTTCTCTTTTCCTTTTAATTCCCCTAGTTTTCGCTTTGTATTCTTCTGCCATTCTTTTCATTATTTTCTCCTCCTTCCTTCTTTTAATTCTTTCCATAATCATTATTATTCCCCTTTTTATTCCCCAAATTCCAAATACGCAAATTATAACTATCATAATTCCCTCTATTATTTTTAGCAGTATCCCATTCCAAATTCCACCAATCCAATTTCCCACTGAAGCAAGTCCTTTTCCAACCTTCTCCCACACTCCTGGTTCTTTCAATTCCTTCAAGTCCGCACTCTCTTTTGTTAAATTAGCAAGCATTGTTTTAATTTTCACACTATTGTCGGGAATATACGTACAACAGTGTCGTGCACCAAGCATTTTGCAAACGCCACCATCCTTTGCTAAAAGAATGTCTAAAGCAAGCCTATTTTGAAGAGTCATAGCTCTTTCCGCTGCAAGTTCAGCATCTATCAGGATTATAGCACCTGAAAACTTTGTCAACATGTTATCCACTATAGTAGACAACTTTCTTATTTTGATGGAATTCAACACAACTCCTAATGAGGGAGCTGCGGTCTCTCTTTTCTGGATACGATGGGATCCAGACGTCTTTTGAATCATCGATAGGTCATCCAGTTGATAAACCTTTGGGAACACTATACCCAAATAACATCTCCCCCACCATCCTTTCGGAAGACGATAATAGGCATTATACCCACAAATGTAATATACACCTGGAATGACAGGGTCAAGTCCGTTCATCATGAATGTCCATTTGGCCTTAAAGATAAACGTATGTCTACATTCATTCGCTCCTACAAAAATGTTATCATAATAAGATTCACCTCGATATATACAAAATTTCCCTACATGCCAAGCATCTAAAGCTATTCTCCCTTGTGTCTTTATTGCGGCAAAATCATAATTATCTACTGAAGTCCTCTTATGTAGCTCTTTTTCTAACTTCGCATTCATTTGTGCCCTTCTATCATCTGTGCGATCTAAAAAGCTTATTTCTACTGCAGAGAGCGAGCAGGTAAGGTTTTCCCTATGAGCGTGAGCCGTTTCAAAAGGTTGCATTGGCTCGAAAAATTCCCTCATTATTTTAGCATCCCAATCTTTAGCAATCTGGCTTAGCTGCACTATTATAGGAACATATGCAAAGGTAACATCATAATTTGAGTAAAAATACTGTATGTTAGTTTGACCATAAAATCTAGACATTACTATACTACATGTAATCCTGTATGTAAGAGGCATGTGGTGATAAGTCACCCCTTCCTTTACTGATGTCGGTATCTGTGTACACACATAACAATCTTTCGCATCCATTGTCTCAACATATTCTGTTAGCAAGCGATAGAAAACGTTATATGAAAGCTCTTTCTTATCATGCAAGTGTCTCTCATCTAATTCTAATCTTTTCAATGCGGTTAGTTCAGTGACAGTAACAGGAGCAAAAGTAGAAGCATCAATTCTCTCATTCTCACCCTTACCATGCATTCCGAGTACAATTGCCATTATTATTAGTACACATGCAATTATCAAGCCTATACACACATATTTACAATATTTCTTTCTACTGTTTTGCGTCATGATCTGTATAGAATCAGAGAGCTAGAAGCACCTATAAAGAAACTATTTAGCAATTCAGTTACAAAGCTGAACGAGCGCAATGTTCACACCGTCTTCTTCAAGAGGCCAAGTCACTTATCGGTTAGCAGCATTTGTCTCAATTCGGCAATAACTCAGTCTTTATCGGTTTAGCAAATGTCTCATCCGGTTTAGCAATATCTCAGCTGGTTTTATCACTTTAGATTGTAGCAGGCAATGTCATTTATCACCCTTTCAATCAACACTGTCCATAAAACTTTTCTTTTCTATTGGTATCTCTTCTTCTTCGTTCTCGATGCTTAGAGATACAAACTCGTCAGTCCAATCGTCATTGACTACATATGCCCATTCAGGACCGGAATATCTTCTGTTCGGTATCCTTTTCCTTTTCAATTTTGCTTCTCTTTTCGATTCTGCTTCGCTGGTACTTTCCACTTTTGTCAAGTCCTTTTCTTCACTCGGGGATGGTACCGCGACAGTTACTTCTTTTCGTTTCTCTTTCACTTTTGGCCTTTCTCCGTCATTCAAACCTTCTTCAGTCCTTTGTTTTATTGGTGATATGCTTAGTCTCCTCTTTGCACCATGTCCATTTGATGGACCTGCGATCTTTTCTGTGGAAGCTTGAACCCTTTCGTTCTGTTCGGCCTTGTCCCCTCCTTCTGGGGAATCAATCACGTTCTCCTTTTCTTTTTCTGTATCGTCTGCTTCTGGGAAAGCCCTCCTCTGATCAGGCTCTCCTGCTTTTTCACCCTTTTCGAGCCCTTCGTCACCGTTACTTTCGTCAGGCTCTGTATCACTTTCAGCTGCTTCAGGTTCTTTGCCACCTTCAGCTGCTTCAGGCTCTTTGTTACCCTCAGCTGCTTCAGGCTCTTTGTCACCTTCAGCTGTTTCGTCGCTGTCTGCACTTTCTCCTTGGTCTTTCCCAAGTGAGTTGGTCTCTTCGTCCTCAGAGAATGTCTCTCTCTCTTCCGTTCCTGCCTGTTCACTTTCAGTTCGGTTTTGCTCTGTCTCAGCACTCAGCACTGCTTTATCAGGCACTGGCAGTTTCAACGCTTCAACTTCCTCATCTGTGGGACACAACACTTTCTTTGTGTGACTGGCATGAATCCAGTTGGGAACCCCCGCACACTTCACAGCGGTAGTTGTCGTCAGGATCACTTGGAAAGGGCCTTTCCAACGGGGTTCCAGACACGACTTCCTCACGTGCTTCTTTACCACGACCCAGTCACCTGCTTTCAGTGCGTGTCCTGGACCTTGGATCGGTGGCAAGGTGGTCGCTTCCACCTGGTGAGAGAAAGAGCGAACCACGTCAGCCAGACCCTTGCAGTAGTCTAACACCATATCATCTGTAATATTCAAAAGCGCGTTTGCAGGAACTGCAGGAAGCCTCATAGCCCTGCCCATGAGAATTTCGTGCGGAGACAATCCAGTCTTTCTATCAGGGGTGTTTCTCATTGACATTAGCACCAAGGGCAATGCGTCAGGCCATTTCAGATTTGTCGATGCACATATTTTCGCCATTCTTGATTTCAGTGTACCATTCATCTGCTCCACCAGTCCTGATGCTTCAGGGCGATAGCTACAATGCAGCTTTTGCTCAATGTTCAGCGCTTCGCAGAGTAACTTTATCACCTCGTTATTGAAGTGACTTCCCCTATCTGATTCTAAAGAGATCGGGAATCCGAAACGTGGTATTAACTCCCTCAACATTAGCTTTGCAACTGTAAGGCTGTCATTTCTACGTGTGGGGTATGCCTCAATCCAGTGACTAAAAATGCACACAATCACCAACACATACTTCAAACCTCCATGCACAGGCATCTCAATGAAGTCCATTTGCATTCGACTAAATGGGCCACTGGCCCTGCCAATGTGGCTGGCGTTCACAACTGTTCCCTTTCCTGGGTTCATCTGCTGGCAAGTGACACATCGATGGCAAACTGCTTCTGCAGCTTGACGAAATCTGGGGTTAAACCAATCAGTTTTGAACAATCTTATCATGGCATCTCTCCCTAGGTGAGCCTGCCCATGATAGAACCGCGCAAGCTGTGATAAGAGACTATTTGGCAAAACAAATTTCCCCTCATTTGAAACCCATAACTCGTCTGGTCTCTTTATACATTGTGATTTAATCCAGTAGTCTTTTTCATCCTCTCTGACGCTATTCTGTAATGCTTTTAATTCATCTATTGTATCTACGACCTTCAAGGCAAATGCTTCAGCTGGTTCGAGTTCTGGTTCACTTATCGAATTCCATTCATCCCTGAGTAATATACAGTTCAAGGCACAAAATCTTGCAACTTGATCCGCATATGCATTTCCCAGAGAAACATAGGCCCTCATTCTGACCCTGGCGGATACAATCCGCCAGGGCCAACGGGCGCGGGAGCACCGCCGACAGGCCGGTGGTGCCCCTAAGGGCATTCTGACCGCGGCGCTAACGCCGCGGTCAGACAGGGAAAACTGGCAGTCTCCCGCCAGTTTCCCGCTGCCCTGGGGAATCCTCCATGGCGGCGCAGCATGTGGCGCCGCCATGGGGATTCCGACCCCCTTCCCGCCGGCCTGGCTCTGGCGGTTCTTACCGCCAGAACCTGGCCGTCGGGAACGGGCGTCTTGGGGCCCCTGGGGGCCCCTGCAGTGCCCATGCCCATGGCATGGGCACTGCAGGGGCCCCCTAACAGGGCCCAACTAGGCTTTTCAGTGTCTGCGATGCAGACACTGAAAAGCGCAACGGGTGCTGCTGCACCCGTCGCACGCCTTCCACTCCGCCGGCTCGATTCCGAGCCGGCTTCCTTGTGGAAGGCGCTTTCCCGCTGGGCCGGCGGGCGATCTGAATCAGATCGCCCGCCGGCCCAGCGGGAAAGTCAGAATACCCCTCGCGGTCTATTGACCGCGGGGCGGTATTCAGGCGGCTTCCGACGGGCGGGCGGCAACCGCCGCCCGCCTAGGTCGGAATGACCACCATAGTCCTGTCCTTTTGTATGAGCACTGCACTTTACCACTGCAACTTCGGCTGGCATTTGAATGGCGTGTAACAATTCCCTTATTCTCTCCCCGTTTTTCACTGGGGATCCTGAAGAAGTCAGGAAACCTCTCTGTGACCATAGTTGTCCAAAATCATGCACAATCCCAAACCCGTACTGACTATCAGTGTAAATGGTGACTTTCATCAATGCAGACAGTTGACATGCTCTTGTAAGGGCTACAAGTTCTGCTACTTGTGCAGAATAGACTCCTTGAAGCCACCCCGCTTCCAAGACACCTGTTACAGTACATACAGCATATCCTGCTTTCAAAATTCCCATCCCATCTCTTAGACACGAACCATCAACGAAAACAATCTGGTCATTTTCATCAAGCTTAGTATCCTTAATGTCAGGTCGAGGTTTTGTGCAAAATTCAGTCACCTGAAGGCAGTCATGCTCGACGTCTTCAGGGTTCTCAATTTCAGCATTTTCTCCAGGGAGCAAGGTTGCTGGATTCAACGTGGTGCACCTTTTCAGCTGCACATTCGGTGAGCCCAGAATTATCGTTTCATACCTTGTGAGTCTTGCTCCGGTCATGTGTTGCGTTCGGGAGCGGGTCAAAAGTATCTCAACTGAGTGAGGGACCATGACTGTTACTGGGTCTCCCATCACTATTCCTTCACTCTGAGTGAGGCTGATACCAACTGCTGCTACGGCGCGCAAACACCCTGGGAGTGCTGCTGCGACCGGATCCAAAGTAGCTGAAAAATACGCTACTGGTCTGTTTACGCCACCATGGGCTTGAGTCAAGACAGACAAAGAACATGCATCACGCTCATGACAAAACAATGTGAAAGGCTTTGTGTAGTCAGGCATACCTAAAGCTGGAGCCCTACACATGCATTCTTTCAATTCAACAAAAGCATCCATCTCATCTCCTTTCAGCTCAATTTGATCCAAGGCATCCTTCTGGGTCAGCTTCAGTAAAGGCTTTGCTAGAGTCGAGAAGTTGGGAATCCACTGGCGACAGTAGCCCACCATTCCCAAAAACTTCCTCACCTCCCTCCTTGTCTTTGGTTGACTCATTTGAAGTACACTTGTTATTCTTTCCTTCATTATTTTCCTTGACCCTTTCTCTATCTGGTGACCCAAGTATTTCACTTTCTTCTGACAGAACTGCAATTTGGGAGGAGACACCTTATGTCCATTCCTTCCCAAATGGTTCAACAGAGCAATGGTATCGGCTGTGCAGCCACTTTCTGTCTTTGATGCAACCAGTAAGTCATCAATGTACTGTACTAGGGTTGACTCGAATGGCAATTCTAATGCTTCCAAATCTTTCTTTAGAATCTGATTGAAGATTGACGGTGACTCAGAAAACTCTTGAGGAATTCGACACCAACTGTACACTCTGTCTAAGAATTTGAAACAAAAGAGGAATTGGCTGTCCTCATGAAGAGGCACAGAAAAGAATGCTTGTGACAAGTCGATGACTGAGAACCACTCGGCATCGCAAGGGACTTGAAACATTATCACAGCTGGATTTGGTACGACAGGGCAACACTTGACTATGATGTCATTTATTTTCCTCAAGTCCTGCACAAGTCGGACCTTTCCACTTGGCTTTATTAGTCCCATTATTGGTGAATTACATGGACTGCTCAACACTTCTTTCAGTACTCCCTGCTTTACAAATTTGTCAATAAGTTGAGCAACTTTCATGAGGGTGTCTTGTGCCATGTGGTATTGTGGGGTCTGGGGAAAGATTGCATTGGGCTTTACAGTCACTTTCACTGGTTCCACTCCTTTCATCAATCCCACCTCTTTCCCTGTCATGTCCCACACTTCCTTTCCGACTGTTTCCCGTAATTCGGCTGGAATATCCTCTTCAGTTATCATTGGGAAAAGGCAAATCAGAGGATACTCTTCATCGACAGTTTCCATCTCATCCCCCTCTACACTGTCCTCTTCTTCCCCATCACTGCTCGTCTGAATTTTTATTCCTTCGTTCGAACACATGATCGAACAACCCAATTTGCACAATAGGTCTCTCCCTAACAGTGCTATCGGGCTTGAGTCACATACCACAAACTGATGCACCCCTTGATAGTTACCGATGCTGACTGGTACCGGATCTGTTATTGGGTTCGTCAGGTGCCTGTTTGCTACTCCCACCACTTGAACTGTCCTCCCTGAGAGTGGCAAATTTGGTACTTCACTTCTCTTAACAGTCGAACGTGTGGCTCCTGTGTCAACCAAGAATGAAACACGATGACCCATTACTCTTCCCTCTACGTACGGACCCTTTTGATCAACTTCCAAGGATGCTGCAAGCACACAATCTCCTTCTTCTTCTGAGGTTTCACTCTCCCATACATTGTTTATTCCACTCTCACTGTGTAATGGGAACTGTTGTATGGTGCCATTTGTACTCATTACCTGACCCGAGACCTGTGGAGGAACCATCACTTGCTGCTGACTCATTGGTGCCAAAGGTATTTGCATTTGCTGATTAGGTACCATGGGTAACTGCTGTTGCATTGGCTGCATTTGCGTCATCTGCATACAGGGCATCTGCATCTGCTGCGGCTGCATGGGCTGTAACCCCTGCAGCTGATTTATGGTCTGAAAATTTGGGTTTGGACCTCTCATTTTCGGTCCCCTCATTGTCTGAAATGCATTGACATCATTGTTTTGCTGACCAACACCTGCACCTGCACCTGCACCTTCCTGCACCACCATCGGGCACTCGCGTTTCCAATGACTGACAATTTCGCACACGTGACACGGCATCACCTTCTTCATTGCCTGCACACCATTCACAACAGTGTTCAAATCCGGACCATTATTCGCAAAACCTCCTCTGCCTCTGCCTCTGGCCTGTGGCTGAAACGCCATGTTTCCCTGCAACTGCGGCTGCGGTTGCGGTACCTGCTGTTGGAACCCTTGCATCCCTTGCAAACCTTGCAGACCTGTCTGAGCTGCTTTAAGTTGCATCATCATCACCTTCTCTTTCAACCTTTTCTGTTTCACTTCAATTTCGTCGCTACAGTATTTCGCATAATTCAACACCTCATCAATCGGTTTCGACTGCCAGCAAATCAAATGCGACTTTATCATCTGACTTATCTCTGGTCTCAACCCTTCCACAAATCTAAACACAAAATGAAGCATGTCCTTCGCCTCTATTGTTTCCGTGCCGCTGTAGTTCTTGAACGCCTTCAACAACCTCTCATAGTAACTATGAATCGACTCTTTAGCCTCTTGGGCAGTTCGATCAATCTTCTGCCAATCCACATTTTTCGCGGCCACTTTCGTCTTCAAATGCTCAATCACCTTATAGTACAGGCTCATCACCATAGGCGATGGTGCACCCGTCTCCCTGTCTCTCTCTGGTTCACTCGTCGGCCAACCTACAGCTCTTTTGCAATCCTCCCACAAATCTGCCGGAACCACAATCTCAAAGAGAGTGTTCAGATCTTCCCAGAGACATTTTGCAAGCTTTACAAACCTATCAGTCTGTTGATACCATTCAATCGGTTTCTCTCTCAGTTTGGGAAAATCATCCGTAAAAGACTGAATGTCACTTCTGTGCCATGGTACATGTATTAATTTTCCCCCCGCTGTCTCCCTCATTGGTAACATTGTTACTGCCTCGCTACTCTGTGGTCTTTTCGCATTGTGCTCTGTAGCACTGTCCCTCCTCTTTTCCTTTCTCTTTACCCATCTGCTTTCCCACTTGTCTAAACATCTCCACACTTGTGCACTCTGCAACAATTCTCTAAGGTGCGCCTTCATGCCTGCTGACCTCATGTGTTCAAAATCTGTGGTCCCAAAATCCAATCTATAGCTCCTGCTCAAGTGTTTTGTCTTGTCTATGTCAACCCCATTTTTGTCAGCTATTTCTTGCAAGCTTTTATGTACCTTGTTCACTTCTTTCGTAATCCTGGGACATAGATACCTCAGCTCTTCTTCCGAGTAGGACTCTAACCTATTCACACCCATAGTCCCTTCCACCAATTCTTGTGCTTCCATGTTCAACCTCATCCTATTCACATAATCTTCTCCCTTCCCACTGTCCGAGCTTTGTGTGGAATTCAAACTGTTGAACCACTGTGTCAGCTGTTGCGCATTCAACCCCATCAGTGTAGCGTTCACATCGACTGCCATTGATGGTTGCGGCAACTTTTCAGTGTTCGATGACAGAGGTATTATCAGTGGGGGACTCGACCTCACCAGTGTCGACTGAGCACATACGGGACTAAACTCCATCAAGGATCCGGGTCCATTTGGCTGAGCCGCTATAGGAGTTATCCCTGGAGTGTTTTCTATGCACCTTCTTTCGGTCCCATTCTGCAGCATTGATCCTTGACCGCTCATACCCAAATTAGACTGACTGTACAGAGGTACCGGCGGACCTACAGTAATGGGTAGCGATATTGCATCTGGGTTTTGTCCATTCCCCATGTTCTGAGGCATGTTCATTCCCACACCATGGGTCATCATTGCCGGCATGCCCATCTGACTCCCCGTCATCTGAGCATGTGCTGTCCCCTCCTGCATCTGTTTTTGAGGCATCAAAAACTGAGTTGATTCAGCTTGTGTCAATGTCTGGTTGTGACCATTCTGTACTCCTCTTACGGTTGGATCTATAAACATTCCTGCACTGTTGTCACTGCTGTAGTACCCTGGCATCTGCGGCTGATAATTTTCTGCTGGTTTCAACATGGGCACATCTGGATATATTCTCCTAACCTGCGGTATCTGCGGGGTGAACAGTAAACTCGGGTCCTTAGACCCCGATGATGCTCCTGAACTCTGAGTTTCACTGTTCTGTACCGGTGCCGGAGGGGCAGAACTGGTACTTGGACCTTGTCCACTCTCCGCATAAGGTGGTGGACGGTCGTTCAGCAATTGCATTATTAGCTCCTCATCCTCTAACTCCTCTTCTCTTCTCAACTTTTCCTCGTCCTCTCTATCCTTGGAACACTTCCTGTTTGTCTTACAGGTAGCTTTCTTACCTGTCTCCTCTTCTTCCTTAGTAATTGCGGGAAACAATTTTATCCCCTGCAATACATCTGACCTCCACACCTTCTGTGCATTATCCCACCTAGTATCTGCTAGTGTCTTTTCTACCTTTCTTATCCTGGTCTCGAACTTATTTTGCTGCTGCTGTCTAGCCATTAGTTCCCAAATCGCTAGAGCCTCAAACTGGGCTGGCCTTGGAGGCACCTTCATGTCGTACATCGTGAACCTCAAATTCTCCAGAATCCTTATATTGAATGTCCTGTGGATCGGGAATGCTACGCTCCCATGTTTCTCTGTCAACTTGTGCCATTGCTTTAGCCAAAGGCACGGAGCTACCCCCTTTTCCTCCATTACAATGTAAGCTGGTGTGCCTTCGGGCGGCGTTTCCTCTCCTACGCTCGCTTTAATGTAAGACTCCCCCTTCATCGCACTCCTCAATGCTTTAAAAAATTTCATTTTCTCGTCTTTTATTTCACAAAGTTTGTAATCAATAGGTGACTTTAATTCCCGGAATACTCTTTGCTTGCCTTTCCCCTTCCAATCGAGCCCCACGGACTGCGTCCAATCCGTGCGCGACCCTTCTCTACAACCAACCTATCCCACCCCGGCTCCTAGTGACGTCACACTCGCACACACTGCGGCTGACAAAGCCTCGCGGCTAGTCCTCCTTCACTCAGCTCCTTTCGTAACAACTTCTTGCATGTATCGCGAGCTACAAAAACTAAAACAGATCTGTCGGTTTACTACAGGAAGGGTAACACAGTCGCTTCAGGACCTTAGGGACTTTTCATTAGCCTCGGCAGTTATTCCGTCTTTCTTGGTCCCCACGTTCGCAAGCAAATCTGACCCGCAGACCTACTCTCAACTTGTCAATGATCTATTCTAGTGCACTTAGAATCTTGTCAAAGCCCGAAGTCGAAGTTTCTTTCACTCCCTTACACACGTACCGACTCGTTGACCACGCCCGATCAACCTACTAAACCGCCCAGACCACAACATAAATCAACATACTCCGGAGTCTCTTGACCTCGCAGGGCCCGTCTCAACAACAACAACCACGTGGACCTTTTTATGCACAAAGCGCCACACGCACATGAAGTTCGACGACTTCCCTACTCTCACACTCGAGCCGCACCTCCGCTATTTCTATGAAGTTCGACGACTTCTCTACTTCTACACTCGGAGTCGCACCTCCGCTATCCTCTAAGAAGAAAAATCCTCGCAACCTTTTCACACACCCTGCGGCAATAAGCTGTGCAAGCGCAAAACCCTAACTTCACTCATACCATCACTAGTACCGCCAACGCTGATCTCACACCTCCGTTCTCTCCATTCGCAAGCTCCGAGATCCCGGGAAAGTCGCGGTGGACCTAGCCCATCATCATTCTGTCAATCAGTTTTATCCAAGAAAAATCTAATTCAACTTCTCGAGTGTGGTCTCAAAAATCGAAACCGTTAATTCAACACCATGTACTTTAAGAGTACAGGGTCCCAAAAGACGAAACCGTCCTCTGCTACCATCTACTGATAGAGCGGTCCGTACTAGTAATTTTACCTGTATTCGGACGCTCTTTAGGCCGATGAATCTTTTGGCTAAGTGGGACCCTTGGCACTCTTAATCAATCAATTTCATTAAAATCAATAATCAATATCGAACATAAGCAATACCTTGATCAACATAACACTTAACAATTAATCCAGAATACATTTCGGCGAAACCCTGACCTTTCAGTCAGGAATAACCACACCAGTTTATTCAAAGTTAGTGAATTTATTTCCCTATATTAACAAAGCTAGCACAATATAAATGTGTCTCAACACCAAATGATAAACGTAAATGAACATTAATAGCTGTCCATAACGGCGAAACAAGTGCAATCTATGTAGCATTTGAATCACAAGGCATTCGATAATAGCAATGCAAATCACTAATACTATAATCTGTAATGAACTAATTGCATACATTTAGTCAGCATAACAAGGTCTCAAATTGCATCGTGCAACAAAAGGAATCCTCATCTAACCTCAAATTAGCATCGGCATGGGGGACTTCATGCAAAACAATTTAGCAACATTAATTTAGTAAAACTCCTAGCTAGGGCTCTTATCAAAAATCAGCAGTTGGTTACCTAAAAGAAACACAATGCAATTGTACAATTTCCTTTCATATTTACCAATTACGCTCAGCATACAAGGAAGTCTTCGTCTCACAGGTACCGTTTCTCGATCAGCATGGGTACCGTTTCGATCGGCATGGGACGGGGCAAAGGGGCAGGGGTGGACGGGGCAATTGCCTCACAGCGGCAAGGTGAAACTATTACTTCATGCAAGGGATCAAATCAAAGTTAAAGTCTCTAGGGCCAGAATCATTTAAAGTCTCTTTCTCTCGATTAGAGAAAGCATCTAAGTCTCTTTCAAAATGGCGCCGCAGCGAAGTGGGCCATAATAGCTACGAAGTCTGCAAAATGGCGGGTATCGAGCTGGTAATGGCTGGGATGTCCGTAATGGCTACTTTCTTCTCGTGCACCTGGTTTAAATAGACAACAGTTCAAATCCAGTAGGGTCTTCCATTGGAGGGTTCATAGGTTAGCTTCAAATTGTCCAATCAAAAACGACAGTTCTCAAGCTTTTACTTAAGCATACATTATCCTTGGAGATGGGTACGCAAGTTGCAACATTTTATACCAATTAGCTCACTTTCAGAGCCTCCATTGTCCGCACCTGCAGATCGACCTTGGAGTAAAGAGAAAATATGCCAGGCTGGCACGAAACTTTAAGATAAGCATGTGAACGATCTCAGTGGAAAAGTACAGCTTCAAGCAAAAATACACGTTTAATAGCACATTGGAAAAATACGAGCATCTAAACCGTGAGACCAGGCAACTAGGCCAAAGCCTCCGCTAAAGTTATGCTAAGCTAAAACATTTCAAACAAGCAAATCGTAGCAGACGTTTATGATTATGTCGGATTAGTGCAATTCTAGTACATCACGTTATATAAAGCACGCTTATAAATGTTGGCAAACTACTCTAAGGGCACATTTTGTCCCCGTACAATCTTTATTAGTTCGGTTAAAGTCACACATGATTATTGCAGCACTACGTTTAAGCGTAAATAAATCAAAACCTTCATTTTCTGCTTCATCATAGGCGATCAGCCTGTACAGGTCTACACCATTCGACATCCTCAGGGAGCTGAAAGACTACACTCAAAGTTCGTCACATGTACAGACAGCAATTCAGACTGAAACATGAAACCACAGGAAGTCCTACAACAGTTGTTTGTATTCTTCTTTATAATACAAGCCATGTGGCAGATCCTCCCTCACCATAGGCCAATGGTAAGTCATTGAGCATGTTCGGTCAAGAGTTTTGGGGATGCGAGGAAATATGTATAGACGGACCGCTGCGCTCTCATGGTTTTGTATTTTGAAGTGGTGTTTCAGAGTTACATTGGTCCCTTTTCCAAGATGGCTGATGTGTCAGGAGCTATTAGTGCAAGCTGTGTTATATAGATATGACTGTCACCACAGTTTCATTGAATTGCCTTCATGCCCAAGCCGCAAGGGGCGCAAGCAATCTAAGGCATTGCCTCAACAAAGGATTGGTAGATTGTGAACAGATCACCAACTATTTTAGCTATATCATGCAACATAAGAGCCACAGTCATAGCAATGGTGTCAGTTTGACAAACCAGTATACCCAATAACAAAAGACCTGCAAAACACACATAGGCAAACAGCACACAGTTAACCTGCAACCATCTCTCTATTCCCCACTACCAGAGATCAACTGGATACACAAGTGTGTTAATCCACCAAAGAGCAACACTCTTAGAATGCACAGTTGCTATGAAAACAGTTATCGGGACAATCGGAAAATACCTTGCACTCATTCATGACTGTTGGCCCACAAGTCTATGGAAGCACTGAATGGTGGACCTCCACCACTAAGCCATACAATCACCCAGATAGAAATACTAACACAATCACTCGGGCAAGAACAAGTGATCATAAGGGCATTCTCAAGGTAAAAACATTTGTGGAACATAAAGCACTGTCGAACCTCAAAGAGACTGCAGTGCTCTAGCAGTGACACACATAGGAACGCTGGAACTCCAAAAGAGTAATCCAGGGCTAGAAATAGAAAAAGCGTGTCATTTATGCCCATCAGCCTCCTGACACCAAAGACAGGCAATTGCATTCTGGTAATCGTAGTCATTTGTAAATTTCAAGGTGTGACATTTACAACTACTAATGTGTGTTGTGTTGGCAAGAGGATTAGTAATGTGTGACTTTTGTCTTGTTGCTGGCATGTGTGTATGTGAGTGGCAGAAACAACAGTCAAGAGTGGCTAAAAGTAATTAATGTGCCTCCAAGGTGTGTGTTGTGTGGATGCTGTTAAATCATGTATTGGTGCCATATTAATGTTCAATGCTCCCCTGGGCGTGTTTTGTCATGATTTCTCTAACTTTCAAATGATCTTTAAGACATGTTAGTAGCAGTCAGCTGTACATAAAAGTAAACTACTCCTCCCTAGTATTTCTTGAGCATGTGGCTTCTAGGTTTCCGTATTGCTGGGGATACTGTGCACACAAGGCCTATAGGCGTTATCTTGCCTAGTATATTCTGCAATATTATTGTGTTTAGAAGCAGGAAGCCTGCATTGACAGACACCCAGGCAGCATGGGATAATGCCTACTTCCCTGCTGTGTTTGGAGTCTAAAATTGTGAATTTCGGCATCCTCGGTCTTCCTGGTCCTTCAAGAACTTGTCTTCAGTAGTGTGGCTGCCGTCACTGCTTTTTTTTATATGTCATTTTGATCACGCATCATGTACTGCTTAACATGCCATTGAGGAAGGGCTATGGCGATCACATTAATGTTGCCATGTTAGATGTGCTCTGTTTTTGTGGGGCTTCACGTTACTTGGTTACAGTTGTGTTGTGCATCAAGTTTTATTTTTAGTAGTACACTTTTTCATGAACTGTGCTTTTGTGTTTTGCACTCTTTCCTTTGAAATGATGGACTTCACCTTTTGTGCCTTGTCACAGTGCTATTTTTAGCATCTGTGTACTTGTACTTATCAAAAAATTGGGTAACCTCAGTAACGAGTAGTGGTCTAAGGGGAAGGGCAGGCAGCATCGTCAAAAAGGGGGGAGGGGGAGCACAAGAAGGGAAATTTTCCCCAGACCCCTGTCTTTGAAGAAGCACCACATGACAGGCTGTGGGCAAGGCTGTCGGCAGCAGGGCATGTTTCACAGCGGGGGTCACTGTAATCATAGCCTGTGTTATGAAAGAGTCTGTGCCAGTGCTGACAAGCTGCGCTCACAACTGATTGGGTGTGGGAAGCGGGCATGCATCGACCTTTAGTCCGTGCGTGACCAATACCCAAGGATCTCACATCTCCCTACCAGCATCAGTAGAGCAGTGGTAGTGACACAAGTCCGTGGTCCTGCCTGTGTTGCATCTTGTCTGGAAAAGCAGCCACCCAAATGTTGAGAAGAATAGCTCTTAGCTCACCCTGGACCCTCCGCCCTGCGGCAAATATCTCTTACTGCCACTTTATTTATATCTGAAGTGTAAACATTTAAGTTAAAAAATTACACTTTCGGTTATTTCACCTTAGAACCTAGAATACATCACTCCACTGAGTAGCCTTTATTAGAAGTAGTGAAATGCACTTCTTTTGCGCCGATGATTTTATTAATGACGAAGAAGCAAGTAAGTTACCTTGTGCCTCCTATATCAAATTTTATTAAAGCAAAAAAACATGCGCAAGAGAGGCTGAGGTTCAGTGTGCATCATGAACTAAATGATTTCAAGGTCCTCTCAAATGTGACGATCGTGGAAAAGTAGGCACAGTGGAGAAAAATATTCGCGTAGGGTCGCAGTTTGGTGAAGCTGAGAAGCCAGTAGTGAAAATAGCTTTCCTGATTGCGCATTGTGCAATTCAGCCGCTGGGTGGTTATTGAGTTCTTTCCCCATTCTGCCCTAATGGAAATTTTATTAGTGACTCAAGATGCTCCTATGTGTGACCTTTACTTTTTTTTTAGCTGGAAAAACATAATTTGGTACACATTGTACAAGAGCGAGGGTTTTGTGCAGTGTTCATCCTGAACTAAGTTATTTCAAATGTGATGATCATGGAAAAGGAGGAACAGTGTAGAGAAAGGTTATTGGCCTGGATCACATAGTTTATTGTGCTAGGAAGCTGGTATTTAAACCAGGTTCTTCATGTCGGAGTTCCGTAACTACTTTTTGTCAGAGGCCCAAGAACAGCTTCTGACTGGCCTGAGATCATCAGTACCTCTGGGGGCGAAAATGGTACAGTGTGTATGTGCTTCACAGTGGCTGTAATACTGCTGCGCAGGGCTGAGGACACTGCTGAGTAGCAGAAGGAAATGCATGCCCTACTTGACCACCACATGGCCGACTCTTTGCACCTCTGCCCTTCACGGATGGGTCATGCGTGTGTTAGGAATTGGTGGTCGAGCGAAGCAAAACTTTGCATTGGGCAAAGTCATGAACCACTGGTTGCTTTAAATTGAAGTATCCTGACAAAATGTAAAGTTTAATTTCCACTTTCCCCTTTTTTTTCTGCTTAGAAGAAATATTTTTCATATAGACAAATCCCTTTCCTTCCATTTCCTGTAATATTGGTGAGGCTCCCCCTCCTTTCCCATCTTCTGAACTGGGTTACACCTGCCCTTGCAGAAGTAAACATATGATCAATTTCAGAGTGGGAAACAGCCTGTAAATGAATTCCCACAAACCCGTAAATCTGATGGTGTGCATCCCATTTAGCAGGAGATCGCAGAAGCAAACTTAAATTTGTTCTACTTCCCCATCACCTTTACGGTTCACCAGCCTCCTCAGGGTCCTGTTGATATTTTGTTCACCGTGCGTTCTGTTTTTCTGAGTTTTTAACCTAGCTGAACTTGTTTATGCTACAGTGCTCTGTGTGTAGAAAGTAATGCATGTAGAGAACCTTGTCAGGTAGATTCTCTTCAAAAGTTCATTTGAATTGGGTTTGATGGAATCTTTGAAGCCAAATTCACTAATCAATTACATAAAAAGATAATGTAAGCCTGAGAGAACTATGCTTGTTTCACTAAAGAAAGCGGAAGCATATTCTATGAGTTTAGACTTTGGATGCATTTCGTTGGATTCTGGCTAGAATGCTTGGGCGCGTTTATAGGGCCGGAATGGGAATCAAAAGCAGGCCTGACAAAAATGTTCAAACCAGGCTCTCATACTTCCGCTCATGCCTCTGTTTGTCGCTCCTGTTTTCACTCTCCTCTGTCTCCCCAGGCACGCGCTGTGCTAGCTGCAATTCACTGGGGTGAACCGGAGAAAGTAGCAGAGGTGCCAGCATCGATCCTCTGCCTTCAAAAACCGTGTCACCATGGCTCCATCCCAATGAGGAAGTGATGGAAATAACAGACATTCTGTGGATGAGTTAGGGTTGCCACCTGACCGGTTTTCTACTAATGATAGAGCGTTCCGACCTAATAAATTACCTGTATTTGGACGCTCTTGGGTCGATGAATCTTTTGACCAAGTGGGGCTCTCTTCACCCGAGATTAGTCAATTTAATCAAATCAATAATCAATAACGAACATAAGCAATGCCCTGATCAACATAACACTTCACAATTAATCCAGAAAACATTTCGGCGAACCATGACCTTCCGGCCATGAATAACCACACCAGTTTATTCAAAGTTAATGAATTTATTTCCCTATATTAACAAAGCTAGCACGATATAAATGTGTCTCAACACCAAATGATATATGTAAATGAACATTAATAGCTGTCCATAACGGCGAAAAAGATGCAATCTATGCAGCATTTGAATAACAATGCATTCGATGATAGCAACGCAAACCACTAAAACTATAATCTGTAATGGGCTAATTGCATACATTAGTCAGCATAACAAGGTCTCAAATTGCATTGTGCGACAAATGAATCCTCATCTAACCTCAAATTAGCATCTGCATGTGGGATTTCATGCAAAAACAATTTAGCAACATTGATTTGGAAAACTCCTAACTAGGGCTCTTATCAAAAATCAGCATTGGTTACCTAAAAAGAAACACAATGCAATTGTACATTTTCCTTTCATATTTACCAAATTCAATCAGCTTCAAGGAAGTCTTCGTCTCACAGGTACCGGTTTCGATCAGCATGGGACGGGGGCAAATGGGGCAGGGTGGACGGGGCAATTGCCTCACAGCGGCAAGATAAAAGGACAAAACTACTACTTTATGCAAAGGGGCAAATCGAAGTTAAAGTCTCTAGGGCGAGAATTACTTAAAGTCTCTTTCTCTCGATTAGAGAAAGCATCAAAGTCTCATTCAAAATGGCGTCGAACATCAATTGGCATCGTAGAAGATGGCAAAATGACGAGGTCGGCAAGATGGGCCATAATGGCTGCAATGGGCAATAATGTCCTCAATAGGTGCAATGGGTAATGGCCGCTTTCTTCTTGTGCACCAGGTTTAAATAAACAACAGTTCAAATCCAGTAGGGTCTTCCATTGGAGGGTTCATAGGTTGGCTTCAAATTGTCCAATCAAAAACAACAATTCACAAGCTTCTACCTAGGCATACATTATCCTTGGAGTCGGGAACGTAAGTTGCAACATATTTTACCAATTAACTCACTTTCAGAGCTTCCATTGTCTGCACCTGCAGATTGACCTTGGAGCAAAGAAGAAGATGCCAGGCTGGCACGAAACCTTAAAGATAAGCATGTGAACCGATCTCACTGGAAAAGTACAGCTTCAAGCAAGAATACACGTTTTATTAGCACATTAGAAAAACACGAGCATCTAAACCGTGAGACAAGGCAACTAGGCCGAAGCCTCCACTAAAGTTATGCTAAGTTAAAACATTTCAAACAAGCAAATCATGGCACACGTTTACGGTTATGTCAGATTAGTACAATTCTAATACATCACGTTATATAAAGCACGCTTATAAATGTTGGCGAACTACTCTGAGGGCACATTTGTCCCCGTACAATCTTTATTAGTTCGGTTAAAGTCACACTTGATTATTGCGGCACTACGTTTATGCGCTAATAAATGTAAAACCTTCGTTTCTGCGTCATCAATCCCTCCTCTGATGACTATTTGTCATCACACAAAACCATTCCCACAAATTTTATTCCATTAAAATTCTGTCAGTTCTCTTTGCCTTTTAGTTCCCCTTGTTCTTGCCTTGTATTCTTCTGCCATTCTTTTCATCATTTTCTCTTCCTTCCTTCTTTTAATTCTTGCCATGATCATTAGTATTCCCTTCTTTATTCCCCAAATCCCAAAGATGCAAATTAGTACTATTAGTATTCCCTGTATTATTTTTAGTAATATTCCATTCCAAATGCCACCAAGCCAATTTCCCACTGAAGCAACTCCCTTTCCAACCTTCTCCCAAACTCCTGGTTCTTTCAATTCCTTCAAGTCTGCACTCTCTTTTGTTAGATTTGCAAGCATTGTTTTAATTTTCACACTGTTGTCTGGTATATACGTGCAACAGTGACGCGCACCAAGCATTTTGCAAACGCCGCCATCCTTTGCTAAAAGAATGTCTAGGGCAAGCCTGTTTTGAAGAGTCATAGCTCTTTCTGCTGCAAGTTCAGCATCCATCAGGATTATAGCACCTGAAAACTTTGTCAACATGTTATCCACTATAGTAGACAACTTTCTTATTTTGATGGAATTCAACACAACTTCCAATGAAGGAATCATGGCTCCAAATATATCTCCTACCACAGCAGCTGCGGTCTCTCTTTTCTGGATACGATGAGATCCAGGCGTCTTTGGAATCACCGATAGGTCATCCAGTTGATAAACCTTTGGGAACACTATACCCAAATAACATCTCCCCCACCATCCCTTTGGAAGACGATAATAGGCATTATGCCCGCAAATGTAATATACACCAGGTATGACAGGGTCAAGTCCGTTCAGCATGAATGTCCATTTGGCCTTAAAGATAAACGTATGTTTACATTCACTCGCTCCCACGAAAATGTTATCATAATAAGATTCACCACGATATATACAAAATTTCCCTACATGCCAAGCGTCTAAAGCTATTTTTCCTTGTGTTTTTATTGCGGCAAAAGCATAATTATCTACTGAAGTCCTCTTACTTAGCTCTTTTTCTAATTTCGCATTCATTTGTGCCCTTCTATCATCTGTGCGATCTAAAAAGCTTATTTCTACTGCAGAGAGCGAGCAGGTAAGGTCTTGCCTATGAGCGTGAGCTGTTTCAAAAGGTTGCATTGGCTCGAAAAATTCCCTCATTATTTTAGCATCCCAATCTTTAGCAATCTGGCTTAGTTGCGTTATTATAGGAACATATGCAAAGGTAACATCATAATTTGAGTAAAAATACTGTATGTTAGTTTGACCATAAAATCTAGAAGTTACTAAACTACATGTAATCCCATATGTAAGAGGCATGTGGTGATAAGTCACCCCTTCCGTTACCGATGTCGGTATCTGTGTACACACATAACAATCTTTCGCATCCATAGTCTCAACATATTCTGTTAGCAGGCGATAGAAAACATTATACGAAAGTTCCTTCTTATCATGCAAGTGTCTCTCATCTAATTCTAGTCTTTTCAATGCGGTTAGTTCAGTGACAGTAACAGGAGCAGAAGTAGAAGCATCAATTTTCTCATTCTCACCCTTACCACGCGTTGCAAGCACTATTGCCATTATTATTAGTACACATGCAGTTATCAAGCCTATACACGCATATTTACAATATTTCACTCTACTGTTTTGTGTAGCGTACTTAGTCATGATCTGTATAGAATCAGAGAGCTAGAAGCACTTATAAAAAAAACGATTTAGCAATTAGTTACAAAGCTGAACGAGCGCAATGTTCACACAGTTTTCTTCAGGAGCCCAGTCACTTATCGGTTAGCAGCATTTGTCTCAATTCGGCAATAACTCAGTCTTTTATCAGTTAGCAACGTTGTCTCAAATCGGGTTTAAGAGTCAATCAGGTTATCAAAGTCTTATCAAGTTAGCAAATGTCTCATCCGGTTTAGCAATTTCTCAGCTGGTTGTATCACGTTAGATTATTGCAAGCAATGCCATTTATCAGTCTTTCAGTCAATAGTGTCCATAAAACTTTTCTTTTCTATTGGTATCTCTTCTTCTTCGTTCTCGAGGCTAAGAGATACAAATTCGTCGGTCCAATCGTCATTGACTACATATGCCCATTCTGGACCGGAATATCTCCTGTTTGGTATCCTTTTCCTTTTCAATTTTGCATCTCTCTTTGATTCTGCCTCACTGGTACTTTCCTCTTTGGCCAAGTCTTTTTCTTCGCTTGATGTTGGTATCACGACAGACACTTCCTTTCTTTTCTCTTTCACTCTTGGCCCTTCACTGTCGTTCAACGTTTCTCTAGTCCTTACTTTTACTGGTGATATACTTGGTCTTCTCTTTGCACTGTGTCCACTTGATGGACCTGCGATCTCTTCTGAAGAAGTTTGAACAGTTTCGTTCTGTTCTGCCTTGTCCCCTCCTTCTGGGGAGTCAATCAGATTTTCCTTTTCTTTTTCTGTACCGTCTGCTTCTGGGAAAGCCCTCCTCTGATCAGGCTCTCCTGCTTCTTCACCTCTTTCGAGCCCTTTGTCACCGTTACTTTCTTCAGGCTCTTTGTCACTTTCAGCTGCTTCGTCGCTGTCTGAGGTTTCTCCTTGGTCTTTCCCAAGTGAATCGGTTGTTTCGTCCTCAGAGAATATTTCTCTCTCCTCTATTTCTGCCTGTTCGCTTCTAGTTCTGTTTTGCTCTGTCTCAGCGCTTGGCACTTTGTTATCAGGTACTGGCAGTTTCAGCGCTTCAACTTCCTCATCTGTGGGACACAACACTTTCTTTGTATGACTGGCGTGGATCCAGTTGGGAACTCCCGCACACTTCACAGCGGTAGTGGTCGTCAGGATCACTTGGAAAGGGCCTTTCCAAAGGGGTTCCAGACACGACTTCCTCACGTGCTTCTTTATCACGACCCAGTCACCTGCTTTCAGTGTGTGTCCTGGACCTTGGATCGGTGACAAGGTGGTTGCTTCCACCTGGTGAGAGAAAGAGCGAACCACGTCAGCCAGACCTTTGCAGTAGTCTAACACCATATCATCTGTAATATTCAAAAGCGCGTTTGCGGGAACTGCAGGAAGTCTCATGGCCCTGCCCATGAGAATTTCGTGCGGGGACAATCCAGTCTTTCTGTCAGGGGTGTTTCTCATTGACATTAACACCAAAGGCAATGCGTCAGGCCATTTCAAATTTGTCGATGCACATATTTTCGCCATTCTTGATTTCAGTGTACCATTCATTTGTTCCACCAGTCCTGAGGCTTCAGGGCGATAGCTACAATGCAGTTTTTGCTCAGTGTTCAGCGCTGCGCAAAGTAACTTTATCACCTCGTTATTGAAGTGACTTCCTCTATCTGATTCTAAAGAGATCGGGAATCCGAAACGTGGTATCAACTCCCTCAACAATAGTTTTGCAACTGTAAGGCTGTCATTTCTACGTGTGGGGTATGCTTCAATCCAGTGACTAAAAATGCACACAATCACCAACACATACTTCAGACCTCCATGCACAGGCATCTCAATAAAGTCCATCTGCATTCTGCTGAACGGGCCACTCGCCCTACCAATGTGGCTCACGTTCACAACCGTTCCCTTTCCTGGGTTCATCTGTTGACAAATGACACAACGATGGCAAACTGCTTCTGCAACTTGACGGAATCTGGGGTTAAACCAATCAGTTTTGAACAATCATATCATGGCATCTCTCCCTAGGTGAGCCTGGCCATGATAGAACCGCGCTAGCTGCGATAAGAGACTATTTGGTAAAACAAATTTTCCTTCATTTGAAACCCATAACTCATCTGGTCTCCTTGTACATTGTGACTTAATCCAGGAAACTCTTTCATCCTCCCTGACGCTATTCTGTAATGCTTTTAGCTCATCCATTGTATCCACGACCTTCAAGGCAAATGCTCCAGCTGGTTCGAGCTCTGGCTCACTTATCAAATTCCATTCATCCCTGAGCAATATACAGTTCAAGGCACAAAATCTTGCCACCTGATCCGCATATGCATTTCCCAGGGAAACATAGTCCTGTCCTTTTGTATGAGCACTACACTTTACCACTGCAATTTCGGCTGGCATCTGAATGGCGTGTAACAATTCCCTTATTCTCTCCCCGTTTTTCACTGGGGACCCTGAAGAGGTCAGGAAACCTCTCTGTGACCATAGTTGCCCAAAGTCGTGCACAATTCCAAACCCGTACTGACTGTCAGTGTAAATGGTAACCTTCATCAATGTAGACAGTTGGCATGCTCTTGTAAGGGCTACAAGCTCTGCTACTTGTGCGGAATAGACTCCTTGAAGCCAGGACGCTTCCAAGACACCTGTTACAGTACATACAGCATATCCTGCTTTCAATATTCCCAATGCATCTCTTAAACATGACCCATCAACAAAAACAATTTGGTCATTTTCATCAAGCTTAGTATCCTTAATGTCAGGTCGGGGTTTTGTGCAAAATTCAGTCACCTGAAGGCAGTCGTGCTCGACGTCTTCAGCGTTCTCAATTTCAGCATTTTCACCAGGAAGCAAGGTTGCTGGATTCAACGTAGTGCACCTTTTCAGCTGCACATTCGGTGAGCCCAGAATTATTGTTTCATACCTTGTGAGTCTTGCTCCAGTCATGTGTTGCGTTCGGGAGCGGGTCAAAAGTATCTCAACTGAGTGAGGGACCATGACTGTTAATGGGTGTCCCATCACTATTCCTTCACTCTGAGTGAGGCTGATACCAACTGCTGCTACGGCGCGCAAACACCCTGGCAGTGCTGCTGCGACCGGATCCAAAGTAGCTGAAAAATACGCTACTGGTCTGTTTATGCCACCATGGGCTTGGGTCAAGACAGACAAAGAACATGCATCACGTTCATGACAAAACAATGTGAAAGGCTTTGTGTAATCAGGCATACCTAAAGCTGGAGCCCTGCACATGCATTCTTTCAATTCAATAAAAGCATCCATCTCATCTCCTTTCAGCTCAATTTCATCCAAGGCATCCTTCTGGGTCAGTTTCAGTAAAGGCTTTGCTAGAGTTGAGAAGTTGGGAATCCACTGGCGACAGTAGCTCACCATCCCCAAAAACTTCCTCACCTCCCTCCTCGTCTTTGGTGGACTCATTTGAAGTACACTTGTTATTCTTTCCTTCATTATTCTCCGTGACCCTTTCTCTATTTGATGACACAAGTATTTCACTTTCTTCTGACAGAACTGCAACTTTGAAGGAGACACCTTGTGTCCATTCCTTCCCAAATGGTTCAACAGAGCAATGGTGTCGGCTGTGCAGCCACTTTCTGTCTTAGATGCAATCAGTAAGTCATCAATGTACTGTACTAGGGTTGACTCGAATGGCAATTCTAACGCTTCCAAGTCTTTCTTTAGAATCTGATTGAAAATTGACGGTGACTCAGAAAACCCTTGAGGAATTCGACACCAACTGTAAACTCTGTCTAAGAATTTGAAACAAAAGAGAAATTGGCTGTCCTCATGAAGAGGCACCGAAAAGAATGCTTGTGACAAGTCGATGACTGAGAACCACTCGGCATCGCAAGGGACTTGAAACATTATCACAGCTGGATTCGGTACTACAGGGCAGCATTTAATTATGATGTCATTTATTTTCCTCAAGTCCTGCACAATTCGGACATTTCCACTCGGCTTTATTAGTCCCATGATTGGTGAATTACATGGACTGCTTAACACTTCTTTCAATACTCCCTGTTTTACAAACTCGTCAATGAGTTGGGCGACTTTCATGAGGGTGTCTTGTGCCATGTGGTATTGTGGGGTCTGGGGAAAGGTTACATTGGGTTTTACGGTCACTTTCACTGGTTCCACTCCTTTCACCAATCCCACCTCTTTTCCTGTCATATCCCACACTTCCTTTCCGACTGTTTCCCGTAATTCAGCTGGAATATCTGCTTCAGTTATCATCGGAAAAAGGTTAATCAGAGGATATTCTTCATCGACAGTTTCCATCTCATCCCCTTCTACACTGTCCTCTTCTTCCCCATCACTGCTCGTCTGAATTCTAATTCCATCGTTCGAACACATAATCGAACATCCCAATTTGCACAATAGGTCTCTCCCTAACAGTGCTATCGGGCTTGAGTCACATACCACAAAATTATGTAACCCTTGATAGTTACCAATTCTGACTTGTACTGGATCTGTGATTGGGTTCGTCAGGTGCCTGTTTGCTACTCCCACTACTTGAACTGTTCTCCCTGAGAGTGGCAAATTTGGTACTTCAATGCTCCTAACAGTTGAACGTGTGGCTCCTGTGTCAACCAAGAATGAAACACGATGACCCATAACTCTTCCCTCCACATATGGACCCTTTTGATCAACTTCCAAGGATAGTCAAGCACACAATTTCCCTCCTCCTCTGAACTTTCACTCTCCCATACATTGTTTATTCCATTCTCACTGTGTAGTGGGAACTGTTGTACTGTGCCATTTGTACTCATCACCTGACCCGAGACCTGTGGAGGAACCATCACTTGCTGCTGACTCACTGGTGCCAAGGGTATTTGCATTTGCTGATTAGGTACCATAGGAAACTGCTGTTGCATTGGCTGCATTTGCGTCATCTGCGTACGGGGCATCTGCATCTGCTGCGGCTGCATGGGCTGAAATCCCTGCAGCTGATTTATGGTCTGAAAATTTGGGTTTGGACCTCTCATTTTCGGTCCCCTCATTGTCTGGAATGCATTGACATCATTGTTTTGCTGACCAACACCTGCACCTTCCTGCACCACCATCGGGCACTCGCGTTTCCAATGCCCGATGATTCCGCACACGTGACACGGCATCACCCTTTTCATTGCCTGCACACCATTCGAAATCGCAACAGTGTTCAAATCCGGACCATTACTCCCAAAGCCTCCTCTGCCTCTCGCCTGTGGCTGAAACACCATATTTCCCTGAGGCTGCGGCTGCCGTATCTGCTGTGGGAACCCTTGCAACCCTTGCAACCCTGTCTGAGCTGCTTTAAGTTGCATCATCATCACTTTCTCTTTCAACCTTTTCTGTTTCACTTCAATTTCGTCGCTACAGTATTTCGCATAATTCAACACCTCATCAATAGGTTTCGACTGCCAACAAATCAAATGCGTCTTTATCATCTGACTTATCTCTGGTCTCAGCCCTTCCACAAATCTAAACACAAAATGAAGCATGTCCTTCGCCTCTATTGTTTCCGTGCCACTGTAGTTCTTGAACGCCTTCAACAACCTCTCATAGTAACCATGAATCGACTCTTTAGCCTCTTGGGCAGTTCGATCAATCTTCTGCCAATCCACATTTTTCGCGGCAACCTTCGTCTTCAAATGCTCAATCACCTTATAGTACAAGCTCATTACCATAGGTGATGGTGCACCCGTATCCCTGTCTCTCTCTGGTTCACTTGTCGGCCAACCTACAGCCGTTTTGCAGTCTTCCCACAAATCTGCCGGAACCACAATCTCAAAGAGGGTGTTCAGGTCTTCCCAAAGACATTTTGCAAGCTTCACAAACCTATCAGTCAGTTGATACCATTCAATCGGTTTCTCTCTCAGTTTGGGAAAATCATCCGTAAAAGACTGAATGTCGCTTCTGTGCCACGGTACATGTATTAATTTTCCCCCTGCTGTCTCCCTCATTGGTAACATGGTTATTGCATCACTACTCTGTGATCTTTTCTCGTTGTGCTCTGGGACACTGTTTTTCCTCTTTTCCTTTTTCTTTGCCCATCTGCTTTCCCATTTGTCTAAGCACCTCCACACTTGTGCACTCTGCAGCAATTCTCTAAGGTGCGTTTTCATGCCTGCTGACCTCATGTGTTCAAAGTCTGTGGTCCCGAAATCCAATCTATAGCTCCTGCTCAAGTGTTTTGTCTTGTCTATCTCAACCCCGTTTTTGTCAGCTATTTCTTGCAACCTTCTATGTACCTTGTTCACTTCTCTCGTAATCCTGGGACATAGATACCTCAGCTCTTCTTCAGAGTAGGACTCTAACCTATTCAAACCCATAGTCCCTTCCACCAATTCTTCTGCTTCCATGTTCAACCTTACCCTATTCAGATAGTCTTCTCCCTTCCCACTGGCTGAGCTTTGTGTGGATTTCAGACTGTTGAACCACTGTGTTAGCTGTTGCGCATTCAACCCCATCAGTGTAGCATTCACATCGACTGCCATTGATGGTTGCGGCAACTTTTCAGTGTTCGATGATAGCGGTATCATCAGTGGGGGACTCAACCTCACCACTGTTGACTGAGCACATATGGGACTAAACTCCATCAAGGACCCAGATCCAGTTGGCTGAGCCGCTATCGGAGTTGTCTCTGGAGTGTTTTCTATGCACCTCCTTTCCGTCCCATTCTGCACCACTGATCCTTGACCGCTCATACCTGAGTTAGGCTGAATGTACAAAGGTACCAGTGGACCTACAGTAATGGGTAGGGATATCGCATCTGGGTTCTGTCCATTCCCCAGGTTCTGAGGCATGTTCATTCCCACACTATGGGTCATCATTGCCGGCATGCCCGTCTGACTCCCCGTCATCTGAGCATGTGCGTTTCCCCCCTGCATCTGCTTTTGAGGCATCAAAAACTGGGTTGATTCAGCTTGTGCCAATGTTGGGTTGCGACCATTCTGTACTCCCATTACGGTTGGATCTAGAATCGTTCCCGTACTGTTGTCACTGCTGTAGTACCTTGGGACCTGCGGCTGATAATTTTCTGCTGTTTTCAATATAGGCACATCTGGATATATTCTCCTAACCTGCGGTATCTGCGGGGTGAACAGTAAACTCGGGTCCTTAGATCCCGATGGCGTTTCTGAATTCGGAGTTTCATCATTCTGTACCGGTGCCGGAGGGGCAGAACTGGTACTTGGACCTTGTTCACTCTCTACATAAGGTGGTGGACGGTCGTTCAGCAATTGCATGATGAACTCCTCATCCTCTGACTCGTCTTCTCTCCTTAACTTTTCCTCGTCCTCTCTATCTTTGGAACACCTCCTGTTTGTCTTACAGGTAGCTTTCTTGCCTGTCGCCTCTTCTTCCTTAGCAATTGCGGGAAACAATTTTATCCCCTGCAATATATCTGACCTCCACACCTTCTGTGCATTATCCCACCTAGCGTCCGCTAGTGTCTTTTCTTCCTTTCTTATCCTGGCCTCGAACTTCTTTTGCTGTTGCTGTCTAGCCATTAGTTCCCAAATCGCTAGAGCCTCAAACTGTGCTGGCCTTGGAGGTACCTTCATGTCGTACATCGCGAATCTCAAATTCTCTAGGATCCTTATATTGAATGTCCCATGGATCGGGAACGCTACGCTCCCATGTCTCTCTGTCAGCTTGTGCCATTGCTTTAGCCAAAGGCACGGAGCTACCCCCCTTTCCTCCATTACAATGTAAGCTGGTGTACCTTCGGGTGGCGTCTCCTCTCCTACGCTCGCTTTAATGTAAGACTCCCCCTTCATCGCACTCTTTAATGCTTTCAAAAATTTCATTTTCTTGTCTTTTATTTCACAAAATTTGTAATCAATAAGTGACTTTAATTCCCGGAATACTCTTCGCTTGCCTTTCCCCTTCCAATCGAGCCCCACGGACTGCGTCCAATCCGTGCGCGACCCTTCTCTGCAACCAACCTATCCCAGCGCGGCTCCTAGTGACGTCACACTCACACACTCTGCGGCTGACAAAGCCTCGCGGCTAGTCCTCCTTCACTCAGCTCCTCTCGTAACAACTTCTGGCATGTATCGCGAGCAACCAAATAATAATAAAACAGATCTGTCGGTTTACTACAGGAAGGGTAACACAATCGCTTCAGGACCTTAGGGATTTTTCACTAGCCTCGGCAGTTATTCCATCTTTCTCGGTCCCCACTTTCGCAAGCAAAATCTGACCCGCAGACTCTGCTCTCAACTTGTCAATGATTTATTCTAGTGCACTTAGAATTTGTCAAAGCCCGAAGTCGAAGTTTTCTTTCACTCCCTTAACACACGTACCGACTCGTTGACCACGCCCGGTCAACCTATTAAACCGACCAGACCACAACATAAAACAAGTGTCTTATACGCTTTTCAACATACTCCGGAGTCTCTTGACCTCGCAGGGCCCGTCTCAACAACAACAACCACGTGGACCTTTTTCTGCACAAAGCGCCACATGCACATGAAGTTCGACGACTTCCCTACTCTCACACTCGGAGTCGCACCTCCGCTATTCTCTAAAATCCTCGCAACCTTTTCAAACAATCTGCGGCAATAAGCTGTGCAAGCGCAAAATCCTGACTTCACTCATACCGTCACTAGTACCGCCAACGCCGATTTCACACCTCCATTCTCTCCATTCGCAAGCTCCGAGATCCCGGGAAAGTCGCGGGGGACTTAGGGCATCATCATTCTCTCAATCTGTTTTACCCAAGAAAAATCTAATTCAACACCATATACCTCTCGAGTGGGGTCCCAAAGGGCGTAACCGTCAATTCAACACCATATACCTCTCGAGTGGGGTCCCAAAGGGCGAAACCGTTACCTCTCGAGTGGGGTCCCAAAGGGCGAAACCGTTACCTCTCGAGTGGGGTCCCAAAGGGCGAAACCGTTACCTCTCGTCCTCTGCTACCATCTACTGATAGAGCGTTCCGACCTAATAAATTACCTGTATTTGGACGCTCTTGGGTCGATGAATCTTTTGACCAAGTGGGGCTCTCTTCACCCGAGATTAGTCAATTTAATCAAATCAATAATCAATAACGAACATAAGCAATGCCCTGATCAACATAACACTTCACAATTAATCCAGAAAACATTTCGGCGAGCCATGACCTTCCGGCCATGAATAACCACACCAGTTTATTCAAAGTTAATGAATTTATTTCCCTATATTAACAAAGCTAGCACGACATAAATGTGTCTCAACACCAAATGATATATGTAAATGAACATTAATAGCTGTCCATAACGGCGAAAAAGATGCAATCTATGCAGCATTTGAATAACAATGCATTCGATGATAGCAACGCAAACCACTAAAACTATAATCTGTAATGGGCTAATTGCATACATTAGTCAGCATAACAAGGTCTCAAATTGCATCGTGCGACAAATTAATCCTCATCTAACCTCAAATTAGCATCTGCATGTGGGATTTCATGCAAAAACAATTTAGCAACATTGATTTGGAAAACTCCTAACTAGGGCTCTTATCAAAAATCAGCAGTTGGTTACCTAAAAAGAAACACAATGCAATTGTACATTTTCCTTTCATATTTACCAAATTCAATCAGCATTCAAGGAAGTCTTCGTCTCACAGGTACCGGTTTCGATCAGCATGGGACGGGGGCAAAGGGGGCAGGGTGGACGGGGCAATTGCCTCACAGCGGCAAGATAAAAGGACAAAACTACTACTTTATGCAAAGGGGCAAATCGAAGTTAAAGTCTCTAGGGCGAGAATTACTTAAAGTCTCTTTCTCTCGATTAGAGAAAGCATCAAAGTCTCATTCAAAATGGCGTCGAACATCAATTGGCATCGTAGAAGATGGCAAAATGACGAGGTCGGCAAGATGGGCCATAATGGCTGCAATGGGCAATAATGTCCTCAATGGGTGCAATGGGTAATGGCAGCTTTCTTCTTGTGCACCAGGTTTAAATAAACAACAGTTCAAATCCAGTAGGGTCTTCCATTGGAGGGTTCATAGGTTGGCTTCAAATTGTCCAATCAAAAACAACAATTCACAAGCTTCTACCTAGGCCTACATTATCCTTGGAGTCGGGAACGTAAGTTGCAACATATTTTACCAATTAACTCACTTTCAGAGCTTCCATTGTCTGCACCTGCAGATTGACCTTGGAGCAAAGAAGAAGATGCCAGGCTGGCACGAAACCTTAAAGATAAGCATGTGAACCGATCTCACTGGAAAAGTACAGCTTCAAGCAAGAATACACATTTTATTAGCACATTAGAAAAACACGAGCATCTAAACCGTGAGACAAGGCAACTAGGCCGAAGCCTCCACTAAAGTTATGCTAAGTTAAAACATTTCAAACAAGCAAATCATGGCACACGTTTACGGTTATGTCAGATTAGTACAATTCTAATACATCACGTTATATAAAGCACGCTTATAAATGTTGGCGAACTACTCTGAGGGCACATTTGTCCCCGTACAATCTTTATTAGTTCGGTTAAAGTCACACTTGATTATTGCGGCACTACGTTTATGCGCTAATAAATGTAAAACCTTCGTTTCTGCGTCATCACTAACACCACCGGTAGGTACAAAAATAAACAAAAACACCTAGAGCCTATTTTTTAGCCATTATTTTAGTACATAGTTCAAATAGCAAATATAAATAGGTGGAACATGTAAATGTGTTTTAGAACTGCATTAATCATCATTGACTAGTAAAGTAATGTTACAAATGAATGTATACGATTGTGTTCCTATTTATTATCTTGGCTGGGGCTCTGCAGACTCTCAAAGCAACATCAAATTACAAGCGTTTTCTCTTGGACACGTGGCAACCCTAGGCTGAGTACACACACACTAATTTCCAGATGCTGGAGGGGAGACTTGTAATGCATATTTTTTACTGTATCACATTTAAATCTCCACTTAACACTGGACCCAAGCCAATGAACCTTTGAGGCGAGTAAGAAGAAAAGGAGCTTCAAATCTAAAACCTCAAATATTCTGAGTTTGGAAATGACATTTTCTGAAGGATCAATGATGAGTTTGGAAGAAGGTTATAATTTTTATCATCAACATTTAGTAACTGAGATGTATTGACAGTGATAGAAACAATGTTATTAAGTAAACAGAACAATGCATAAAGTGGATATTTCCATGAAATATAAATTATCTTATCAAAGGCTGAAGGATGGGTTTAACAAACATAATCCACTAGTCAGAACCCATAAAGAGTTTGTAAATCAAAAATGTGAAAGTGTTAGGAAACTCAGTAGAGTTCCAAAGCAATACATATCAGGAAAAGAGTCTCAGAATGAATCTAAGTGTCAAGAAGCTCGAGGTGAGTATGAAAAAGTGTATCACAGAGTGCCTGCCTCAAAAAAAGAAAGAGTCCTAAAAATCCTGCTGAAGCCCTGCCCCTAGTCTAGGAACATGCATTTTATAATAAACAAACAACATAACTTGTAACTTTGTTCTTCGTCTCCACCACTTGTTCAGCCAATCAAATTTTGATGTATTTATGAGAACGGGACAGCTTTCTTCGACTATTCAATCTGAAAAAAGTATCTACAAAGCATTTTTATTCATTATGTTCTAAAGTTGCAACCATACTATTTACTGGATGCTGGTTCTCAATGTTGTAAAGAATGGGAAAGAAGAAGTTCATGGTTAGTGCAATGCATATTTGCTTATGACATTTCATTTTCCATGCACTTTGAACTATTCATAAAGAAACAGAATTTGTGATTTCAAACTAACATTTTATGCATTTAATAAACTTATGAACGTGTGAAGGTTAAAATAATCAAATTCTCTACACAGAACTATTGTACGACTTTTTTAACACATTGCTAACAGTTATTTATTATACATTGCTGACCTGGTTCAATAATGACAACAAGTAAAATCTGTGCTTGATGGTGCATTCATCAACTAAAGCCCATTGATATGGTACTCTTGTACTTTTTTAACTGCTATGAAAGCTCAGAAATGAAGAATATATGCATTTCACTCTCATTTTCAGGCCTACATGGTATTTATATGTGTTTAATTTCACACCTAGTTTTTAGTAATTAAAACGCCCCCTCACAAATATGCAAAGAAAAAATGAGAGTACCCATCCATGGCATGGAAGAGGAGTGGCCATGTACATACCAAGAAGATTATGGGCCATATCTACCAAAACTTGGTGTGTGAAAGGGAAAGGGCAGGAATACACTGTATTTAATGACATACCGTGCAATCCTGTCCTTTCCCAGCGTTGGAGCACTCTGGCACAAGGAGAAAAAAAAATATTCCTCCTCATTGCGCCTCCCTGGGGGCGTAGGATTTTGACGCATTCCCAGGTCTACTACCAATGGTAAATCGGGGACTGCATCAAAATACATGGGTAGATGCATGGAACTCCCACACTACACCCATTTAATGCCTTTCTGGGGCAGAGTAATGCAAGGCAGCGATTTGGCATAATATTGCGGCAGTAGCAAGAGTTTTATCCTTTACATACATCCTCAACAGATTTTATGCCAGAAGATCATTGTCAGAAATGTTGTCTGAAAAACATATTGGGGGTGATTCTAACCCTGACGGGCGGCGGAGGCCGCCCGCCAGAGTTCCCCCCTCCAGAACACCGCTCCGCGGTCATAAGACCGCTGCGGTGATTCTGGCTTTTGCACTGGGCTGGCGGGCGGCCGCCAAAAGGCCGCCCGCCAGCCCAGTGCAAAAGAGCCTTCCCACGAGGACGCCGGCTCAGAATTGAGCCGGCGGAGTGGGAAGGTGCGACGGATGCAGTGGCACCCGTCGCGTATTTCAGTGTCTGCAATGCAGACACTGAAATACAATGTGGGGCCCTCTTACGGGGGCCCCTGCAGTGCCCATGCCATTGGCATGGGCACTGCAGGGGCCCCCAGGGGCCCCACGACAACCCATACCGCCATCCTGTTCCTGGCGGGAGAACCGCCAGGAACAGGATGGCGGTATGGGCTGTCAGAATCCCCCATGGCGACGCAGCAAGCTGCGCCGCCATGGGGGATTCCCAGGGCAGCGGAAAACCGGCGGGAGACCGCCGGTTTTCCACTTCTGACCGCGGCAAAACCGCCGCAGTCAGAATGCCCTGCGGGGCACCGCCAGCCTGTTGGCGGTGCTCCCGCCGACCCTGGCCCCGGCGGTAAGGAACCGCCGGGGTCAGAATCAGGCCCATTGTGTCTTAAATTTTAATTAGAAAAATATTGGTACATTGGGGTTAGATTTTTCATAATCAACTCCAATGAGATGATAATTTTGTAAATGATAATTAGGACAGGATGTTTGTCAGACAATATTTTTACATTGACATTCCATTCCCATACCCCCCTTGGAAGAAGGCCTTAGTGATTGCGGTCCAGCAGTGGCTGTTACAGTGTTTGCTTACTACTGAGCAGAGACAATAGTGGAATTGAAGCAATTTCCTAAATGTATGCATGCATATCTAACACACAGCATGTTTTTAAAACGGGGTCTATAGTTGGCAATGTTGTGCACCATGTCCGAATAGGGACCTTCACTCTTGTCAGGGTCAGGGAGTCACACAGCTAAGATAACCCCTGCTCACCCCCTTGGTAGCTTAGCACGAGGCTTATTTCCTAGGCAATGTGTAAAGTATTTGTGCACACACACATACACACACAGTGACACAGTGAAAACACCACAAACGTACCCCACACAAGTTTAGAAAAATAGCCAGTATTTATCTGAGTAAAATAAGACCAAAATGACAAAACTCCAACATACACAAGCAAATATACACATTTTCAAAGATTAAATCTAAATATAGTGCTTAGAAACACAACAGCTCCAACCGGGGCTGTCACGACGTCTTGACGGAGTCGTTCCCAGCAGTCCAACGCCACTCATGAGGGAGTGCGGGCTGGTCATGGAGCACGGACCTTGGTACTAGTCGGAAACACAGACGTTGCAGGGAATCGGGGAGGTAAGGTGTGGCTAGAGCCCGTGCTGTGTCTGTCCTTACTGCTACTGGAGAGGTAAGGCTTCAGTTCCTTACTGCTAGGCAGGGAAGAGGTGAGGTGTTGGTTCCTTAAGGTTGCAGGGGAGATGGTGTGGCATCAGTGGCGAGGTGTCGGTTCCTTATGACAAGAGGGGGAGTCAATGAATGCAGCAGGTCAAGTCGCGAGCCGTCGACTTTGCAGCATCGCGATCACATGATGGGATGCTGCGGCGGAGTCAGGTGTCACGGACATCGATGACACTGCACTCGGGACTCACACTGTGGCCGGACCTTGGAGACGCTGCGGCGGCATCGGGCCTGCAACTTCAGTCGCTCCACTCAGTGGGGCCATGGCTCCGGTGCAGGAAGCGACGCGGAGTTGGACAGTGGCGCCGGTTCTAAAGTCACTCTGGAGTCAATGTGTTTGTTTCTTCTTGATTACACCAGAAATCACTCCCAAGGGCATAGGAATTGGATTTGGCACCACTTAGCAAGTCAGGACTCTCAGCAAGAGAACCAAGGTGCTGGCAGATGAAGTCTTTGATGTCATTGAGACTTCTTCACAGCAAGCAAGCTCAGTCCAAGCCCTTGGAGAACCTTTGGAAGCAATGTGAAGAAAACAATGTCCAGTCCTTTCACTCCCAGGAAAGAAGAAGCAGGCCAGCACAGCAAAGCAACAGGCAGAGTGGCAGTCCCTTCTAAATCATTCAGCTCTTCTTCCTGGCAGAATATCCTCAGTCCAGAAGAATTCTAACTTTGTGGTGACAGAGGTCCAGTACTTATACCCATTTCAGTCTTCGAAGTAGGCAAACCTAAAAGAGAAGTCTTGGTAGTGCCCAAGACCCTGCCTTTCCTTCCCTTCCCTTTCCCCAGACACCCTCGGGGGTTGGAGACTGCCTTGTGTACGGACAGGCACAGCTCTATTTAGGTGCAAGTGTCAGCTCATCCCACCACTGTAGCTCAGGAAGACCCTTCAGAATATGCAGGGCACACCTCAGCTTCCTTTGGGTGACTGTCTAGAGTGAATTCACAAGCAGCCCAACTGCCATCCTGACCCAGACGGGTATTCCAGCCAGGCAGAGGCATAGAATGGTTAAGCAAGAAAATGCCCTCTTTCTAAAAGTGACATTTTCAAACTTGCAATTTAAAAACCAGCTTAACGAAAAGATGTGAGTTCAGGGACCCCAAACTCCAAATCACTATCTGTTCCCAATGGGAAATTACACTTAAAAGGCATTTCAAGGCAATCCCTATGTTACCTCATGGGAGAGATAGTGCTTGCAATAGTGAAAAACAAATTTAGCAGTTTTCCACAATCAGGACATGTAAAACACACCAGTACTTATCTTGCCTTTTAAGTATGATGCACCCTCCCATTGGGGCTGCCTTGAGCCTAACTTAGGAGTGACTTACATGTAGTAAAAGGGATGGTTTGGGCCTGATAAATTGGTGCACTTGTCAGGTTGAAAAAGCAGTTTAAAACTGCACACACAGACACTGCAGTGACAGGTCCGAGACATGGTTACAGTGCTACTCATGTGAGTGGCACAGTCAGTGCCAGGGGCGGCTGACACAATATAAAGTAGTGGGGTGGGTGAAGGGAGTATGGTGGGAGTGCATGGGGGACTGCATGGGGGGAACGTGTTGGGTGTACAGGGGGGTTATCATCATAAAAAATATATAAAACACATACTTGGTGCTGCAGGTTGCCTCACGCTCCTCTGTTTTCTGGTTTACCGCTCGCTCAGGCACATGGAGTCTGTGCTGTTTCTCCATCCTGGCTGTCAAATACTGCTGGGTTGGAGAAACCTAAGTGTGCATGTCTGTATGGCCGGCCTAAGATGACTGCCCAAACTGACTTGCATACTTAAGTGCACTCCACTCCTCCTTCCCCCTCCCATGGCCCAGCCCCACCCCCTCCCTGGTGTGGAAAGTGTGGGAGTGGCCACCTTTCACTAATTGCTGTTCACCTATTGCTTGTCATTACTTTGACATAATTGTTGATCAATGACAGATTGCAGAGACAAGCACCAACAGTTTTTCCTGCCACTCTCCTAAATCATATGTATTTAATGCTGTAAGAGAATTAACAACAACTGGAAGAAAATCCTCAAACCAAGCACACATGATTCACTGGGTGCATACTACTAAAAATAGAAAAAAAGCAATATTGTTGTTATGATGACTATAAAATGAATGTCTGTCTCGGAAGTGTAATACAATAGTATAATATGTACAATACATTCCAAGAAAGCTGCCCAGTTGGTTCTAAATGTGACAGCCATCTTGGGATAGTAAAACAATGTTTCTCTATGTATCTCAGTTAAAAAAAGGCTACTGCATTTAGAATCAATCAGTGGTAGGAGCGTGTCCCACTAGACAATGAGTGCTAAAAACTTGACTACAGCTAAAAAATAACAGTATTGCTATGTGCATGTCTGACATAATTAAATGTTTAAAAAGTGTGATGGCTGACTATACTTTTTAGAATATCTCATGCATCTGAATGGAGACAGAAGGATACATCCATATATCCAACACAAGGATAGAGAGATCAAATTGTTCTTGTAGGCTCACCCAAAATGTAATTCAAAATGTCTCAAGCCAATGACTGAAGGGTCCTGAACCAAAACATAGTAAGCAGCTGAAAGGGTGCTCAACTAATGCCCACTATAGGTATACCATATGTTTTGGAAAAACAATGTCTTGGTTTAAGCCAGACCTAAAAATGTGCCTAGAATGCACCAGCTCTAAAGTGTCCTCTTGTGCTTCAGTTAGGTTTTGACAAAATGTTATGTGTCTGCTGCGAGGTGCTGTCCTTATTATGTACTGCCAACACAGGAGGAAGTAGAAATGTAGGGGAGGGCTCATCCTTCTCAAGTATCGACTATACTCTAAATCAAGAGCCTTACCCACTCAATTAGACTGACCAGGAATTCTGTAGCAGAAAAGCATATCATGCTTGATGTAGATAAACTATCACCCACCAGGGTTGTCCCTTGATGACATGCTTCATCATTGGGTTCCTTCCCGTTCCACTGCAGAATGAGGCGTGCTGCTACCTGTGAACTACATGGGAGCACTGGATGGTATTCAAACAATGTATCCAGTAGAATAGGAGATGGAAGGGTTATGTTGTTTGTTAAAAATACCTAACTAGAAACAGGTAAATACTTTGATATGTACCCTAGCTGGTATGGTTAATATCTGGGAAAGAAGTTGGAAATCTAATAAAGGGTTCAATTACTTTGGCTTCCTTTATGGTTTGGGTTTTGGTTTCTGCTACCCTTTCCTGTGGCATCATCAAGACCGTATCTTACCTTATCTTATCTAAGACCACTCCTTACATAAGTGCACAGTGCTATCCAATCACACACTCTGCATGCCGTAATGAAAATAATGCACCTAGTTGGTGTATGTTCCACTGCTCACATGGGAACATTTAAAAGTGCCTGTTGTGTCCACAGCTAGAAGGTGAGCCCGTAGTCACAAAAATCGTCAAGGTCTTCACCTGGCCCTTTCACCTAAACCAGCCTGCATGTTGGACTTAGGATATTTTCCAGTTTCTGTCTCCCTCATACACAGGTGTGGTAGTTAGATGACTACATCCTGTGGAGACCCCAAACAATCAGACAGGGTCAAAACATAGACTAACCCTTCCTCTTGGTTGATTGATGGAAGCGATTCAATAGGAACTCTGTACTAGTTCACACTGCCCTGTTGTGAATTGTTCAGAATCATGTTTACAACCACTGGATTTTGTACAGTATCTTGTGTCATGTATGTTGTAAATATATTCACTGTCTGAGCACTGTATCACCTGCACTATAATCACTTTATCAGACGTCATTTCACATGAGTTGGTCCATTACATATTTTTGATAGAAACTATTCTCTATCCTATGGTTCCTTTTTAAAACTGATGTTGAGTGATAATTATTAAAATTTGCAATTAGACGCCAGATTCCTCAAAGGTCTGCAAGAAGTTTCCAATTTCAAATGATGGCCAAGGGACAACTGTCTACATAGTAAGCGGTAGTGGAAGTGACATCACACAACCTTCAACCTTAATGGCATAACATAAAATGACATCCTAATACCGTTTGCCCTTATTGTTCCCATGAAGTCATGTCGCATGACCTCAATCCAGATGACATCAGAAAAATTGACATTGCTGACATTCCATAATAACAGCATAGTCAAAATAAAAAATAAAAAAAATGGATACATTTCTATTTTAGATACCACTTATATCAGAGTGTCTTTAGCAGTGCTTGGTTTAATACTAGCTTGCTTGTACAGAGTGTGTAACCTCTTCTTGGGGAATTTACAAGGGATTCTCCACATGAGAAAATGTGGAAACAAGGGATCAGACAGTGCATTTTAAGTCAGAACTTTCACATAAGTTTGCAAAAAATACTATAGACTCTGAAAGAACACTCATTAAATATTCAAGTCTTTTCATGATGTGCCAAGCACATGAAACCTGATGCTCACCAGAAGCTTGCCCCATTTTTTTTACAAAATGTGGTTTGGGAGCTCCCATTCTTCAAACATTACCACCATGTGCCGGAGCCAGAATTTTTTTGTGGGTGCCTCCCATATGCCCCTGGTGCCCCCTTATGCAAAAATTAAATACAATGTAACAGTTTCAGAATGTTGCTACTAATGGTATCCACATGCCATAGGTGCCCCTTATATAAAGAATGACCTCAGTATGTCAGGGCCATCATTTTGCCTTGGTTGCTCTTCTCCTGTGTGCCACAGTTATTCTCTTCCGTGCCACGAATTACCTCAAATGTGATAGCATCACCCTTTTGCTATGGGGCTACCTAAGCCCATTATTTCATTTGGTACGTTAGTGCTAGTATTGTACCAAGGGTGCTCATTATATTAATATACCAATAATTGCCTCCAGTAAGCCAATGCCAATATTTTGACACAGGTGCATGTCATGCTAACGACTGCCTCAGCTTTGCCAGTGCCAGTATTTGCCCTCTATAACACCAGTATGCCAGGGCCAATGGCCGTTCTGCAAACATAATACCAAAGCCTCACTCACGCTCACTGATATTCACTCAATTACAGTCATTCTCACTCACCCTAACTCAGTCTCAGGTTCATTTTCACCCACTTGCTCTAATTCATATATTGTCACTCACTCTCCTGCACTTACTCTTAAAATCACTTCCTCACTCTCAGTTATTCTCACTTATCACTCACTCTACCTCATTCAGTCACTCACTTTCCCTCACATTCACTCTTACTCTCACTCACTCAGTCTTTCTCACTCACCTAGACTCACTCTTCCTCTCATTAACTTGCTTTTTTTCACACTTTGACTTACTCATTCGCACTCACTTACATTCACTCACTCTCTCTCATTATTACTTTGATTTTCACTCACACTACCACTCCTTCACATTAATTGTCACTCACTTGCAGGCACTCCTACTCTCACTCATTCTGACTCGTGCCTACTCACTTTACTGACACACAATCTCACTCATTTTCACTCACTATCACTTACGCTCACTCACCTTTACTCCCCCACACATGCTTACACATACAGACACACATACTCACATAAACGCATGCTTTCTGTCACATAAACATACTCTCACTTGTAAGCACACGCACAACATGCATTTAACATACATTCACAGCATCTTTTTACTTACACCAGTTGCTAGAAAAAGTCTCATTCCAGCTAATTGTGTTTCATGCTTATTACAGTATTATTCCTTAGTAGAGTACTATTCCCTATTAGTATAACCAAAAATAGGCAACAAACAACTGATGCCCATAAGGGTAGGCTGTTCCTGTTGGCACTGATTTTGCCACCTCTGAAGCCAAAGGCAGTGACAGGAATCATAAGGGGCAAACCAAGGGGTGCATCTGCAACTCTTAGCAACCCTTAACTGATCTGCATGATTTATTCTCCCTCTCTCTTTACCTCACTCTTGCAGGTTCTTATTCATCCCTGCTTTTTCCCTTTGTCAATATTTCCGGTCTTTCTCCACCTCCACCTTTCACCTTTTGCTGCTCCTCTCTTGCCTCTTCGAAGTCTAATTATTAAAAATAAGTCCTGGTTCGCAAAAAAAGAGTGCCACAGGGCCCCACCTGCAACCACCAGTACA
The DNA here is from genome assembly GCF_031143425.1 of Pleurodeles waltl. Classification (NCBI taxonomy): domain Eukaryota; kingdom Metazoa; phylum Chordata; class Amphibia; order Caudata; family Salamandridae; genus Pleurodeles; species Pleurodeles waltl. The sequence continues at coordinate 307,034,606 of NC_090449.1, forward strand.
AATTAAGCCCTGGCAAGGTGAGAGAGAGACATCAATGGACAGGTAAAAATTGAATCCCGGATGTTGGGGGTTTTCTGTCGTATGTGAAAGTGGCAATAGAAGACAATGGCAGGAAAAGAGATGGAATAAATAAATGGTCAAGGTGTGGGGGTGCGAGACAAACAAAAATTAAAGCCACTGAATGTTATGTACATGGGCAACATGCACAGAAGAGGAAATGACATATTTCCTGCCTGGCCAGCACCAAGCCGGGATGTACACACTGCTCTTCCCTGGGCGCTGAGTGATTATCACTTTTCCTCTTGTTTGACTGGCGCTGCCAGCATCATGGAGAGATATAGGAGGCCGCTACAAAGCAGTCAGTGTCGAGGAGGACATGAAGGCTAACTTTCTAGGAAGGGGATTCTGCTTCCCCCACAAACCCGCCAGACGTCACGGGGGAATGAGAAAAGGTTCATAGTCACTTTCCATGACATGTCTTTTCAATTCAGCCATTTTTTAATTTTTACATTTATATGCCCTTTATCTCAATTTTATGATTGGGAACTTATGCTTGCTTTTCTTTGACTACTGTAAAGATGTCACGATGGCAGGAAAATCTGTACTTGAAAAGGACTTCAAATTTCAAATTGTAACATCATTTTTGGAGCGGTGGGTGCAGGCGTGTGAAGGGAGCTCAGCAGAACAGAACACCTGAATCAGTCATCCGGTATAGATAGTGCTTAGGGCCATATGTACGAAAGCTTTTTCCCATAGACACAGAATGGGTAAAATCCTTTGGTACATCTGGCCCTTAATCCTTAATAAAAGCCAAAAATGCAGGGGCTCATCGTTTTTCTAAGGAGCCCACTATACTACTATTAAAGCATGCCGGTCATTCCCCAAGGAAATGTTTCTGAGAGCTCAACAACATGCTTGGTGACACAGTGTGGGGTTCATATGCCACTGCATAACATTGAATACATTTAAGAGGTCTATAGGCCAGGGCGGACCACGTGTCCCTTTGACCAGTGGTTGTACAGCTGGGTAGCTGGCCGCCTTCTTGGGGACACGGGTTCGGGCCAGGACACACTAAAACGAAAGGATTTGTTGCAGCTCCTCCTTCCCGAAGCTAAATTACCCCCCCACCTCTCCTAGATTGGTGATGTGATTCAACGATGCATCAACCGAATCTTTCATCTCAGCATGTCCCCCGTTTGTCCCTAAAATACGACTCCACGGTCTGCCAAGAAGCTTGAGACTAGTGGCATACCACTACTTACATCATTTGCTTGACAGAAACATATCCACCCTTGGGGATTCGTTTTAGATTACCACTTCCTTTAATTTGACCAACACAATGCAGAGCATGATATCCCACTGGGGCACATTCTTATGCATAAGCAGCTCTAAGGAACAATGATGTGGGGAATACTTGGTAGGAACCTCAAACTCATGCAGTCATGCAAAAATTACTAGCAACGGGCAATGGCTGGCATTTTGTTACTTGGCTATGCAAGGCTCTATCAGAACACACCCTAAACGCTCTTACACAGTTTTGTGAGCGCTAGGAATTAGACTTTGGGAGAGGGGGGTGGTTTCACAACTCAGAGTAGACACTCGTATTAGAATGTCCTCACCTAATCGCCTGGAAAGGCCTAAGAAGATCCACTTCTCCATTCTACATAGTGCATACCTTACCCCTACTAAACTAAAGCAGATCTTCCCAGATGGCCATCTTTTGTACTCCTACTGCGAGTCTGACAATGTGGGTCTGCACCATCTCCTTTGGTCCTGCCCATCCCCAGCTCAGTATTAGCAAGTAGGTCTGGCCACTATAACCTATGTTACCCATTACAAAGGCTTGGATTCCTGAGCGCCTGGCCTCCTCGGCATAACAAATCATCTTAGGAACAATAAGGTGATGGCTCAGTTTGCGGACCTGGCACTTGCCTTAGCTAAAAGGGCCATCATCCTGAAATAGTGTGGACAGCTGCCCCCTCTGGCACCAACTGAAGAGAGGCAGTGCGAGGCCTCCGCAAGCATCCCCTGTCAATGGATTGGGACACCATGCTGATCCACCTTCATACTCAAGGATGACTCCTGTCTGCTCTGAGAACGCAACTTGACACAACCCCACAGGTTCTCTGCTGCGTTTACCCTGACCATTCTCATATCGTCCCCAGCGCGCTGGCGCCCTTCCTGGGTCTCATTCAGCATTTGACCCCGGCTCCTCTCATTTGCACAGATCACACGTACTCTCTGTACTGCTCCCCAGTACGCACACCGCCCCCAGAACTCCCCTATTAGCAGCAGCCCCCTATCATCCCACCTACCAGTACCTGTGTTATGCCAATTTGTTTACCCCGTGTATTTTCTTTTGATTTATCAAATGGTTATTTCCTACAGAAAGACGTTACTCATGTCCTGTGTTTGTAGTGAAATGCATTCTTATAATGTCATGGCGAACGACGCATACTCGCTTTCCCGTAAACCTGCATGCTATGTGTGACCCAACAGTGCAACTTCAGTGATTCTGGTCGGACTACAGACAGTGCCCACAGCATGAAGGGTGGGCAGGTGTGTGGTGCACCATATGCACGCCAAAAACCCAGGAGGGGAGCACAGCAATTGTGGCAACCAGATGGCATGTCGATTTTCTCTCCCATTCTGGCCTGGATACACACTCTCACGTCCACGTCACAGACCTTGCCATAATTGAAAGAACCACACATTTGCACTTTAAATACTGTAATAGTAGGAGTTTGCACAGACTCACAGTTTTTTACAGGGTTGTTCTGATATTAACCGTGCTGGTCGAGCACTCCTCCATCCTGGCACAAGCACGAAACCATATTTGCTTCTTGTCTGTCAATGACTTTGAACCATGTCCATTTTCGTACCCTTCTTTGGTCTTGCCTCTGCCTTGATAGCTTCTGAATATGGGCAGGGAGCATGGTTAGGACAATGGATTTCCTACCGCGGAGCATGAGATCCTCACTTGCCGCTGCAAATTCTTGCCATATTTAATCATCTTCAGCTAATCAAATAATTGTAAAGCCCATTTCCCTGTTCACGGAGGAGAGTGAGGCTTAGAACCCAGGAAAAGGAGCTCTAGCAAGTTGTGGCATGTGGACTCCTTAAATGGGTGCACTGTGCAGATAAATGTGAGAGTGCTTCGACCCCATAGCAAGGGAATAGCTCCATGAGTATCTCTGTTCAGTGAGAGTGATTGGTTGACTAGCATCTTCAGAGGGCCACAGAGCACTGTTGATATTGATTTACCTAGGTACAGTCCAAGTCCACAAAGGCTTGCATGCACTACGAGCTCAGTGCTGCCTTGTGCCAAAGTGTGCCAACACCTAATAACCCGAGAGAGAGTCTTTCAAAATTATAAATGCTTCGGCATAAACAGTGCCATCTCCCATGTAGCGTCCTTACTGACCAAGTGCAATAGTGGTTCTGCGACAGTGCCTAGACCTTGGGTGAGCCTACTGCACACGCCCCTAATAACTACAAACCTGTTATAAAATTAATGGGGGCGAATGTTGGGGCACTGCCAGTCTGCCTTCAGGGGTCAGCTTTAATGTCTTCATGTGAAAGGTAGGCCAGGATGAAATTTCCGTTACCCGGCTGTAGTTTTGTGAAATTTCAATAATTTGTGTTCCACTTGTTACATGGAATTAATCAATTTACGCTACGTTGTGTAAGTAAGCACCATTTGTGGTAACATTTTAACGTGCGTGCATGGGAACAACATGCATGTGCACGTTGTTAGTGTTGTGGCACTTGTGGTTTTTGCACTATTTGCCAGTTGCACCTTTTGGCGTAGTTAAGCATAATTTCACACAATTCTTCAGCAATTTTACATAATTACGTAAAAGTAAGTTGAGCAAATACTGCACACTCCTATTGAAAAGATACGGTTGAAAAATCTGAGGGTCACATATTTTTTGGTCTATTGTTGAGCTGTTTTCCTTAATTCTTGGTGGGGCGGCTCTTAGCTGGCTGTATGTTGTGCAGTTGTTTATAGGCTGTATTGATAATGTTACTGCTTCTGACTTTCAACACTCCCTCCTTTTTTTGAATATGCGTGTCTTTTCAGACTTCTGAAACTCCACATCCACTTGCCATATAGATGTGGATATTTGAATGCTGCTTTTCAGAGAGTTGTAGCATGGATTCTACATGTACCTTGATTATTTTCTTCAAGGATCCCCATGCCTGTGAACAGTTTGCTTTTCACTTAAAAAGAAAAGTCTCAGGGTTGCAGTCACTGTATTCTGTTCAATGCTCAAGGAGCAAGTCTTGTAAACGTCTAGAAGTCTTGAAGGCTCCTCTGATGTCTCTATCAGCACAAACAATACACAATGACATTAGAGCAATTAGCCTCTAGGTCTTCCTGTAACTGTTTTTTGAGTTATAATCCCAACGAGGTAGGGTAATTTCTCAGGTGACATGCAGAACATCTTAATTTCTTCTGTCTTGTACTTTATCTTCCAAAAGCCACATTAATGTCTTTTGTGACACTTTCAACCCCTCCAGGCTTTTTTAATGGCTTAGTAATAGCACTTAGCAATCTGTTACTCTATTGTGCACATTTGATTAAAATATGTGCTTGACAATGCAAGTATGCAAAATGATGTTGGATAAAAAGCCAGTAATGGCTCTTGTTTTGTGCCTCAGCACATAGTACTGGTGGGAGACTGGCGTATCGAATGTGTACTTAAAGATGAGCGAACATTTTCTCTATTACCAGTGGCGCCTTGCCAACATGGGCTTTGGCCTCTGCCCACTTTATTTTCTTCCTGAAATTGCACAGAACAGAACACACTGATATCTGCTGGTTCACTCAAATGAGTGCTGTCAAAGCTCTGGTGGATGGGAAAGTTCATGTTTAAAACATATTTCAAAATGATGCCAACACAGTGATATATTATGTACTATTTGAAAAGACAAGTGTTCTATAAATAACATATTTTTAATTTTAACGTCTTTAATTTGTTTTAATTCGACCTTTGCAGTATAATGTGATGACTCATCTTGTTCCTTGCCTCTGGGAGCCAAACTAGACTCCTGGCTTTATTTTCTTCCCTAAATTGCACATAACTTTGTGTAAATCTATCTTATTGCAGACAATTAAAAAATCCATAAAGATACTCATACATACCGTGAGAGAACAGGGCTGATTGCAGAGGCCCCCTAACTTTTTGCCCCCATTTTCCACTTTTTGCTGGTGTTTTCCTGAGTCTGCTGGTGCCGTGGGTACTGCTAACCAGTCCCAGGGCCTGTGCTCTATGTACAATCAGTATGCAAATTAGGCTAATTATAATTGTCTAAGTCAACCTACCTATAAGTCTCTAGTATATGGTAGGGCATGTAGGTTTAGGGACCCCAGCATAGGTAGTGCACCCATAGGTGCACTGCTGTGGTGCCCAGTGTCCGAAGATACGGCACTCGCCGCACCAACTTATGGTGAAAAACTTACAAAACTCTAGTCAAATTTGTGCTAATGACTGCATTTACCATGATGCCTTGGGGTCACAAATGCTGGAATAGAAGACAGGGTGCTCCCCATTTTGACTGTTGTAATTAAGGCTCCCGTGAGCCTCTGAGCTGACAAGTTCGGGTGAAGCACCTGTGCGCTTTCTCGAGTGGTACTTAAACCTGTGAATACTTTCAAGGTGGTATTTCAAGCAACCCCGCCAGTTACACGTTGCTCTTCGCTGATGACGGCCAAATAGCCAGGAACACGCGTCCAAAGATACAGCACTCGCCGCACCAACTTATGGTGAAAAACTTTCAAAACTCTATTCAAATTTGTGCTAATGACTGCATTTAACATGATGCCTTGGGGTCACAAATGCTGAAATGGAAGACAGGGTGCTCCCCATTTTGACTGTTGTAATTAAGGCTCCCGTGAGCCTCTGAGCTGACGAGCTCGGGTGAAGCACCTGTGCGCCTTCTTGAGTGGTACTTAAACCTGTGAATACTTTCAAGGCGGCATTTCAAGCAACCCCGCCAGCTACACGTTGCTCTTCGCTGATGACGGCCAAATAGCCAGAAACACGTGTCCAAAGATACGGCACTCGCCGCACCAACTTATGGTGAAAAACTTTCAAAACTCTATTCAAATTCGTGCTAATGACTGCATTTACCATGATGCCTTGGGGTCACAAATGCGGGAATGGAAGACAGGGTGCTCCCCATTTTGACTGTTGTAATTAAGGCTCCCGTGAGCCTCTGAGCTGACGAGCTCGGGTGAAGCACCTGTGTGCCTTCTTGAGTGGTACTTAAACCTGTGAATACTTTCAAGGCGGCATTTCAAGCAACCCCACCAGCTACACGTTGCTCTTCGCTGATGACGGCCAAATAGCCAGAAACATGTGTCCGAAGATACAGCACTCGCCGCACCAACTTATGGTGAAAAACTTTCAAAACTTTATTCAAATTTGTGCTAATAACTGCATTTGCCATGATGCCTTGGGGTCACAAATGCTGGAATGGAAGACAAGGTGCTCCCCATTTTGACTGTTGTCATTTTAAAGGCAGGCATGCCTTGCTGGCTGCTTTTAAATTCAACTTATATGCAAATTCGACTTTGGAATTAAAAGTAGTTCCAAAGTCTTAAACTACCTTATTATTAACATATAAGTCACCCCTAAGGTGTGCCCTGTGTGCCCCTAGGGCTGGGCGCCATGTAACTATAAGCAGGGACCTTATACCAATAGTTTTATAAGCCCTGGTGAGGTAAAAACAGCCACATTAGTTTTTCCCTTATTGTAGTGAATGGCCTCCATAGGCTAGAATGGGGAGACTTTATTTTAATTTTAAAAGCCCCCTTCAATATCAGATACAAGAGGTTTGGTATCAAATTAATTGTTATAATAAATCCCACAACTTCCAGTTGTTGGATTTAATATAACTTGTTCAGGTAAAGAGTTTTAAACTTTCCCTGAAAAGTTGCCAACTTCAGCCCTGCAGTGTTTTTGCTGCTGTGCTCTGATTGGTGGGCCTTTGGCAGCCTGGCCAGGCTGTCTTGATGAGGTGTGAAGTGGCCTGGCTCCACACAAAAAGATGTGCCTGTGGTAGGAGAGCTCCCCTCAGTAGATGGTGAAGCAGGAAGGGGGAGGGCTTCCAAACTGGTCTTCAAAGGCAGAGAAAGACATTTGGAGCAACCCAGCACCACCCTCACATCCTGCAAAGCCAGACAATTAGGTGTCCCCTTGATAAGATTAGGAGAGGGGCGTGTTTAGGATTTTTAGCCATACCAGTGGGTGGGCTCAGCCAGATGTAACCTCCAAAAATCAGTTTCAGCCATGATGGATTTTTGAGGAATGTTGCTCCCTGGGATTGATTTTTGCCACACTTCCCAGGAAGTGGTCACCACAGGGGGAAGGACCCTAACCCTGATTGGAGAACCAGGACCCGTCCTGTTTTTCACACAGGAGCAGGGATAAAACTGGCAGACCTGCACCCACACCTCAGTTCCCTACCAGATCTCTACCAGGAACAACTACAGAAGAAGAAGGACTGCCCTGCTGGACCCCTGGCCTGCACCAGGACCCTGCACTCTGAAGGACTGCAGCAGCTGCACACTTGGGCTTCACCACAAGAAGGACTTTGCCAGGCTTCAACTGGTTCAAGGAGGGACTCCTTGTTTGCTACAGGTGAAAAATTGCTAACCAGAGTCCCCTGCACCAACTCCTGAAGAAACCAACCAGCTGACCACTGTCCAGTGGCCAAAAAGGAGTTTGCGCCAGGTGCATTCTGGGAGTTGTAGTCCACAACCCCAAGGAGCATCTCAGAGCTTCTGGAACCTTGGGGTGAGGAGTGGACCCCAAAAGAACCTTAAAGGAACATGTAGAAGAAGATCCAGAAGTTTGGAGAACTTTGGAGAACTTTTGGGGAAAAAAAGCTCCATAGAGGGTCCGACCTGCCGCGGCAACTCTAGCCGGCTTGCCTCAATCGCGACCCGGCCTGACTTGGAGGTTCGCCCCGGTGAAGAAAATCTGCAAAAAAGAGACTAAGGTGGTCATTACAACATTTGCGGTAAAAGCCGCTTACCGCTGTGCAGAAGACTGCCAACACACCGCTGCGGTCGCGGAAATCCGCCACAGCTTTTATGACCCACAACACGGAATCCTCCAATAGTCAGACACCCACACAAGTCCGCCACACCAAAGGTCAGTGAAAACCTCCACCGTTACTCCAACAGAAATACGCCCACACCATCACGACACACGAATCCACGCTGCGGTCTTTCAACCGCGGTATTCCATTGGCGGTACACACCGCCGCGCTTAAAATACACACACATTGGACAAATCGAAATACACACACCTGATACACATACACACACCACTCCCACACACCCAATACAATATAAAACACACACCCACATCACCCACAAACCCCTATGATCACAATTACTGAGAGAAGGCCAGAGAGAGACACCACCATCAACAATACTAGCATCCACAGGCACACAACACCATCACCCACATAACTTCTACGCACCTCACACCACACACCACTACATATCAGCACACTTATCACCTCACACACCACCCCACACATCACCTACACCACCCCATGGCACAGCAAAGACACCCCAGGCTCTCGGAGGAGGAGCTCAGGGTCATGGTGGAGGAAATCGTCCGGGTAGAGCCACAGCTATTCGGAGCACAGGTGCAGCACACCTCCATTGCAAGGAAGATGGAGCTATGGCGAAGAATAGTGGACAGAGTCAACGCAGTGGGACAGCACCCAAGAAATCTGGAGGACATCAGGAAGAGGTGGAACGACCTACGGGGGAAGGTGCGTTCCGTGGTCTCAAGACACCACCTTGCGGTTCAGCGGACTGGCGGCCGACCCCCTCCTCCTCCCCCACAACTAACAACATGGGAGGAGCAGGTCTTGGCGATTCTGCATCCTGAGGGCCTCGCAGGAGTAGGTGGAGGAATGGACTCTGGTAAGTCAAATCTTAACTATTACATCCTCCACCCTACCTGCATGCAGCACATACCCCCACCCTCACCCTCACCCCCATCACTCTAACTCCTCACAAATGTCCCAACACCACAAACCACACATCCTAACACCAAGCCCTGCATGCAACAACAAAGCATGGACACCCATCACTAAAGCATGCCCACTACACATTCCCATACACCCTCCTAAACCATCATCACACAAGGTCCCACACAGGAATGGAAGCACTGAGGTACACGGTCAGCCACCCATTGCACACCATGCCACACACAGATGTAATAAACATCCTTTTATACCCCTGCAGGACCCCTACCCAACTTCACCGGACAGGAGGGTCCACACATGTCCACACCACCAACAGAAGAGGCCCACAGTGATGACAGCACCTCTGTCCAACTGGATCTAGATGACCAGCCCGGCCCATCGGGGACCTCGGGACAGTCGGTTCCCCTCACACTGGCACAGGCCTCCACAGAGCTTCCCCCTCTGGAAACACCAGCACAGCACCCACCCAGCGGGCACATACCTCCGTCCCCAGGACCCGTCAATCAGCAGTGTGTCCACCACTACAGGGAACCCAGGCTAATCCACCAACCCAACAACAAAAGGGACCTGGGGGCAGCGGTAGTGGGCACACGGTCCAGGGGACGGAGGTCCAGGAACACAGGGGAACTGGGAGGGCTGCTGTGCGACAGGGGGAGGACAGGCCAAGGGAACCCACTCTCCACGAGGCCCTCTCCAACATCATGGGAGCCTACCACCACTCGCAGGAGACGATGGCAACGGTACTGGCCAAGTTTCAGGAGACCCAGCGCCTGCAGGAGGAACAGTATTTGGGCTTCAGGGAGGAACTCAGAGCCATCAATTCCACCCTGGGCACCATCGTAGGGGTGCTGAAGGAAGTACTCAACACCAGGAGGGACACTGTGGCACTACAAGGGGCCCCTGACATTAGCATGGACGATGAACTGCCCATCACCTCCGCCGGCGCTAGTGGACAGGAGGCACCGCCACAGGACCACCACACCAGCACCCCACCCCCTGCAGAGGGAGAACCACCTCGCAAACGGTCCCTGAGATCCAGGACAAAGACAGAGAACGATGCCAAGACCCCCGCCAAGAAATGAGACCACCCTGAATGTCTTCCTTCTGTCCCACTTTGTCACCCTGTCCATCATTAAACTGCCCCAGCTCCACTTCCCATGCCCATTTGGGCAAAGCACCTGTGAGACTAATAGACTGGACTCTGCCATGGACATTCCTCCGCCATCACCCCTCACCATTTTGCTACCCCCTCCAATATTGAGCACTAAAATAAACACCCTTAAAGCACAAAACGATCTGGAGTCAGTCTGTGATTTCGAAATAGTGTATTAGCAATTACTGTGGCAAAAAGCTCTTTCATTTGTAATGTCATCATACCTATGTCACACAGCTGTAGTCCATGATGAATCAAAGCAGAAGTCACACTGTGGGACACACATCTGTGAAATCGTAAGGGAAAGTGACAACTCAGTGACCATACACTGGGTGAAAACGACAGACAGTAGAGAGGTAGTAGTGTTAAATTACATGTAGTAGGCAGGTCTGTATTCTTACCTGTGTTTCACTGGAAATATTGCTGGATCACTGAGTCCCTGTTGTTCATGTCTTCTTCTTCTGCTTCCTCGTCTTCACTGTGCACAGGCTCCACAGCTGCAACAACACCGCCATCTGGACCATCCTCCTGCAGAAAAGGCACCTGTCGTCGCAAAGCCAAGTTGTGAAGCATACAGCAGGCCACGATGATCTGGCACACCTTCTTTGGTGAGTAGAATAGGGATCCACCTGTCATATGGAGGCACCTGAACCTGGCCTTCAGGAGGCCAAAGGTCCATTCGATCACCCTCCTAGTTCGCCCATGGGCTTCATTGTAGCGTTTCTCTGCCCTTGCCCTGGGATTCCTCATTGGGGTCAGTAGCCATGACAGGTTAGGGTAACCAGAGTCACCTGCAAATGGTGAGGGAAAACTGTTAGACACACACTAACCTGTAAGGATATCCACCGACCCAGACAACCATTCCCACTGTCTTGCTTCCAGGTGCTCACCTAATAGCCACACACGGTGCCTCTGGAGTTGACCAATCACATAAGGGATGCTGCTATTCCGCAGGATGTAGGTGTCATGCACTGAGCCAGGGAACTTGGCATTCACATGGGAGATGTACTGGTTGGCCAAACATACCATCTGTACATTCATCAAATGATAACTCTTCCGGTTTCTGTACACCTGTTCACTCCTGTGGGGGGGGGGACCAAAACCACATGTGTCCCATCAATGGCACCTATGATGTTGGGGATATGTCGCAGGGCATAGAAATCACCTTTCACTGTAGGCAAATCCTCCACCTGAGGGAAAAACGATGTAGCTCCGCATGTGTTTCAGCAGGGCAGACAACACTCTGGACAACACGTTGGAAAACATAGGCTGGGACATACCTGATGCTATGGCCACTGTTGTTTGAAATGACCCACTTGCAAGGAAATGGAGCACTGACAGCACCTGCACTTGAGGGGGGATTCCTGTGGGATGGCGGATAGCTGACATCAGTTCTGGCTCCAGCTGGGTACACAGTTCCTGGATTGTGGCACAGCCAAGCCTGTAGGTGATAATCACATGTCTTTCCTCCATTGTCGGCAGGTCCACCAACGGTCGGTACACCGGAGCATGCCGCCATTTCCTCACATGTCCCAACGGACGGTGCCTATGAAGGACAACAGCGAGCACAGAGTCAAACAACTCAGAGGTACGTACCCACAGCTTACACAGAACACCAATCATAGTCCAAAAAGTGGCCTGTATGTGTGTTGAGTGTTGGCCTAGGTATGTGTGACGCAGTTAAAAATGAAGCCATGTGGGCCCCTGAAATGGCGGCTGCCTGACCTGTAAAGTGGGACAATAGGATGTGAGGTAACTGCGCTGGCGTTGTACACTATCGCGGTGGGCGGTCGAAGACTGTGGTGCTATGCTGTACTGGTTAACATTGGACCCTATGGGTCCCAGGAGCCAATGACAATGTACGCCGGCGATGACGGTACGCACCGCCGCGGACGTGACCGCCATTTTCTATCTGTTCAATCACTCGATACCTGATCTTCGACAGGAAAGGACCTACACTACAAGTGCTGCTGTGACCTCGGTCTGGAAGAGACAATGGCTTGAGTGTCTGGGGAAAGGGCTCCTGCCTTCACATCAGAGGAGCTGGAGAAACTCGTGGATGGGGTCCTCCCCCAGTACACGCTACTCTACGGTCCTCCAGACAAACAGGTAAGTACTCTGGGAGCATTTTGTATGGGCTATGCCTGTGTGGCGAGGGGTGGATGTAAGAAGGAAGGGGGCAGAGTGCGGCGTGCATGAAACAACGGTGAGTGCATGTGCCACATGCCAAGGGTAGGGATGGGGGCCAATAACTATGACGGTGCAGTTGGTAATAAGTTTCTCTTCCCCCTGTACAAATCATGTAGGTCAGCACCCACCAGAAAAAAAATATTTGGCGTGCCATCGCCAAGGACGTCTGGACCCTGGCGGTCTACCACAGACGGAGTACCCACTGTCGGAATAGATGGGAGGACATTCGCCCCTGGAGCGAGAAGACGGCGGAGGCTCAGCTGGGGATGGCCTCCCAACGTGGGAGGGGTGCCCGTCGCACCATGACCCCCCTGATGTTCAGGATCCTGGTGGTGGCGTAGCCGGAGTTGGATGGGCCCTTGAGGGCATCACAGCAGCCACAAGGCGGTGAGTACACTCTCATCCTGCTAATTTAGCGCGCAGTGGAGGGGTCTGGGTGGGAGAGGTGGGCTGTGGGTTTCCCTAGGCCTGGGCGAGTTTAGTAGGCAAGGTCCCTCCGTAAGGCAGGACATGTGGCACCCCACCCCACCTCTGTAGAGTGCCAAGTACACCTAGTCATGCCCCTGTGTGATCCAGGTGTGCAGATGTCGTCCATAGCTTAGTAGGCAATTTCCCCGGAATTGAACAGTGGAGCCCAAGAGCGCGGCGTAGTGCAGGGGGCTTCTGTGTCTGTCGTGTCCACCAACGGTAGCAGTAATGCATGCACTCAACATGTCTTTCTTCTGTCGTCCCCTCCCTTTTTGTGGTCTCCCTGTTCTTGTGTGCATTAGCATCATCAGGCGGAGGAGCAGTGGCACTGGAGCATGAGGGAACTGCATCCCACATGGCCCTGGAGGTTGAAACTACAGACTCGGACTTCACCAGTGGGACGGAGGGCGAGGGGAGCTCCACGGCAGGGACAGGAGCTGACACCAGCGACACGGACTCGTCCTCTGATGGGAGCTCCCTTGTGGTGGCGGCAACATCTGTGCCCCCGCATCTACAGGTACAGCTGCCACACCCCCTACCAGCACCGCCCTCAACAGCAGCCCCTCAGCCTTTGCCCCGTGCCCGCTCACCCAGAAGGGTGGACATCACCTTCGCCCCAGGCACCTCAGGCCATGCCCCAGTCACCCCTGCTGCCCTCAGTGAGGAGGCCATTGACCTCCTCAGGTCCCTCACTGTTGGGCAGTCTACCATTTTGAATGCCATCCAGGGTGTAGAAAGGCAATTGCAACAAACAAATACATTCCTGGAGGGCATTCATTCTGGTCAGGCGGCCCTTCAGCGAGCTTTTCAGACTCTGGCCTCAGCACTGATGGCAGCCATTGTCCCTGTCTCTAGCCTCCCCCCTCCAACTTCCTCCACCCAGATCCAATCCCCTGTACCCCAGCCTATCCCAAGCACACCTTCAGACCAGCATGCACACACGTCAACACACAAGGGAAGCTCAGGCAGACATAAGCACCACACATCCCCCAGGCACTCACGCAAGCATCACACACATGCAGACACACCAACCTCCACTGCCTCCATTGTGTCCCCCTCCTCCTCGTCTCCCTCCTCCCTCCCAGTCTCGTCTCCACTCACACCTGCATGCACTACATCAACAGCCACTACTGCCATCACCAGCACACACACCACCACACCCAGCTCACGTGCAGTTACCACCCCCACTACCATTCACATGACCCCTGTGTCCTCTCCCAGTGTGTCTGTGATGCCCCCTCCCAAGATACACAAACGCAGGCACACACCCACCCAACAGCCATCCACCTCACGACAGCCTCCAGCGCATCCACCTTCATCCAAAGTCAGTAAACGAACACCTCCTACAACCACAACCTCTTCCTCCACTCCCAAACCCCCTCCAGCTACCCGTCCCATTGTCTCCCAAAAACTTTTCCTGTCCAACCTTGACCTCTTTCCCACACCTCCCCCATCCCGTCCGTCTCCTAGGTCCCAAACTAGCACCTCAGCCACAACATCTCTGGGACCAGTGGTGCCTGTAGTCACCTGAATCTGGAGTGCACCGGCCACCAGGGCAGCCAGTGTGGCACGGAGCCACAGCACAGACAGTCCCCCACCTGTGAAGCATCAAAGGTTGGCCAGTGCCCAGCAGGAGAGGGGGAAGACTCCAGCCACCAAAGCCGCTCCCAGGGGTCCCGGTGGGAGTGTGGAGTCAGCTGCGACACCTTCCAAGGTGGGGAAGGGACACAAGAAACAGGAAAGTCTGGGAAGAGCAGCACGGCGTAGGAGACCACCATCTTCCCCGCTGCCCAGGAGGCCACAGCCATCATCCCCACTGCCCAGGAGGCCACCGCCATCATCCCCGCTTGGCCAGAGAGGACCGCCAGCACAAGCCCCGCTGGGCTAGAGAGGACCGCCAGCACCGCCAGAACCGCCAGAACCGCCAGCACAAGCCCCGCTGGGCTATAGAGGACCGCCAGCACAAGCCCCGCTGGGCCAGAGAGGACCGCCAGCACAAGCCCCGCTGGGCCAGAGAGGACCGCCAGCACAAGCCCGCTGGGCTAGAGAGGACCGCCAGCACAAGCCCCGCTGGGCCAGAGAGGACCGCCAGCACAAGCCCCGCTGGGCCAGAGAGGACCGCCAGCACAAGCCCCGCTGGGCTAGAGAGGACCGCCAGCACAAGCCCCGCTGGGACAGAGAGGACCGCCAGCACAAGCCCCGCTGGGACAGAGAGGACCGCCAGTAGCTGAGTCACGGCAAAGGAGCCCGCCGCTCCGAGGACCGCTGAACAGGGCACCGCCGCCTCAAGCACCGCTGAACAGGGCACAGCCGCCTCAAGCACCGCTGGCCCATGAGCGCCAAGGGCACTGACGCTATTGAGTCCGTCACGGGCAGGATGAAGAACTCTGGGCACCAAGCCCCCTCCAGAACCAGTGGAGAGATACATCCACTACCTCTGTCCTTAGCAGGATGAAGCACTCTGGGTACAAAGCCCCCTCCAGAACCAGTGGAGAGATACATCCACTACCTCTGTCCTTAGCAGGATGAAGCACTCTGGGCACAAAGCCTCCTCCAGAACCAGTGGAGAGATACATCCACTACCTCTGTCCTTAGCAGGATGAAGCACTCTGGGCACAAAGCCCCCTCCAGAACCAGTGGAGACTGTTATCCACTTGAGAGACTGTGGTTTTGCACTCCCCAGGATTGAACAGTGGGCAACCCACCCACTGTAGAGACTTGAGAGACTGTGGCTTTGCACTCCCCAGGACTGAACAGTGGGCAACCCACCCACTTGAGAGACTTGTGAGACTGTGGCTTTGCACTCCCCAGGATGGAACAGTGGGCAACCCACCCACTTGTTAGACTTGAGAGACTGTGGCTTTGCACTCCCCAGGATGGAACAGTGGGCAACCCACCCACTGTAGAGACTTGAGAGACTGTGGCTTTGCACTCCTCAGGATTGAACAGTGGGCAACCCACCCACTGCAGAGACTTGTGAGACTGTGGCTTTGCACTTCCCAGGATGGAACAGTGGGCCACCCACCCACTTGTTAGACTTGAGAGACTGTGGCTTTGCGCTCCCCAGGATTGAACAGTGGGCAACCCACCCACTGTAGAGACTTGTGAGACTGTGGCTTTGCACTTCCCAGGATGGAACAGTGGGCCACCCACCCTCTTGTTAGACTTGAGAGACTGTGGCTTTGCGCTCCCCAGGATTGAACAATGGGCAACCCACCCACTGTAGAGACTTGTGAGACTGTGGCTTTGCACTCCCCAGGATGGAACAGTGGGCAACCCACCCACTGTATAGACTTGAGAGACTGTGGCTTTGCACTCCCCAGGATTGAACAGTGGGCATGTGGCCCTCTCGTGGATTTGGCGTTGTGCACTCAACCGGCTGAGGTGCCCCCCTTTCCCTACACCTGAGGTGCCTGTTTTCTTGCTCTCCGATGCCCCTGCAGTATTCTCTCCTTCATGGTCGGTTTCTTGTGTGGGCCTCGCCCATACCGTGTGGGCCCAGTGTTCCACTGACTTAATTGGAGCACTACCTGGACTACCATTCTTGGTGTATATTTTGTTTATGGTGTATATATATATTTTTGCCTACTTGATTTTAATATATTACAATGGTTCCACTAATTTCCTTTTGTCTTTGCATTGTTCCAGGGGGGTTGGAGGGTGTGACTATCATGTATTAATATGTATTAGTGTGTGTGTTGTAGTGGGTGTGGGTGGGGGTGTTGCGTTTGTGTGTCCCTTTTTTTTCCCTCCCCCCTCCTCTGTGTCGTAGGTGCAGTACTCACCGTGGTCTTCACCGCCGGTGAGCGTTTTCCCTTCCAATTCTTGTTTCCGCCGTGTTTTTATCCGCGGTGAATCCGCCCCGTAAAAGGTGGCGGATTGGCCTGTTGTGATACTGTTGGCGGTATTTTGTCTTCCGCCTGTATGTTTGTTTGTACCGCCGTGGTGGTTGGAGTTTTAAAGTGGCTGTCTTTATTGGCGGTTTCCACCACAGTCGTAATTGCAATTTTTTTTTCCGCCGGCCTTTTGCCGGTCTTACCGCTGCTTTAACACCGACCGCCAGGGTTGTAATGACCACCTAAGTCCGAATGTAGGAAGTTGACTGTGACCTCCCAGCCAGCGTATCCGAGGAGGGCTCCAAGGACGTCGGATCAAGATCCAGGTTTTCCCTGGTTGAAGGATTTTCATCTCGAAAAAACAACTAAGTCCGAAGGTAAAAATCTCCACCGAGGGATCGTGCGACGCGTATCCGAAGAAGAGTTCCAGGAGGTCGGATTAGACTGGCAGGTTTGTCCCGCTGAAGAAAATCTTCAGAAAAATGACTAAGTCCTAAGGTAAACTTTACCAGATGTGAGAGCATTAGAAAAAGTGCAGTCACCAGAATTAGGAAATTATTCTAAAGAGCAAGCAAGCAAATACCTCTACAGGCTCAAGGTCCGTCCTTTCAAACACTAGCATCAGACACTAAAGTCTACAGAGAGAGACGAGGGCTCCATTTTCTTTCCAGAAATTAAATTTGGTATGAATCATTTAGGGGTCGGCAGAGACTTCACCCACAGCTTTTGTCGTTATTACTGCAATGCCTATGAGTCTGTCAAACAAGTGGCCTTGTTAGGAGGCATTGCAAAGCCAAGTCTCCTGTTGTGAAAAATAAACCACATGTGCAGCTATCTGCAGCTCTGATATCTGTAGAAACATTTAATTTGCATACGTGCCAGTGATAGCAAGAAAAAAATTAAGAATTGTTAAAGCCTATGTGTTTTTCCTTTGGGACCTACTTGTTTCGCCAGTGCACTTCGTAGATGCTCTGAAGCATTGGCAAAAGGCATTTTTTTGCTGATGTTGTGCACTATTTGCCATAAAAAGAAAAAAAGGTTTGTGAGAGAAGATGCTAGCTTCATCGTTTCATAGGTGCTTACATGTGTGATAGCGTGTGATCATGCATATGTTGTCACACTGGCCAACACATGAATCATCATGCATGCAGGTGCTTACAAAATGACATGGACACTATTTTTAGGTTTCCCCTACACAGCCCAATTGCGTGCTGTGCTTGAAAAATCTTTTGTTGATAAAAAAAATCTTAAAAGGGGATTAGAATCCGCCCCTTACTTACCTGAACTTACCATTGGCTTAGTCCAACATCGCTCTTATTTACGTGCTTCTGATTGGCCAGCACTTTGTCTGTTTCCACTTGCTGCTCTCTGCTGCTTTGCCGTCCTGCTGTCCATGCCGTCACGCGGATTCTGGACCAAATACTCCTTCCATTCACTTCCATTGGCTACAGGTCAGTGTCCTTCCACTGTACAGGTACTTTTTAAAAATGTGTAAATGACCACTTCATATGACTGCATCTGCATGCTGTCTCTCCTCTCCACGAGGTTTTCCATCCTCTTCCGTCACGTCACTTGGTTGTTTTTGCTCACTTCATTAAAACAATCCCTCTACTGTAGGAAATATTTTAAGTGTTTGTTCTCAGCTTGTCTTTTCACTATGTTTCTTCATGTATTTCGAGTGTATTGATCAGAAGACGTTCTCCGTTGATCAAAGGAAAAAAAAAATCTGTGTCAGGCCTGTTGAAATATTCAATATTTGCATCCAGTTGATCTGTCTTCCCACTATTGTTTCTCTGTTTGTTGTTTTTTTGGGGTTACTTTGGCAACTAGTGTGAAATGGAGACATGTACTCCATACTTACTTTCCTCTCTCGTCCCCCTTCCGCTGTTTGTTCATGTTTTTTTTAAACTTAGTTTGCACTGACCAAAGGTATCCTAAGCGCTTTACATGAGAGTCAGTGGCATTACAAAAGGACATGGTGCACCGGAGCCACAGGGGAGACGCCGGGGATCCCACAGTGTGGTACTGGTGGCAGCCCTCTGGTTACCTCCCTGAGGAGAGGGCTAATAAGTGCTCTGCAGTCTGTTTAATCAGAGCCATAAACAGTGGCTCGGCTCCAGAGAGCTCATGTAATACATCTGATCATGGTGATATCCTCCTGCGCTGCTTGTGTGATTCGCTATTTTCCACAGATCTTTTATTTAGTACATAAAGTTAATTCAGTAGTTTTATATTAATGTGAACAAAGTCCAGAATGTGTCAGAAAAGCTAACATCATCTCAAGGCTGGACTGGTAACCTTTCTGTTACTTATTGCTATATAACTGGACCTGATGGAGTGCAATCAATGCCCAGACAGAGTTCCCAAGTCTAAAAATGACGAAAAAATGAAGTAATGCTGTTACAAAATGTGCCACATTCTGTGGCATAATTTGCCTTTTCTCAACACTTATTTTATTAAACCCTGCCCCACAATTTGGCCCTCTCCTGTGGCATAATTCCAGTGGCCCTAACAATAGCTTAGCTCCTATGTGAGCATAGGTAAAACCTATTGTTTTTGCCAATGCTTGTTAAGTATTTCTATCCAAGATGGATCTCCAAATAAAAATAAAATGTACTAACATGAAAATGCTTTGTGTATGGCGGAAGACCCAGATCGATTTGCTACCTGGTCCTGTGAAAAAAATTAAATTAAAAAGAACTGCAAGGGGTCACAATGGAGGAGCAGGGAGGGGATGGGGAAAGCAACGTGGAGAGGGAGGGAGGGGAGTTCGGGAAATGCAGCACAAGAGGGACCTGAAGAACATAGAAGTGGACTACAGCAGAGCTTGGTGTGGAGAGGCACACAAGAGAGAAAGAGAGAGAGTGAGCAGCACATGAATGAGGGAAAGAGCAACACAGAGCGCGGTAGTGGGTATTTGGTGAAGGGAGAAGAACACAAGAAAGATAACCGGAGAACACATGGAGCTTTACACATTAACCAAAAAGAAAAAAATAGTTTCCTAAAAATGAGCAGATGAAGGATACAAGTCAGCCACTCAAAAGGATGGTAAAGAGGGTATGCTCCTGGAAAAAACAAGAGCAGGAAATCAAATCATCGGAGAAGCAGCAAGTAAATGAGAGTGACAATGAATAGAATCAAAGGTAAGCAAAGGCTGCAGTGCGTTTTTGGGAAGCCCGCAAAAGTTTTTCTTAAACAGCTTGTGTTGTCTGGTAGGTGAGACATTAAAATAGACTGCCCTGCCTCTGCTTGACTTTCTACTTTTTCCCTGAAAGACTTCTCGTGTCAGTTCGACTAACATGTCATATCATGAATTTATTTAGTAGGGTGTAGTAATTTAGCTCCTGTCAGAAATACAAAGCATTGTCTTTGGATGTTGAGTGGAAGGGAGAAGGAGCTAGCTATCCAGAGGTTGAACAGCATATTGCTTAACTAGGAAACTTGGATTCAAATTCAGGCATCCTCACTTGAGCACATTGTGTAACCCTACGCAGATCACTTTACTTCACTGTGATTCACTTTAATTGAGAGTCAAATCTGCGACTACCTTCAAGAAATTCAGGTTAAGATGCGTTCTGTATGAAAACCTCACGTACGTAAAGTTTCATAGCCAATAATGTTGCTCAGCATAGAGCAATAACTATGGACATTTACAGAGTTCACAGAACAAACTGATATCTGCTGGTTCACTCAAATCAGCTTTGGAGGTTGGGAAAGTTCACATTTAAAAACTTCTTTTTAAATGATGTCAATGCAGTGATTTAGTATGATGTATTATAGGAAAAGACGTGTTCAATAAATAACACGTTTGTCATTTTAAAAAGTCTTTAATGTATTTCTATTCGACCTTTGCAGTATCATTGATGACTCATCTTGTTCTTTGCCTCTGGGAGCCAAGCTAGACCCTTGAATTGACTGCAAATTTCCTCGTCGCTCAATTCGCCTGTTTGTATTTTTGGCCTCCTCCTTGTTCAGTTCGTCAGCAAGAGCTTAAATCCCGTCTGCAAAATGTAGCTATGGAAACGGAATGGAAGCACAAACCGGTAGACATGTACATATGCAACGAAACTGAGGTGAGGAACATTAAAACAGTGACACAATTTGGCCGCGCACTCTATTCCCTCTTCGTGTGCGCTGTCGTTTCTCGAATTTTGGTCTTGAGACTCACAGTTCAGATACTGGCTGATTACATGACAGGTGCCTTTAAAATACTTTGCTGACAAATCCTTGGGTAGCTGTAGTTGAGACTCCTTTGGTGACTTCTTAAATCAGAAAACAATTATTCACCTCCAAGACCCCCGAGAAATACACTGGCTTTCTCCTCAGGATCTCCTGTGGCATCACCCACCCGAGCCAGCACTGTGTAACAGTCATGCCAGGTCCATTATAATCCCAGCGCAACAATAATTATTTTAAACTATGTAACTAGTAAAAATATAAACATCTGCAAGGTACATCACACAATGGACATTACTTCTTTGCCTCCTTCCCGGTTACTCTCATTACGAACTGAGGCATTCATGCCTCCATAGACACTTCTCCAAACCCAAACTCCTCTAAAAAAGAAACTTAACCCAGTCTCAACCTGTTGTCCCTGCTGTACATAGATCTGGCTTACCTGGACACAACCTGCAGTAAACAAGGGTAGGTATCGATCAAGGCAGTGATTCAGTCAATGGCTAAAATCTACAGATTTTTTCAGCATACTTGTTGAAAGGAGTCTCCCCTCCAGAGGGGTACGAGGGTAGGTCAGAAGACGTATGGCGGCTTCCTGGGTGTCCTCTACGAAGTAGTAGTGTGTGCTGCACACTTAGGGGCATATTTATACTCTGTTTGCGCCGGAAATGCATCGTTTTTTTTTACGCAAATCCGCCGCAAAACTAACTCCATATTTATACTTTGGCGTTAGACGCGTTGAGCATCAAAGTTCATGGAGTTTGCGTCATTTTTTAGCGTGGACACCTTCCTTGCGTTAATGATATGCAAGGGAGGTGTTCCCTACTAAAAAATGACTCCGAGGCATGTGCGTCGTATTTATACTCCCGGGCAAAAATGACGCCCGGGAGTGGGCGGGTCAAAAAAAATGACGTCTACCCTCGTTAGCGTCATTTTTTAATGCCTGCTCAGGGCAGGCGTTAAGGGACCTGTGGGCTCGGAAGGAGCCCAGAGGTGCCCTCCCATGCCCCCAGGGACACCCCCTGCCACCCTTGCCCACCCCAGGAGGACACCCAAGGATGGAGGGACCCATCCCAGGAAACTTAAGGTAAGTTCAGGTAGGTATATATTTTTTTTTTTTGGGTGGCATAGGTGGGCCTGATTTGTGCCCCCCTACATGCCACTATGCCCAATGACCATGCCCAGGGGACATAAGTCCCCTGGGCATGGCCATTGGGCAAGGGGGCATGACTCCTGTCTTTGCTAAGACAGGAGTCATTTCAATGGGGGTTGGGAGTGAAAAAAAATGACGCAAAACGGGTTGAGGCGAAAAATTTGCCTCAGCCTGACTTGCCCCATTTTTTGACGCCCAAACTCCATTTTCCCCTAAGCCGGCGCTGCCTGGTGTAAGTCATTTTTTTTGACGCACACCACTCTGCAGCGCCGGCTAATGCCGGCTAACGCCGGCTAACGTCATTGAATAAATACGGCGCCCGCATGGCGCTTCAGAATGGCGTTAGCCGGCGTTAAATTTTTTGACGCACAACTGCGTTGGCGCAGTTGTGCGGCGAAAAGTATAAATATGGCCCTTAGGGGCATATTTATACTCTGTTTGCGCCGGATTAGCGTCGTTTTTTTTTACGCAAATCCGACGCAAAACTAACTCCATATTTATACTTTGGCGTTAGACGCGTCGAGCGTCAAAGTTCATGGAGTTTGCATAATTTGTTAGCGTGGATACCTTCCTTGCGTTAATGATATACAAGGGAGGCGTTCCCTACTAAAAAATGACTCCGAGGCATGTGCGTCGTATTTATACTCCCGGGCAAAAATGACGACCGGGAGTGGGCGGGTCAAAAAAAATGACGTCTACCCTCGTTAGCGTCATTTTTTAATGCCTGCTCAGGGCAGGCGTTAAGGGACCCGTGGGCTCGGAAGGAGCCCAGAGGTGCCCTCCCATGCCTGCAGGGACACCCCCTGCCACCCTTGCCTACCCCAGGAGGACACCCAAGGATGGAGGGACCCATCCCAGGAAACTTAAGGTAAGTTCAGGTAGGTATTTTTTTTGGGTGGCATAGGGGGGCCTGATTTGTGCCCCCCTACATGCCACTATGCCCAATGACCATGCCCAGGGGACATAAGTCCCCTGGGCATGGCCATTGGGCAAGGGGGCATAACTCCTGTCTTTGCTAAGACAGGAGTCATTTCAATGGGGGTTGGGAGTGAAAAAAAATGACGCAAATCGGGTTGAGGCGAAAAATTTGCCTCAGCCTGACTTGCCCCATTTTTTGACGCCCAAACTCCATTTTCCCCTACGCCGGCGCTGCCTGGTGTAAGTCATTTTTTTTTACGCACACCACTCCGCAGCGCCGGCTAACGCCGGCTAACGTCATTGAATAAATACGGCGCCCGCATGGCGCTTCAGAATGGCGTTAGCCGGCGTTAAATTTTTTGACGCACAACTGCGTTGGCGCAGTTGTGCGTCGAAAAGTTTAAATATGGCCCTAAATGTTTGGATCAGCTTTTTCTTTTTCAAGTGAAATATTTTTTTTGTCAATCATTTGACAAGATAACTTTGGCATACTACATTTCGTAATGAGAGGGACAGGGAAGGGTAGGAAGATGTATAAATTACTTACTGGTGATGTCATTACTCTCAGTTCAGACTTCCCTGTTCTGATCATTCCATCCCCCTCTCTACAGTTACTTAATTCAAATGATTATGAAGGTTGGCATGTTACAAGCTGTTAAAGCTATATAAAGAAGGTGGGAGAGGTGGAGATTTTGTTCGGGTTCTTTTCACAGGAGTTTGTGTTTGGACAAAGGCCTGTGGAGGAATGAATGCCTCATTTCGTAATTATCAAATCATGGAAGTCTGGATTCAGAGTAATTATATTTCCGGTAAGTAATTTATGCATTAGCATTGTCGACAGTTCTAATGTGCATACAGTAGACTGTCCATCCAACATTAGCAAAATATTATCCCTTCTGCAATGATACAATAGTATTAGGCGTAGCACCACCTATCCCAGCAAAGTTATTCAAGGAGAACAGAAGACAATGGATCTGCACTTCGGTCATTATTCATCAAAGACGTTTGATATGTGGTATCGTCTTTATTTCTCATCAATGAAGTGTCATCAACTCTTGACATCAAACCCTACATTTCACTGCTAGCACTGAGCTCTATGTGTCTGCTGCATTGTTACAACGAATACATTCTTGAGCCCACTTGTGCGAAGAAGAGAGTGGGACCCTGCACAGTTTCATCACCTGTCTACTCTAGGGGTAGGTGTAAGTGGCACAAATCTCTCTAGTGCAATTACTCTTAATTATCACAAAATTACTTGTAATGATGTGTAATTACATAAGAAGCATAATCCACCATTTAGCGCTATTTTCTGCACTCTCACATTCAGTACTAAATGCGACACAACGGAGACAGCAATAGCCAGTAGCCACTTGCTTTCTCTGAATTTATTCTTCTTATGCCTCCGTGGTAGGATTTCTACCCCAAAACATTCTAAGTTACTCAAGCTGGGGTAATCAAGGCCCCTAGTATATTCTAACAGCGAGCGGGCACCCTTACCTTGTTCCACTACTTATTGCCACTGTGTCTGTAATATTCTCGTTCACCCAGATCCTGTGCATGGAATTGAAATACTGTAATCTTACCAGCCAGAGAAAGACTTCTTCTTCCCCAGTATTGGCCTGGGCTTCAAACATTTATTCCCATATGTCTGAGCCAAAGGCCTTCTCTGCATTCAAGAAGAATGCAACTTTAAGAACATCCTGATTAAGTTGTGATACAGTATAATAAAAGCTATGAACATTGTGCACAGGTGACCTGATAAGAATATTGCCAGACTGTTCCGATGGAACCAGACACGCAAAAATGGAGTGATACAATTCACAGAGGTATTATCTTAGATCTCTGTGTCTGTATATATCAGAGAAAGAGTGGGCTGCATGAGTAGCAGAGGTTTGAGGACTTATTTGGCTTTATAAATATGACATTATCCTCTCTTATCGTAGGTGGCAAGCTGAGTTTCTTAAGCTCTTCCCCAAATAATGTCATAATGTTGGCGGGGCTAGTTCTTCCACATACTCCTTGGAAAAGTTTGTAGTTAGGTCATCTGTGCCTGGAGATCAACTATAGGGCTATATTTTGATATAATTCAGTTAGAGTTTCCAGCAATACTTACCTATGCGTGACCTCCAGCCATAGCCAGTTCCTCCAATGTTTGCTAGTTTCCTCCGCTGAGACTGCTATAGGTGATGAATATAGTCTGGTATAGTATTGTTTGAACCTGTACACTACCACGAGGGAGTCATATAATGAACTGTGATCAGATAATTTAATGCTGATAATGTATAACACTGACCATTTAGGTCTCAATAAGTATGCCAACGCCGTGCTGGAAGCTCTTCTTCCCCATACATCCTGCCCACAGCCTAGTTCCCAAAGTATTTAACTTCTCTATCTGCCATATTGTAGTTTAGTTGAAGATTAATATTTTGGCAGAAGGGTCAATGTCCTGCTGGAAGCTCTTCTTCCCCATACATCCTGCCCACAGCCTAGTTCCCAAAGTATTTAACTACTCTGTCTGCCATATTGTAGTTTAGTTGAAGATTTATATTTTGGCTGAAGGGTCAATTACTGTTGCCACGGCCGAGTCCTTTACTCCCACTATTGAGAGGGGACTCCATCTGCCATATTTAGAAATATCTGCTCCCCCTGCAGACATCGCTTGCATTTCCAGGAACATCAGTTCTGGAAATGCATTATATGTTTGATGGATTGCTTTATCAATATGATTGAGCTGTACATTAAACGTACATTTTTTTTTGTTTTCAAAAAGAAAATTCCACAAGGAGGATTTTCTTTTTGAAAACAGGAAAAAGCAATGCCCCTTTTCCATGGGAGCTTTATTCCCATTGTGAGAGGACATTGTGACCTTTTCAATGACCCTTACATCTAGGTTTTTCTGGTGGTGGCTGACAAAGAATGTCCGCCCATCTAAAATAGGTGGGAAAACATATAGCCAAACCTCTGACACCCCTCACTCCATCATGCTGTCTGAGGGTTTTGACCACAGCAGAGATGGAATAGTCTCCACAGCTGACAAACCTATGGTCAGTCTGACTCTAAATCGGATGGGCAGAACATTATGTTGGCGGAGAGGGAACTCAGTTGTGGTTGTGATGGAGTTTCATCTCTGCTAACATATACATCAGGCCCTTAAAGTGGATCTTATTCAAAAGCTGTTCATCCTCAATCTGGACATGGGTTCTTTCAAGTTGAAGTTCAAGTTTCAAGTTGAACTAACTCGTCCTCATGCTTGATCAGAGTCTACCAAATTGATTTCAGGAACGTCTCTTGTTTAGAAATACCCATGCCATAGATCCATTAATTGGTATCCCCGGCCATCTCAACCTGCTCCACTGTTGCTACATTAATCCAAAATTATTCAGTTTCAACAGAAGAAATCTTGGCTTTGAACACCAGACCTCACAATGCATCCGAGAGAAACCTCTATGCATAGCAAATCGGCAAGTCAAGTACTACATACACCAGAGAATGAGCCCAGTACATGCTTGCGAGGTGTGTATATGATTAACCCATGAAACAGTATCCCTAGAAAGTAGAACACAGTGAATACAGGAATATTGATCATGGACAGCAGAGTAAATTGTGAATTCCAAACTATTTGGATTCCTGTTCCCCTTTATGTACACCAAACGTTCTTCACACATTATAGTGTTGATTGACTTGGCTGCAGCTGAGGTTCTATAAGGAGCACCATTCAATATGTCAACATCAGGTTTAAGAGTACAATTAAAATCATCTCGACTTATGACTGTGTCACATGATTGCCCAGTGATTTGACTTTGCGCTTCCCTAAAAAATTCTGCATCGCCTTTGTTAGAGCTGGATATATCCACAAATACCATTTGTCTGCCCTCTTATAGCACATGGTTATAAGAAACCTCACTCTTGATCTCGAATACATTTAACCACACATGTTCCAAGACGCCTTTGTGCAATGTGAGGTCCCTTAAATGATGCTACACGACACTCACCTTGCAAGCCTTGGTTTGACCCGACTGTGGAGTAAGGTGCGTTTTTGTATGAGTGTCATGTCAATCTGCCTCCTAAAGTATGCAGCTTTATTACACACTTCACTACAATCATTCAGGCTTCTTACATTACAAGTGAGCTATTAAAATTTAGCATTAGTAGAGGTAGCCACCAGAATCTGTCACACCAAATGTATTAAAACAGTCATCAAATGCATGTTGAATATTTTCAGCCTGTGCACATGGCTGCAGATGACTCATTATAAACGTGATGGCCCTAACCAGATTTAGAGGCAGAAATACTTTTATTTAGAAGTCGGATTATGAATGATTCGATTTTTATAGTGTTTTGCAGTGACTATATATAGTTCAATTAATAGGTGTTTCTGGTTATTGGTAGTTTAGGTGGTTAAAGCACTTGCTAGAGCCACAGTTCAGTATGTTATCTCTGTTCAGAGGTTTGAATCCTCATATATTTGTTCATAAATTTAATGTGCCTTCGCCTGAGCAAGCCAGGTAACTCATTACTGATATGCATTCTAAGAAAGGTTATCGGATTAATGTTTTTGTTGATGAAATACTTGTGTAACTTTAGGGCCACGCTACAATCCTGGTAAAATAACTCAATGAGTTATGCACCGACCAGAGAGTATTTAATCTCTGCCTATGTCTCTCTGTTTATGATAAGTGTTTCATAATGAGTTCAGTGTGTGCATACATTTGTGTTTGGTTGCAGTGGCGGCTCCTCCTATAGGGCGGAGGAGTGTCGCCCCCACACCAGCAGCATCAGGAGCTGCAAACCTTTAGAAATAAAACGATAATAAACGCTGTTTATTATCATTTTATTTCTAAAGGGGTGGACCATGGGGTTGACGAGCACTCCACTCAGTGCCCATGTATGTTTGGCCAGCCCTCACGGGCCGGCCAAACAGACATGCACACAAGGGCTCTCTCCAACCCGGCACTGTGTTGCCAAGTTGGAGAGAGCCGTCCCTGGCTCTTAGTCTGTGTTGAAGCGCCCAGCCAGGGCAGTTCAGCCAATTATAACACTGCTCTGAGCAGCGTCATCAGTGGCGCAGGGGAGGCTGGGAGCCTGGAGTGCCACGGCAGTGTGTGGGCGAATAGGTAAGTTTAATTTTCTTATATTATTTTATTTATTCTTGCACCCCCCCCCACCCATGCCCTGCCACTTTGCCAAGTCGCTAGCCGCGACTGTTTGGTTGTGAAGCAAGGAGAATATTTTTACAGTTGTTTGCACTGAGGGACCATTTTGAAAAGCCATCATTGAGGGCTTTTTTATTAAATTATAGCCAAAACAACATTTAGGGGGTCATTCTGACCTCGGCGGTAAAAGTCGCTTACCGCCGGTCAGAAGACCGCCATAACACCGCCGCGGCCGCGGTAAACCGCCACGGTCATTCTGACCCGCAACTGCCAAACCGCCGAAAACCCGACATCCTCAATAATCCGCCACACCAAAGGTCAGTGAAAAAATGGCGCTGACCAAACCTCCACCGTCACGCCAACAGAAATACGCCCATACCATTCTGACCCACAAATCCACGCGGCGGTCTTTCAAACGCGGTATTCCATTGGCGGTACACACCGCCGCGGTCAAAATACACACACCCATAGAAAACTCAGCCACATTGGTCAGTTCGAAATACACACACCTGATACACATACTAACACCACTCCCACACACCCAACACAATATAAAACACACACCCACATCACCCACAAGCCCCTACGACCCAAAATCAGTGACGAAGGCTAGAGACAGAGCACAGAATAGAGAATCCCACAACACAGAGGCACACAACACCATCACCCACACAGAATTCACGCACCAAACACCACACACCACACACCACCACACGCTCCACACTCATCACCACAAACGCCACCCCACACCTCAACCACACCACCCCATGGCACCCCAAAGACACCCCAGGTTCAGTGACGCCGAACTCAGGGTCATGGTGGAGGAAATAGTCCGTGTAGAACCCCAGCTCTTCGGGGCACAGGTGCAGCACACCACAATTGCCAGGAAGATGGAGCTATGGCAAAGGATAGTGGACAGGGTCAACGCGGTGGGACAGCATCCACGCAATCGGGAGGACATCAGGAAGAGATGGAACGACCTACGGGGGAAGGTGCGTTCCATGGTATCAAGGCACAACATAGCGGTGCAGAAGACTGGCGGCGGACCCCCACCTACTCCCCCAGAATTTACCGCGTGGGAGGAGGAAGTCTTGCACATCCTGCATCCTGAGGGCCTCGCTGGAGTAGGCGGAGGAATGGACTCTGGTAAGGCAAATCTTCACTACTGCTTCCCACCCCCACCCCACCTGAATGCCAAATCATACCCCCACCCTCACCCCCTCCCCCATCACACCAACCCCTAGCAAAAGCCTCACCATCACAACCTACCCATCCCAACACCAAGCCCTGCATGCGACCCCAAAGCATGGACACCCATCACCAAAGCATGCCCACTGCACACACACATCACCCCCACAAGCCACCCTCACAAAAGCCCCCACAAGGAAATGCCTGCACATGGGTACACGGACACCCACCCATCACACGAAATCCCACACACAGAAGCAATAACCATACCTTTATACCCCTGCAGGACCCGAACGCCACCACACCACCACGGAGGGTCCAGAGATGTCCATCCCACCCCCAGAAGAGGCCCCCAGCGATGACAGCAGCTCTGTCTCCCTGGAGCCAGACGACCAGCCCGGCCCATCGGGGACCTCTGGACAGTCGGTTGCCCACAGACAGCCACAGGCTACACCAGACCCAACCCCCTCTGGGAACACCAGCACCGCTCCCACCCAGCGGGCCCATGCCTCTGTCTCCAGGGCACGTAAATCAGCGGTGTGTCCACCACTACAGGGCACCCAGGTTGACCCACCACCCCAACAACAACAGGGACCTGGGGGCAGTGGTAGTGGGCACACCGGCCAGGGGACAGAGGCCCAGGAACACAGGGGAACTGGGAGGGCTGCTGTGCGACAGGGGGGGGACAGGCCCGGGGAACCGACTCTCCAAGAGGCCCTCTCCTCCATCATGGGAGCATACCACCGCTCCCAGGAGACGATGGCGACGGTACTGGCCTGGTTCCAGGAGATCCAGATCGTCACCACATTGCGGGACCATGTGGCACCCCAAAGGGCCCCTGTCACTAGCCCAGGCCAGGAACAGCCTACCACCTCCGCCGGCGCCAGTGGACAGGAGGCCCCCACACAACGACAGGCCACCAGAACCCCACCTCCTGCAGAAGAAGAACCACCCCGCAAGCGGAACCTGAGATCTCACAAGAAGACAGAGTAGGATTGCAAGACCCCCGCCAGCCTAAGATACCCCCTGATGTCATCCCACTGTCCCACATTGTCACCCTGTCCAACCTTGAACTGCCCCTGCTCCATCCTTCCACAGGCATATGGACAATGCACCTGTGCGACTGAGAACTGGACTCTGCCATGGACATTACTCCACCCCATCCATCCCCGCTTCCCAATCATTTACCTATATCTAGCACTTAAAATAAATCACTTATTCCACTTAAATAAACAGGAGTCTGCTTGTATTCTTAATAAATGTATTACACTTAACGGTTCAATAATGTCCAGTTACTTTGTGATGACAACATACCAATTTCAATAAGCTTTAGTCTATGGGCAAACAAAGCTGAAGTCAGGCAGTGGGTCATACAGCTCTGAAAAGGGAAGGGAAAGTCACAAATCAGTTAACAGGAACTGGGGGAAAACACAGACAGTGGAGACGCATGAGGCCTTAAGTAAATGTAAATTGGGGTGGCTGTTTCTTACCTGTGTGCTACTGAAAGTATTGTTGTATGACTGTATCCCTGTTGTCCGTGTCATCCCCGTCGTCTTCCTCCTCTTCACTCTCCACAGGCTCCACAGCTGCAACAACACCACCATCTGGACCATCCTCCTGCAGAAAAGGCACCTGGCGTCGCAATGCA
The DNA here is from genome assembly GCF_031143425.1 of Pleurodeles waltl. NCBI lineage: Eukaryota > Metazoa > Chordata > Amphibia > Caudata > Salamandridae > Pleurodeles > Pleurodeles waltl. The sequence goes on from NC_090449.1 coordinate 307,065,507, forward strand.
AGATTGTGAAGCATACAGCAGGCCACGATGATCTGGCACACCTTCTTTGGTGAGTACATGAGGGATCCCCCTGTCATATGCAGGCACCTAAACCTGGCCTTCAGGACCCCGAAGGTCCTTTCTATGATCCTCCTAGTTCGCCCATGGGCCTCATTGTAGCGTTCCTCTGCCCTTGTCCTGGGATTCCTCACTGGAGTCAGTAGCCACGACAGGTTGGGGTAACCAGAGTCACCAATTAGCCACACACGGTGTCTCTGTAGCTGTTCCATCACATAAGGGATGCTGCTATTTCGCATGACATACGCGTCATGCACTGACCCAGGGAACTTGGCATTTACATGGGAGATGTACTGGTCAGCCAAACAGACCACCTGGACATTCATCGAATGATAACTTGTTCTGTTTCGGTACACCTGCTCACTGTCTTTGGGGGGAACCAAATCCACATGGGTCCCATCAATGGCCCCAGTGATGTTGGGGATATGTCCAAGGGCATAGAAATCACCCTTCACTGTAGCCAATTCGCCCACCTCAGGGAAAATAATGTAGCTCCGCATGTATTTCATCAGGGCAGACAACACTCTGGACAAAACCTTAGAAAACATAGGCTGAGACATCCCAGATGATATGGCCACTGTTGTCTGAAACGACCCACTTGCCAAAAAATGGAGTACTGACAGAACCTGCACCAGAGGGGGAATCCCTGTGGGTTGGCGGATGGGGGACATCAGGTCTGGCTCCAGCTGGGCACATAGTTCATGTATAGTTGCTCTGTCAAGCCGGTATGTAAGTATGATATGTCGTTCTTCCATTGTCGACAGGTCCACCAGCGGTCGGTACACAGGAGGATTCATCCTTCTCCTCGCAAGTCCCAGCGGACGGTGCCTAGGAAGGACAACATGGAGCACAGAGTCAAGCAACCCACAGGTTCGTTCACACAGCTTGCACAGTACACAAATCGCTATGCATGGAACGGCTTGTATGAGTGGCAATGCAAGGCCTAGGCCTGTGTGACGCAGTAGAAATCATGCCATGTGGGCCCTTGAAATGGCGGCTGCCTGACCTGTGAAGTGTGACAGTGGGATGTGAGGTCACTGCGCTGGCGTGGCACACCGTGGCGGTAGGCGGTCGAAGACCGCGGCGCAAAGCAGCATTGGTTAACATTGAACCCTATGGGTCTCAGGAGCCAATGACGATGTGCGCCGGCGGTTGCGGTACGCTCCGCCGCGGGCGTGACCGCCATTTTCTATCAGATTAATCACTCGAGACCTGATCATCCACAGGAGAGGACCTATACTGCAAGTGCTGCTGTGACCTCGGTCTGGGAGATACAATGGCTGCTGCGACTGGGGAAAGGGCCCCTGCCTCCACTTCCGAAGAATTGGAGAAACTTGTTGATGGGGTCCTCCCCCAGTATGCGCTACTCTACGGTCCTCCAGACCAACAGGTTAGTACACAGGGTGCACGCTGAATGGGCTATGCCTGTGTTGAGTGGGGTGTATGTAAGATGGTGGGGAGGGGAGCGAATGAGGAGTGCAAAGCACGACAGATGGGAACATGTGCCACATGGCAAGGTTGGGGAGGGGGGGCCACTCACATCTACCATGCAGAAAAGTGATGATATTTCCTTTCCCACCCTGTACATGTCAAATAGGTCAGCGCCCATCAGAAGATCGACATTTGGCGTGCCATCGCCAAGGACGTCCGGGCCCTGGGGGTCCACAACAGACGGGGCACCCACTGCCGAAAGAGGTGGGAGGACATCCGCCGCGGGACCAGAAAGACCGCCGAGTCTCTGCTGGGGATGGCCTCCCAACGTAGGAGGGGTGCCAGCCGCCAATTGACCCCCCTGATGTCCCGGATCCTGGCGGTGGCCTACCCCGATTTGGATGGGCGCGTGAGGACATCACAGCAGACACAAGGGGGTGAGTATCAGCACATTCTGCTATTTTTGCGCGCAGTGGAGGTGTCTGGGTTGGGGAGGAGGGCTGTGGGTAACTCAAGGCCAGGGCGCTTTCTGTAGGCTAGTCCCCTCCGTTAGCCATGGCCCTGTGCCCCGCCCCCCACCTCTATAGGGTGCCAAGTACAGCTATCCATGGTCCTGCATCACCCATGTGTGCATTTGTCATCCATAGACCTGTAGGCCTAGTCACAAGAACTGAGTAGTGTACCCCGATTGCGCAGCGTAGTGCAGGGGGCTTCTGTGTCTGTCCTCTCCGCCAACGGTGTTGCCAATGCATGCACTCAACCTGTCTTCATTTCTCCCCCCCACCCATTTTCTTTTTCTTCCTGTGCATGTGTGCATTAGCATCATCAGGCGGAGGAGAAGTGGCATCGGCGCACGAGGGAGCTGCATCTCGCATGGCCCCGGAGGGCCATGCAACCGACTCCGAGTTCAGCAGTGAGACGGAGGGCGAGGGGAGCTCCACTACGGGGACCCGTGGAGACGTCAGCGACACCGACACGTCCTCGGAAGGGAGCTCCCTTGCGGTGTCGGCAACATCCGTGCCCACGGCAACTACAGGTACAGCCGCCACCCAGGGCACCAGCTCTGCCCTCCAAGCAGCCCCTCAGCGTTCGCCCCGTGCCCGCTCGCACACCAAGGCGGGCATCTCCTTCACCCCAGGCACCTCAGGCCCTGCCCCAGTTACCCCTGCTGCCCTCAGTGAGGAGGTCATTGACCTCCTCCGGACGCTCATTGTTGGGCAGTCTACCCTTTTGAATGCCATCCAGGGGGTGGAAAGGGAGGTGCATCGGAGCAATGCATACCTGGAGGGCATTCATTCGGGTCAGGCTGCCCATCAGCGATCGTTCAACGCTCTGGCCTCAGCACTGACGGCAGCCATTGTCCCTGTCTCCAGCCTCCCTCTTCTAACTCCCTCCACCCAGTCCCAGTCTCCTGTTCCTCAGCCTATCCCATCCACACCATCAGACCAGCCTGCACACACCTCAACACCCAAGGGCAGCTCATCCAGACATAAGCACCACAGATCCCACAAGCATTCACACAAACAACATCCAGATGCAGACATGCCAACAGTCACTACCACCTCTGTGTCCCCCTCCTCCTCGTCTCCCTCCTCCCTCCCTGTGACGTCTCCACTCACACCTGCATGCACACCACCATCAGCCAGTACTTCCATCACCAGCACACCCTCCATTACAGTCAGCACACGTGCAGTCACCACCCCACTGCCATTTACACGTCCCCTGTGTCCTCTCCCACTGTGTCTGTCACCCCCTCTTCCAAACCACACAAACGCAGGCAGCCACCCACCCAACAGCCATCCACCTCACGACAGCCTCCAGCCCAAGCACCTGCACCCAAAGACAGCACACTTGACTCTCCTACAACCACTCCCATACCCACTGCACCTACCCTTCCCATTGCTCCTAAAAAACTTTTCCTCTCCAAAATTAACCTCTTTGCATCACCTGACCCACCCCCTCCATCTGGTAAGAGTCCAAAGAGCACCTCAGCCACCACCAGCCCTGCATCCAGTATCACCATAGTGCAGGGCTATTGGAGTCCACCAGCTCCTAGGGAAGGAACATCGGCCAGCAGCAAGGGGACAGCCAGCCAACCCCCTGGGAAGAGGACAAGAAAAATTAAGGGCCGGCGGGAAAAGCCTGAGACGGCTGCCACCAAGGAGAGTGGCCTTGCCACGTCACCTGCCACATCATCTAAGGGAGGCAAGGGCCAGAGAGCTGCAGCGAAGGAGGGCAAGGGCAGCAGGGCGGAGAAGACATGCAGCAGCCGAGCACACCAGGAGGGCCCCACCAGCCCCATACCGGGTGTGACGGACGACACCCACGGGCACAAGACTCCATCACAGGAGGGCCCCTCTAACGCATGGTCGGACAGCGACTAAGCGGGGAGTCTTGGCCAGGTCTGGCTCCCTTGAAAGACAGGACAAGCACCGCTGAAGAGGGCCCCGCCAAGACAGGCACCGCTGAACAGGGCCCCGCCGTGAAGAGCACCGCTGAAGAGGGCCCCGCCAAGACAGGCACCGCTGAAGAGGGCCCCGCCGTGAAGAGCACCGCTGAAGAGGGCCCCGCCAAGACAGGCACCGCTGAACAGGGCCCCGCCGTGAGGAGCACCGCTGAAGAGGGCCCCGCCGTGAGGAGCACCGCTGAAGAGGGCCCCGCCAAGACAGGCACCGCTGAACAGGGCCCCGCCGTGAAGAGCACCGCTGAAGAAGGCCCCGCCAAGACAGGCACCGCTGAACAGGGCCCGCCGTGAAGAGCACCGCTGAAGAGGGCCCCGCCAAGACAGGCACCGCTGAACAGGGCCCCGCCAAGACAGGCACCGCTGAACAGGGCCCCGCCGTGAAGAGCACCGGTGAAGAGGGCCCCACCAAGACAGGCACCGCTGAACAGGGCCCCGCCGTGAGGAGCACCGCTGAAGAGGGCCCCGCCAAGACAGGCACCGCTGAACAGGGCCCCGCCGTGAAGAGCACCGCTGAAGAGGGCCCCGCCAAGACAGGCACCGCTGAACAGGGCCCCGCCGTGAAGAGCACCGCTGAAGAGGGCCCCGCCAAGACAGGCACTGCTGAACAGGGCCCCGCCAAGACAGGCACCGCTGAACAGGGCCCCGCAGTGAAGAGCACCGCTGAAGAGGGCCCCGCCGTCTCAAGCACCGCTCCGCTGGGGCCTTCATCTCAAGCACCACTCCGCTGGCCCCTTCCTGTCAAGCACCGCTCCGCTGGGGCCTTCCTGTCAAGCACCGCTCCGCTGGGCCCTTCATCTCCAGCACCGCTCCGCTGGGCCCTTCATCTCAAGCACCGCTCCGCTGGGCACCGCCGTCTCAAGCACCGCTCTGCTGGGGCCTTCATCTCAAGCACCGCTCCGCTGGGCCCTTCCTGTCAAGCACCGCTCCGCTGGGGCCTTCCTGTCAAGCACCGCTCCGCCGGGCCCTTCATCTCAAGTACCGCTCCGCTGGGCCCTTCATCTCAAGCACCGCTCCGCTGGGCACCGCCGTCTCAAGCACCGCTCCGCTGGGTCCTTCATCTCAAGCACCGCTCCGCTGGGCCCTTCCTGTCAAGCACCGCTCCGCTGGGGCCTTCATCTCAAGCACCGCTCCGCTGGGCCCTTCATCTCAAGCACCGCTCCACTGGGCACCGCCGTCTCAAGCACCGCTCCACTGGGCCCTTCATCTCAAGCACCGCTCCGCTGGGCCCTTCATCTCAAGCACCGCTCCGCTGGGGCCTTCCTCTCAAGCACCGCTCCGCTGGGCCCTTCATCTCAAGCACCGCTCCGCTGGGCCCTTCATCTCAAGCACCACTCCGCTGGGCCCTTCATCTCAAGCACCGCTCCGCTGGGCACCGCCGTCTCAAGCACCGCTCCGCTGGGCACCGCCGTCTCAAGCACCGCTGGTCCATTGACAGTGCCGGTTCTGTGTCGAGCAGGTGTTCACGAAGCACTCTGGGCACCATGCCTCCTCCAATACCAGTGGAGTCGGTTATCCATCTGATGGACTGTGGCTTTGCACTCCCCAAGATGGTACAGTGGGCATGGAGGCCCCTCGTGGATCTGGCGTCGTGGACTCATGTGGCTGAGGTGCCCCCCTTTCCCTTCCCCCTGAGGTGCCTGTTGTTTTATCATCTGATGCCCCTGCAGTGTTCTCTCCAATGGTATCCGGTCTCCTGTGTGGGCTTTGCCCATGTGTTTGTACACATTGGCCCACGGACTATGGATATTGAACGGACTGTGCAGGACTTATTGACTATGTTTATACTTTGCACTATGTTCATTATTTCTTTTGTATATTTCATATGGCATATTTACCATGACTTCAATGAACCTATTTTATACATAAATTTTGAACTTCATTTGAATTATGTCTTTGCATTCTTCCGGGGGGTTTGGGGGGTGTCACTCTGACTTGTTGCTCTGCATTGGTGTGTAGGTATTGGGGGGGTGGGTTGGGGGGGGTGGGTGTATCGCGTATGTGTGTGTGCACGTAACCTTTCCTCCTCCCCCCTCCCCTGTGTCGTAGGTGCAGTACTCACCGTTGTCGTTTGCGCCGGCGTTCGTACTCCTGGTAGATGAGCAGGTAGACAATAGCCGGTAGGATGTGTAATTCGGACTCCATGCTGTCCTCCTTCCTCGTGGAATGTGTATAGGTGAGCGTTTTCCCGTTCGTAGTCTGTTTCCGCCGTGTTTTTATCGGCGGGGCTCCCGCCCCGGAAAAGGTGGCGGATTGGTGAGTTGTGATAGGGTGGGCGGTACATTGTCTGCCGCCTGCCTGTTGGCGGTGACCGCCGCGCTGTTTGTCGGTCCCGCCGTGGCGGTCGGAGTGTTAATGTGGCGGGCCGTGTTAGCGGTTTCCGCCAGTGTCAGAATTCCATTTTTTGGACCGCCTGCCTGTTAGTGGGTTGGCCGCCGCTTTATCACCGACCGCCAGGGTTAGAATGACCCCCTTAGTCTGCAGGGATAGCGATGAATGTGTTTTTGACAATGTCCAAATCTATTGGTTTTTCATAGTAGTATCTGTAATCTGTGGAATAAATATGCTGATGCTTTAAGTCAACCTGAAAGTAATCTTTGTCGTTAACCTGTGTTTGCGCACCTGACCCTAATAAGTAAACTTACAAGGGGACGCAAATAGGTTGATGAACCTTTTGACTCACAATTAAGATGTTCTTGCCATAGCTCCAGTACATAATCAATAATCAATACACAATAATAAACAATCAATAGTAATCAATAACATCAATAATCAATGGAGTCAGTAATTGTCATGCACCATGACCTTCCAGTCATGAATAACCACACCTTTAGTAGAAATTTAGAATGTTTATTTCCCTATATTAACAATGCTAAGGTCATGTAAATTAATCTCAACATCAAATGAAACACATACAGAAACTATACTGGTTGTCCAAAGTGGCAGAAGAAATGCAATCTAATCAAAGCTTGAACTACAACACATTCTAAAGTTATGGTGCAAATCAATAGCAAAGTCAACCGCGTCAATGAAATGAAGTACATGAAGTTGAGCAGGGAAGTTCACCAAGTATTAGTCCCTGTTATCATAATGCATTAGTGAGAATCCTTAACTGACGTCAGATTAGCATCAGCATGTTGGGCTTCATGAAAACAAATTTAGTAACACAAATTTGGAAAAACATCTAACTATGGTTCTACCCCAATAGTGCAGTTGGTACCTAGAAAGAAAAAGAAAATGTGCATGATAATAACAGTTAGAATATACCTATCCTCAGGGAGGATCAGCAAAGTAGAATCAGTCTTGGTCCTCAGGACATCAGTCGATCAGCTACGCATCAGGCTTCGTCATCAGAAATTAAAGGGCAAAGTCATTTAAGCATTTAAGTTAAGCCTATCTCCAGTAAAGACGCATAAGAAAGCAATAACCTTTCGGTCAGGAAAATATGGGCAGAATGAACCGGAATGTCAGAAAGACCCTCTTCTCTCTCTGCAATGTCGTTATATTAAAGTCAACTAAACTATCCCCTAATTCCCTATTGGTCAGTTAATCGTATGTTCCCACTCTGTCCAATAAAACTACTATCCAAAATCTATGAATTCTAATATTTCTCCGTTCCCATATTGTTGATTGGTTCGTCTTGCGATATCTTCATCATCCGGCTTGTCAGGTAACAATATTGTTGCAGCTTCCACTCTAGTCAGTATCTTCATTGTTCTTGTCCTGGGATAGTCAGTCTCACACAGATTACAGAAAGTGTTCCATTAGCAAGAACTTCATCTCCCAGCTGTCGGTTGACACGAAAAGCTTCCGATATGAGCACATTTAAACAATGCAATAGACATCTCACAGTTTAATTCACTTGGTCAGCATTTTTATTAAACGCTAAGAAATGCAGCTTTTACATGAGGCCTGGCAAATAGGCTAAGACACTCGCTAAGTTAAGGCCTACAATTAATAAAGCTAAAGCTTGATTCATATCCCATGATATGACATATTACTGCATTAATATAACATATATTCAATATTTCATACTAGTTAATCATTGATTAGTACATTTTGTTAACATTGATGGCCATTCTATGAGATCACATTTTCAAATGCGTGCATTATTTTTCTACGTTATTTTATTTTCTACACAAACTTATTATTCAAAATACAGAAACACTTCATGAATAATTTTTATTAAAACACCTTCGCTAGCACCTGCATGGACACAATAGGCAGCTCGGACTTATTTACACGACATCACTAATTCATTGAGTAGCTCTATCCTATCTGACCAGCTCCCATTACCCTCAATGTGTCATCCTGACATGCCTTGACAGTGAGGTAAGGGAATTAATTTTACAACAGTTTCGTCTGACAGTTCCCATGAGCAATCGCTCCAGCCTGCACCCGTAGGGAGGTCAGGCTAGTTTGGTCATCCAGGAATTTTCTAAAATATTTTTGGAGTGTTCCGGTAGCAATGTCTGTCAAAAGTTCTGCTAGTTGGTTATTTTATCAACACAATTATTGGTGGAAAAGTGGCTCATACATAAAATGTGCTATATCATGAATTGTGGTGAACTTTATCTTCTACACTGTCAGCTGAACTTGTCAGATTTCTATTTTCTGTTCACAATACTTGATGAATTTGCTTTTAGGCTAGACAGTTGGACACAACACACACAAAGCAGGTCGCTTTTCATGAATGAATCAGTAAATTTGCCGTTGCCGGCATGCAGAGCACTGTCTGATAATGTGATGATTTGCCAATGCCAGCTTTGAGAGTGATGACTATCATAGACATTTGACTTCCCACTAAGGCCCTGAGACAAGTGGGCCAGATGGCAGTGCTAGATATGTCATTAAAAATAAAATTCATTAAATTGATAACCCATATGAGTGAATTTAGGACTAACTAGAATGCTGTATTTTAAACGTGCATTTTCCTTTCTAATCTTTGCATGGCCTGCATTTGCTTGACTTGCTTGATTTGCTAATATTATCAAATTCCAAATTGCTTTAGCACAGCAGATATATTTCTAGCATGACTTTTGCATGGCCTTTTCATAACACAAACTCCATATGCTAACAAAGAAAGTTATATTTTCTATTCCTTATTAACCGCTTAACCTGCACTGGAATCTCAAGACTTGCCAAACCAATCTTAACTGGTTCTGTGCCGCAGACATAATGGTTTCGTCCCACGGCACTGTGCTCCTGTGCTGAGGACCTAACCATTACGTCCCGGCACCGGAGCTCGGAGAGAGAGCTAGCACTCCCTCCATGTGCTTCCCCCCACCACCCCATGCAGGGCTGAAAGGGGAATCACTTCCCCTTCAACCCCCGCCCCACCCCCTGTGCCGTCTGATGATGTCAGTGCTGACCTCGTCAGAGGTCACGCGACCGAGGAGAAACAGATTAGTTTTTTCTCGGTACGGGGGCAGGGGAGGCAGAGAGGTATGAAAAGGAATGAAAAGACTTTTCCTTCCCTTTTCATGTCTCTCTGAGCATTTCTGCAGCACTATCGCACAACGATTGTGCTGCAGGAATGCCCACTAGACACCAGGGATGTTCGTTTACCATAGGTAAACAAAGAAGCGGAGCAGCCCCTTGGGCAAGGGTCACTCCCCGAGGGGGCAATTTATTATAAGGCCATTTCTGCCCCCCCAGGGGCAGATTGGCCTATACTAATTAGGCCGATCTGCGCCGGGGGGGGGGCAGAAATTAGGCACCAGGGATGTTTTAAAAAAATATATTTTGATAAGGCGAGCGACCCCTTAGGCAAGGGTTGCTCCTAGGTGGGTAATTTTTATTAGGCTTTTTCTGACCCCCCCTGGGGGCAGATCAGCCTATATTAATTAGGGGCAGAAGCCACTAGACACCATTGATGTTTTTTATTTTTATTTATATTGATAAGGGGAGCGACCCCTGAGGCAAGGGTCGCTCCCAGGGGGTTAATTATTTTATTAGGCCCCAGGGGTAGATTGGCCTATATGAATTAAGCCGGAGCAGAAACCACTTAGGCCCCAGGGATTGGTGTGTGTGTATGTGTGTGTATTCTTTGGGGGGGCAGACGCCTGGGCAAGGGATGCTCCCCATGGGGGCACTTTACTGGTGGCCATATCTGCCCCCCCTTGGGGGCAGATCGGTCTATTTTTGGAAGGCCATACCCCCACCCCAAATAAATGGGGCCAAAGTTTTTCTGCCCACCAGTGGGCAGATGGTGCAATTACCCCCAAGCCACACCTCTGGGGGGACAGAAAGTCTAGTAGATGCCAGGGAATTAAAAAAAAATAGTGTGGTGATGGCTACCCACCAGTATGGGCATGGTTTTGCCCTCACCCCAACTGAAGGGGGTAACAGTCTTTCACCTCTCCCCCGACACACTAAAACCTCTTATCCCATGGCAAGCAAGATGACATTTGATTATTTGGGGTTTTGGTTTTACATTTGGGCCATGGGAGCTTAGCTAACTCTCAAAATTGTTCCACTTGGAATGGTGATGGCTGCACTTTTTGGACTTTGGGACACCGCCATGTAGAAAAATCCACAAGACCTAGACACATCTGAAAACTAAACATCTGGGTAAGTCCAGGGTGGTGTGCTTCAATTGTACCCCGCACCATTTTCTTACCCACAATGCCCTGCAAACCTCCAACTTTGCTGGAAATCACACATTTTTCCACATTTTTGTGATGGAACCTTCTGGCATCTGCAGGAATCCAGTAAATTCCTACCACCCAGCATTGTCTCATCTATACCGATAAAAATTCTGCCCCACTTTTCAGCCTAAACATGTAGTTTGTCAAACTGCCCTTTTGGACCCGCTTTAGTTCCCCCTCAATTTTGACATGTTTTTGGCTCTTCTCTGTCACAGGCACTTGCCCACCTACACAAGTGAGGTATCATTTTTATCGGGAGACTGAGGGAAACGTTGGGTGGTAATAAACTTGTCCCGGTGCGGTGATCCCACACAGAAATGTGGGAAAAAAGTTATTTTTTAGCTAAATTTGAGGTTTGCTGAGCATTCTGGGTAAGAAAGAAATGGGGAATCCACGCAAGTCACACCTCCCTGGATTCCTTAGGGTGTCTTGTTTTCAGAAATGTCTGGGTTTGGTAGGTTTCCCTGTATGGCTGCTGAGACCAGGACCAAAAACGCAGGCACCCTTCCCGCAAAAACAGGTAGTTTTGTATTTGATAATTTTGATCTGTCCAGATAGTGTTTTGGGGCATTTCCTTTCACTGGCACTAGGCCTACCCACACAAGTGAGGTACCATTTTTATCGGGAGACTTGGGTAAACGCTGGGTGGAAGGAAATTTGTGGCTCCTCTCAGATTCTTGGACTTCCTGTCACCGAAATGTGAGGAAAAAGTGTTTTTTTGGCCAAATTTTGAGGTTTGCAAAGGATTCTGGGTAACAGAACCTGGTGAGAGCCCCACAAGTCATCCCATCTTGGATTCTCCTAGGTGTCTAGTTTTAAAAAATTCACAGGTTTTGTAGGTTTCCTTAGGTGCCGGCTGAGCTAGAGGCCAAAATCCACAGCTAGGCAATTTCCAAAAAACAGTTCTGTTTTCTTTGGGAAAATGTGATGTGTCCATGTTGTGTTTTGGGGCACTTCCTGTTGCGGGCGCTAGGCCTACCCACAGAAGTGAGGTACCATTGTTATCAGGAGACTTGGGGGAACGCTGGGTGGAAGGAAATGTGTGGCTCCTCTCAGATTCTTGGACTTCCTGTCACCGAAATGTGAGGAAAAAGTGTTGTTTTGGCCAAATTTTTAGGTTTGCAAAGGATTCTGGGTAACAGAACCTGGTGAAAGCCCCACAAGTCACACCATCCCGGATTCCCCTAGGTGTCTAGTTTTTAAAAAAGCACAGGTTTGGTATGTTTCCCTAGGTGCCGGCTGAGCTAGAGGCCAAAATCTACAGCTAGGCACTTTGCAAAAAACACTTCAGATTTCAATGTAAAAATGTGATGTGTCCATGTTGCGTTTCCTGTCACGAGCATAAGGCCTACCCACCCAAGTGAGGTACCACTTGTATCAGGAGACTCGGGGGAACACAGAACAGCAAAACAAGTGTTATTGCCCCTTGTCTTTCTCTACATTTTTTCCTTCCAAATGTAAGACAGTGTGTAAAAAAGACATATTTTTGAGAAATGCCCTGTAATTCTCATGCTAGTATGGGCACCCCGGAATTCAGAGATGTGCAAATAGCCACTGCTTCTTAACACCTTATCTTGTGCCCATTTTGGAACTACAAAGATTTTCTTGATACCTATTTGTCACTCTATATATTTCAGCAAATGAAACATGGAGCTCATTCATTAGCTTTGGGTACCTAGGGTTCTTGATGAACCTACAAGTCCTATATATCCCCACAACCAAAAGAGTCCAGCAGATGTAATGGTATATTGCTTTTAAAAATCTGACATCGCAGTAAAAGGTTACAGAGTAAGACATGGAGAAAAATGGCTGTTTTTTTCACCTCAAGTTCAATTGTTTTTTATATCAGCTCTAATTTTCTGCAGGAAAACCTTGTAGGATCTACACAAATTACCCCTTGCCAAATTCAGAATTTTGTCTACTTTTCAGAAATGTTTACTTTCTGGGATCCAGCATTGGTTTCACACCCATTTCTGTCACTAACTGGAAGGAGGCTGAAAGCACAAAAAAGTAAAAATCGGGTATGTCCCAGTAAAATGGCAAAATTATGTTGACAAATTGGGTGTTCTGATTCGAGCCTGTCTGTTCCTGAAAGCAGGGAAGATGGTGATTTTAGCACCGCAAACCCTTTGTTGATGCCATTTTCAGGGAAAAAAACACAAGCCTTCGTCTGCCGCCCTTTTTCCCATTTAAAAAAAAAAAATTCTTGGTCTCCTCCAGGGGAACCCACAAACTCTGGGTACCTCTAGAATCCCTAGGATGTTGGAAAAAAGGACGCAAATTTGGCGTGGATAGCTTATGTGGACAAAAAGTTATGACGGCCTACGCGCGAACTGCCCCAAATAGCCAAAAAAAGGCTCTGCACAGGAGGGGAGAAGGCCTGGCAGCAAAGGAATTCAACTTTCTTCTTTTATGAATACACTTCTAGTTTGAAGATATGTGAGAGCAAGGTGATATAATGCAATTACACTTGAACTTATATGGATGTTCTTTCTTTAAGCGATCAAGACAAATTAGAAAATTCTGTAATGTTTCACTATGTACAAAACCTTTACGAATTGGATCCTATGTTAGAACTCTCTTTGTTTTAATTTACCATTTTGACGGAAACTGTTCCTGTCTCACAATGGTTTTGCCTATTTATTGGTTGATTGTACAACATTCTGAAACATTTGTTATAATTTTGTGACGTTGTATTATAAAAGTGTATGGAAAGAACAAAAATGGATGATGAATGAGGAGATGCCCTTAGTGACAATAGACTGAGTCACTCTCACTCGACAGATTTGCTCTCTGCCTTAGCCTATTCTCTGTCAGAGCTTGATACTGTATCTTTTATGAGTACAGATAGCTTTACTGGCGAGACTGATTCTCAGATGCTAGTTCCTTTTTTGCTATTTTATATCTCCCTTTTTCCGGGAGAGTCTCGCATGAGCGGACGCAGCGGACACACGAGAGAGACGAGAGAGACGAGAGACGAGAGAGGAGCTCAGACGTACGGCGCTGGTGCCGGGTGGCTCGCGTCGCGGTTTGCTCACCGCGAGTGCAAGTGTGAGCGCGAGGTGCGCGGCGTCCGACGTCCGGCGCACGGCACACGGTCTGGGGGCTGCCGCTGCTAGCCGCTCCCCGTGCTAGCAGGAGAAACAGCCGCGGGAAGCCGGGAAGCCGAGTGAGCACGGTCCGGGGGGCAGAAGCTGCTGGCAGGGGGGAGCAGCTTCCACGAGCAGGCGGGTGCGACCAGGGCTGCTGCCTGTTTTTTCACCAGCGCCGTCACGCGTGGTCTGGACACTAAGTAAGCCAGTAAGCCAGGAGGAGCACCAGAGGAGTACCGGAGTCCCAGAGCACGAGAGGAGCACTAGAGGGGTACCAGAGGAGCTTGGAGTTGCTGCCCTGCCCTGCCCTGCCATCACATGGACTAGGTGAAGCCAAGGAGGTGAGCCAAGGAGGATATTCGCTGTTTTCAGCCACCACAGCGGTACCTAGCGGTACCTAGCCATATCTAGTTTTTCTCTGACCTGACCTGACCCAACCTAAGGATATTACCCCGACCTAGGTGACTTAAGTGACTTAAGTGACTTGGGTGACTTAAGTGACCTAAGTGGTTCCTGTGGCTTGGCCATGAGCGGATCAAGAGTGGGCCATACAAAGTAGCGCATCAAGTAATGCATAAGCAGTGCATAAACAATGCATAAGTAACGCAAGTAGGCGTAAGTAGCCTTCACAAACAGAGACAGAGACAGAGAGGATCTGAAGGGGCCAGATAGAGAGAACCAGAGAACCAGAGAACCAGAGGAGGCCATTAATCGACACATTAAACTGCGCTAGAGGGGCAGATATCATTCGAACACCGCGCTTTTGTACGGCGTATTGTGCATATTGTGCGCGTCACCACACAGCAAGGCAAGCAAAGCCAAGCTCTATATATTCTAGAGAAGCATCCTACAGATCCTACAGATCCCGGAAATTGTTGAAGTTGCTGATGCCGATCTTCTCAAACAATAAAAAAAAAAAAAAATGGTTGGAACAAGAGGGAAAACAAAGAAAGCCAGACAGGCCAACGAGGCACTCGGTAATCCAGTGAAACCCCAAAGACCAGAGCAGGAACCTAACAGCTTACAAGATCTGGGGTCAGACCAAGACCAAGACCTGGACCCTAGAGCCACTAAGTCATCCCGAGGGGAATTTATAAACCAAGGAGTGGTCGCAGCAGCTGAGGAAGCCCACAATGGGATTCCCAACGATGAAAGCAAACCAGGAGAAGAACTGGGTGGGACACCCGAAGCGGCACCAGGGCCTATGCTGTCTATGCTGCTAGTCCATACTGACTCTGACGACATGGGGCATGTATCACTGAATGCAGGTGAAATGGCGGGGGGCCTTGCAAGTCCTCCACTTAGGAGACAACAGTATATACCAACGCACCTGGACCCAGGTGGGACCAGGGGAGCAAGGAAAATTAAATCAAAGATAAATACTATTACCAACTATTACAATCATATCAATCTAAATACTGATTGGCTGCAGACGCAAAGCTCTAAAGCTAGCGACCTCCCATCACAGCCATCAGGGGAAAAAGGTGACAATAATGTGGAGGGCGAGCTGGAGCTCTTAGAGACCGGGCATCAGGATTCCTGTCCATCCCAGCAGCGACCTGCCCGACCATCACGACTACCCTGTGGAACAAACGACTCCTTTGTGGGTAGTGAAGTGGGGTCAATTAGTTCCCCAGAATGAGGCAGTTTCTCGGAAGAACAAAGACAAAGAAAAAGAAAAAGAAAAGGTAATGAATCACCTCATTCGGAAGCCCTAATGGGACCACTACATTCTGGGAGCTCTCCACTGACATTCCCTTTACCTCATCTAAAAGTAGAACCTACAATCCTCCAAAATGTAAAGGGGCCTGAAATAGAACAATCACCACAGAAATGCTCACACAAGCTCTCTACGCCACAGCTTCATCATGGAAGCCAAATTGTAAAAACTAACCTAACGTTGAGTAGATTTGATCATAGTTCTTGTAGTCTGGAGCTCTCCTCGCCTGACAACTCCGTAATTGGTAGTATAGAGCCCCAATTAAACAGTATAACATCGGAAGACTTAAACCTCTTGGAAGGTAGTATAATGTTAGGTCATAGAGGAGAGGATGATAAGAACCTAGAAGGCCAGACAAATAATGAGCAAAGTGAGCAAACCTGGGGAAATAGAGACGATCCCCCATTAGATCAACCAATTCTAAGCATCATGAAAGTTATATGCACAACATTGGACTCAATAGCAACAACGATCATGGTCCAGTCTCAAAAATTTGATGATCAACTTGAGCTAACTAAACAATTTACTAACTCATTACAGACCATAGACCATAGGATGGCCTTAGTAGAGGGTGTAATAAGGGAAAATCTGTTACATCAGGCAGTGGCTGAAAATATGGACAAGATGGACAGGCAAGCTTGTGGCCCACTGCTGGAAAAATTACTGGAAGTTCCGAAAGTAATTAAAGACATAATCGAAGATTGCAAACCTAGTCTCAAAAACACACAGGCGTGCAATCACGAGTCAGCAAAATAGAATCGAGATTAACTGAAAGACCAATAGATAGCGAAGATAAAGAAGGGCCCTCTGGCACGGGACGAGACGAGCACCCAGACGTAAAAACCCACATAGACAAGACGGAGAGAATCAACAAAAGTCCTGTATCAGCAATCGAAATCACAAATATAGTTAAAAAAAAGACTCTGAGTAAAGGGCATCAACAAACAGGTAGATGGAAATACACATGGAAAAAACCTAGAGGAAACAACAAAGTTCCAGCAAAAAAGGCTCAAAATATGCCGAAACAGGCAAGCCCAACAGGGCAGACCAGGAACACAGGCGATGAGTCTACTCAACAGCAGCCTAAAGATCAGTGCATCAAGCCCGAGAGTCTCGAGAAACCAACTGACAAAGATATTAGTTTTATAAATAAAAATCCTGGATTATTGTGCGACAAAAGCTGCACCCACCATTCTCATATAAACCGAATTCCCATTGGTCCTAGGGGCTACCAAGTATCTGGGCACGACTTAGACAAAGGAAAGAGGCCAGAAAAAGACCCCGGTACAAATCACGGGATCAATGAGGCAAACGATCCCCTAGCTAATGGACAATACAAATGGAGCCCAGAGACAACAAATTCAAGTACCGGCATTGATAAGCACCTCCCAGCCATAAAAATAGAACACTCAATTCAGGCGCATTATCCAAATACAGTAGGAGTCCATAATGGAAAACGTCAGCAGCCTCTGAACTTTATTACCGAGGGGGTAGAACAAGAAAACAGCAAAAGTGAAAACGGAAGGGCAGAGAGCCCAGAATGCACAAGAAGCGAACAAAGCACAAGAAAAACCTTGTGCGTGGATAATACAATAGCCCCGATTCCCGCACCTCGGTCAAAAGTAAAACACTGCTCTCAGGCAAGTTCGGGAAACCACAACTTTAGTAGCCAGCCAGGGTGGGTGACTGATCCACCTGCCCCACCGCGTCCGGTGCTTGACTTGGAAACTAAAGGAAAAAAGGATAATTGGCCTCCAAAAAGACAACCTCATGAGGAACATAGGAACAAGGAGTTGCAATTCGGGAGGGAAAAATGCCAGGTAGAACGAACATTGACTAGTCGGGCAGCTACTATTTACAATAAAGCAAAGGAAGATAATCAATCTCAAGGAAGATGGTCACAGGGAGGTAAAGGGCATACCGAGATTCGCACTGCAATAATTAAAGAGCCTGATGCCATAATCACGTTTATTCCCGAGTACTCCTCAAGAGGAAGTCATGACATTCTAAATAGGACTAACATCCTACATTTGGTCAATTCTCTGCCAGCTCTGCAGAATGTAACAACTAAAGACCTCCTCTCAGTAAGATTTATGCAAAGGAAAGAATTGGAGAACGGGGAATCAACAGAAACAGTCTGGGCTTCACCCTGGATAGTAGAACAGATTTTAAAATGTTCTAACATGATGAAGACATGGGGAATATCTACTGCTACTCCACAAATAATATTTCTTGAAAAAGCTCCAAAGCAAAATGTTTCGGGCAGGCAAGAGGTAGAAGGCAATTCTGGTTCGATACTACAGGGAGCAATTAGTTCCAAACAACAACTCCCTGAACGAATAAACCTGAGCAATATGAGGTTCTGCCTGCTTGTTAACTCCCCTAGAAACAGCAGGGGCCATCCCCCACAGTTGCAGAATGATGAAGACCAACCATCTAGAAATTTGTAGCAACAAATGGGCAGCTCAAACATAAAAAATAGTACTAGTCCTACATTAAAAATCTTAAGATGAAATATTGCAGGCCTAAAAAGCAAAATGGAAGATAAGGATTGGGTTGAATTTATTAAACAGCAAGATATCAGCTGCTTCCAAGAAACTTGGTCTACCAACGCCATTGACCTAGACGGGTTTTCCACTTTTTACATACCTGCTATCAAACAAAAAAAAGGAAGACCATCGGGAGGTCTGATCATTTGGATCAGAACTTCGCTATTGGGAAATTCTGCTGTAACCCATGCCATACTAAGCAAGGAAATCCAGACGCTTGCAGTAAAACATGAGGAGTGGTCACTTGAAATAGTAAACGTGTACTTCCCTCCCATTAGCCGGGCCCAAGTCACGCCTGGTGTGCGGCTCCTCGAAGAACATATTTTAAATAAAAGATCTAAGGGTTGGAGGAACCCAATACTAGGTTACGCGAACAACCGTCCCCCTCAGTTTTGTAAAACCCTTCTACTAATATGTGGTGATTTTAACACTAAACCCCATTCTATCCTTTGGGATGAACAAGTAGTAGAGGAAGATCACGCTTGGAATATACCAACGCCCCTCATCCAACGTTGTCAAGATTCTAAAAAAGGGGAACTAATCTTTGAAGTACTAATAGAAGGCGGAATTCGCACAGTAAACGGAAGAACCAACTCAGATAGAACTTTTAAATCTACCTTTCGAACTGGAAAAAGACATAGTATAATTGACTATATGGCAATAAACATCGAAGCCTGGCATTATGTTATCGATATGGAAATAAGGGACAGGATCGAGAGTGACCACGACCCATTGCTAATGGAGATAATCCATCCGGACGCAAGCCTGGGGAAGGTTGAGTTTCCATTTAGCGGAAATTGCTTAGCTATAACCATGAGACCAAATAGGAAAAACATACTAAGGTCAAACGTAGATGAACCCTATTTGAGCGTACCTAGTCAAACCTGGTTTCTATCACTTAGTACGTTTTTAAACCTACCAGTTAATGAAGCTTTACCCCTCCTGGATAATTTTAACAACTTGCTATTACAAACAACAAAGGAAAGAATTAAGCATCCCCAAACTAACCCTAATACGATGGAAGGCTGGTTCGATGAAGAGTGTTTGAAACTAAAAAATACCTTATCGCAAGTACTAAAGAATCGGCATTTGAATAACCATAATGAGCAATACTTTTATGAATGCAGGCAACAGTACAAAAAATTACTAAGATATAAAAGGAAGACATTTCCACATAAGCTCTGGAAATCCCTCCTGCAGGCAATATCGGCAGGAAACTGCAAAAAGTTTTGGGAGATTGTCAGATGGGGATGCGAAGGCCCCTCAAAAAACCTAGAACTGAATATCAACCCACAACTCTGGGTAGAGCATTTTACCGCCTTGTATCAGGATGAGGTCAAGACGGCATCCCGGAGTACAAATAACTCAACCAGCCTCATCCAAGGACTGGAAGGTAGTAATCAAAGATCAAACAAGGCAGTTCCACTTCAAACGACCTATGTAGCATTATCAAAAAGGTTTGTTAGATCGACAAATGGAACCCAGAATGAACTAGTCCCAAACGAACTCCCCGGCACAAATGCCATGCAAGTAACCCATGCCATCCCTTGCGCAATGGAGCTGATACCGGAATTCAGCGAGAAAGAGATTAAACAAGTTATTCTCCTTCAAAAGCCGTACAAGGCTGCAGGCCCAGATGGTATCCCTTCAGACGTCTATCGTAATCAGTTAACGCTATGGCTGCCTGCTCTAACACGCATATTCAACAGTATTTGGCACCACGAGGTAATTCCTACCTCTTGGAAGAAATCAATAATTGTCCCAATTCACAAAAAAGGACCTCGGGACATGGTGTGCAATTATAGGCCTATCTCACTGCTTGACAGCGTTGGAAAAATCTTCGCCAAATTGATCCAGCTGTGTTTAGATCAATGGCTGGAGGATGGAGATTTAATATCGACACACCAAGCTGGTTTTAGGAGAGGCCAAAGTACAATAGACCAACTTTTTATGCTAAATATGATCTGCACGAAATACGCCACCCTAAAAGATTGTGCATTATATCTGGTCTTTGTGGATCTCCAAACAGCTTTTGATAGCGTCAATCGCCAAACATTATGGCAGTTATTGTCGGGAATGGGCATACAGGGAAAAATTCTAAGGCTGTTAATTCTACTGCATACAGGGAATACTGCCAGGGTTAGATATTCTATGAGAAATGATTATACAGCAGAAATCCCAATCCAGCGTGGTGTAAAACAAGGATGTGTTTTGGCCCCAACCTTGTTTAACTGTTATATAAATAAGGTAAGCCAAGATCTGAGGAAATTAAATCTGGATGTGCCAAAACTAGCCAACGAAAGTATACCTATCCTGCTTTTTGCTGACGACGCTGTACTACTGGCAAGAACAGAGATAGCAATGCATCGTCTACTTAGGGGTTTCGAATCATTTTGCACTTCAAGGAGCATGGTAATTAATGAGGGGAAAACAAAGTTTATGATTCTTAACCCAAAACAAACGATGCATTCGACTTTTAGGGTAAACAACAAGCCCTTGGCCCGAGTGACTACCTATGACTACCTGGGTTGCAGACTGGATGAAAAACAGACATGGAAATCACAAATCTACAAAAGTAACATCTCCTTGGCCCAGCACGCTGGAGCGGTACTTAGATTTGCTAAAGCCACAGGCAATCATTCTGTGAGCTCTGCACTGCTTGCTTATAAAACCAAAGCAAGGACTGCAGCACTTTACAGCGCAGAGATCTGGGGATTTAGAAAGACCCCATTAATACAAGTAACCGAGAATAATTTTCTACGCCGATTACTTTGCTTAGGCACTGCCGTACCAATGATTGCGTTGAGAACTGATCTACAAATGAGAAAGGTCGAGGATTACATTGCATTGGCCCCAATAAGATATTGGATCCGTATCTGGGCAAAAGAGGAACTCAAACCATACAGAGATACACTCATGGACATCATGAAGCTACAAAATCATCGAAAATTGCCTTGGTTTAAACACATCTCAACTACCCTGGCTGCTATTGGCCAAGAAGACCCCTGGCTTCATCCAGGGAAAATCAGAAGGCCAAGTTTATCTGTCATTAAAAAGGCATACTGGGACCAAAAGACCCAGAGTATGTGTGAGATACTTAGCCCTCTACTCAAGCGGTACATTTTGTTCAATCAAGAGCTTAAACCAGCATTTTTCATTGACTGCATTTATCCGGAAGAAAAAAGGGCTCTCTATTTTAAATTTCGTATGGGTACATTACCAGTGACGGCGGTGACTAACAGATGGCAAGCCGTCTCACAGCGCGGTTCAGACTGCTGTCCTTGCCTTCATGGTGGTCAAGAAACATTATCCCACTTCCTTTTATTATGTAATTTTACGCTTAAACTCCGCAAACTGTACTTACGTCCGCTTTTTAGATCATACGGAATCAGGAAATGTAATGAGGCGGAAGTGCTTTGTATGCGATCAGATGAGAAACATATTGTGGCGAAGGTTTCAACTTATATATTGGAAGCATGGAAGCTACGTTCATTAATGTACTCACAGTTGGCCTAAGTATAATTACCTGTGTTATCCTAGCTATCATTTATATGGGAAACCGTTGAAGGTTGCTGATCAAACCGGGCTAGGTCCTGGGTTATTATTATATTGCTGGCAGGTATCGCAAGAACCCAAATGATTAGTGCAAGAATAGGATATTTAAATTTTAGATCTATAATGCTTTTAGAATAAGTAAAGAGTCTTATGCCAATTATGGCTAATTATCAAGTTTTATGATATTGCAGGGTATATTGGATTCACCTAGGGCCATGTAAAATCAAAAACGCAAGTATAGTCTTTCTTTTATTACAATGTTTTATTTAATGTAATTTTATTGCGTGTGATGGATTGATACTTATTGTGTACTATTGTTAAGGCCGGATAGGCTGACAACAATTAAATAAATGGTAAATGGCAAATGGCTATTTTATATTACATTTGCTTGATATTTTTTTGACTAAGATGATTTATTTCTGCTACGCTTTGTGTGCTCTTTTGCAAGAAAGCTCTTCAAGAGTTACTCAATTTCCAATGTACTTTGACTTAGAAATGTAGAATAGGGATTAGATTATGGAACACACTTTATGCCATGTTCTGTAATTTATCCTAGACTAATAAAGAAAAAGATTGAAATACTTATGCTTAATAAAACTTTAAATTCTAACTGCAACTTTCATTATTGACTTCTGAGAATTTACTGTTTATGAGAAATTCATTTTGGTGTTCTGAATTGCAGTTTCCCTTTCTGCCGCCCATTTCAAACGTCCCCTACTGGGTATCCTAAGAGTTGTGGAGTGTTTATAAATTCAGGATTCTCCGTAATCCCAGACGTAGTTCATGTGATTCATTAAGACATAAGGAATATCACACAACCTGGAATTCTGCTCCTTGTGCAACACCATTTTGTGCAATGATCAGAATTTACTCACTGGCCCATTATTGAGACATGAGCACTGTTTTGTAAATTATGTATGCAATATATATGTATATATATATATATATATATATATATTTACCTTTTCTTCTTTTACTCTCGCTTTCTCACTCCTTTTATTGCTGCTCTCTGACAGTGTCATGAAATGCAAGCCGTTGGCCATTCTGAATCTCCACCTGACTGTCAAGTCACACCAACCGATAGGAAAACTGGAGGTGTAAACTGGTGAAAAAAAGAGGCATTAGGTGAAATCAGGGATGGTCAGCCTTGGTCCTCGGCCATCCTAGCATCCACCCACACCCACGCACTTATTTATTGACAAATTAAACACCACTGCCTACATATACTTTTTGTCCATCTCGCTGGGTAATCGTAATGTAATTTTCTTGGTTACATTTGTGAGACTATCTGCCTTTTGATTTTGTTTGCTTTTGTCTCCAGTTTACAAGTAAACCCTGACCACTAAGAAAGCATGTACTCTGTTTTCTCTTGTTTACTCTTCAGGTTTTTACTTCCTAATTGTCATGCGCCTAGCCCTCTGCCTTCAGGAATTATGGGTATGCCAATGTATGTGTCTTCGAGGCTGACAAGGCCAGTTCTCTGTTGCTTAATTTGATATGAACTGTTTTTCCAACTTTAGGTGTCCCAGTGAATGAGTCCGTTTTACTCTCTAAGACCAGCACAATACTCGTGCCGGCCGGCTTACACTTGAACGGTCGCTCGGACCGTGTTATCTTCCACTCCGGACGCGTTTACCTTGGCCACCAGCCTTACTGGCACTAAACATACTGTTATCCTCTGCCTTTACGATCAACTGGATTCCACTAAGCCCTGAAGAAGCCCCTACAGTGGGCGAAACGCGTTGGCTGTCCATCCATTGTCTTACGTGCTTCATTTACGGACCTGTGAAAACACAAAGCATTGGACTTGTAAAGAAGAATTAAAAAGAAATAAATATTCATCTGCATTATTGGAGCACTGGACTTTCCTTTCAATTTACACAACGTGTGCATTTTCATGGAGGTGCACCGCCTTTTTGTGTGTCCCAGTGAATGACTTACATTCTCGTGTAATCACCAGCATGACTCAATAACTGGATAGAGTGTTTCAGTTACATTGTTTGCATTCAACATTTCAAGACTGTGGCACGGCCTTGAGGAGTTGTTGACTTATGAAAACTATAGATTGATGATTTCAAAATCAAAACGTACTATGTGTAAGTCTTTTGTTGTAATTGCTTGAACAGCAATGAAAAAATTAAAAGCTTGGGTTTTCCATTTCTTCACGTTTCTTTGAGAGGCAAATCTATTATGGGTTTAGTGAGCCTTTCAAATATGCCAATGTCACATTGCATCAAGCTACTACCAGCAGTTGAGATATTCTGTGACACCTCTCTCTATGTGAACAGACACAAACACTGGGTATGTGTCTTATGTATAACACACCTCAACATCATGATTCTTAAAATTCACATCAAATATTCATTATTGTACCTGATTTTTTGGTACAAACAGGATGTTCCGTAAGGATCGAGTGCATGACATGTATTCTTAATAGATATGGTAAAATCTAGTAAGAGCGGGTCAGAACCTCTGCTAGATGAGAAGGAATTCCCTGAACTCTTTGAGTTTGGTAGAAGAAATGCTTCAACAGTGAGGGTGAAACCCCTGATATAAGGTATTTGAAACTGTGATGAACGAAATATTAATTACTTCGAACTTCCCAAATCATTGATGATCCAATATTGTGGATGTGTGTCAGACTACCGACCACAAAAACATTGTAGCAAGAATATTGTGGATGTAAATATATACAGGTGAGTATATGGTTGCTGGACTGAACTCCCCATCTGTGTACCTTGTGCCTTAAAGATATATATACATTATCAGGGTACATAGATTCCATTTAGACAAGTTACTCCTTTAAAAAAGCCCAAAGTAAACATTAATGATAATATTTAGCCTTTTGCAGGCCTACCCTCTGTAAGACTCATTCTGCTTACACTCTGAATGTGTAAAGGAATGGTTACTGTTACCAGGTCCCTGGTGTGAACCTGGAAT
Source organism: Pleurodeles waltl (assembly GCF_031143425.1). NCBI lineage: Eukaryota > Metazoa > Chordata > Amphibia > Caudata > Salamandridae > Pleurodeles > Pleurodeles waltl. The sequence goes on from NC_090449.1 coordinate 307,089,962, forward strand.
GAACAGTCAAGCTGCTGCTCTCTACAAATGTCTTTTGCTGGCCCCAAAGGTGGCATGGTGGTGTTGTGGCCTCGTGCAAAGTCAGAAGTATTAGTTTAATGGCACCCAGGCGGTGTTATTTGGAAGTGCTTGATTGTCAGTAAGCAGAAATAGTGTGACTGGCTAGGAGAATGAGGTAGAGTGTCATGGTATTATATGAGGCCTTTTGACTCCAGGCCAGTCGGTGGCAGTTGGAAAGTATCTGTATTAGGCACTTCCAATAATATTATTGACCCAGACCAAGCAGCTCCCTTTGTACACTAGTCCCCTAAGGGTAATGATGGTGAGCAAAGAAGGCTCATTCGAGGAGGTGAATGAGTGTTTAGAACTCAGAACGTTTAAAGCACAAACGTATTACAATGAGTGAACAGAAAATCCAGTCAAATCTATATCTTTGAAAGTAATAAGTGATATGTTAGCTACTAGGAAGGTAGGGCAGTTTAAATAAGAAATAGCACATAAAACAAAAATGTCCTAGGAATTCTAGGGTTTAGGAAATTAGCAAAAAACTACTGTCACGCATATGTGAAGTCTGTTTTTCATTCTAATATGGACATCCTGTTACAATGTCTCTGAGGGTAGCTCTCTTTACTGCAACAGCCCCCCTCGGAGCTCCACCTATGTCTTTCCTCTTTTACATGTACTTTGAACTGAGGGTGGGTGTCACAGCAGCAGTGGGTCAGTCTCACTTTATCAGCTAGTCTAAGGTTAAATAGACCTGATTCTTTTCCAGCGAGGAAGAACTAAGATGATGGCAATTTGCTTTACTTGTACCTGTGCACATTTATGAGAGCAATGTAGTATTACTTTCAGAACCCTCAGGTGTGTTGCCCGCAAAGCATATATTATAATATATAATATACACAGTTATGCAAGCAGTGAAGAAATACTACATAGGCAACAGCTATCAATTGTCTTTAAGACCACAGTGTATTAATAAAGGAACATCAGCAAAAATAATGCAAACGTAACAAAACATAAATAACTTGTCTTCACTGTACAAATTTATGATGTCATTTAGCATCCTGGTTTAAAACAAAATATTTTATTTGCAAGCATTAACAAAGCAAATTTAAGTACCTACTTTGCCTTCTCTTATATTTTTAAAGTTCATGAACAAAAACCTGGTTCTATGTACATCTTGTGTTGATCGTTCTATATTTTTTTCAATCTCTTCAATCTCTAGAGACTGGAAAAATTGTGTTATTTCCCTTGCGGTATGAAGTACTACTGTTTTTTAGGGTCGAGCCTACGAGTGCATGCGAGACACTGTTGTGTTCAGTAAAGGGCTTGGAGCCCGCCTGTCACTCATCATTTGTTGGTTTGCGTGGCACTGTTCTTTACAGCCTCAATATTCGTCAAGCCATGCCTGGCATCACTTCAGTTTCTCTTTGTGGAGCAGGATCAAGCACTAATTGATTCAGCTTAATTAGTCCCCGTCCGCTGCTCCTGACATGATCGAGGTTCTATTTGTTGTTTTTAACTTTTGGTGCCCTGCAAACAGAAGGCTTGTGAATGGCTAAAACGTGCTCAGCAGGACAAACAAAATTGCAAAGTTTTATTCTTTAAAGCTAACTTTCTCTTACTTTGCCAAGTCGTCTTTTCTCAGTTTCAACTAATGTTTTATTTTCTTTTTGCTTGTGGGCAATGTTGTCAAATGATTACCATTAACTTGTTCTAAATATGCAAGACCAAGACATCAATGCATGGTGGTGCCAAGAGAAAATGTCATTTCATACATTAATTGCCCTAAAATCATTCTTAGGGCAATGGAAACAAAGCCTTTCATATTATGTAAAAGTAAAAAGTCTCATGGGTGTCTTGTAATCTATTATAACCATTGATCAGTTTATCCCCATGTCGCAGTAATTCACTGACAGTGGTAGTCCCATTCACTCTGCCTGGGGGAAGAATGCACATGTAAGTCACTTGGAACTCTCTTGAATTGTATCCCAAGCCTAGGCTAATTTAAAAATACTCCCACTCACATTTAAATGACTCACTTGAACCTGTGTTTGCAGAAATGAATAGAAATCATTCATTTGTAATTCACTTATTCAGCAATGAATGAACAGCTCCCAGCAATAGAAATATCTTCAAGTTCAGCATGATTTAAGAATTTAAAAATATCTTTGCACAGTACAAACGTATAAGTACGAATAGAAAAATGTACACACGTAGATTTACTCTCATGTAAACATACAACTGCACATAGCAGTAACTTTACACTTTTTTGCTATTCACCATTTCTGGATGCAGAATTACTATTAGGTGCAGCCCTACATGTCTTCACCTAAGTGTCCATCCCAGAAAAAAACCTTGTAGAAGGGAGGACATCCTCGTCTAGGTGACAACCATTCAATGTGTCTAGTTGTACCGCAGCATGGTGAAGAGCCAGAAGCATAGTATGTTGTAGAGGAGAAATCCCGATCACCATTGAAAGAACTACCCGAAAGTTACTTACTCCAATCTAAGACATCACCCATTTCATATACCCCATGGATGTCTCCATGCTCATTCACTAAAGGTGGTCCTGAAACCCTTCTAGAGCTAAATAAGTGAAAGCAATGTAGCCAAAAGGTGTAGCTCATCTGTTTAAAATTTAGGCACTGAGTGAGTGCAAATTACTCTTATCTCATTAACAAACAACAACAATTGCAGTAATGCCAAAGATAAAGGACTTGAGAATCTTATTTCTGAAAGTTAATGGTTTCAACAATTATGTCGATTAAAAAAAAAGAAAATTATTTTGCACTTAGCAATGACAAAACAGACATTGCTGAGCTTCAAGAGAACCACTTGCCTCCATCAGAATTAGGCAACTGAAACGGGGCTGGGTACGTAGATTGATCATGGTCTCAGGCCCTGAGTACTGGAAAGGCGGAGTAGTAATACTCATTCACAAAGGTTTACTGATGTGTGTGAACAAAACCGGTATGGATACAAAAGGTCACTTTGCTTCGCAAGAGTAACTGTGCAAAAGTTCGGATTTGTACTTGGCTTAATATACTTCCCTTATTGGAACAAACAGGGCTTTTTTCTGCCTTGATAAGACTCATATCAGAGATTGACCATACCAAAATAGTGCTTGGAGGAGAATCAAATATAACTCCCAACCATAGATTTGGTTGATCTGGCCCACCCGAAAAATACTGAAATATAGACAGGTGTCTGCTTACAGACTTGACAACAGGTAATTTTCTTATTTAGCCATGGTGTTTCAAACACCCAATGGACAGCCCATATTACGTGGAAGGGGCATCATCCAATAATAATCGATCACAAGTCTCCAGGTTGAAACATCGACTTCCATTCCCAGGTCTGTCATGGTAACCTAATCTGTCCGTGTTGCTCCACACAAGATTGAAACATTTGTATAATTTACTAGTCCATCGATTCAGGATGTTCCGATCTCAAGGACACAGTTACACTTTCTCTCTATGTCTAAACAAAAGGCCCTATTACCAAAGCTAGTGTTCTCATGGGAATGAGGTCTGAAAGAGATCTTACGTTATAAAAAAATGAATAAGCATTCACAAAATTCAAGACTAACAGGCCTCACTTAGCCTAACACAGGTGAATTAAAACAATACATTTGATTAATACGTTTTAATTAACCCACTTTTAGTAAGTAAACATATGAATTCAACATTAATATTGCTTCAAGATTATGCATGTTACATTAATTTAAAAAAACAAAGACTCTACTAATGCATTTAAGTTGCTATTATGTGGAACTGCAGTTCTCTATTTTTGCACACGTATTTAAATCATTAATCATTAGAAATCTAATATCGTTTCAATATAGTCTGTCAGTCTGGACTCTAAATTATAACATTATCTGAATTAAATCTTGCAAATATTTAATTTATAGGCGATACCACCAGGGTTTCTAACACTAGTTTAAACAAATGCTCTGTTACAATGACTTCTCATGGCATCTTCTACATTCAAACATTTAATACTTTGGTTAACATAATACATATATTATCACATATTGTTAACTTCTGTGACATGAAGGGCAACACTAACATTTCAGAAGTCAACTCCACAGAGGCCATAATCACAGAACAGGAAAGGTCAGAATCCATCAAAGCTCTGCTAATGAACAAAGCCTCAGGGAAACAAGGACTACCAACTGAACTTTATTAAAAAAATGTCCTGGCTGTGACCCCCCTTCTCAGCAATATTTTTGCTGAGGTAACAAAGACCAGTGGCATCCAGCCTGAATTTAACACAGCCCTTATTACTCTAATACCAAAATCGAGAACATTTTCCAATTCTGTTCGAGTTTCAGAGTAATTATGATTATAAATACAGACATAAAAACAATGGCTAAAGTGATAGCCACTAAGTTACGAAAGTATATACCACTGTTAATTCATATAAATAAATATAATATATATAATAAAACATTTATTTTCAGGGAGGACTTCAACCTGTGAAGGGGATTCAAGTGTCTTCAACCACTATGTGCCACTGACGCAGAACTTGGATGGATCTCTTCCGCTGAATCGTTAGTCTGCTAGAGTTAAGGGTCACCCCATCCAGTAGCCACAGTGCTGATGACACAGGGTAGGGGATTGGAGCCCTGACCAATGTCCATAAGGATGACCTGTCCCTTTGTTCCTGGTACGAATATTCCCAACTCTGAGGCCAGGGGTTGCAAATGCAGTGCCAGGGGAGGTCACAAGGGACAAGCCAGGATTCGTAGCTGCGACCACTGCAACCTCTAAATGACGTCCATAATGTTCCTGAAGCTGATATCATGGGCATACTATGGTCATTCCAAAGCCTACAAACATACTAGCAATTAATCCGGGAAACAATACTATCAGTGGTCTTGATATTGTCCTCTTGCAGTAAATTAGCAATACTGCACGACACACTGAAAATTGCAGGGCTCACGACCCACTGTGATTAGACATCTTGCTGGCTATTGCCAAGCTGTGCATACTGAGAAGGTGGAAAACGCAACCATCCCCTATGCACTATGAATGGCTAAAGCTTCTGGCAATGGCTGCAACACATGAACAAGTAATGTAAAGACTACTAGACCAACACTTTTTGTCCAAGTATGAGGACCATTCCTAGATATTCTGGGAATTGATAATTGATTTGCATTTTCTGAGCTCCTCATGAGGTGCCGCTTTCAAACTCCTGGGAAATTACTCATTATCTGAGGTAATGGCAAGTGTGGACGTACATTTTTTTCTGTTATCCCAGCAGGGTAATTCTGGGGACCAGACAAGTACCCAAAGCCATACACTTACAGACACACATATGAATGCTCACACGCATACTTAAGTACTTGTTTGAATGTGTTTACACTCCTTTGCCATACAGACCTGCCCCTTTAATTCTTCCATATGCAGAAATGATTGGAATAATGGGCATTTCGAAGGACCAATGAGTACCAAGGGCTACACCAGCAAACACGAAAACGGTGAACGATTTATTTCCGTTCAAAACAACTTCGGAAATCATAACACCACATCATCTATAAAACCAAAGTAACCAGTCTCTATTTAGACTGTTGAAATCCTCTTCAGCCAGAAAAACCTAACATTGTGTAAAGCGTCATTTGACTTTAATGCTGTTAGGAATGGAGAGTTTAAGTTGCTACTATTCAACTATTTTTTATATTAGTGTGAATTTGCTGATCTACAATTAAGCTGAACAAGCTTTGAAGTGAATGTAAGGGTTTTCATCTTCCAGTCTAATTGAGGCCTACAAGGAGCTGTAATTAAATGATAGAAATTATTAGATCATGCCTTCTGATTATGGCTTCTCCCCTCTAATTCTGCATAATACCAGTTTATGAAGTACTTCAGCTCCAAAGCACATTTTTATGCAAAATGGTTCTCGATGTTAATTGAAATGACTGCAATCAGCTGCCTTTTATATTAAAACACTATAGTTATATTTTCAATCTCCACAGCATTTATGCAAATAAGTAACATGAAGCTGATGACTGCTGGTGAATATGTTTAAGCCGATATGTGGAAGACAGCCATCAACATATTTGCCTTAGGTCCGGAGTGTCCACTGTGTGTCCTGGAGGGCCAGATCCAGGCTAGTATTTCAAGATGGCCACTCAAAATAAATTTGCATACAATTGATCTAAAGGGAACTTATTTTCTACGTGTTGATATCCTTTCAGAACATCAATTGGACACCGACGATTAGGTGATTTATCATGCAACAATATAGAACACAGAGAAAAATGCTCAACTCCAAATGTTCTCCTTGGGCAACTAGGTTATCTCGCTTGCTAAACCCTTAGCCCTATGCTTTTATGTGACAGTGAGACTCTAATGCCATTTCAGAATATTAATTTATAGACACATCATTATTTATCTTTTGGTATCTTATCGATCAAAGTAATCTTTTTAAACTATGTTAAGTAACTCAGTACTCCATTCCTTTAATTTACATTGCTTAATATCTGATGGGGACCCCCACTGATATTTAAAATGTTCCTCTTTTGTTAGTACACATTTCTTTTTAAGGTCCTCAAATAATGTTATACTACCATTAGAAAATAATTGACTACATGAAGTCAGGCCCCTTTTCTTCCATAGTTTTAATGAACAAGACTACGTTATTGCCATAGACATTGATTCACCAAAATTCCAGGGATAGCGGAAATCATAGGAAGTGTCATCATATGACCTCAACCCTGATGTTAAAACCCCAATAGCACGAGCTCAATTGACATATTAAAACAATAGTTATTCACACAACTAAAGGTCTATTTGAGGTACCAGCTCTGTTTTAATTTGTGTGCTTACTAATATGCCAGCTAAACATCACTCTTTTCCTCTTGTTCAAAGCATAAGATATAGGACCTGATTTAGATCTTGGTAGATGGAATACTCCATCACAAGTATGACGGATATCCTGTCCGCCATATTATGATCTCAATAGGCTATAATGGGATCGTAATATGGCAGACAGGGCATCTGTCATCTTCGTGACAGAGTATTCCCCTCCGCCAAGATCTAAATCAGGCCCATAGTTTCATAAAGTGTAGAGTGACACTAGGAACCACGATTATTTCTACCACAAATTAGCATGATCTATTGACTCTGTTACTGGTTTACAATATTCTGTTTCATTGTTAGAAAGTTTTAATTTATGATTAGGGCTCCCGGTTTTACGATATTTATTTTTTCTACGTTTCCGTCTGTATTTGTCCATATTTATTTTTTGCCAATTTTTCCTGTATGTATCCATTTTTATTTTGTATTTCCTGTATAAATAAACCTGCAATGGGTATTTCTCCACATTTATTTAACTGATAAACAGATACTCGCACTTGAATGTCTAAAAGGTTTCAGCGGTATACAGTGCAATAACATTATCTGAAAACACTTGCATTATGGAATAGCATAAAAAACTGCAGATCTGCAATTAATTGGGCTTAATTAGAAAATCTGTTTTCTTTTTTTCATCTCCCCACCTTTCAATTTGGATCTCTACTGACCTCCCATTTGTGATTGACAGTAGAGGAAATCATCCAAAGAAGGCCTATTTTCCCTATTTTTCTGTATTTAAAAATAAATACAGACAGGAAAATAAATAGTTTTCTGTCTGTATTTATCTGTAGAAATCAGTAAAAATGGAAAACCGGGAGCCCTATTTATGATCAATTGAAAGGAACTGTCATTCTGCAAAGGCCAAAGTTTTGTAATCTTTCACATATTCAAGAAAAATGTTAAACTGTTTAACAATGTACGTTTTTATTTCGTGTTATTTATTCTAATTGAATTTAAGAAAGTATGTTGTTATCAATGCAAGGTTTCATTTCTGCTCCTGGAGCTACTTTTGCCACCAGGGGTCCTAAAGTCAGTGCCAGTGGGTCGGTCGCAGCAGCAAGCACGTGCAACCCTGGTCGACCCCTAAATGATGTCCACGATTATTGGTACAAAATATGGGTTACCTCTTTAATGGTGCAATATGTCATAGACTGTTTTGCATTAAAGGGTATTCAATTAATGCAAAGTGAAATACACAATTACATCTATTTGATCTCCCAAGCAGGCCTGCCAGAAGTCTTTGCGTGGCCCTGGGCAAAACACTTTATTAAAGCACCCTCAGGACACATCATCTGTATTTGCCGGGTACAGTAAGCAACGTTGCTTAAGTATTGAAAGGAAAATGTACTTCAGAAAAAGAGAATAGATTATATCTAGTGCTATCTCGTCGAATGGCCACTTAAGGTGCATCTTTGATTAAGACTGTAGATTAGCTTTTAATTAAAAAAAACTATGAATACATTTTGCTAAAACAGTTCCGGGTCCTGGCTATGGAATATAGAATGGCCTGGAGGATAATGCACCCGCTGCCTCGCCTTGTGACGGTCCTGCTCACAACCACGTTGGTCCATTATTCTTAGGCAACAAAGTCTGAAGCTGTTGCTGCAGATCCCCCCACCTAGTTTCCCACTTCCATCTGCTGAGATTTAGAGGGCAGCATACTCTGGATCATTAACGTCTCCAGAGACTCCAGCTTTGAAGTCGCTCGAAATATCTAGCATCTCCGAGTTCTCATAGGCTTCATTTTTAATTAGTGCCCTCTTAGATGGGCGGGCTGTGGGTTTGTAGGGCAGAGACCTCTGCCCAAAATTAGAGCTTTTTGGTATTCACTCATATTCCCATCCTGGATTAGATCAGGGATTCGCTTCTATCAACTTCGGGAGAACATGGCTATTCAGGTTGGATTAGGGAGGGAACAACCCACAACACTGGAGGATACTTAGAGGGTGAGCTTCGGCACAGGGGAACATACATTCCCAGTGGAGAAATAATAAAGTTAGCAAGTGCATGTACACTTGCATGGCATGTTTATAGATGTACAAATACCCACTTGATATATTTACAAAAAGTGATAATGATTTTGCTTCTGAGTAACTTGTAACCCAGCTCATGGTAATATGTGATGGCCCTAGCTTTCTAGCGTAAATTTAAAGAGTCTGACATTTACTCCAAATAAAAGAGTAAGCTCAGAGAGTACATTTCAGATTGTCGGATTTTTTTGCGAATCGGGTCCGGGGGGTACAAGTATCTTAGGTAGCAAGATGGAACAAACACATTACATGGATTCTACTTAGGGCTGGCTCTTGTCAACTAATTCCAGACACTTTAATAAGAGTAAATGGCCCTAATGATTACAATCGGCTTAATAGCTGCAGCACTCCACATTCACCGAGTGGAAATCATTGGCCAGGAGGCGATGCACTGAGGTATACAAAAAAAGTATAGAGAAGAAGTGATGGATTGAATGTTTGAATTAATCTCAGCTTCAAGTCATATGGAAATCAGTCTTGACCATGAGCCAATTGAAATAGTACAATCTGAAATGTCAGGTCAGGACCTCTCTAAGGTTCATCAATAGTAAAGAGCTTAATTTCAGTGGCATAGTATGCACAGGGCCAACGTCTCGGCATACACGCCCCATTTAGGGCATTGCACCAAGGTATACAAAAAAGTGGTGGCTGGAAAGCTCAGTCACTCATAATTACTCAGGGGCTGCACCTCAGTCCATCTTACTATAATAATATTGGAGTCCAAATACATAATAGAATTTGATACACTTCATCCCTCAGGGCTGAATTCCAATGAAGAAATGAGTGTTCATTTGGGATAGATAGAGAGAAGAACATTGAATGTACGAGCCTCATCAGGATAATCTTGATTTTATATTTATATGTCACATATTTGTGGGGTTGAGTTAATTTTATTGATTTTATGTTACACTGTTGATGATAATATAGGAAGCCGATGGCAATAGGTGGTGACAGATCGAATTAAGCTGTAGTATGTGGGTATAGGGCTGTAGGACAATTTGGGTGGCTGGGACATGTGTTAGTTAGATAATAAAGTATATTTGTTTTTTTAGTAGGCTCACTAGAATTGTACATATAATAATTTAAACATGATCTGTTTGTGATTTAAAATGAACTTATTATGGGTGTTCCCCATTAGAACCAAATTATGCAGGATATATTTTGAACAAAGAATTTGCCCACTAGGGCTTGAATATGTCTGTTGCACATAATGAATTAGATCAACAGGGAATGTTTTAGTTGGATTTATTTAAATATGAGCCCTCTATATCGCCAACATAATGAAGATTGTAAGATTATAAAATGATTGTAATATTCATGTTGGATGATGAAATATACAGGCACCCGACAGATTACTGCAGTACACCAAGGATGATTACAATGTTTAAAGATGGCCGCCATTGTCTAGGCTATAGTGTTGGTATTTATACAAATATCAGTCATTTGTGTTTGGTGTTATTTAAAGATGTGTATTTCATTTGCGAAAAAGGCTACGGCCAAAACGCATTGTAGGGGAGATCCATTTTTTCCAATAGATTCATATGAACTTACAACATATTGGAGGTGTCCTGGGCTTTCCTTGAACAGAAGTAAAAACTCTGTGTATTTGTGGGGTTTCCGGAACCCAGGCGGGACCGCCGTGTTACAGCTTCCACATTCCGGACATTGTTTGATTTTATATATATATATATATATATATATATATATATATATATATATATATATATATATATATATATATATATATATTCAAAACTATATATATGTGTGTGTGTGTGTGTGTGTATATATATATAATATATATTTGTGTATGTACATAAATATATAGATATATATTCACTGAAAAAACAAAGGTTAGAGGGACATCGTAGTTAGGTTCTGAATTTACACACACAAAACCATAGAAATTCAGCTGTTATAGTTTTAGCTATTTCTAGCCTCAGTGGTGGTCCCAGGGCTCTTTGAAGCCTTTGGAGGGGGGTCCATGCAGTTCACCTCCTATTAAGTATTAAAGCCCCAGAGAGATGGTGGTCACCAGGCCGCATATCAGCATCAGGAGGGGGTGGAGGTCCACACCACCCCCTCCAACATATGAATAAAGCTTCAGGGAGGTGGTGGTCCCCAGGGCTCTTAGGAGCCATCAGGAGGGTAGTATTCCTACCCTGTCCCCTTTTCTTTATTTTTATGTTTTTCTTGTGGGACTCGGCTGAGTCTGAGTCCTAAAATAGCTGCCAACATTTCCTGATTAAAGTGTTGGTAGCCAATCAGATCTCAGCATGAGATCTCTGGGATCCGTGGAGACTCTGCGTCCCTAGATATACAATTTTGATTTTATTTTAAATTAATCTAAAACAGGAGTCCTCAAACTAGGGGTGGTCCACCCTGTGAGGGCCTCAAGTGTTCCCAGTGGGGAGCGCGAGGCTCTGGCTAAATGAAGCATTATACAAATACCAGTGCTTTGTTTTAAGTAGAAATACATTAATTGATTTTTTTTTTTTTAAGTAACAGAACTTAACTGTAATGTTTAAATAATTATAGAGATATTTAAACATTGCCAACTTAATAGAGTAATTGTCAAAAGTCCTAAGGGGGGCTCAATGATTATTGTTTTTTCCACTGAGGGGGTGCGGCATTAAAAAGTTAGAAAAACAGTGCTCTAAAACTACTGATCAGATTTACACCAAATAACAAAAAGGGCTCTTTTTTCTGGACCATGAGCTACCTTTCTGACAAATTTGGTGTAATCTCGTCCTGTGGTTTGACTGTAGTTGTGTTAAAATCCCTATGGAAAATTTCATGTGGAAAAAGTGTTTTGGGAGGCACCTTTTTCTCAGCCCTCATTTAACGAATCACCCCAAAGCTCTCAAGACAGTAACTGAACTGATTCTCATACTTATGTTGAAACTTTTGTGAAGCTCCGTCAAATGGCACCAAAGATATAGGCAAAACAAAAAGCTCTTTTCTTATGCTTATGGAAATTAGGTCCTTACTGTAACTACCTAAATATGCCAGTAGGTTATATATATATATATATATATATATATATATATATATATATATATATATATATATATATATATATATAAATGCAAAAAAGATTTCTGCCACTTCATTAAAAGGCAAAAGGAGAGTCGCACCCAATATGTCCACTCCTCAAGCATAAAGCTTTATTTAAGCAAAATATTGAATCATTCCAAAGAGCAAACTGATGCAAAAAGAAAAAATATGTGTCGGCCTTACCCTCCTATTGTAGGGATACCATGGATTTTATTTCTAAAATTGAGGGTATTCCCTGGGAACCACATTTTTTGTTGGTTACTTTGGATGTGGAATCCTTATATACTTGTATCCAGCATGACTTGGGGATCCAAGCGTGCAGATATTTTTTTCGCAACAGACCACTTAGCAAATATGATCATTCCATGATGTTATTAGACATGTTGGATTTTTACTTAAAAAATAATTTATTTTTATTTAAGGACACCTGGTATCATCAGTTGGTCGGGACTGCGATGGGAAGTTGCTGTGCCCCTAGCTATGCTGGTATCTTTATGGGTTGGTGGGAGGCCACACAGGTATGGGTGGAGGAGAATGAAAAATGGACCAGACATATATAAATGTGGACACACTACATTGATGATCCATTTTTGATCTGGGAGGGGCCGCGTCAGGCTTTACAGGAATTTTTGGATCATATTTCCAAAATACCCTTAATCTAAGATTTACTCGAAAAATACATCGAACAAGAATGGAATTTTTGGATGTTTTACTTGAAATTGTTGATAATAAATTACAGACAAGGTTATATTGTAAAGATACAGCGGGTAAGAATATTTTGCATGCAGCCAGCCATCATCCTACTAGGTTGAAGAGCAGTATTCCTTATTGTGAATTACTCAGAGTTAGAAGGAATTGTAGTACTCTGGAATTATATAAGGAGGAGGAGAGTAGGGTGATTAGGAGATTACAAGTGAGGGGTTATCCTGAAAACGTATTACAAGTGGCTTGTGAGAAGGTAACTAATATTAACAGGGAAGCTTTATTGATTAAGATCGAAAAGAAATATAATTCTATCCCTGAAATGAGGATGATTACGACTTATAACATGGCTAGTCCAATGGTTAGGAGGATAGTGATGAGACATTGGCATTTGGTAAAGCATGATCCCATAATAGGGAAAACATTGTCTCCTTATTCTCAATTTACGTATCGTAAGGCAAAATCACTACAAGACATTTTGGTTCATAGCTATCTACTGCAACAGGAGGATAGAAATATTAGTTAGTTCAACCAGCAGAGGGGTTTCTACAAGTGCGGTAGATGCAAGGCATGTAGGAATAGTAAAAATGTTAAGATGTATTAAACAGTCTTTGGTGAGACTAAAAGTATTAACAAAGCTATTTCATGTGTCTCGGATTACTGCATTAGGTATTACAATGCCCCTGTGGTTTACAGTATGTTGGCAGCACTATTGGCCCTGTTAAAAAGAGGATTCTGGAACATTACTGGGCCATTAAGAATTATGACACCTCATATCCTGTGGTGAGACAATCCTCAAAGATGCATAATAGGGACGCTGATTGTTTGGTATAGTTTGGCAGTTATAGAGTTGAGAATAATTTACGTGGAGGGGACAGTGAGAGGCTCCTTAGGATCGGGGAATCAGAATATATTATTCTTCTTGGGTCCAAGACACCAGGGGGCCTCAATGAGGACGAGGAGCTTTATGTGCATGTTGGACAAATGTGAACATTATTTAATGGCAATGTTTATTTTATTCTTCTCTGTTCTCTCTGGTTAGGCGCTCCCCTATTGATTACAACCTGTCACATTGAGATACCAGTATATCATTATTTTTTTATATTTGATATTCATATTATGAGGATCATTCTTGAATTTGTTTTGCTATCACCCTTAAATTATTATTATGTACTGGAATTTTCAATTTTGTGACATTGACAATTGTATACGGCTTGAAGAGAAGAGAATTATTTTCTATAAAATAGGGTGGTATTGTTTTAATCTTTACAAATATTTTACTTAAAATGTATTTTAGTATTTACTCTGTTGCCCCCTTTGATATAATTGTAATTATCCTATGTGAAGTAGTATTTTTTCTGTGTTTATCAACAAGGGGTATTTAAGTCTAGCTGGGTAAGTGTGCAGGTTTTTTCAATTTGGCCATGATGAAGACACTGCTGTGTTGAAACGCATTGCCATCTTAGGAGTACATATATATTTTTTCTTTTTGCATCAGTTTGCTCTTTGGAATGATTCAATATTTTGCTTAAATAAAACTTTATGCTTGAGGAGTGGACATATTGGGTGCAACTCTCTTTTTGCCTTTTAATGAAGTGGCCGAAATCTTTTTTGCATTTATAACGGGCTCCACTACCGTTTTTTCGCACCAGCCTCGTTTGGTGGATGTAGCCGGTTGAAGTGGGTTTTCATTTGTTTATATATATATATATATATCTGTGAACAAGGCTACGGCTGAAATGCGTTGGGAGGAATTTCGTTGTAAAGAGTAAAAAGCTTTAATCATACTGGAAGTGTCCTGACCCTTCTTGTTATTACAAGATTTCCTTGCATATATATATATATATGTATATGTATTATATATATATATATATATATATATATATATATATATATATATATATATATATATATAAATATAGATATAGAGTGTCGCTTGTGTTGCAGAGTGCTCCTTACTAGAGATGCTCTCCACCTAAACTTGGGAACTACCCAGAGTTTTCAATTTTTTCCATATATATATATATTCACTTAACAAAACATCTGTGGCTCCTTGAGGGAGGCCCCACGCCACCCCCAAATGTAAATAGCCCCGGGGAGGTATTGGTTGCTGGGGGTTCACAATGGACCCCCTTTCTTTTTTAAATTTAGTCCCGGGAGGTGGCAATCCCTGGGGTTTCTGGAGGCCGCCCTGCCCCCCTGCTTTTGGGGGGCGTGGCAGTCCGTTGGGCTCCCCCACATTACATGTTCAGCTGGCCCCTGCGAGGTGACGGCCCCCGCATATCAATAGAGGTTCATCCTGGGGAGGTGGTGGTCCCTGGGGCTGCATGGGGGCCATGGGACCCCCTCATTTGATTCAAATGGTGGTGGTCGCTGGGACTGCTGGCAGTGTTGTGCGGCCCCTACCGCATTCAATTTGTTTAAAGCCCCAGGGAGGTGGCAGTCCCCATGGCCCCCGTATTTATTTACAAAATCTGTCGCGGGGAGGTGGTGGCTCCAGGGTTAGGAAGGTTTGGTGGCCCCTCGCATTGTATTTCATCTTGTGCCCTGGGGAGGTGGTGTCTCCCAGGTCTGTGAGGCGGGCTAGGTGGCCCCCTGCATTCCACATTTGAATGCCCCCAGGATGTGACCCGCCCGGCATTGCAGTTAGAGAAGCGCAGGAGTCTGTTTGGGGGGGTGGAATTTTCTGCAGATCCGTTGTGGCTCCTGCCAAAAATTAAATGAAAAAAATGGTTATTTGCTCAGGGGTGAGGAGTCCCTACCCTGGCCCTTTTTGTTTATGTTAATCTTTTTCTGAGCCGAGTCCCAACAAGGCTGCCAACACCTCCTTGCTGAAGTGCTGGCAGCCAATCAGATCTCAGCATGAGAGGTTCCCGGAGCCTTTTCATCTCTATATATACAAATTTGTTTTTTCTTAAATATTTTAAAAACTACTAAACTGATTTACACCAAAAACAACAAGCATTTGCAATTCAATGGGTCTCACGTATGCTCAAGTCAGAGCAATTAGCGCTGTAAATTCCTAACTGGACTTTTCTTGCTGCCTAAATTGAAAATGTAAAGTAAAACAGTTGACATAAGGAAGCTGATTCAAAACGTCACTGCCACCATGAGCATAAGCACGAAGGAGAGAGACAAAAGGAAAAAGAAGTTTGCTGGCAGCCAAACGTATCGGCAAACTTGCAATTATCCATGTAACAGGGTCAATGGCCAAGGCAGTAACAAAACTGTCCCAAGGACGGACAAACGTAAAGCATTTACCAATTATAACAAAGGGCTTTGAAAGGCAAGTCCATGAACGAGTGACTTTGATGGGAATGCAGTGGGCCTGGTTAAAAGCCCACAGATAGATTACAACATGTCAGAGCGCTTGCACGCTCGACCTAAAAAGAGCACTTTCTGGACCAAGAGCTACCTTTCTGTCAAATTTAGTGTAATTCCATCCAGTGGTTCGGGCGCTATTCCGGGTCAAAATCCCTGCGGGAATTACCATGGGAACTCACCCTCTTTGACCCCACCTTTTTCTGAGCCCCCACTTGATGGATCACCCTGAAAATTTCCAGACACTAAGTGACATGAGCGTAAAATGTTTTAGGAAAATTTCCTGAAGATTCAACAAGCACCAAAGATATAGGCAAGTAAAAAATTGCTTTTTCTATAGAAACTAGGTCTAACTATAACTACGTACTGGCGACCACCAGCATGTAATATATATATTTATACATACACATACATATATACATGCAGTACTGCACCTGTAGCCTCCTCCACCTTGCAGCGCCAGTGCACCAGTGCTGAGCAACTGATGCAGATCCAGTTAAATGTATAGCACAATTGCCCATAAGAAAGAGGACAATCACCGCACACCAAGATTTCTACGTGTCACAACCTACTCGTTGTCTGTGTCTGTGGCCCACTGGAAATGTGGCGAGGTCTTTGTTCTTATAGGTTCTGCCTTGGCCCAAGTAGGGGCGACCCTTTCTGGTAGCCACGGTGCTGCTAATGGAGGGAATGCCAAAGGCAGCCCGTGCCCTCCCAGAAGGAGTCTCAGAGGGAAAAAACACCAAAAGGGAAAAATCCTTAATTAGGAACTCCTGGAATAAAGACAAAAGATCAAAATAAATCTGAGCAAAAGGCAAAAAATGACAATGAAAAAGGCTGGAACAGGCTCAGAAATCAAATATCTGACGCAGACGAACAGGACCGAAGATCACCACCCAAAGGAAGTGTTGCAGTGCAAAGAGAACAGGAATCAAACACCTTAAATATACAAAGAACAGGAAGTGACCGGCAGGAAGTAAAAGACACCACATTGGATTGGGAACATAACATAGAATTCCATAGTAAAGTCACCATGTTAAGTAAGGCTCCAAAGGTATGCAGGGTGAAGGAAGGCATGCTGGGGAAGAGAAAAGAATCATAGACATGAAAGAAAGGCATAAAGTCAGTAAAAAATTAGGAAGACAGAAAAGAAGAAAGAAAAAGAAGCAGAAGGTAAGTGGGGTAAAAGGGAGAGTGGGGAGAGGAAAGAAACTAGCGGGGGCGAGTTGCGCCAATTCTGTAGCGAGGCCCCATGCCCAATTTGGGGCCTCGACAAAGATAATAAAGTCCAGGGGCGCAGCGCATCCTACTGCCGCATGTCGTGGCACTCCCGGAGCCCTGGGTTTTTGCGGAAACAGCTGAAAAAATTGACGAATCAGAAGAGGGTCGTGAACAGAAGAGGCATCTTCCCAAGAACATTCACTAAGAGGATAGCCTTTCCAATGAATCACATACTGAAGATGGTTCCGGAATATGCGAGAGTCACATATTTTCTGTACTTCATATTCAGGTTCATTATCCACCAACAAAGGAGGAGGACATGTGTAATGTTGGGAAAAAGGATTAGGTGTATAGGTTTTCAACTGAGAGACATGAAAGACTGGATGGATTTTCCAGGTTCGAGGTAAACGAAGACAGAAAGTTACAGGATTAATTTTCCAAAGAATACAAAAGGGTCCGTAGTAACGGGGCTTAAACTTATTTTGGGAAAGACGTAGGGGCAAAAATCTTCAAGAATGCCACACTTTACCTTGGACATGATAAGCTGGAGCCTCACTTCGTTTCTTATCAGCCAGTCTTTTCATGTATCTTTTAGTGACTAATAGATTAGATCGAATAAATCTTTGAATTCTATGTAGTCTTTTGGAAAGAGAGGTGATAGCAGGAACTGTAGAGGAGGTCTTGGGAGTAGTAGGAAAAGATGTGGGATGGAATCCATATGAACAGAAAAAAGGAGTGACCTTGGAGGCACTATGGACGGTATTATTTTAAGAAAACTCTGCAATGGGAAGATAAGTGCTCCAGTTACTCTAAGTGGAGTTACAAAAACAACGAAGATATTGCTCAAGTCCCTGGTTGAGACGTTCGGTCTGCCCATTGGTTTGGGGATGAAATCCAGATGATAACGCTACATTGATATTCAAGATCTTACAAAAGTGTTTCCACAACCGTGATATGTATTAAGGTTCCCTGTCTGACGCAATACTTTGTGGGAGACCATGGAGACGAAAAATGTGTTGAATAAAGATCTGACTCAATTCTTGTGAGGTGGGTAATTTCTTCAAAGCGGTAAAATGAGCCATCTTAGTAAACAAATCTATCGTCACCATTATAACTAAGTTTCCTGCTGGTGGAGGTAATGAGCACATAAAGTCGGTTGAACTTGTATGCCAAGGGGCTGGTGGAACTGGTAATGGTTGAAGTAGTCCTGCAGGCCTAGTACGGGGTACTTTCACTTGGGCACAAATGGGATTCCACGTATCTTTCGGTGCCCTGTTTCAACGGAGGCCACCAAAATGTGCGAAGAAGTAATTCCTGCGTGGCTTTAATACCCTGATGACCAGCTACTGAGGAATCATGACACATCTGAAGTGCCTTTTCTTGCACTTTTTTAGATGGTAGAAATAAGGTATCCTTGTAATAGTAGTATTCTTTATGTTAGGACGCAGATCCTTTAGTTCTTGTTCTGAAAGGATTGTGTATTCAGATTGTACTTCATCTAGGAATGACTGGACTACACCAATTATCTTGTCTTGTTCAAGTAGATATTTTGAAGGGGTATTAGAACTGTCAGGATAACGGCGAGATAGGGCATCGGCCAAAATGTTTGAGATCCTGGAATACCGGTAATATAAAAATCGTATTGACTAAAGAAAAAGGCCCAAACAAGCTTGTCAATTGTTTTGACACTGAAAATTGCGTAAGCATTGCAGATTACGATGGTCCGTTCTTACTTCAAAAGGTTCCTTTGAACCCATGAGGAATTGTCTCCACTCTTGACAGGCAGTTTTTAGAGCCAACAGTTCTCTTTCCAGGACTGAATAATTTTGTTCAGAATCAGAGAGCACATGGGATACATAAAAGATCGGATGTTCTAATCCATCGTCGTCTTGTTGTTGTAGTACTACTGCCCCGATGGCTCTTTTGGAAGCGTCTGTAACAACTATGAATTGTTTATTGGTGTCCGGATGTCTCAGTATGGGTGCTTGAGTGAAGGCCTGTTTTAGGTTTTGAAAAGCAGTCTCAGCCATGTCTGTCCAGATGTAACCATTTCGCAAACTCTCTTTTTTGAGAGTTTGTGTAATTTGACTGGTTTGTTTTGCAAAGTCCAGGATAAATTGACGGTAGAAGTTGGCCAGCCCTAAGAAACATTGAGTTTCCTTGATTGACAAAGGGAATGGCCAGTCTAGGATGGCTTGAACTTTTTCCGTATCCATAGAGATACCAATTGGACTGATATGATAGCCTAAATATTTCACCTCAGTCTTATCAAATTCGCATTTCTCCAGTTTACAGTAAAGTTGATGTTGCCTGAGTCTATTTAAGACTTGCTTAACCTGTTCTGTGCCTTGGACGAGATGATCTCGTCCAAAGCTACAGTTCCCCTGTGCCTTGGACGAGATCATCTCGTCCATGGCACAGGGGAACTTGGGGGAGTGCTAGCGCGACCCCGTGCACCCCCCTCCTCCCCCAAGGCGGGGATGGAAGGGGAAGACCTTCCCCTTCCACCCCCGCCCCCCCCCGGCAATCTGATGACGTCAGCGCGCGCACAGCGCGCCAACATCATCTAGTGTTGCCGGGCGCACTGGAAGCCATTTGCTTCCAGCGCGTCGAGGGGAAATGACTAAAAGGTGAGTCCTTTCCGTTTTTGGGGGGTAGGGGGGGTGAAAACAGACACGGGGGAAAGGAAAGGGTTTTTCCTTTCCCCCTGTGCCTGTTTTCACAAGATTCCTGCTCCACGAGGGGCCCGCGATCGTGGAGCAGGAATCTCCACTAGACCCCAGGGATTTCTTCAAGTAGGTTTATTTTGGGGGCGACCTCTTGGGCAAGGGTCACCCCCCTGGGGGGCAATTTTTCCAGTATTTCACCCCCCCCCCCGGGGGCAGATCCGCCGATTTTTCGGCGGATCTGCCCCCAGGGGGAGGCGAAAACCACTAGACACCAGGGATTTTATTTTTGGTGTGTATTTTGGGGCCGACCCCTTGGGCAAGGGTCGTCCCCCCCGGGGGCAATTTTATTTTGTATTTCGCCCCGCCTGGGGCAGATCCGCCGATTTTTTGGCAGATCTGCCCCCAGAGGGGGGCGAAAACCACTAGACACCAGGGATTTTATTTTTGGTGTGTATTTTGGGGGCGACCCCTTGGGCAAGGGTCGCCCCCCCCGGGCAATTTTTTTTAGTACTTCGCCCCCCCCCCTTGGGGGCAGATCCGCCGATTTTTCGGTGGATCTGCCGCCAGGGGGGGGGGGCGAAATCCACTAGACACCAGGGAATTTGTTTTTATTGTGTTTTTTGGGGGTGACCTCTTGGGCAAGGGTCGCCCCCCCCGGGGTCAATTTTTTTAGAGTTTCACCCCCCCCTGGGGGCAGATCGCCTTTTTTTCAGCCGATCTGCCCCCGGGGGGGGGGCGAAATCCACTAGACACCAGGGATTTATTTTTATTGTAAAGTTTCTTTTGGGGGCGACCCCTTGTATAGCCCCCCCCCCCCCGGGGGCAGATTGTCAATTTGTGGGCTGATCTGCCGCCAAAGGGGGGGGGGCAAAATCCACTAGACACCAGGGATTTTTTTTTTATTGTTTATTTTGGAGGCAACCCCTTGGGCAAGGGTCGCTCCCCTGGGGGGCTATTTATTTTTCTGTTTCGGCCCCCCCGATGGCAGACCAGCCATTTTTTGGAAGATCTGGCCCCCGGGGGGTGGAAGCACACTAGGCACCAGGGATTGTGTGGTGTGTGTTTGGGGGCACCCCTTGGGCAACGGTCGCCCCCCTAAAGTGGGGAAAGTTGGTATTGGCCATCTCTGCCCCTATTTTTGTAGGCCCATCTGCCCCCAAGGAGGGCAGAAACCACCAATACGGCAGGGATTTTTTTGTTTTGTTTTGTGTTGTGCTGGGGGTGCCCCCTTTGGGAAGGGTCGCCCCTAAAGGGGGCACAGAGGTGTTGCCCATTTCTGTCACCCTTGGGGGCAGATTGGCCAATTATTTTACGCCCATCTACCCCCGAGGGGGGCAGGATCCACTTAGGTACCAGGGACAACTTCTAAGTTCTTGGTGGTGGGGTGTTTGTCAACTGGCAAAGTATTTGTATTTGTGATTAAAACAATTTACTTCTTCTTTTTCTTCTAGTTCAACGCTTTTGCTTCCTTTGCTGTGGATCTTTGCGGTTTTGGCAGTAGTTGTCCTGCGGTTTGCATAGTTGCATGTTTTAGGTAAGTGAAAGCAATTTACTCCAAAGGAGTATTGTTGACATGCATGAATGACATGTTTGTAGGTGGTATACTAAATGCAGTATTGTGTGTTTGACATTGTCCTTAGATTTGAGCACAGTGATTTTTGTGTTGTCATATGTCTAATTTGCTTTTTTCTTTTTAGTGGGATATCATTGTGGATTGCTGTGTCTGTGCAGAGTAGTTGCTTGGTGAGTAGCTTTTTCAGGCAAGTGAGTGGTATAGTTTTTTGTAGTACATAACTCTTTGTGATAAAGCTACACTTTGTTTATTACTTATTTTAGTGCTGGTTGTTGTTGGCAATCCATTTGTTGTTAGGATCATGGCTAGCCGCATAGTGACCGCTCAGCAGGTTGTTCGCATGCTCTCTGAGTCGTCTTCAGACCATGATTACGACACTGACTCTGCATCTGAGGCAGAGGAGGAAGCAGGAGATTCTGGAAGTGAGTTTTCTGTCCGAGAGTATTCTTCTGATGAGGAAGCTACTCTCAGTGCAGATGAAGGGCCTGTGTTAGAGGAGGACATTGATGTGCCCAGAGTGCAGCAGCCTGGGGCTGAAGGGTTTCCCATTAGAAGACCTGACACCTGGATTGCCCCAAACATGGAGCAGCCACAGTTACCTGCATTTACTGGTCTCCC
Source organism: Pleurodeles waltl (assembly GCF_031143425.1). Classification (NCBI taxonomy): domain Eukaryota; kingdom Metazoa; phylum Chordata; class Amphibia; order Caudata; family Salamandridae; genus Pleurodeles; species Pleurodeles waltl. The sequence continues at coordinate 307,112,013 of NC_090449.1, forward strand.
AGGGTGTAGAGTTAATACGGAAAACTTTTTGCCTGTCCATTTCTTTCACTTGTTTATGGACGATGTATTTTTGGAAGAGATTGTGGAGCAGACAAATGTGTATGCAGAGCAATATTTGCGGGACAACACTGCCAGACTTAAGTCTCAGTCTAGAGCTACTCATTGGGTTCCCACATATCTGGAAGAGATGAAAAGGTTTTTAGGTTTGTCTTTTTTGATGGGGTTGATCAGGAAGCCGTCGCTGGCTTCTTATTGGTCTACTAGTCCCTTGATGGCAACTGCTATATTTCCTGCAACTATGACACGTAATCGGTATTTGCTTCTTCTTCGTATGCTGCATTTTGTAGACAATGCTTTAGCCTTGCCACGAGATCACCCTGATTGTGACCGCCTTTTTAAGATTATGCCTGTCCTTGATAATTTTGTGGATCGGTTTTCAGAGGTCTATGTTCCAGGCAAAGAAACAAGTGTGGACGAGTCTTTGGTCCTTTTCAAGGGGCGTTTAGTTTTTAAGCAGTACATTCCTAGTAAGAGGGCACGGTATGGGATTAAATTGTATCTGCTGTCAGAAAGCAGTACAGGATATGTGTATAATTTCCAGGTCTACACTGGTAGGGATTCCAGTATTGACCCTCCTGGTTGTCCGGCCACTTTTGGAGTTAGCGAAAAAATTGTGTGGGAACTTGCTAGACGGCTGTTTAACAAAGGTCACCATTTGTACGTAGATAATTTCTACACTGGAGTGCAGTTGTTCAAGGAGTTGTTTAGGATGGACACTGTTGCTTGTGGCACAATCCGTTCTAACCGGAAAGGCTATCCAAGGGAGCTTGTCTGTAAAAAACTTGAGAGGGGACAGTGCAGTGCCTTGCGGAATAATGAGCTGCTAGCTCTGAAATTTTCAGACAGGAGGGATGTGTACATGCTATCGACTATCCATGATGAGAGTACTTCCCCTGTGGCTGTTTGGGGTCAGGTTGCGGAAGTGCGCAAACCTGCCTGCATTTTGGACTACAATAGGCACATGGGTGGTGTTGATAGAGTAGATCAGAGGTTGGAACCTTACACTGCTCTTCGTAAGTCTTATGTGTGGTATAAAAAGTTGGCCCTACATTTATTTCATTTGGCAACTTTTAATGCCTTTATTGTATACAAGGATTGTTCACCTGAGTCAAGGATGACATTTGTTAAATTTCAGGAGTCGGTGATAGAAAGCCTTATTGTGGTGGAACTGGCAAGAGTTCCTAGAGTAGAAGTGGTGGAGGATGTGGCTAGATTGAAAGATCGGCACTTTCCAGATCACATTCCTCCCACTCCCAAAAAAGACATGCCCACAAAGAAATGTAGAGTATGTGCCTGGAGATCAATCCGGAGGGAGAGCCGGATGTACTGCCCCGAATGCCCTTCAAAGCCTGGGCTGTGTGTGCCCAGCTGATTTAGAAGTTACCACACAAGGAAAAACTTTTGGGAAATACCGTGAGCGTAAGCTGTCTGTTTTATATTTTCATATGTTTCACGGTTGGCATCTCTGTTGTGTATTTAGTTAGAGCTTTTGTGTTTGTAGTTTTGTGCTTATTTTATAATTAGTGGTTTCTTTGTTGTTTATAAACAACAAAAGTGATGGCGGTGTGCGTGGGGTGGCGCTTGGCTGGCGGTGTGCGTGGGGTGGCGCTTGGCTGGCGGTGTGCATGGGGTGGCGCTTGGCTGGCGGTGTGCTTGGGGTGGCGCTTGGCTGGTGGTGTGCTTGGGGTGGCGCTTGGCTGGCGGTGTGCGTGGGGTGGCGCTTGGCTGGCGGTGTGCTTGGGGTGGCGCTTGGCTGGCGGTGTGCGTGGGGTGGCGCTTGGCTGGCGGTGTGCTTGGGGTGGCGCCTGGCTGGCGGTGTGCGTGGGGTGGCGCTTGGCTGGCGGTGTGCTTGGGGTGGCGCTTGGCTGGCGGTGTGCGTGGGGTGGCGCTTGGCTGGCGGTGTGCTTGGGGTGGCGCTAGGCTGGTGGTGTGGGTGGGGTGGCGCTTGGCTGGCGGTGCCAGCCAAACGGCAGTCCACACTCCCATCAGCTGGTGTGATTCTTGTATCAGGCATGTGGGCGTATGTAAGTGATGGGCCCTTGAGCGGCGCGGTCTGTCGATGTGAGTGTTGTAATGTGCTGGGCCCGTGGCTGGCGGTGTGAATGGTCTTGTGCGTATCATGTATTAAAGGTGTGTGAATGGACTGTAAAGCGGTTGGTGCCTTGTCGCGGCTTTACAGCTCACGAGCTGTGAGTCATTGGTTCACTTTTTTGCCTTTCAGTTATTAGCAGTGCATTTCATTTTTGTGAAATCTCTTGTTAATAAAATTTGAAACACTGAACCATCACTCACCCTCGAGCCAAATCCAACCAGCATGTGTGCTAAAAAATGACAAAACCTGCTCCGCTGTAATCAGGCGCTGCAGCACACCTGTGACACGCTAGGTGCCTCGGGTGGGACCCCGAAGATGAAGCATGCCACCAACTTGGTTGGTGGGTGAGGGGTCTTTTTCACATAACCTAAGTGTGTTTCTTTTCACAATTTTAGTGTTTGGCACATCACGGACGTATGTGCACACATCAAAATGATATATTACAAAAATACCTGTGTTTGGGGGGAGGGCCCACCTATGTTTTTGGTCCTGGGTGCGGCCTTCATCTAGGGAAACCTACAAAACCCAGAAATGTTTTAAAACTAGACACCCCAAGGAGTCCAGGGAGGTGTGGCTTGCGTGGCTCCCCCAACATTTTCTTACCCAGACTCCTCTGTAAACCTCAAAATGTGCATAAAAAAGCATATTTTCCTGACTTTTCTTAGTAGGATCACACCTCCAGCACAAAATTCCTACTCCCCAGTTTTCCCCTCAGTCTCCCAAGTAAAATGACACCTCACTTATGTGGGTCCCCAAAGCAGAGTCCGTCTAAAGATGTATAAAAGAATATGCCCTTATAAACTCGCTGTGCTATCCCTTCTATCTCTTCAAGTTTTGGGCCTTATTCTGTTGCAGGCACCTGGCCCACCCACACAAGTGAGGTATCATTTTTATCGGGAGACTTGGGGGAACGCTGGGTGGAAGGAAATTTGTGGCTCCTCTCAGATTCCAGAACTTTCTGCCACAGAAATGTGAGGAACATGTGTTTTTTTAGCCAAATTTTGAGGTTCGCAAAGGATTCTGGGTAACAGAACCTGGTCTGAGCCCCGCAAGTCAACCCTCCTTGGATTCCCCTAGGTTTCTAGTTTTCAGAAATGCACAGGTTTGGTAGGTTTCCATAGGTGCCGGCTGAGCTAGAGGCCAAAATCCACAGGTAGGCACTTCGCAAAAAACACCTCTGTTTTCTTTAAAAAATTTGGATGTGTCCACATTGCGCTTTGGGGCGTTTCCTGTCGCGGGCGCTAGGCCTACCCACACAAGTGTGGTATCATTTTTATCGGGAGACGGGGGAACGCTGGGTGGAAGGAAATTTGTGGCTCCTCTCAGATTCCAGAACTTTCTGCCACAGAAATGTGAGGAACATGTGTTTTTTTAGCCAAATTTTGAGGTTTGCAAAGGATTCTGGGTAACAGAACCTGGTCCGAGCCCCGCAAGTCACCCCATCTTGGATTCCCCTAGGTCTCTAGTTTTCAGAAATGCACAGGTTTGGTAGGTTTCCCTAGGTGCCGGCTGAGCTAGAGGCCAAAATCTACAGGTAGGCACTTCGCAAAAAACACCTCTGTTTCCTTTAAAAAATTTGGATGTGTCCACGTTGCGCTTTGGGGCGTTTCCTGTCGCGGGCGCTAGGCCTAGCCACACAAGTGAGGTATCATTTTTATCGGGAGACTTGGGGGAACGCTGTGGGGAAGGAAATTTGTGTCTCCTCTCAGATTCCAGAACTTTCTGCCACAGAAATGTGAGGAACATGTGTTTTTTTAGCCAAATTTTGAGGTTTGCAAAGGATTCTGGGTAACAGAACCTGGCCGAGCCCCGCAAGTCACCCCTCCTTGGATTCCCCTAGGTCTCTAGTTTTCGGAAATGCACAGGTTTGTTAGGTTTCCCTAGGTGCCGGCTGAGCTAGAGGCCAAAATCTACAGGTAGGCACTTCGCAAAAAACACCTCGGTTTTCTTTAAAAAATTTGGATGTGTCTACGTTGCGCTTTGGGGCGTTTCCTGTCGCGGGCGCTAGGCCTACCCACACAAGTGAGGTATCATTTTTATCGGGAGACTTGGGGGAACGCTGGGTGGAAGGAAATTTGTGGCTCCTCTCAGATTCCAGAACTTTCTGCCACAGAAATGTGAGGAACATGTGTTTTTTTAGCCAAATTTTGAGGTTCGCAAAGGATTCTGGGAAACAGAACCTGGTCCGAGCCCCACAAGTCACCCCATCTTGGATTCCCCTAGGTCTCTAGTTTTAAGAAATGCACAGGTTTGGTAAGTTTCCCTAGGTGCCGGCTGAGCTAGAGGCCAAAATCTACAGGTAGTCACTTTGCAAAAAACACCTCTGTTTTCTTTAAAAAAAAATGGGATGTGTCCACGTTGCGTTTTTGGGGCGTTTCCTGTCGCGGGCGCTAGGCCTACCCACACAAGTGAGGTATCATTTTTATCGGGAGACTTGGAGGAACATAGATTAGCAAAACAAGTGTTATTGCCCCTTGTCTTTCTCTACATTTTATCCTTCCAAATATAGGAGAGAGTGTAAAAAAGACATCTATTTGAGAAATGCCCTGTAATTCACATGCTAGTATGGTCACCCCGGAATTCAGAGATGTGCAAATAACCACTGCTCCTCAACACCTTATCTTGTGCCCTTTTTGGAAATACAAAGGTTTTCTTGATAGCAATTTTTTACTCTTTATATTTCAGCAAATGAATTGCTGTATACCCGGTATAGAATGAAAACGCACTGCAGGGTGCAGCTCATTTATTGGCTCTGGGTTCCTCGGGTTCTAGATGAACCTACAAGCCCTATATATCCCCGCAACCAGAGGAGTCCAGCAGACGTAACGGTATATTGCTTTCGATAATCTGACATTGCAGGGAAAAGTTACAGAGTAAACCGTAGAGAAAAATTGATGTTTTTTTCACCTCAATTTCAATATATTTCTTTTACAGCTGTTTTTTTCTGTTGGAAACCCTTGTAGGATCTACACAAATGACCCCTTGCTGAATTCAGAATTTTGTCTACTTTTTAGAAATGTTAAGGTTTCTGGGATCCAGCATTGGTTTCATGCCCATTTCTGCCACTGACTGGAAGGAGGCTGAAAGCTCAAAAAATTGCAAAAATGGGGTATGTCCCAGTAAAATGCCAAAATTGTGTTGAAAAATTTGTTTTTCTGATTCAAGTCTGCCTGTTCCTGAAAGCTGGGAAGCTGCTGAGTTTAGCACCGCAAACCCTTTGTTTATGCCATTTTCAGGGGGAAATCCACAAGCCTTCTTCTGCAGCCACTTTTTCCAATTGTTTTGAAAAAAATGAATTTTTCACTGTATTTTGGCTAATTTCTTGGCCTCCTTCAGGGGAACCCACAAAGCCTGGGTACCTCTAGAATCCATAGGATGTTGGAAAAAAAGGACGCAAATTTGGCTTGGTTAGCTTATGTGGACAAAAATTATGAGGGCCTAAGAGTGAACTGCCCCAAATAGGCAAAAAAAGGCCTGGCACAGGAGTGGGAAAAGGCCTGGCAGCGAAGGGGTTAATGTGTGTAGGATGAGGTGCAGGGCGTCTGAAATATATGAGGAAATCGTCTAAATAAATCACTACAGTGTGGTTTAATAAGTCGGAGAATATGGAATCCATAAATCTTTGAAACACTGAGGGGGCGTTTGTTAAGCCAAAAGGCATTACCTTATATTCATAATGTCCAAAAAGGGTTCAAAAGGCAGTTTTCCACACATCTCCCTCCTTAATACGCAAGAGATGATAGGCTCTGCGAAGATCTAATTTTGTGAATATTTGTGCCCCTCTGACAGCCTCCAAGATGTCTTTGATGAGGGGTAGTGGATATCGATCTTTTATGGTGATTTTATTTAATCCACGGAAGTCAATACAGGGACGAAGGTATTTCGTCTTTTTAGGTACGAAGAAAAGGGGAGCCCCAGCAGGAGAATAAGACCACTCTGTAGATTTTCTTGAAGATCATCCTTGAGAATCTTTCTTTCTGGTTCCGTGAGAGAATACATTCTTCCAAAAGGAACAATTGCTCCAGGTTCCAGGGGAATGGTATATCATAGGCCCTCATTGTGAACATGGCGGTCCGTTCCGCTCCGCCGGTGGTGGCAGTAGAAACCGCCAACAGAGGAGCCGCCCGGACTGCCAAATAATGAACCAAACGAAACACACGCATCCCGCGCACCACCCACCGATAAGAAAGGAGTCCCGCTGACGACGGCAGAGTCCTCCCACAGGCTGTCGGAAAGGCCCAACCCGCCCATCAAATTTTGAACCACCATTCCGCCGCCAGTTCCGGGGCGGGAACCACCGCCACACAATGCCAGGCGGAAATGAAACAAATAGAAGGAAAGACTCACCGGAGTTCCACAAAACGTGCAGATGCAGCCATGGACAGAGAGCTGCTGATCATGCCAGCCCTGCTCCTTGCCATATACCTACACAACCGAGACCGCCAATGAGGACGATGGCGGTAAGTACCGCAACCTACGACACAAAGGAGGAAAGGGCACAGTTACATACCCACCCACTCCACCCACTCTGCAACGCCCCCCCAACCCTTCCCAGCAGCACAAGTCAGACACCCCCACACCAAGAGGTACGTACCCGACCGAAGGCAGATGCAACTTGACCATAGTACATACAATAGCCCCACACCCATTAAAAATTAAAACAAACACAAGGGTGGAACTGCGTGCAGCCCAAACATAGGCCACACAGAAACTTTAATTTGTGGCTCACTGAGCAAAACAGTGCCAACAGGGCCAATGGCCAGTCCATAAAATGAAAATTGTCCTTGACCACAACTGGCCACACCTGACTCCCACAAGTGCTGGGTACTCCACTGAACGGGGCACCATATGGGGATCCAGGCACCTCACGGAAGGGGGGTGGAGAGGTGGGGATGGAGATTTCTGACGGGGTGGGACTTTGACTTGCGTGAGGAGGTTGGAGGGGGTGGGCTTCTCCTTTGAAGGGGGTGGGGGCTGTTTGGCTCGGGTGGAGCTCGATGGTCTAGGCTCAGACCGAGCCTTCTTTTTCACCGGGGAAGGGGCATGGGAATAGGAAGGCTGGACCGGGGTGGGCTGTGATGTGGAAGGAGTGGAAAGAGCAAGGAGGTGGGCGCGTTTTGGGACAAGAGGGGGTGGGCCAGTGGGATGTAACAGGTCTGCACGTGAGAGGAAAAGTTTCTTGGGAGCAATTGGGGTGGGCGTGGATGAGGGCGTGGGAGTGGAGGTAGAGGGAGTTGATGTATGGGGTGTAGGTGTGCGTGTAGTGGGTGCAGGTGACTGCTCAGTATGCTGTGGTGTGGTGGATGTCTGATGGGTGGGTGTGTTGGTGCGTTTGTGTGTTTTGGGAGGTGGGCGTGGACACAGTGGGAGAAGACAGACAGCTAGTGTGGATGTATGTTGGGTGGGTGTCTGCAAGTCTGGTGAGTGTGCTGCATGTGTCAACTACAGTAGAGGTGTTGAGTGCATGTGTGGTGTATGGGGTGCATGTATGGCTGTCTGCTATTGTGGTGAGTGCAGGAAGAGGAGCAGTAACAGTGAGTGAAGGTGCAGTGCATGAGGGTGTGCATGTAGAGGGGACAAAAAGGGAGGCGGAAGAGGCGGGCACACTGGGGGAAGTGGACGTTGTTGTGTGTGTAGGTGTCTGTTGGCTGCGTGAATGCTTGTGGTGGGAGGTGTGGTGCTTGTGTTTGGAAGTATGCTTCTTGTGTGTTGGTGTGCCTGCAAGCGGGTCTGATTGTGGACTTTGGACAGGTGAAGGGAGTGGGGTGCTGGAAGGGGTAGAGGAGGTTGGAGGGGGTACAGAATAGCCAGGGAAACTGGCTACCGTCCAAGAGGAGGCCAGAGCCTGAAAAGATCTCTGTAGGGCAGACACGGCACCGTGAATGCTATCCAGATAGGCATTGGTCTGCTGCACCTCTGAAGCCAGACCCTGGATGGCATTGACGATGGTTGTCTGCCCTACAGAGATGGTTCTCAGGAGGTCAATAGCCTCTTCTGTGAGGGTAGCAGGGCTGACTGGGGCAGGGGAGGAGGTGCCTGGGGCGAAGGAGACGCCCACCTTTCTGGGTGGGCGGGCGCGGGCAACTCAGTGGGGAGCAGAAGGGAGGGCGGTGATGGTATGGGTGGTGGCAGATGATCTCACGGTAGTGGTGTGTCCAGTAGGGTCTGCCACCGCCGGAGGACCCCAATCGGAGGAGGTCTCAGAGTCACTACCTCCTATGGTAGTAGCCTCCCCGTGAAAGTCCCCTCGTCCTCCCTCCCACTGGTCCCCTGGACATCTGTTGTCTCTGCCTCGGAGGATCCGTGGCTCGCTGCCTCCCCACTTGCCGGTGCCTCAGCTCCCTCGCCTGATGTTGATGCTGTACCAAACCAACACAAGAGAACAGGGATGGGGAGACAAAACAGGAGAGACACTTGTAAATAGCTGAATGCTGATACACAATGGCCAGACATACACCCACCCAGCAAACACACCCAACGGGCAGCACTGTGCACTATGCCCATGGCCATGCCCCTGACTACTGAGCAGAATACTGACCTACACCCATCCCCTGAAAGAGTATTGGAGCTGAGGTAGGTGAAACCTGACAGGGACACCCCTAGACCTTTTGGGGAACATACAGTAGATGGACACCAGTCAAAATCCCTGCTCTAAGCACCATGAGCCCTATCGCACACACACTCATCCTTCCATGCTGAAGTATGGTCTGTGAGTACTCACCCCCTTGTGACTGCTGTGCAGCCTTCAAGCGCCCATCCAGGTCTGGGTACGCCACTGCCAGTATCTGATGCATGAGGGGGGTCAGTGCCCGACAGGCACCCCTTCCACGTTGGGAGGACTTCCCCAGCTAAGCCTCAGTGATCTTTTGCATACAGCGCCGCAGGTCCTCCCACCTCTTTCAACAGTGGGTGCTCCGCAGGTTGTAGACCCCCAGGGTCCGTACCTCCTTGGCGATGGCATGCCAATGTGCTCTCTTCTGGTGGGCGCTGACCTAGTAGGGTGACACAGAAATGGAACACAGAGAACAGGCACCTGCACGATGGGAACAGCTGGCAAATTGTCAAACTGCAGTACTCTCAGACATGCAGGACAGTGGCACGCAGCATTCCATGCACCATGGCCCATCCTGGCTCACAGGAGCACACATGTGTGCAATACACTCCATCCATTACTCACACAGTGCCCCCCAAACCTGGACTCACCTGTACCTCTGGCCGGCTGTAGAGTCTGTCGTACAGGGGCAGGACCCCTTCCACTAGCTTCTCCAGTTCTTCCTGGGTGAAGGCCCGCCCTTTCCCCTGCACCACATGGAACATCCAGAGGCAGGCAACAGCAGTACACAGAGTGGAGTACCTGTCTGCACGAGATCAGGGAGTCAAGTGATCAAACGATGACGAACATGCGTACGTTTCTGCGGCGGTATGCACCGTCACCACCGGCGGCGATCATGATATGCCAGGATTCCCCATTGGCATCCATGTTAGCCAATGAGGGTGCAAACAGCGGTCAACACCGCCGTACGCTGTGACGTCAACCGCTAGCGGTATTAAGTCACTTCCACAACGAAGGGGCAGAACTACAGTGGGCAGACATTTTGCCATTACCTACGCATCTTAAAATTCATAATACTCACAATGCATGGCCTACTAGCCATATGAAGCACCTAGACTTCTATCTCGTGCATATATTAGCACACATGATTTACTCTGTTCCCTCCTAGTGATGTACATGTACATCAGTCAGGTTGCAGTAATTGTACAGACACTACTCTGAACAATGCACTGCATGTATTTTGCAAATAAGCCAATTTATGTGTGCACATCACTCCTTTTTTTTATCCCTCATAGGTACCGACCCTTGTGGCGAGGAAGGGCACCAATGGTGTACAGACCACTTGTGGATATGGGGACCATGGTGGAGCGTCATATCATTATCACTTACAGACTCACACGTGCAACTATTCAGGACCTATGTGCATTACTGGATCCTGCACTGACTCCCGGAAATCGTAATCAGCATGCCATTCTAACTGAGGTGCAGGTGCTCTCCGCACTCCATTTCCTGGCCACAGGCTAATTTCAAGTGACGGTTGGCATGGGTGCTGGTTTCTCACAGCCAATGTTCTCCCAGGTACTGACAAGGTTTCTGAATGCATTTGTACAACATTTGCAATCCTATGTGCGATTCCCCCAAAGTGCTGACCTCCCTGCCATCAAGTCTGACTTCTATGCCTTTGCAAACATTACCCATGTCATAGGTGCCATCGATGGCACCCACATAGCTATCATCCCCCCAAGAGTCAGTGAACAGGTGTACTGAAACAGGAAGAACTTTCACTCCATGAACATCCAATTGGTATGTACTGCAGACCAGTACATTTCCCATGTGAATGCCATGTTTCCGGGGTCAGTCCATGATTCATTTGTTTTGAAGAACAGTAGTTTGCCACAGAAGATGGAACAACTACAAGAGGATAGAGGGTGGATCATAGGTAAGTTTGCCTGTCACTAACTGACACATTGCAGAGAACCTGCCTGTCTGACTAAGGGACATTACAATGACGACTCTGTATTGACCCTTTTTCTAGGTGATTCTGGCTATCCAAACTTGCGTTGGCTCCTGACACCAGTGAGGAATCCCAGGACGGATGCAGAGAGGAAATACAATGAGGCCCATGGACGTAATAGGAGGGTGATAGAGCATACTATAGGTCTCCTGAAGGATAGATTCTGGTGTCTACATATCTCTGGGGGGTCCCTGGCGTATGGGCCTGATAAGGTGTGTAGAATAGTGGTGGCCTGCTGCATGCTGCACAACATGGCTGTAAGACATTCTATCCCCCTTTTGGAGGTGGAGGGTGCTATAGGTCCTGGTCAGTTACCTCAGAGAGGTGAGGAGAGTGATGGTGAGGATGAGGAAGGGGAAGATGTCAACTCCAGGTACCAACTGATACAACTCTACTTCCAAAAACTGTCTGGGACTTAAGCCTGTAATTGTGGTTAGTGACTGATACTGTCAGTGGGCCATGTCATATAGGGGGGATTGGTCATGATAGGCGAGACCTGGACATCTTCTGCATGGTACTGGCAGACAACATATGCATTCCCTCTTTGCCTAATTTGAAACACACATTACCACCACCAAACACAAATTGACAATAAAGTTGTTGTCTGCCAGTTGCATCTATACTCCACTTTGTTCAACATTGAAGACAGGGGACAGTGTTACAGGTGAGAAATGTGTTTTTCTGGTTGAATACTGTGAAATGTGCTATATAAAGTGATGGAAGTGTAAGGGTTGGGTGTCCTCAAAACCGACTTGGGGGCAGACCTGTTGGATGTCATGGGTGGGTCCTATTTGTAGTATAATACTTCATTTTTCCCTCAGCTGAGTGTAGTTGGTGAATGGGTGGGATGGTAGCTTTGCAGTAGTAGCAGTGTCAATTGTTGGAGTGGGAGTTGTTCTTAGCTGGGTTTCCAGTGCCATATCTTGGCCTGAGACTACGTTTGGGTGCCTGCTGTGGAGCTTCTTGGGGTGGCATGGTTGGCCCTTGTGATTCCTGGGAGGGTATTTCATGTGTTGTTTCTGCTGCTTGGGTCATCTGTTGCTGGTTGTCGAGGGCTGGTGTGGGTGCCTCTTGTCCGGTGTGGGTGTCTGACTGTTTGTTGACCAACTGCAGCAGTGCTCCAGCAATGGTGGCCATTGCGGCTTTGTGTTCTTATCACTGCTCCATGGCCTGTTGGTGTTGTTCCAGCTGCATCCTCTGACTTTGCTCCAGGGTGGACACAATCTGTGCCAACCTGTTTTGGGTAAGTTGGTAGGCCCCAAATACAGCTGCAATGATGTCCTGGGCTGCTGCATCCATCCGGTGCCCTAACCCACTGGGGCACTTGAACTTGCCCTAGCCCCCTGTGCCTGTGTCCCCTGCGCAGGTCTTGACGTGCCACTTGTACGGGGTGCCCTCTCCTTCCTGCATGTTGGAAGAGGGAGACTGTGGCCTCTGTTGCTGTATTCCACCTGTCTGTGCCCTGGGCCCACTGTTGTGGGTACACCTCCCCTGGCCTGCTGGTCTTGACTGGGTGTTAGGGGTGACAGTGGTTTCCTGGGTGGGGCTGCTGCATGATGAGCATCCATGGCTGTGTGAGGGGCCTACCTGCTCATCAGTGTCCAGGGATCTTTCACCAGTGTCCTGTGAGGTGCCTCTGTCTCCCTGGAGTGCTGTGGCACTCCTTGTCCCCTCCATTAGGGTTGCATGGGTGGGGTTGCATGGGTGGTGGTGCCTGTTGGGGGACATAGACATGTCTGTTACATATGCCTGAGGGTTTGAGGTGTGCAGAACTGTGCAATTTTGTGCTGGTGTTAATTTCAGTGGCCTTCCAGGGTGCCTTTGTGAGGTGGACATTGCATTTAGTGGCAGTGGTGGGCTTACATTGTTGTGGGGGGTATTATTCCATTGTGGGTATGTGCAGGGGTGGGTGGCTGTGCACAGCAGGAGTGACGTGGGCCTGGTAGTGAGTTGTGGGTAATGCAGGGTGGTGGATGTGGTGGTTGATGCCTGGGTGAGGTGTTGGTCCTGGTGGGGTGGGGTGGTACATGCATTGCAGATGTGTTGTATATGGGGTAATTGTAGATGACTTACCCGAGTCCATTCCTCCAGTGAGTCCAGTGAGTCCCTCTGGGTGCAGGATGGTGATTACCTTTTCCTCCTAGTCAGTGTAGTCGGGTAGTGTTGGTGGTGGGTCTCCCCCAGTCTTCTGCACTGCGATGTGGTGCCTGGATGCCATGGCCCTGATCTTCCCCCGCAGGTCGTTCCATCTCTTGCGGATGTTGTCCCTGGTGCGTGGATGGTGTCCCACTGCATTCACCCTGTTGACAATGGTCTGCCACAGCTCCAATTTCCGGCCGATGGGTGTGTGCTGCACCTCGGACCCGAATATTTGTGGCTCCACCTTCAGGATCTCGTCCACCATGGTCCTTAGCTGCCTTTCGGTGAAGCGTGTATTTTTTTGGGGGGGGGACATGGTGAGGGTGGTGGATGGCGTTGTGACTGGGGACGGGGTATGGGTGCTCCTGTGTGGGTCGATATGCATATCCTGTATGCTGGCGTTCGCTGTCTGGCTCTGGTGTTCTCAGTCCTCTGGTTTCATTGCAAGGGATTGTGGGGTGTGTATGGGGTGTTTTATGGTGTTCTGGATGTGTGTCAAGTGTGTGGGTGATAGGCCTAGCCAATGTGTGCACTTATTGCTGTTGGGCCCACTTGCCACCCGTGGCAGTCGCAGCCACCAATGGTCGTCCAGACACCACTGTCCGCTGAGGTGATTTGTGCATCATTATTTGGAGGGCGGGATGTGGGTGTGCTTGGAGGAGGCGGGGTGGGGTGGGCCGGTATTCCCGCCGACAGGGTCCTGGCAGGGAGTGGTGGTCTGGGATTTTTTGGCGGGGTTGGGTTTTTCAATCATTATATGGCGGGTTTCCATTCGCCGCCACCGGCGAGATTCTGTTCCGCCATGTTCATAATGACCGCCATAGTCTCAGAGTGGAGGTAGTACGGGCTTTGATGGTTTTTGAAATACGTCTATAAATTCCAGATATTGACTTGGTACCTCCTGGACTGAATTTATGGAATGTCCTACATTAGGTGCTGAGGTTATTATTTTTCTGGGAGACCAATAGGTGTCAGAAGCACAGCAATGATCATGACAGAACTTAGTAGACAAAAAAATGGTTCTGGTATCTCAGTTAATATACGGACTGTGTCTTATGAACCATGGGATTCCTAGGATTATAGAATTATTGGGGGAGGAAATTAAATCAAAAGAGACATGTTCCTGATGTTTCCCAAAGTGTAGACCTGAAATCGTAGTGGTATTAATAACAGGACCTAAGGATAATAGGGATCTATCTACAGTATGCACTTGTTCTGGAACGTCTTTAGGCAGTATTGGAATTTATAGTTTTTCAGCCCAGGGCATATCCACATAAATGCCACTAACTCCACAATCTAATAATGCCAGGGTCCTTTCTTCACGACCATCAGGTAATTGCAGGATAACAGGTAACATAAATAGAATAGCGGCATCTTCCTTGGAAGAACTGGTGGAAGGTATTGCAGAAGAGCCCATCCCCTCCCTTTTCACAGAGGACGGAAGTGGCGTTTCATGAGGTCTTCATAGGACAAACTGGACAAGTGCAGAGCAAATGACAAACTGCACCACAATAAAGGCACAATCCTCTTCTCCTTCTGTCTTCACATTCGCTAGTTGAGAGTGGACCACGAGCAGTATCTACCTGCATAGGTCCTCCTTCTGTCTCTCCAGATACTGGTCGAGGTTCTTCAGGATGATGTACAAAGACACATGAGTTGCTTGATTTGGAAGGTCCACGATTCTTTCTAGACAACGTTCTTGGAGATGGCATTATATAGAGAGAGCTAAATCCATCAAACCTCGAAGATCTTCTACTCTGGTGGAGTGTACTAGTTCGTCTTTAATGTCTTCTCTCAATTCTCTGTGAAAAAGAGTTACCAGAGTATGCTCCACCTATGTTGTCTTGGCAGCCAATTGTCTGAAACATGTGATGCATTGGAAAACATCTTGATTGCCTTTTTGAATATCACAGAGCGCTTCTTCGGCTGTTGCTTCCAATCCTGGGCGTTCAAACATTTGTTTGAATCTGCTCACAAAGGCTGAATAATCAGACAGCACTGAGTCATTGGAGGCTACTATCGGAGTCACCCAGGCCAAGGCAGGACCTGACAAAGGACTGATGAGATAATCCACTTTCGTTTTATCTTGTGAAAATTGTGTGGGTCTAAAAGCAAAGTAGACAGTCAAAGCATCAAGGAATTCTCGCAGCTTAATTGGGTCTCCTGAAAACCGAGGTGTAGTAGTAGAGACAGTAGGAACATCAGTACTTCGTGATGCCAAGGCTTGTCGTAAAGCCACATTTTAATTTCTTGATTGTAGCAGTTCCTGGGCCTGTTGCAGAATAGTTACGAATAGGGACTGGTTAAGGTCTGCAGCAGCCGTTGCAGTATCTTCCATTCTGCTTGACGAAGTCTGGTTCGTTTGGCGCTGCAATCTGTCACGACCTACTTGTTGTCTGTGTCTGTGGCCCACTGGAAATGTGGTAAGGTCTTTGTTCTTATAGGTTCTGCCTTGGCCCAAGTAGGGGCTACCCTTTCTGGTAGCCACGGTGCTGCTAACGGAGGGAACGCAAAAGGCAGTCCGTGCCCACCAGAAGGAGTCCCGAGGGAAAAAAAACCAAAGGGGAAAAAACCTCAAATAGGAACTCCTGGAATAAAGACAAAAGGTAAAAATAAATCTGAACAAAAGGCAAAAAATGGCAAAGAAAAAGGCTGGAACAGGCTCAGAAATCAAATATCTGACGCAGACGAGCAGGAACGAATATCACCACCCAAAGGAAGTTTTGCAGGGCAAAGAGAACAGGAATCACACACCTTATATTCCCAAAGAACAGGAAGTGACCGGCAGGAAGTAAAAGACACCATATTGGATTGGGAACATAACATAGAATTCCATAGTAAAGTCACCATGTTAAGTAAGGCTCCAAAGGCATTGCGGGAGAAGGAAGGCATGCTGGGGAAGAGAAAAGAATCATGGACATGAAAGAAAGGCATAAAGTCAGGAAGAAACGAGGAAGACAGAAAAGAAGAAAGAAAAAGAAGTAGAAGGTAAGTGGGGGAAAAGGGAGAGTGGGGAGAGGCAAGAACTAGCGGGGCGCGTTGCGCCAATTCTGTAGCGAGGCCCCATGCCAAATTTGGGGCCTCAACAAAGATAATATAGTGTAGGGGCGTGGCACATCCTACCGCCACGCACCACGTCCTGAGCCGTGTGAAATTAATGTTTGTCCTCTTTCTTAGTGGCAATTGTGCTTGGCTTTCTATCTATCTATCTATCTATTGTATCTATCTATCTATCTGGTAACCTATATAAAACTCTGCACCTTATTCAGAAAAAGTGTGTACTCCAACAAGATTTATTGAGGCAAAGAGTAAAGCATTTCACCAGCAGTGCTTTTTTCCCAACCGAAAATGTATATTGGCAATCAAGCCACTTCCTTATACAGAAAACAAACACACATAAATGACTAAAGGGTAACAAAATCATGCTTAAAAACACATTTGTATATCATCCTGTTTATAGAGCACAACCTATGTTGGTCCCTGAATGTAGTCTTGAATGTCTTTCATCATATTTACTTAAGAGTCCAATTGCCAATCACATTAGGGGCCGTATTTCACATTGCCGTCAGAGGGTACAACGGCATGTCCACCCGCTTTGTGTATCCCCGGCACACAACAGTATTACAGAAGGGGCCACAGACGCTTGTGCATCCCCTCCTGTGATACAGAGAGTGCTGACGCACAACTAGTACCAGCACTATCACGACAGGCCATTCCCTCATTTGCATGGGCACTCTTGTAGGTTTTGTACGTTTCAACAAAGATACTCATTTTTTTCTTTATTTAATGAATTGGCATTAATAACAAGCTCACGTGGCTAGACATTATCACTTTAAATCAAGCACAGAGGCAAAGGGAGATGGAAATATTGCAAAGACATAGAAGTCAATTTATTGAAAATGTAGGGCTTGACTTTTTACCTGCAGCTGACATGATCATGTTTGTCTCACAGATTACTAAGCAGATGGTTTCACACTGTTGATGCCAGGAATAAGAAACTTAGATCCAGCTATCTTTCCCGTAGAATTTAGGACTTTTCAGAATAGTGCATTGTATTAATCCGAGTAGCAGGGTGACATGGGTTTGGAGATCGTTGATTGGAGAGATGGAGAGCCATTCTCATGACATAGTTTGGAAGCAGTACTGAGAGATTTTAATTTGATGTGCACCGCTCTTTCTGTGATTGACTGACAAAGAAATCGGGAGGACATCAGGAAGAGGTGGAACGACCTACGGGGGAAGGTGCGTTCAGTGGTCTCCAGGCACAACATCGCGGTACAGCGGACTGGCGGCGGACCCCTACCTCCTCCCCCACAACTAACAACATGGGAGGAGCAAGTCTTGACCATTATGCATCCTGAGGGCCTCGGAGGAGTCGGGGGAGGAATGGACACTGGTAAGTTAAATCTCAACTATTATACCCCCCACCCTACCTGCATGCCATCACACACCCCGCCCTCAACCCCTCCTCTATCACTTCAACTCCTCACTAATGTACTCATAACACAAACCACACATCCCAACACCAAGCCCTGCATGACACAACTAAGCATGGTCACCCATCACTAAAGCATGCTCACTACACATACCCATAACAACCCCCTAACCATCATGACACAAGCCCCCACACACGAAGGCTTGCACTGGGGTACACGGTCACCCACCCATTGCACACCATGACACACACACATGCAATAATCATGCTTTTACACCCCTGCAGGACCACTACGGAACGTCGCCACACCGGAGGGTCCAGACAACTCCACTCCACCCACAGAAGAGGCCCACAGTGACGACAGCAGCTCTGCCCTACTGGATCCTGAGGACTAGCCCGGACCATCGGGGGCCTCGGGACAGTTGGTTCCCCTCACACAGGCACAGCCCAACACTGGCCTTCCACCCTCTGGTAACACCAGCACAGCACTCACCCAGCGGGCCCATACCTCCATCCCCAGGACACGTCAATCAGCTGTGTGTCCACCACTACAGGGAACCCAGGATAACCCACCACCCCAACAACAACAGGGACCTGGGGGCAGTGGTAGTGGGCACACGGTCCAGGGGACGGAGGCACAGGAACACAGGGGAACTTGGAGGGTTGCTGTGCGACAGGGGGCGGACAGGCCAAGGGAACCCACTCTCCACGAGGCCCTCTCCTCCATCATGGGAGCATACCACCACTCCCAGGAGACGATGGCGACGGTCCTGGTCAAGTTTCAGGAGACCCAGCGCCTGCAGGACGAACTGTATATGGGGTTCAGGGAGGAGCTCAGAACCATCAGCTCCACCCTGGGCACCATCGTAGGGGTGCTGAAGGACATACAAAAGACCATGAGGGACACCGTGGCACTCCAAGGGGCCCCTGACACTAGCATGGACGATGAACTGCCCACCACCTCCACCGGCGCTAGTGGACAGGACGCCCCGCCACAGGACCACCACACCAGCACCCCACCCCCTGCAGATGGACAACCAACCCGCAAGCGGTCCCTGAGATCCAGGAACAGGACAGAGCAAGATGGCAAGACCCCCGCCAGGAAATGAGACCACCCTGATTGTCCTCCCCCTGTCCCACTTTGTTACCCTGTCCCGATTGGAACTGCCCCAGCTCCACTTCCTATGCCCATATGGGCAATGCACCTGTGAGACTAATAGACTGGACTCTGCCATGGACATTCCTCCACCGTCCCCCATCACCATATCACTACCTCCCTCCATTTTTGAGCACTGCAATAAACACCCTTGAACCACAAAACAATCTGGAGTGAGTCTGTGATTTGGTAAATATGTATAATCAATGACAGTGTCAACATGCTTTCCATTTTTATAGCCAACATACCTATGTCACACATCACAAGTCCTTGAAGGATGCAAGAAGATGACACACGTTGCTAACCACACCTGTGAAACCGTAATGGAAAGGTACAACTCAGTGACCAAATACTGCTATGAAATGACAGACAGGATAGAGGTAGAACGGTGAAAGTGAATGTAAAAAGATAACTGTTCTCAGCTGTGTGTCACTGGAAATATTGCCGTATGACTGACTCCCTGTTGTCTATGTCTTCTTCCTCAGCGTCCTCCTCATCACGTCCACAGGCTCCACAGGCTCCACAGCTGCCACAACACCGCCATCTGGACCATCCTCCTGCAGAAAAGGCACCTGGCGTCGCCAAGCAAGATTGTGAAGCTTCGAGCAGGCGATGATGATCTGGCACACCTTCCTTGGTGAGTAGAATAGGGAACCACCTGTCATATGGAGGCACCTGAACCTGGCCTTCAGGAGGCCGAAGGTGCGTTCGATCACCCTCCTAGTCCGCCCATGGGCCTCATTGTAGCGTTCCTCTGCCCTGGTCCTGGGATTCCTCACTGGGGTCAATAGCCATGACAGGTTGGGGTAACCAGAGTCCCCCAATAGCCACACACGGTGCCTCTGGAGTTGACCCATCATATAAGGGATGCTGCTATTGCGCAGGATGTAGGCGTCATGCACTGAGCCAGGGAACATAGCATTTACCTGGGAGATGTACTGGTCTGCCAAACATACCATCTGTACATTCATCGAATGATAACTCTTCCGGTTCCTGTACACCTCTTCACTCCTGTGGGGGGGGGACCAGAGCTACATGGGTTCCATCAATAGCACCTATGATGTTGGGGATATGTCCAAGGGCATAGAAGTCACCTTTCACTGTTGGCAAATCCTGCACCTGAGGGAAAACGATGTAGCTCCTTACGTGTTTCAGCAGGGCAGACAACACTCTGGACAACACGTTGGAAAACATAGGCTGGGACATCCCTGATGCCATGGCCACTGTTGTCTGAAACAATCCACTTGCAAGGAAATGGAGCACTGACAGCACCTGCACTTGAGGGGGGATTCCTGCGGGATGGCGGATTGGTGACATCAGGTCTGGCTCCAACTGGGTACACAGTTCCTGGATTGTGGCACGGTCAAACCTGTAGGTGATGAGTAAATGTCACTCCTCCATTGTCAACAGGTCCACCAGCGGTCGGTACACCGGAGGATTCCGCCATCTTCTCAAATGTCCAAGCTGACAGTGCCTAGGAAGGACAACAGCGACAACAGAGTCAACAAAATCCCAGGTATGTACCCACAGATACACAGAACACGACATCAAAGACAAAAATCTTCCTGTATGTGTGTCGCCTGTAGGCCTAGGTATGTGTGACGCAGTTGCAAATTAAGCCATGTGGGCCCTTGAAATGGCGGCTGCCTGACCTCCAAACTGGGACAGTGGGATGTGAGGTAACTGCGCTGGCGTTGTACACCGTCGCAGTAGGCGGGCGAAGACCACGGCGCAAAGCTGCATTGGTTAACATTGGACCCTATGGGTCCGAGGAGCCAATGATGAAGTGCGCCGGCGGTGATGAGACGCACCGCCGCAGACGTCACCGCCATTTTCTATCTGTTCAATCCCTTGATACCTGATCTTCGACAGGAGAGGACCTACACTGCAAGTGCTGCTGTGACCTCGGTCTGGAAGAGACAATGGATGTTGCGTCTGGGGAAAGGGCCCCTGCCTTCACTGCTCAGGAGTTGGAGAAGCTCGTGGACGGGGTCCTCCCCCAGTACACGCTACTCTACGGTCCTCCAGACCAACAGGTAAGTACACAGGGAGCACGTTGTATGGGCTATGCCTGGGTGGAGAGTGCTGGTTGTAAGAGGGAAGGGGGCAGAGTGCAGTGAACATGAAGGACAGTGAATGCATGTGCCACATGGCAAGGGCAGGGATGGGGGCCACTCACTTCGACGGTGCTCTTGCTAATGACTTCTCTTCTTCCCCTGTGCATGTCATGTAGGTCAGCGCCCAGCAGAAGAAGGACATTTAGCGTGCCATCGCCAAGGACGTACGGACCCTGGGGGTCCACCAGAGACAGGACACCCACTGCCGGATAAGATGGGAGGACATTCGCCGCTGGAGCAAGAAGACGGCGGAGGCTCAGCTGGGGATGGCCTCCCAACGTGGGAGGGGTGCCCGTCGCACCATGACCCCCCTGATGTTCCGGATCCTGGCGGTGGCCTGCCCTGAGTTGGATGGGCGCTTGAGGACATCACAGCAGACACAAGGGGGTGAGTACACAATCATTCTGGGGACTTTGCGTGCAGTTGAGGGGTCTAGGTGTGGGAGGAGGGCTGTGGGATTCCCTAGGCCAGGGCGACTTCCACAGGCTAGGCCCCTCCGTAATGCAGGCCATGTGGCACACCACCCCACCGCAGTAGAGTGCCAAGTACAGGTATACATGCCCCTGTGGCCACCATAGCCATGTAGGCCAGATCCCAGAAATAGCATCTGTAGAGGCCAGGAGCACGACGTAGTGCAGGGGGCTGCTGTGTCTGTATTGTCCGCCAACGGTAGCGGTATGCCATGCACTCAACCTGTCTTTCTTCTGTCGCCCCCCCCCCCTTTTTCTGCTCTCCATGTTCTTTTGTGCATCAGCATCATCAGGCGGAGGTACAGTGGCACCGGAGCACGAGGGAGCTGCATCCCACATGGCCATGGAGGGCCACACCACGGACTCAGAATGCACCAGTGGGACGGAGGGCGAGGGGAGCTTCACTTCGGGCAATGGATCCCCAAAGTGCGACACAGACTCGTCCGCCGATGGGAGCTCCCTTGTGGTGGCGGCACCATCTGTTCCCCCTCCCCTACCAGCACCGCCCTCCCAGTAGCCCCACAGCGTTCGCCCCGTGCCCGCTCACCCAGGAGGGTGGGCATCACCTTCGCCCCAGGCACCTCAGGCCCTGCCCCTGTCACCCCTGCTGCCCTCAGTGAGGAGGCCATTGACCTCCTCAGGTCACTCACTGTTGGGCAGTCTACCATTGTGAATGCCATCCAGGGTGTAGAAAGGGAGTTGCAACACAGTAATGCATTCCTGGAGGGCATTCATTCTGGTCAGGCTGCCCTTCATCGAACCCTGCAATCTCTGGCCTCAGCACTGATGGCAGCCATTGTCCCTGTGTCTAGCCTCCCCCCTCCAACTTCCTCCACCCAGACCCAATCCCCTGTACCCCAGCCTATCCCAAGCACACCAACAGACAAGCATGCACACACCTCAACACACAAAAGTAGCTCAAGCAAACATAGGCACCACACATCCTACAGGCACTCACACAAGCATCACCCACATACAGACACAGCAACATCCACTGCCTCCACTGTGTCCCCCTCCTCATCGTCTCCCTCCTCCCTCCCAGTGTCGTCTACACTCTCACCTGCATGCACTACATCTACAGGCACTAGGACCCACACCAGAACACCCAGCACCACACCCCGCTCACCTGCACTCACCACCCCCACTCCCATTTACACGTCCCCTGTGTCCTCTCCCAGTGTGTCTGTGACGCCCCCTCCCAAAGTACACAAACGCGGGCACCCACACACCCAACATCCATCCACCTCACGACAGCCTCCAGTACCTGCACCCAAAACACCTAAAGTGACACCTCCTACAACCACCTCCTCTTCCTCCACTCCCAAACCCCCTCCAGCTACTCATCCCAGTGTTCATCAGAAACTCTCCCTCAGCAACGTTGACCTCTTTGCTCCCATCCCCACCCCTCCAATTCATAAGTCCCGTAGTAGCACCTCAGCCAAAAAGACTCCTGTACCAGTGGTGCGTGTTCAAGGTGTGTGGAGGGCACCGGCCACCAGGGCAGGCAGTGTGACACGGAGCCAAAGCACTGCCAGTCCACCCCCTGTAAAGCACCCAAAGTTGGTAAGTGGCCGACGGGACAGGTTGAAGACTCCTGGCGGCAAAACTGGTCACAAGGGTCCCAGGGGGATTGCAGAGTCAGCTGTGACTCCTCCAAAGGTGGGGAAGGGCCGGAGTAAGTCTGCACAGTCTGGTGAGAGCAGCACGGCGGAGAAGGGCGCCATCCTCCCCGGCGGCCGGGACGCCACCGCCAGCACCGTCGTCACTGGTCAGGAGACCACCGCCAGAGTCTTTGCCCAGGAGGGCACGAGTATCGTCACTAGTCAGGAGACCACCGCCAGAGTCATTGCCCAGGAGGGCATGAGTATCGTCACTGGTCATGAGACCACCGCCAGAGTCAGTGCCCAGGAGGGCACGAGTATCGTCACTGGTCAGGAGACCACCGCCAGAGTCATTGCCCAGGAGGGCCCGAGTATCGTCACTGGTCATGAGACCACCGCCAGAGTCATTGCCCAGGAGGGCACGAGTATCGTCACTGGTCAGGAGACCACCGCCAGAGTCAGTGCCCAGGAGGGCACGAGTATCGTCACTGGTCAGGAGACCACCGCCAGAGTCAGTGCCCAGGAGGGCACGAGTATCGTCATTGGTCAGGAGACCACCGCCAGAGTCAGTGCCCAGGAGGGCACGAGTATCATCACTGGTCAGGAGACCCCCGCCAGAGTCATTGCCCAGGAGGGCCTGAGTATCGTCACTGGTCAGGAGACCACCGCCAGAGTTACCGCCAGAGTCAGTGCCCAGTAGGGCCCCGGCTGCCACAGCCCCGCTGGAAAATGAAGGACCGTCATGCCACACACCAATGCACAGATCAGAGACCACCATGGCAAAGCCCCGCTGAACAAGGGAATCACCGCCATGGTGAAGACCGCTGAACAGGGCACAGCACCGCTGAACAGGGCAGAGAACCGCTGAACAGATCAGACACCGCCATGGCATAGCACCGCTGAACAAGGAAACACCGCCACATCAAGCATCATTTTCCCATGTACAGCTGGGACTGTGACGGTACAGGAACCGTCACGGGGAGCTAAATGCAGTGTGGGCACCATTCCCCCTCCAGAACCGTTGGAGACTGTTATCCACTTGAGAGACTGTGGCTTTGCACTCCACAGGATGGTACAGTGGGCAAGCCACCCACAGTAGAGACTTGAGAGACTGTGGCTTTGCACTCCCCAGGATGGTACAGTGGGCAAACCACCCATGTAGAGACTTGAGAGACTGTGGCTTTGCACTCCCCAGGATGGTACAGTGGGCAAACCACCCACTGTAGAGACTTGAGAGACTGTGGCTTTGCACTCCCCAGGATGGTACAGTGGGCAAACCAACCACTGTAGAGACTTGAGAGACTGTGGCTTTGCACTCCCCAGGATACATCAATGGGCATGGAGCCCCGTCGTGGATCTGGCGTGGTACTGTAATCCGGCTGAGGTGCCCCCCCCCTTCCCTTCCCCCTGAGGAGCCTGTTGTATTTCTATCTGATGCCCCTGCAGTGTTCTCTCCATTTGTTGACAGGTATCGTGTGTGGGCCTCGCCCATGCAATTTTGGCCCAGTGGTGCACGGACATTGATATGTGCATACCTGCACTGCTTCTCGTAATGTATATACTTTTGAATGTGTATATATTTATCTGTGTATATTTGGTACCTGTATTTTGATACATTACAATTTTTCGACTAATTTCCTTTGGTCTTTGCATTCCTCCGGGGGGGTTGTGGGTTGTTACTGTGATGTTTTGACATGCATAGCTGTGTGTGTTATAATGTGCGAGGGTGGGGGTGGGTGTTTTGCGTGTGTGTCTCCCTGACTTTTGCCTTCCCCTCCCCTATGTTGTAGGTGCAGTACTCACCGTTGTCTTCGGTGCCGCCGTTGCTGGTGTTCATAAATGAGCAGGAAGACAAGGGCAGGTAGGATTTGTAATTCTGGCTCCATGGTGTCCTCCTTCCTCGTGGGATGTGTCGAAGGTGAGCGTTTTCCCATTGCAAAAGCTGTTTCCGACGTGTTTTTATCCACGGTGAATCCGCCCCGGAAAAGGTGGCGGATTGGCGGGTTGTGATACTGTGGGCGGTACATTGTCTTCCGCCTGTCTGTTGGCGCTGACCGCCGCGCTGCTTGTCTGTACTGCCGTGGCGGTCGGAGTGTTAAAGTGGCTGTCTATGTTGGCGGTTTCCGCCACGGTCATAATTCCCTTTTTTTGTCCGCCGGCCTGTTTGCGGTATTACCGCACCTTTAACACCATCCGCCAGGGTTGTAATGACCCCCAATGTCTGTTATCCTACCAGCAGTAAAACCATTCTGGTCAGTGTGAACAAGTGTAGGTATTACTTCTGTACATCTGCCAGCCTGGACCTTTGTTAGAATCCTAACCTCAATATTTAGTAGGGAAATAGGTCGTTAATAGAATACTGGGTGGAGTCTACCTGGCTTAGGGACCACAGTGATGAGGGTTCCTCTCAGATCTCTTGGGGGGTGTGACGGCGGTCCTTGAAAAGCAACTGCAGGTGTGGCAACAATAGTGAGGCATATTTGTTAAGGAACTCCACATTTAATCAGTTTAGGCATGGGAATTTTCCTCTGGACATGGCCATAATGGCACAATGGATCTCATCCGCTGTGATTAGTTGATCCAGCTTGTGTCTGCTTTCCTTAGTTTTGTTGAGAGAGCGTAGCTTATATAATATATATTAACATGAAATGTTTATGAATTAATGTGTGATAATGCTGCATAGAAACTATGATAATAATTTTGCTTAAAACGTGCCCTTGAACTGTGACCACGGGGAGTGGCCGCCAATGTATACGTAGACTAATAATGATGACTAAAATGTTTATATTGTGTTTAGATAAGTTTGTACTAATGACTGCATTATTGAATCTGTGCTGAAATCCTCATAGGCCTTAAGTTAGCATGAGCCGAAGTTTAGCTGTCTGGCTTTCATATTAAATGTATTTTCCTATTTTGCAGTGTGATGACTCATAAAAGGACACGACCCTGCGTGTTCTTTTTCTTCAAATTAGAAGACGAATGTAACCATGTTAGATCCGTTCTCATGCATACTTTTCCTTGCTCGTGGAATAAATGTTAAAAACAAACTGAAACAGTGTAGATTAATGTAATGTACAGGGTCATTCAAACCGGTGAAGACAATGGAACTGCTGACCAAAAGATGTGCAAAGAAGTACAGAAAGATGAAATCCTACCGGATGTGCCACCTCTGAAGACGTCAATTATGGAGACCAATCAAAGACTTGTAAAATAATATGGGGTGAAGAGTTAGGTTACCTAATGTATTTTATGATAGGTTAAAGATAGTGGGGTGTAACAGATGACCAATAGAATTTTGGGGGAATGTACAATGGAAAAGGGATAAAAACCCATGTCACGGGGAGTCATTTAGGTGGGTTAGGGAATGCTATTGATTTTATCCAGAAACTCTGTCACTCTGTTTGATGACTTGTTGCTTTAATTAAAACCATCCTCGCCCTTAGATTTGTCCATGTTACACTTTACATCCTTATGAGGGAAGTGCCCTTTTGCCCCGGAGCTGAGTTTTGACTGATGGCGAATTGACTGATGTCCTGAAGGCGAAGACTGAACCTGTGCGCTGACCTAAACCTTGGAGGGTAATTATGACAATGCATTTGTGATTTGTCTGTTTGCTTTTCCTTTCTAGGTACCAACTGCTTATTTTGACAGAGACCTTAGTTAGATGTTTTTCAAAATTAGTGTTCTAAATTGTTTTGCATGAAGCCCAACATGCGAATGCTAATCAGTGGTTAGGACAGGTGTTCACCAAAACTGACGCAAATAGACAAATGACCGAGACTATGCTTTGTTGAACTGACGCCTTATTGACACTCTGTTGAATTTGATCTATGTTCATGCCGTGTTATGTTCTGATGTTTGTGATTCTTGCTTTAATGAAATCTTATCGACTATGCTATTATGTTTCTTGGTGTTGAGATTAACGCATCTGTTTTTAGACTGTAATTAATAGGGAATAAAACTCATAAAATTCTACTAAATCAGTGTGGTTATTCATGGCTGAAAAGTCATGGTAGCGTCTTGATTTGATTAATGACTTTGACTAAAGTAAAATGTATTGTTGTGATAAATATTGCTGACATTATTGACGTATTGATTGACATATTGATTAGCTATCTCGTCCTAAGGTGTCTCTCAACTGGGTCAAAAGATTCATTGGCCTAAAACGAGTCCTGATGTGTAATAAATTATCATAAAGGGACGCGTTATTATTGTCATAGGTAGATCTGGGATGTGGGTCACTCAAGTTCAAGCTTCGAGGGATCATGTTGGTTCTATAGTGCTGCATAGTATTTTGCAAAGGTATGTGCGATATTGAGAGCATCTGTGACAAGCGGTCTGGAGTTGTCAAATAAAGACTGAACAAACCTCGACTCCATCTTCCTATTTGCCAGTCAGTAGAGGAGCATGCTGATCTTGTCTCTAAATTCATAGATCCGGTGCTGGAGATATAGCCAGGCATGTCGTCCTGAGTCTAATATTTTTTTCTCTGAAACAATTTCGAAGGATCTCCACTAATAGAAGCCTTTTAGAAGCACATTACGTTCTGATCTTGAAATTCCACAATTTCCCTCTCTCTCGCTCTATGTCTTTGTCTCTGTAGTAGGACATGGCAAATCTTCTGATCACTATTTTGGTAGCTTCCCAAAGTAAAGTCTGCGAGGGTACAGAGCCCTCCTTATGTTAGAAGTACTCTGCTATGCAGTCCTTCAGTGCATATGCAGAGTATTCATCACGCAACCACCAGACATTCAGACGCCACACTACTCTGAGACCCATTTGCACACCCCGGAGCTGCTGTTCCACAGGGGCATAGTTGGATAATTCTCCAGAAGGGAAGCACGCATGTGTAAGACTGGATGCCTCAACAGCTGGAATAAAAATGAAATATTTGCATGATTGGAAGTTTATGTATTGAGTAGTCAGTGATTTGTCGTTCTGCACATGCCATGGACGCCATGTAACAATGAAACCCAGGAAGGTTGCCCATACATTCATTACTTCTGTTCGCTGTGCTCCAAAGTAGGTTAGTTTATCCAATGTAGAATGCATCACAGAGTTGAAGTCCCTCGACCACAGCCGTCATCCCTGGGGTGCGCTCAAAAGGAGAGCAGAAATATGTTTGTATGTGTGTACCTTCCTAGATCCCGGAAGGAGGTAACACTAATGAGTGTCCCCAGATGGTTCCCCCACACCCCTGGCCAACACATATTATCCCAGGGGGTCAGTTGGTACACCTGTGTGAGTAAAGGGGGGGCTTCAACAGGAGATCAGCTCTCCGCTGGATCCCCGGTGAAGCCTGATTGAAACACTCTTGTATAGCCATGACTCCCCAGAAAATAAGACGTGGTGCCCATTAGATGCATTACTTGTAAAAAAGACTTCAGGGGCATGTTTCTTCAAATACACCATCACTTAACCTCTCTTGATTTTGTTGTTCAAGCCATTTACGTTCCAAGAGACGATGACGCGATGATTAGTGTGTGTGTGTTGTGCATTGTGGCACACAGTGTCATTGTCGGCCCAGGAGCAGGCAGTGTTCTCCAGCATCAGGGGGTGTGCCCCTTGTAATGGAGATCTTTTTACAGCATCCTCAAGGTGGGTAGGTAAGTATATATCTCAGAGTGTACACCTATAATCAAGTGATTCAATCTGTCCATGAATTATAGACAGCCAACCAGGCTGTATCAGAAAACAACCATTTCCTCTCCCCCAATTTCCCCCACCATACACTTCTTCCCATGAAGCATCTGTAAACCTGTAAAAAAAACACGCCTGTTAGACTGAAACAACTAAACATTCAATTCCTGTGAAAGGTATCAAAACCATTAAGTGATACATTCATGTTTTAAACATCAGCAGTAACAAAAAATGATGTCAATATCTTCGCATAATAGTTTCAATCCCCCCCGTACGTAGGACAGGGCAGGACATCATCCCCACCTCGAAGGATCCAGTAAAGTTAGTATGTAAGTCTATACTTCACCAACTAAGTCATGACTTTTTTCCATCATTCAGATCATGTGAAAAGGGAGCATTGCAGTTTTGCTGGCCAGGCCATCTGCATCGTCTGTTTGCAGTAGGGGAAATTACGTTGTTTGTTTATCTGTGAAGTCAGCAGTCTTTTCATCTGTGTTCCCAAATTTACCTAGGAGACCTTTGTGCCTCCGCACCGCACATCTCCGAGATCTCTTCTATTGTGGTCTGGGTGGATTGCCATTCTTGAGGTTTCCAGATTCCCCATCTTGATGAATTGGTCGTGGTCACAGAACTTTCCTTTTTCCCACGCAGTCTCCTGCAGCTTCCTGGGTGTTGAAAATTTATGATTTACCAATGAAGTGGATTCTAAGTTTTGCTGGGTACATCAACATGTGAGCAAATTGTATCACATATAATTTCTGCTTGACATCTGTGATAGTATGTCTTTGCAGCACTGCTCTAGTGTAATTCAGGAAGACCATGATTTATGGTGTTCATAGGTGACTGTCCCTAGTTTGTAAGCTGCTCCTAGGACTGCATTACTGTCATGATAGTTGAGGAGGCATTCAATCACATGCCTCAGGGCAGCTTTCGGGAGACTCCTCAGTGCCAGGGCCCACTGTGCACGTTCCACTACTTAGCAAGTAGACCCTTGTTTTGAGCAATGTAGTGAGGAAGAGTTTCACACTTAGGCCCTTCAACGCTGCGGCTAGACCCACGATTCAGATGTTGTATCCTGGGACCGACCCTCGCATCCTCTGCCCTCTCCTCCAGGTGCCGTGTATTGTTGAGCAGCTTTGAGACACAGGTTTGTATCTTGTGGATCTGAACTTCGGTCGTCGATATGCATACCTCCGCCTCTGTCATTCATTCTATTGTCCTGTGGAGGTCATGTCTGAGCAGTGAAACATCAGTTTGCAGGTCCTTTTTTTTTATTTGCCCTACAGGGAGTGCTCTGTCCTGCTGCATTGGTTGAGGGCCCGGTGCTGCTCCCAGGGTATCACTGTGCGCCACTTAGGCATATTGCTGTATCTTAGTCTGCAATTCGTGGTCAACTTTGTCTTTGACCTAGGTGGTTGATTTCCTAGGGCCCATGGAACAGTGACCAGGGCAATGTACAGATCTGATCTCAGATTGGGCAGAAAGCAGTAAGGCACTGCAAATTACACCAACGGCCTATGTGTGGTAACAGAGGTGCTTGGGGTGGTTTAGGATGGGAGAATCTTGGGTTCACGCGGTCCTCCCAGCAGGAGGGTTTCAGCAATCACCAAGTTTGAATAAAGTGAAGCCCCCTTCCCCAGAGGCACATACAGTGGAGAGAAATAACATGCAGCTTTGTCAAACCTTCTGGGCTACAGTCATATTCGAGCAGGCTGGGTAACGTTGGGGGGAGAGAAGAAGAAAAGAGGGTGGAGGGAACGGTCCAGGGTGTGAGCGTGTTGCTAGCTAGCCCAGTCATTCTAACAATCAATCTCTTCAAGATTCCTTTGTAGCTCTCATTTTCCTCTCCCCCAGCATGTCCACTTTGTCACAATTTTCCCTCCAGGGAAAGCTCCTGATCACAGGTGGGGCCAGGCGGGTTGACTGCCAAACTGCAAAATAGGCCTACCAAAGGGTGCTGAGGCACTTTTGGGCCCAATCTCCTCAGATAGGCCCAGCCCAGCTCTCCAACAGGTCCCCCAAGCGGCAGGGGGCCCTAAGCTCCTATTGCCACTGCCTCTCAGGGTCCACTCTTCACCAGGAGAGGGAAATTGTCTCCACTGGGCCGCTCAAGTGCCAGGTGCCCACCGGGCCATGAGAGACTACCTAGGCAGAGTACCAAAGTCTGTTGCAGCAACTTGCTTTCGAATTCCAGCTTTGGCTCATCCAGGGCCCATCCCCAACAGGGCGGAGCTTGGCCACACGTCCACCAGGCCAACCTCTCTATCACCATACTTGATGCCCCATCATAAGCTGGTGTCCCCACTGGACTATCCAACGAGCACTGAGAGCAGTGCCTACTGTTACGACAGCTGTGTCAGCCACCTGACAGAATCTGCAGACAAGGCAGGCAGGGCAGACACCAGTCTGTATCAGGCCCTGCAATCACAGCAGCTCACCTCGGGTGCCCACATCTTGTCTTCCCAGCCAGTGTGATTTCTCCCTGCTCTGTTGTGTCTGCACCATGCATGAAAGCACTGAAGGGGACATAAGTTGACTTGCTGCGCACTTGACATGGGGCCTCAGTTGTGTGCAGAGAGTCAGGATGCCATCTAATAGTAAGGGTGAAGTGAGAGCATGATATTAAGCGTCCACCATCTTGGGCCTCCGGCCACGCCTTTCTTCTACTTACTCTTATTGACCAATTCTTTGTCTCACTGCTTTTATAACTTCTACTCTTTTGTGGAATTTGTGGCTTGGGGCAAGATATACAAAGTCGTTTTGTAATTGCAAATCACAGGGCCTGTGAGGGCAAAATGACTTTCTGGTGTATATTGAACATATTTTTCCAAGCACAAAGGCATTTCTGCCTCTCATTATTGGACTTCCCAGCCCATAGTGTATCACATTAAGAAAGAAGTGAAGAAGGGATGTAAAAGGAGTGTTAGACCCTAGATGCGATTCAATATGGTATGTGTGAACAGTTTGCAACCACAGCGGTCACAACTCATTGATGAGTTACCAAAACCTTAAACGAGGTGGTAACTGATTTGCACATTGTAAGGTGTCACCGTAGAACTTCTTTCATTTTGTAAATGGTTTCAACAGCTTTGCGGTAGGGTGGGGAGTGGAGGAATTGAGGAGGAGGCACAGGTCTGGAGGACCACTATATGCTTCCCCAATGATTTAAAAAATGGGAAACTTATTTTTTAAAGCAGCACTGATTCCATTAAGAAACACAGGGTCCTTAAAAAAGGTTTTTTGTTTAGTAACGCAAAAATAGGGATAGTGATCTTCTGTTCCTTGCAAGCTGCTGCCTGTTTTTGGGGCCAAACACCTGCTGTTGCAAAAAGCAACCTAAATCTATTACCACTCCCATCAGTCAATATATGATCACCTATACTACATGGCACTGTGTT
Organism: Pleurodeles waltl; assembly: GCF_031143425.1. Classification (NCBI taxonomy): domain Eukaryota; kingdom Metazoa; phylum Chordata; class Amphibia; order Caudata; family Salamandridae; genus Pleurodeles; species Pleurodeles waltl. The sequence continues at coordinate 307,143,688 of NC_090449.1, forward strand.
CTTATAATCCACAGACCCACAACCTCAAATCAAAAGAAAGCTAATGTGAATACCGAATGTTTAGACAATATACATAATTTTAATCAGATAAAGACGCGCTGGACTGCTGCCTTGGGCCGAGGAGCCCTTTAAATTCTTCATCGTGCTCCTGTCTCGCGGGACGCGCTGGACGGCTGCCTGGGGGCAGAGGAGGCCTTTAAATTCTTCATCTCGCTACCGCCTCGCGGGACGCGCTGCACTGCTGCCTGGGGACGGAGGAGCGGAGGAGCCCTTTAAATTCTTCATCGCCCACCCGCCTCGCGGGACGCGTGCGGGCGGCCCACGGGCGAAGCCCGGGCCAAGGGCAGGCCCGTCCTTCGCCCGTCATCGACAGGAAGAGTCTGGGCTGGCCCCCCCCCCTTTAATTCTGTTTCTGGGGCCCCGGTGAATGAGATAGAATCACGTAAAAGCGGCGACTGAAGGAGGAGAAGAAGGAGGAGAAGGAGGAGTCTCTGCCATTCTGGGTATTTGAGATGCTTTTTCTAGACATTCCGTGTCCTGTTGATCTATACGCGCACCAGGTGACGGTGAGGACTATAGGACCACAACTTTCAGGCTTTTGTGGCAGGAAGCTGTGACTAGCTCTTCCCCTCATAATAGGAGTTGTATAAAACTCAGCACTACCCCAGGTTAGCACTGGCACTGGACCCTGTAGGGAGGGGAAAAAACATAAGGTGTTCAGTTTTTTCTTTTCTCTTTCTAATTAAGGATTAGCTAGCCCTGATGGGGAAACGAAAAGGAGATTGTGGGAGCCCCCCCCCAGGTTGATAACTATCTATCTTACCTCTGTGATGGGTGTCATTGAATCGGAGATAGGGAGAGTGGAAGCAACTCTAGAGTCATCCCTCGAGAAACTAGGGAAAGGTGAGGGGGAAGAAAGGACTCCCCATGTAAAATCTCCACTATCCAAGATAAGGACAGGGAAATCCTTGCGTAATAATGGATAAGGATCCCCGAGTAGATTTAATTACTTCCGTGACCCCCGAGAGTCCACCTTAAAAAAAAAGTAGGCAAGTGATCCCTTCCCATGCTATAGTCCCCTCTTTAGATCCAGCCTTGTCTCCTGCAAAATCTTATGTGCCCAAAAAGGACTCAGTAGGAATGGAGAAGAGAAAGGGGAAACGACAACCCAACCCATTAAAAAGAACTATGGGAAAACAGATAAGAGACAGCAAGACTTCGGAGCCCTCTAATGACTGTCTCAGTCAGATTGAGAATCAACTCAGGGATTTAAAAAAGTTATTTTCTTTGGTTCTGGAGAAAGTGGCTGTCCTCGAGGAGAAAGTTGACCTCATATCAATGACAACGAACTCTCCACCACCGAGGGTCGAATCTCAGATTAACCATACTGACTTTGTGCGCCCACCAGCCCTGGTTATTCAGTTATACTAAAATCACAGGCTGAATCCCATCAAGAATCTAGCTTCTAAGCCCTTGAATCTAGTGGCAACACAAAATTCTACAAATGTACAATCTCAGTGGGGTACAGATAAGCGAGAGGATTCTGAGGGCCAGGTGACTATAAGAACTCAAACAATTTACCCAAGGATCCCGCTGGCATGTGCTCCCTATATTTTAATTTTGGAAAATGTTCCCACACTAGGAAACTCGCATCACGAGTCTCATGCATCATTGTTAAACAAAGTGACGCACTGGGTAGGAAAGCATTCGGGGAGGAGGGTAGATTTTTGCAAGGACATTTTAACTGTAAGAAGGGTCCCCTGGGTTGGCATATCCCTTAAATCCTCACAAGGGGATTTCATAATTATAAACTTTAGGAGCCCCTGGATAGTCAATGCCTTGCACCATCACTTCTCAACTATAATGCTATGTTCAGGGTCTATAAGAGCACAACGATTATCCAAGTTTAATCTCTCTTCACCCAAGTCCTGTCTATCTGATTCAATTTACCGTGGAAAACAGAATCTTAGCCATCTTGGTGTCTCTAAACCACTCGATACCGCCCTGACGATGTCTAATAGATTTGAGCCCCTGGCTTCTTTAGAGCAGTTAGACTGACCACTAGCAACTGGGTCACCCTTACAGGGGACTCTGGCGATAAATAGACTGCATCAGTCCTCTCTGCAATCTAAGGGAGCCTCCGATATATATGATATACATGATACAACAGTTCCAGGGATTATTTCTTGGAATGTGGCAGGATTAAAATCAAAAATGGGAAACCCTAACCGGCTAAAATTAGCAACAGAAAATCTTTTTATTTGTTACCAAGAGACCTGGCTTATAGAGCCCCCATATATTAATGGACATACCACATAGAGGGGGTCATTATGACCTTGGCGGAAGGCAGAGAAGCTGGCGGTCTTTTTTTTTTTATTATGACCATGGCGGTTACCGCCATGGTCATCCGCTGGTTCTCCGTTCCGCCTGCCAGGGCGGAGACGACGGCCGGGCTGGAGACCAGGGTCTCCAGCCCGGCGGCCGTCACTATACCGCCGGAGGTATTTGGACCTGGCTGACCGCCATGGATTTCATGCGGTTTGAAACCGCCATGAAATCCATGGCGGTAAGCACTGTCAGTGCCAGGGAATTCCTTCCCTGGCACTGATAGGGGTCTCACCCACCCCGACTCCCTCCCCTACACGCCCCACCACCCCTGCCACCCCCCAAAGGTGGCAGGACCCCCCTCCCCACCCCGACCCCCAACAACACAGCACTCATGCACACACGACAATCACACAGGCACCACCAACACACATACACGCACACACACCAACATACATGCCAACATCCAAACACACAGTCAGACACGCACACCCACATTAAAACATACACGCACACATCCATACAGACATACCTACAGACATACACGCACTCATTCCCAAACACACAACACCCCCGCAAGCATACACGCACTCACACACCCCCTCTACATACACACACGCACAACCCCATGCACGCACACAACACCCCTCCACCCCCTCCCCTCACGGACGATCGACTTACCTGGTCCGACGATCCTCCGGGAGGGGACGGGAGCCATGGGGGCTGCTCCACCGACACCACACCGTCAACAGAACACCGCCACGCCGAATCACAGGGCGTGATTCGCTGGGCGGTGTTCTGTTGGCGTGGCGGTGGATGTGGAGCAACCTCCACTACCCCGCCGCCCGCCAGTATGGCTGTTGGCGGCTCTCCGTCCGTAAAAGGAAGGAGAGCTGCCAACGGTCACAATAGGCCGAGCGGCAAACCGCCACCACTGGCGGTCTTCCGCACGGCAGTCCCTCGGCGGTCTTGGAAAAAGACCGCCGAGGTCAAAATGACCCCCATAGTGTCCCTGCAATTAAGACCTCCGCGGGCAGTGCTAAGGGAGGTCTGGCCACTTTTGTATCAGTAATGGCAAGGGGGGGTGGATGTGCGCGTCGTGGGCACATCCCCTTTTTTCCTGGCCTTATTTTGTAAATTAATAGAGCCATTTGACATATTGCGGATTAATTATTATAACAATACCTTTGACAATTCGGACACTAGTGTGATTGGCAACTTGGAGATGACAATACACAAGTCAACGAATATTAGTAAAAAGGACCTAAGAATAATGTGGGTTGGTGATTTCTATGCCCATCTACGTGAACCAGAGTATTTAGATTGCTGTGGGCTCCTTGATGAAAACGACTGTCCTATTCAGCATTTTAAACACTGTCCTTATGGGAATGCTCTTAACTGTGTGATAACAGCTAACTCTTTGCTTTTTCCTATATCAGTCTCAGAGGGGGTATGAACGTTTATAAGAGGAGATGCTCACACCACCATTGACTTTATTATTTATTCCAGAGAACTAACCCCCTTTGTGGGGCAGTTTAGGATGACGCCAACCTGTATTAGTGATCACAACCCTCTAACTATTGAAATAAGCTTGGGTTTGAAGAGTGACCTGAGAATAGAGAAACAACACCCAGATATGAAGTTTTCAGCCCAAAAAGGCCTTACAATGAAATGGGGAAAAATAGATCGTAACAGCTTTTTAAAAGATTTAATGCTGAACAAATGGACAGATGTTATGACAATTTTGAGTGAAGATATGCCCCCCCATGAAATTGTCTATGCATTCCCCTCTTTAACAAAGTACATGGCTGAAAAACTACAGTGCCCTGGCACTAAAAAGTATGTGGCCCTGGATGGTTCAATCATGCATGTACTCTATCCCTAAAAAATCTAAAGAAAATAACTAATGCATCTCCTCACGATCGACAAGCAATTCAAATTGCAAGAATGATGTATAAGGAAGCACTTGCTTATAGGAAGGCTGAACTAAGTGAGTCTGCCTGGGAGGAGCTGATCGAAGCAAGTAAAAATAAAGATACAACTGCATTCTGGCGAGTGGTTAACTCTTCATTGTTGAATGATAAGCATGGGATTACTATAGATACTGTCATTCCAGCTCAAACCTGGGTGGATTATTTTTCAAAAACCTTTGCAATGGAGAACAATGTCCAACAAGATGATACGAATTGCCTTCTGATAATAGAAAATGCTTCAATCAGTGCAGCTTTTAGTAATACTATAAGTGTAGCTGACGTAAAACAGGCTATTCAAGATTGCCCTCCTGAGAAAGCCCCTGGTCCAGACAAAATTCCTGCTGATTTATACAAAGCGCTTCCAGATTTTTGGGGGCCATTGCTCACTAATGTTCTGAGATCTGTTATGACAGGCCCACTAGTAGACACGTGGAGAGAGGCGATTATCGTCCTGATTTTCAAGAAGGGGGACAGGGCAGATCCTTTATGCTATCGACCAATTTCTCTATTGGACAGCTCAGTTAAAATCTTAGGCCGAGTGATTTTAAACAAGTTGGAAAACTGGGCAACTGAATTTCACTGTCTTTCAGAAGTCCAATTTGGCTTTCGGCCTGGGCTGGGCACAGTAGAACAAACATTCAATCTGACTCTTATAGTCCACAAATATTCAAAAGTCAACAAGGGGTGTATACATTTAGGCCCTCATTACAACTTTGACGGGCGGCGGAGGCAAAGTTGCGCCGCAGGAATACCGCACCGCGGTCTGAAGACCGCGGCCGGCATTCCAAGTTTTCCCCTGGGCTGGCGGGCGGCCGCCGAAAGGCCGCCCGCCAGCCCAGGGGAAAACGACCTTCCCACCATGAAGCCGGCTCGTAATCGAGCCGGCGGAGTGGGAAGGTGCGACGGGTGCTACTGCACCCGTCGCGTATTTCACTGTCTGCTATGCAGACAGTGAAATACAAGCGGGGCCCTCTTACGGGGGCCCCTGCAGTGCCCATGCCATTGGCATGGGCACTGCAGGGGCCCCCAAGGGCCCCCAGGGGCCCCGCGACTCCCCCTCCCGCCATCCGGTTCCCGGCGGGAGAACCGCCAGGAACTGGATGGCGGGAGGGGGAGTCGGAATCCCCAAGCCAGCGCAGCAAGCTGCGCCGGCTTGGAGGATTCCTTGGGGGCAGCGGGAAACCGGCGGGAGACCGCCGGTTTCCCTTCTCTGACCGCGGCTAAGCCGCCGCGGTCAGAATGCCCCGCGGGGCACCGCCGGCCTGTCGGCGGTGCCACCGCGTCCCGCGGCCCTGGCGGTTACAAACCGCCAGGGTCGTAATGAGGGCCTTAGTATTTATGGATTTGTCCTGTTCTTTCGACACAGTCAATAGAGAGAAACTGTTGAAGGTCATGTTAAATATGGGAGTTGACAAAGACATAATTGTTCTACTTAGCAGACTTCATGCTTGCACATCGGCTCAAGTTAGCTACTCTAAGGAGGGTGGTTTAACAGAGAAGTTCCATTCACTAAAGGGGGTTAGACAGGGTTGTGTGCTGGCCCCTTTTCTTTTTCTTCTTTATATAAATGGGCTAGAGAAATCTCTCTGTAAATTGGGGAAGAATATGCCAATTATTAATAACTCCCCAATTCCAGTATTATTGTATGTGGATGACGCCGTACTCATTTCAAGGACAGCAAATGGTCTTCAGATTTTATTGAATGCTTTTAATACATTCATGGGAAATCTTGGTCTTAAAATCAATAGATCTAAGTGATTTGTGATGAAGACTGGGCCAAAGTTAGCAAAAATGAAAAAACATTTCTTGGACGGGGAAGAAATACTTAAGGTCCCATATTTTAATTACCTGGGGGTTCCCATTGATGTAGATTTTAATTGGAAATTTTAAGTAAATATACGTTCAATACAATTTCAGAAAGCCATAGAAGCAGTTTTTAGATTTGTGAAAAGGTTGCGACACAAACCTGTAAAAGAGATGATGACTGTCTTTTCCAGCAAATGTCTCTCTACTGCCTCCAGATTGTAGAAAATAAGTTTTTAAGAAGGCTATTAGCAGTCCCCCTATCAACTTCAGTAAAGTTTTGCCATGAAGAAGTAGGTCTGAGATGCATATCCAGCCATATAAAGCGCCAACCCATATTACTATGGATAAAAATTTGGTCAAAACCAGAAGCTTTTTTATGTAGAAGGGTGATACAGGACTATCTTTTATTATCACAACCATTGGACATGCCTTGGCTCAGATCTGTCCACTCCTCTCTTCTTTCTTTAGGACTAGGGCAGTTCTTTTTTAAGCCGGACCTTCTGACAAAGCGGGATGTCAAAAAGGTAAAAGAAATATACTGGCAGAAAATGTATGACTTGGAGCCGATTTTGGCCACGAATAGAATCCAGGCAAGGAACCAGACACAGCAATTGCACCCAATGTTATATCTGACTACTATTAGCCTTGAGCAACTCTGATTCTTACTTACTAGGCTACGTTTGAATTCATTACATTACCTTGTAGCATTTCCTACACGTGGAACTTTATTTAAGAATCTTCCACCATGTTGTTGCGATGGAAAGACATCCCAAAGTACTTTGCACTTTATACTCTTTTCCACTTTTTATGATACCCCCAAAAAAGGTTTTTACGTCTGTTTTTATTATCTAAAAGTATTAGAACTACCCAGTCTGCCTACTTTTATTTACACAATTTGGGAAATGTAGACATAATCCAGGCTGTGTTAAATTTTATATATGCTGCTTTTGGAATTCGAAATACGTATCAATAATGTTTTTATTAATTTAATGATCATTAAATTTGTATGTTTGTATTTATTGAATGTCTTTTATGGTCTATTTTGTGCCGAATAAAGTAAATTGATGATGATGATGATGATCAGATAAAGAACGCATGCATAATACATTAAAAATCTCACATACCATCAATATCAAAACATATACTCCACATGACTATAAAAGAACAGAAAGATCCTCATTAAGGCAGACTAATCTGTCTTTTAACATATATATACCTCTATCATTCATATCACTGAGCACCTATGAACTTGCTTCCAATCATGTCAGAATGTCCAGTGTCGATATCTTGTGTCACAATAATTTGTTGATATGTTTTGGTGGGATTTATTTTTAAGTTCCCCGCCAATTTATTAGGCATGTGGTTCTGCAACTCACCGCTATTTGAGATTTTGAAAGTATCCCTATTTCGTACATATGTAGCATCGCAAAATTACAGACTGGTTGCAAAACATCGGTGAGTAGTTTGTGATCATTTGTTTTAGACAGTCTTTTGATACACCTGGGCTCTGCTTAATAGCTGAAAATTCTTAATGTCCGTTCAGGTAGATCCTTTTCCGATAGTTCAAAATTGTGGATTGTGCGCTACTACTGCTTTCCCTTGGTCAGTGCAAGCTATATTAAAACTCTGATTGGTGTATCCTTCTATATTATCCTCATACTTTTCTCGCAAACAAATTCAAGTGCTTTACTGTTACTCTAACATTATTTTCAATGTCATTACTGCAGCAATTTTTTCAGCAAACAGATGACAACTGCCTTCAACACCTCTCCTCCTTTTCTTCCCAGCTTATGAAAGGGCTTGGATGCAATCATCCAGTGTCATATAAGCTCTACAAAATAAATACAAAAATAAACAAATTTGTTGTTTTCGTCACTTATAATTCTATGGCATATAAAATCAAATATTTTGGTGCTCTTTAATGTTGGTCAAGTGGAGGTTTGTTCCTAACTATTTATGACCATCTTTCTATTTCGATAGGGCGATATTTTGGATTGATTGTCTGGTAACCCCAAAGCCAACTGCTCAACTTTTTTAAAAAAGCCTTTGCTTACTGTTTTTACACATTTTCAAAAAAGTGACATTATGGCCAAACTGTCTTAGGTTTCCGAATAATGCTTCTTCCATTGTCAAACAGATTCCTTTGGGACAGATGAAAGGGGGGACATGTCCATGCATAATTTCTTTAGCAGTCATTCTTAAACATATCCACGAGGGTTAGTTAAACCTTTCCTATTTGTAGCAAAAGGTGATTAGGTATGGTCAAGTGACTGGAAAGCATTTCTAGATTGACCTTTAGCTTATTTGGGACACCAAAGTTAATTCTGATTGTGCATGTCTATTTACCAAAATGGGATAGCAGTAGAGACATGATGCACCCACAAATATAATAGAAAGCAGCATCATAGTACCCTCGACTCTGATTCTTCCAATGAAATTAAATAACATGACTTTATCCTTGATGCCAATGCAATTATTGACATAGCTGAATTTGCAATGCATGATTACTTAACCCCTTCGCTGCCAAGCCCTTTCCCCTCAGTTTGGGTCAGTTCGTGCTTAGGCCCTCATAACATTTTGTTCACATAAGCTACCCACGCCAAATTTGCGTCCTTTTTTTCAAACATCCTAGGGATTCTAGAAGTACCCTGACTTTGTGGGTTCCCCTGAAGGAGACCGAGAAATTAGCCAAAATACAGCAAAAAGGGTTTACGGTGCTAAAGTCACCATCTTCCCAGCTTTCAGGAACAGGCAGACTTGAATCACAAAACCCAATTTTTCAACACAATTCTGGCATTTTACTGGGACATACTCCATTTTTACTATTTTTTGTACTTTCAGTCTTCATCCAGTTAGTGACAGAAATGGGTGTGAAAACAATTCTGGATCCCAGAAACCCAAACATTTCTGAAAAGTAGATGAAATTCTGAATTCAGTAAGGGGTCATTTGTGTAGATCCTACAAGTGTTTCCTACAGAAAATAACAGCTGAAATAAAAAAATATTTTAATTGAGGTGAAAAAAACAGCCATTTTTCTCCACATTTTACTCTGTAACTTTTTCCTGCAATATCAGATTTTCAAAAGCAATATACCATTACATCTGCTGGACTCTTCTGGTTGCGGGGATATATAGGGCTTGTAGGTTCATCAAGAACTCTAGGTACCCAGAGCCAATAAAGGAGTTGCACCTTGCAACGGGTTTTCATTGTATACAGTACACAGCAATTAATTTGGTGAAATATAAAACGTGAGAAATAGGTATCAAGAAAGCCTTTGTATTTCCAAAATGGGCACAAGATAAGGTGTTGAGAAGCAGTGGTTATTTGCACATTTCTGAATTCCGGGGTGCCCATACTAGCATGTGAATCACAGGGCATTTCTCAAATAGACATCTTTTTTACACATTGTCTTACATTTGGAAGGACAAAATGTAGAGAAAGACAAGGGGCAATAACACTTGTTTTGCTATTCTGTATTCCCCCAAGCCTCCCGATAAAAATGGTACATCACTTGCGTGGGTAGGCCTAATGCTCGCGACCAGAAACGCAACATGGACACATCACATTTTCACACTGAAATCTGATGTGTTTCTTGCAAAGTGCCTAGCTGTAGATTTTGGCCTCTAGCTCAGCCGGCACCTAGGGAAATCTACCAAACCTGTGCATTTTTTAAAACTAGACACCTAGGGCAATCCATGATGGGGTGAATTGTGGGGCTCTCACCAGGTTCTGTTACCCAGAATCCTTTGCAAACCACACAATTTGGCCAAAAAAACACTTTTTCCTTACATTTCGGTGACAGAAAGTTCTGGAATCTGAGAGGAGCCACAAATTTCTTTCAGCCCAGCATTCCCCCAAGTCTCCCGATAAAAATGGTACCTCACCTGTGTGGGTAGGCTTAGCATCAGTGACAGGATATGCCCCAAAACAGAACGTGGACACATCACATTTTCCCAAAGAAAACAGACCTGTTTTTTGCAAAGTGCCTAGCTGTGGATTTTAGACTCTATCTCAGCCGGCTCCTAGGAAAACCTACCAAACCTGTGTATTTTTGAAAACCAGACACCTAGGAGCATCGGAGATGGGGTGACTTGTGGGGCTCTCACAAGGTTCTGTTACCCAGAATCCTTTGCAAACCTCAAAATTTGGCCAAAAAAACACTTTTTCCTCACTTTTCGGTGGCAGAAAGTTCTGGAATCTGAGAGGAGCCAAAAACATGTCGAAATTGAGGGGGAACCAAAGCGGGTCCAAAAGGGCAGTTTGAAACAAAAAACATTTTTAGGCTGACAAGTGCAGCAGAATTTTTATCAGTATAGATGAGACAATGCTGGGTGGTAGGAATTTTGTGGATTCCTGCAGATTCCGGAAGGTTCCATCACAAAAATGTGGGAAAAATGTGTGATTTCCAGCAAAGTTGGAGGTTTGCAGGGCATTGTGGGTAAGAAAATGGTGCGGGGTGCCTGTGAAGCACACCACCCTGGAGTCACCCAGATGTTTAGTTTTCAGATGTGTCTAGGTCTCATGGATTTTTCTACATGGCAGAGTCCCAAAGTCCATAAAGTGCAGCCCTCACCATTCCAAGTGGGACGATTTTGAGAGTTAGCCAAGCTCTCATGAACCAAATGTAAAACAAAAACCCCAAATAATCAAATGTCCTCTTGCTTGCAGTGGGATAAGATGTCTTAGTGTGCAGGGGAGAGCTGAAAGACTGTTACCCCCTTCAGTTGGGGTGGGGGCATAACCAGGCCCGTACTGGTTGGTAGCCATCACCCCACTATTTTTTTTTTAATTCCCTGGCATCTAGTAGACTTTCTGAACCCCCAGGGTGTGGATCTGGGTAATTATCCCATCTGCCCACTGGTGGGCAGAACAACTTTGTCCCCATTTATTTGGGGTGGGGGTATGGCCATACCCCACCCTTTTATATTGAAAAAAAAATCTTCCCTGGTCTCTGGTGGGCTTTCTGCTCGCCTTCGGGGCAGATGGGCCTTCCAAAAATAAGTCAATCTGCCCCCAAGGGGGAAGATATGGCCAACAGTAATGTGCCCCCATGGGGAGCAACCCTTGCCCAAGGGACTGCCCCCCCAAACACAACACAGACACCAATCCCTGGTGCCTAAGTGGTTTCTGCCCCCCTGGGTGCAGATCGGCCTAATAGAAATAGGCAGATGTGCCCCCAAGGGGAGGAGAAATGGCCTAAAATAAATTCCCCACCCAGGGGAGCGACCCTTGTCTAAGAGGTCGCTCCCCTTGCGTGAAATTGGGCCAAAAAAAATCCCAGGTGCCTAATAAAAATAGGCTGATCTACCCCCAAGGGGGGCAGAAATGGTCTAAAATAAATGTGCCCCCCAGGGGAACGACCCTTGCCTAAGGGGTCGCTCCCCTTGCGTGAAATTGACACAAAAAAATAAAGATCCCTGGTATCTAGTGGGGGCAGATTGGCGTAGCAAAAATCATCCGATCTGCCCCCACAGGGGGCAGAAATGGCCTAAATACAATTTGCCCCCACCAGGGGAGCGACCCTTGCCTAAGGGGTCGCTCCCCATCTGTAAAACAACAAAAAAAACTCCCTGGTGCCTAGTGGTTCCTCCCCCCCTTTGGGGGCAGATTGGCCTCATAAAAATAGGCCAATCTGCCCCCGGGGGGGCAGAAATGGCCTAAATAGAATTTGCCCCCTAGGGGAGTGACCCTTGCCTAAGGGGTCGCTCCCCACCTCTAAAAAACTAAAAAAAAAAAAAAAAATGATCTGAGCTTCCAGCGCGATGGGAGGGGGCCTCTGTGAGGTCACCGCGCGATCGTGCGCTGATGTCACGGGGTGGGGGGACTCGGGGTGGAAGGGGAAGGGCTTCCCCTTCTATCCCAGCCTTTGGGTGGTGGGAGGGAAGATCACAGAGGGAACGCTAGCGCTCCCTCTGAGCTCTGTGCCCAGGACGTAAAGGTTAACTCCTGGGCAAACAAGCACTGTGCCGCAGGACGTAACCGTTACGTCCGCGGCACAGAACCGGTTAAGCAACAAAACAGACATATGTCTATTTGAGATTTCACCTACACTAGGGTTCTAACATAATATGCCAAGGTTCCATTACTTGTTTCTCTTGATATTACATAACAAACGTGCAAGCTGAATTAATTACTAAAGATTTTTCATTTATTATGGGTTAAGAATTTGATTGGAATTAGGCTAACATAGAAAATAATGTGCTACTTTGAAAATATGCCCACTTGAGTGGCCGTCATTTAATACGTAATGCTTTTAGTGTATGCATATTATTATTGGTAGAAGTGCATGTGTAGGGAAAATTGTACTAGTATGTCACATTAATGATTTTATGCTATGTATTTGCCTTATTTACTATAGGCCTTAAGTTAGCAAGGTTTGGTCAAAGGCTGTACAACCTAATTTTAAGCTGAAATGTTTAATACAATAGTGGGAAATCTATGACCGGAGATTTAATGCCTTCATGGTTCACACTGTGCTGACCAAATGATTTGTAAAATGTTTTAGACTTTCTCATGAGAACTGCCTGTTAGAATGTCTTACACTAGAAAGAGATACATCATAGGTTTGACATGTGAGAAGATGTTCCCAAGACTGAACAATGGCCTCACTGACTTCAGCTAGAATTGCAACAAGAAAGCTACCTGAAGAGCCTGACACTGGTAACAGAAGAAGAGGAGCCAATCATCGACATGTGAAAGACAGTTTAGTTATATCTTAGATTTGGATTTTAACTTCTATTGGGCTAACTGTGAACTTACGATTTTCTGACCAATGACGGCGTGAAAAGATACTTCATGTGAGTTTTACTTAGCCTGCTTGCACTTGGGATTTGTCAGTCCCTATTCTGATGTCTTGCAGTCCTTTTCCTGAATCCTTTAGAGAGATTATTTTTGTCCTTGTTAGAGTCCTATTTGTGTGGAGCATTATAGTTCCATGTATTTGTTAATAATTTGTGTTAATGTTGATTCTTTTGCTTAGTGTCCCTAAATGGTTCTGTTGACTTAGAGCCCAACGGTAGATGAGTTATTCCCTTTAACTGTCCATTGCTGATGCTGACTAGACCGATGTCCACCTGACGAAGAGACTGCCTCTTGCTGACTCATTGAGGAGAGGTATAATGACATGCTACTATTTCCATGCTGTATTTGTGTTTTCCTTTTAGGTACCAACTGCTATTTTGACAGATCCATAGTTAGATGTTTTCCAAATAACTTTGACAAAAACTGTTTTGCATAAAGCCCAAACATGCTATTCTAATTACAAGGTATTCTGCTTTCCCTCTTATCTCATAACCAAGCTTACAGAACCTCTCTGGAATGCACTTCTGAGTTTAAAGAAGACATTTATTGGTTTATAATTCTCCACCACGAGGTTCCTGAGAGACGAAATTGGTAGATTGGAAGCACACGTTCAAAAGTAGTTGCAGCAATGAAAGCAAAATATATCAAAGTACTTCTCAGTTGCAATGTACACAGCAAATATAGGTGATTATATCATAGCATAACTTCAAAGCAAAGCATAAAAGTCAAAATTCATCACAGTATTGGCAAGGCGGTAGGGCCTATATTCAGCTTAATCTTTCTGGGGTCTGCAAGTTGATGACTCTGGTCAACTGCGAGAAAGAGATTCTCTACCCAAATGGGAGACAGGCAACTGACGTCTAGTTCCTGTCTGAAGTCAAAGCAGATTCAATCTACCTCTCTGTAGCCCAGAGTCATCCTTAAAAGCAAACTCAGTGTGAGAACCGAAGAAACTTGGAGAGTGGCCAGTTCTCCTGAGCTCCCTCGCTCTCAGACTGGATTGCGAGGTAAACACAAAATCTATGTGCTCTTATCAGCTAAGGTCTGGTGTGAAGAAAAACAGCTTGGTCCATCTTGTGGAAAAACACAGCTTGGAAAAACACAGCTCATCTGTAATGTCTCAACTGCAATGTCTAACCCCACGTTAAAGCCAATAGGCAGCTAACCTAAATATCAAATGTAATGTCTAACGTCATGTCAAAGCCAATAGGCAGCTAAACTGAATACAGAATGTAATGACTAATGCCATGTCAAAGCCAATAGGCAGCTAAACTGAATACAAAATGTAATGGCTAACTCCATGTTAAAGCCAATAAGCAACTGACCTGAATACAGAATGTAATGGCTAACTCCATGTCAAAGCCAATAGGCAGCTAAACTGAACAAACATATAATGTGCTACTGGTGAACATTGAGCAACCAATATGCGCAGTGGTGAAACACGAAGTCATTGGTCAAACACAATTAATAGCATCACACAAGGTCAGTTAGTGTGTCCAAATGGTGAAAATTATCATCAACAAAGAATTGATTCTGTCTTTCTGCTGGGCCTAGATGTACGTTATTTCCTTTTTTTCAGTTATTACTGCTATTGATGTGTACTGTAACCCCCGAGGCTTTAGTTATAAATGCTTTAGTTAAATTTAGATTCTTCAGATGTTTTGGTCAACCTGTGTTGTTTGTACATGTGTACAATTTGATCTTGAGACTAATCTATGTGATGGTAGCATTGTTAATCTAGGGAAATAAACATTTTAACTTTACTAAAAGGTCCAGTTATTCATGGCTGAATGGGTCATGGTGCGTAAAGATTATTGACTCCCAAACCATTTGATGATGTTGATTGATTAGGTGGCTGTATTTATGTTGAAGTTATGGTTTATGGTGGAATCACTCTAAGAATAGTCAAAAGGTCAGTTGAACCTCTAACGTGTCCCCTTATCAATTACAATTTAAAAGACCAAATAAGGACCAACGCACTCACATGAATGATGTGTTCGTCCGAAGAGGAAATGGTTCCATAAAGCTTACAACAGTACTGGGAACCTAAATTATTTGCCCAACAAACTGGCAGGATGGAAAATGTCCCCTATTGTATTTTGCATTGAGAAATATATTGATAAATCATAGGAAGAGGAAAAAAAGAGTTATAACAAACTCAGTAGTAGTCATGTCCCCCATGTCTTCATCATGAACTATGTTACTGGCTTAAGTTATTCCGTATTGTTAATATATTTATTAATTAAAATAAGAAGAACAAATAAGGACCGACGCGCTCACAGAAATGGTAGCGGAGTTGGATGGTTTGTCTCCTTAAGAGGCCACCATAAGGCCCTTTTTCTCCTTAGATCTTGCTAAAAGAGTTGGATGGTTAGTCTCCTTAAGAGATCACTATAATTCACAGATATGGTAGAAAAGTTGGATGGTGCATCTCCTTAAGAGACCACTATGAGTCCCCAGAGATAAAGGTTATAATTTCCAGATTCGGTAGTACAAAGTAAAAGGTTATGTCTCCCTAAGAGCCTACCATGACCTTCCCAAAACCTTGGAGTTTGTCAATGCTTGTTTGAAAATGTTCTCAGCATTTCTAGTGACAGTGGGAATGAAATAGATTTTGTGCTTGCACAACTTAAGCTAATCATAGGTGAATTGGGATGTTTGAGAGTGTTTAGGGAGTTTGCATACTCCATATGAAGTTGTTTAGGGAGTTTGCGTACTCCAAAGTGTGAGAGTAGGGAAGTCATCGAACTTCACATGTGTGTGGCGCTTTGTGCTAAAAATTGTCCATGTGGTTGTTGGTATATGGAACTTGCATGGTCTAAGTCTCCAGGGTATTGAACAAGTGTATGAGACACTTGGTTTGATTTGGTAATTTGCCTGTTTAAAAGGTCAATCGGGCGTCATTGACAAACTCAAGAGTGTGTGTTAAAGTGAGTGACAGTTTTTTCAGCGGAGATTTGGTGAATCCTATGTGCATCTGGGGGATCCAATAATCAGCTGAGAGTAAAAATTTGCAGATTGAATTTTGCTAGTGAGTCAGGGAAACTGAGATAGGAGTACCTGTCAGAGCTAAAAGCCGCAGTGAATAATCAGTAAGGTTTCTGAAGCAATTATGTGCCCTACCTGTAGTAAGCATGTGTATTGATTTTACTTAGATCTCGCCATATTCCTACTAGTTTGGAGTGAATCTAAATTGAGGAAGACCAGCCAGAGAGCTTTGTCAGCTGCTGTAGGTGTGAGTGTGACGTCATTGGAGCCGTGCTGGCATAGGTCAGTTAGTGTGAAAAGCTGCGATCGGATTGGTGGACAACAGTAAAGCGTGACTGGTTGAGAAGGTAGGCGAAAATGATTTTTGGATTGCGATTCAATTCCTGATTTGATTGAAAGTATCTTAAATTACAGAAATTAAATTTTCAAAGCCTTAAAAAGTGCCCTAAGGGGAGATACGTTCATTTCGACTAGAATAGGAGATATTACACCACCAGAAGGTACACCCGCATACATTGTATTTGAGGAACAAAGTGCAGCTCCATGTCTTTGGCTTAAACAATGGTGCAAAGAAACAGAGAGAGATGGGAGCTTAGCGTTCCCTGCCCATGGAACATTTAATCTGAGGATTTTAGAGAATTTGAGGAGTTTGCTGTATGATTTGAAACCTCCTCTGAGACCTGAACAGTTTGAAGCATTAGCGATTTGGGAATTAATGGCTAGACAGCAACAGCAACAGAAATTTGAAAGGAGAACTATAAAAGCTGAGAAGACTTTAGCTGAGGCAAGATGGGACAGTGAGCAGAAACTTGGGAGAACTGAGAGTTTACAGGGAATTAAGTTGTTTCTCGCAATTAGACAAGAGAATGGGAGCAGGGCTGAAAAGAGTACCAAGAAGAGGGATTCCTATCCTTCAGAGGACAGAGAGCAGAAATCCACATAGTCTAGAAATTTGTTGACTTACAATGAAGAATCAGATGATGACAAGTTTCTTTTGCAGTTACTGAGGAATCATCCCCCACCATATGCAGCACTTTAGAGAGGTTTAAGTACTTGTATGAACCTACAGCTTCTATGCCTATTGAATCTATACAGGAACAGATACTGGTTAGCCATGGTGTTCAAATTACTTCTGCGATTCAAATGCCTATGCTGCATATTGACATACCCATGTACCTATTGTAGATACTGCAACAAACTTAATAGTGCCGACAGGACATGCTGCCCACATGAGGCAGGTTTATCAGAAGACAACATTGATCCAGATGGAGTCTACCCAGAATTTGATGTCCCCAATGCAAACAAAGACAATCCAGAGATACACCCCTAGTGTCACAGGCAGAGATATCCACATTGGCAAGTCAGAATATAGTACTGATGTGCCCAAGAGATCCAAATGTCCAGCCAAATACCATAGGTCCAGTCATACCATTGTTTGCTCATGGAAATAATAAGAGCAGTGAACAGAAAATCCTGAATCCGAGCATGGAAAGGGAGGGATTTGATGGAACAGGTCCATTAATTGATTTGAGATACCCTAGGACCCAACCAAATGACTTAGGAAGACAGGAATTAGGTCCTAACCCATTTACAATGATAACAGAGACCCCAAGCCTAACATTACAGCAAGTGTCCGGTGTAAGTAATAACAACGTTTCATTACAAGGTTTGACAGCTCAGCAGTTAACACAATGGTTGGAGAAGTTGAGTAGAAAACAAGGAGATTCCAGTGGAGGAAGTGCACTGAATTTGACCAGGCTTAGACTAGAATCAGAAGACTTATTTGAGGGAGCAATGGGGCTAGACAGAATTGACTCATACCGAGAAGAGGAGCTACGTTATTTGTGCAAACTGATTACCAACAAAGCAGGAATAGTACATCAGAAATTAGCAGATCTGGCGAGAAAATATGATGTAGACATTGAGAAAACAAAGCAGTTAAATAGGAGTTACAGATTGGAGTTTGACTCAAAGGACTTTGAGAACATGAGATTATCAGGAATGAAAATTCACATTAGGGAATTTGTTGAGAGCATTCAAACATGGGGAGTATTAGATAAGTGAGAAGGCAGATGGATGAAGAAAAGAGACAAGGGGAAAAGGGATTCTGCGACTCTTACTGTGAATATGCAGCAGTGTGAGGATCCAGTGAAAATATTGCCAATGAGAGAAATTCCGGGAGGAAATTTTGTCCATTTCCCTTGGTGCAGAAGTGACATTTTGTCATTTACAAACGATTATCCCAGGTTGAGAGAAAAGCCAGTGGAATGTACCAGCAAACAAAGGTTTGTAAAACTCGCAAAGTACCTGTGGTAGGATTTGAACACCCTGTTAGAAATAGTAGTTGCAGCAGACTTATGGGCCAAGTGCAAGAGGAGTGTAGATTGACCGACAACAGAACCTCCGCGAGATCCAGCTCCAGGTGCACCATCTCCGGACGTAAAGAAATATTACTATAGGGTGATTGAGTTTCTGAAAACGAGAATTTCACCAAAGAATATCAACTGGTGGAGAATAGACAGGACAGCTCAGGAAAGGAAAGAGTCAATGCAAGCGTACTATGAGAGATTGTTGCAGGCATTCAAGTATTAAAGTGGTACAATGGAGCCGAAAGACATGATTAATTTTGTGTTCAGATTTGTTGAAGGATTGAGAGCCAGGATTAGCCAGATGATTAAGAGTCATTTGACTTGTTGCCAAGTGAAGCTGATTGATGAAGTATTGCAGTATGCGAAGTACTGAAGTTATGAAATTGAGTTTAAACAGAGAAAGTTGAAAGAAAAGGCAATGGTGATGTAGATTAAAGAGGAACAATCATGAATGCAGGGAAGTTTTCTGCAGCAGCACCAGGGAAACGTGTGGCTGCAGAATCAGGCAAAAGGTAGAGGTCATAGTGGAATTGGAAATGTGAACCTTGGTCCTGATTAGAATACTGTGGTTATTCAGAATGATGTGCAGGGGATGAAAAGAATGTTACCATGTAATGCTTGCGGAGGCCTGGGACATTGGAAACTGGAGTGTCCGATGTCAGTGCAGGAAGGTGTTACTCAGTAGGCAAACAAAATATTCTTTCCCAAATATGAGAGGACCAAGAATGGGAGACCAAAATCTGAATTTCCAAAATAATGTAAATCAGGTGCAAGGTTTTCAGCCTTTGCAACAACTGCAAATGCCACGTTTACAGATGCCACAGTCGCAGCAAATGCAACCCCAAGTTCAAATAGTACCTAGGCAGCAAATACAGATACCTCAAGCCCCCATGGAGCAGCAGCAGATGATGCTTCCTCAACAGGTCACAGTTCAAAGGTGTAACCAGAATAATAGCACAATACACCAATACTCATTACACAGTGAGGATGGAATAAACGATGGTTGGGTGAGTGAGAGTTCGGATGAAGAAGATTGTGTGTTGGCAGCTTTGTTAGAGGTAGACCAGAAAGGTTCATATGTGAAGGGAAAAGTAATGGGTCACAAGGTTTCATTCCTTGTTGACACAGAAGCTACAGGCTCTACAGTGAGAAGTGAAGAAGTTCCAAACCTGCCCCCTTCAGGGAAAACAGTGCAGATTGTAGGA
Organism: Pleurodeles waltl; assembly: GCF_031143425.1. NCBI lineage: Eukaryota > Metazoa > Chordata > Amphibia > Caudata > Salamandridae > Pleurodeles > Pleurodeles waltl. Next base: position 307,163,155 of record NC_090449.1, read on the forward strand.
GTCACCAACAAGGATTTGACAAACCCAGTTCAGTTAAAATTGGCAACTTTAAAGGATTACACAAATTTGTAGTTTGTGACTGAAGTCCGGTATCCATTCTAGGTAGAACTTGCTATGCAAAATGAGAAGTTCAATTACTTGTTCAATTGATGGAATTTCCATTCAGACTAACAATGATGATGAAGATGACTTGTCCCTTGGAACAGATTGTGACACAGTAAATGAGAAGTCCCCTTTGGTCAGTTTCTTTCGAGTTGTTACAGTGCGAGATCTTTCTTCTGACTTACAGGGATCAGTTAAAATGAAGGTGTGGGATTTTACAGTAAAAGACATTGTCTAATCAAAGGAGTTGAGCCAGTTAAGGTCCCAGTCAAGACAAATGAGATTTTTTACCAGATTCCCCAATACCACATGACACAGGATACGATTGAAGGGATTACACCCATAATTGCAGAATTTGTAAACCAAGGTGTTTTAAAAGAAGTGTTGAGCAGCCCATGTAACTCACCAATAATGGGATTGCGAAAGCCTTGTGTAAAATTTTGAATTGTTCACGATTTGAGGAAAGTAAATTATATTGTGATTAAATGTTGTCCAGTGATGCCAAATCCAGCAGTGATATTGTTTCAGATCCCATGTGATTCTGAATGGTTCACCGTAGTGGATCTGTCTCAAGATTTGTTTTCAGTACCTCTTCATGAGGTCAGACAATTATTTTCTGTTTTAAATTCTTGGATCAAGTCCATTTTTGTTGCAGCATTCCTCAAGGGTTTTCAGAGTCACCATCCATGTTCAACTAGATCCTGAAAAAGAACCTGTAGTCATTGGAATTGCCTTCCCAATCGACGAGAGTCCAGTACATTGATGATTTGTTGGGAGCTTCAAAGACAAGGGAAGCATGCAAGTACGATACTATTGCTTTGTTGAATCACTTGGGAAAGAATGGACATAAAGTGTCCCCAGCAAAATTACAGTATTGTCAGACAGAAGTTAAGTATCTGGGACACCTAATTGAAAAAGGAATTAGGAAGATTTCTAGAGGAAGGGTAACAGCCATATTACAGATGACTCTCCCAGTTACACAGAGAGATGTCAGAATGTTTCTGAGAATGGTGAGCTATTGTCGCCAGTGGATTCCTAACTTTTCAATAATTTCAAAGCCATTACGGAAGCTGACTCACAAAGAAGTTACTCATCCCTTAGTGTTAAATCAAGCTTGTATGAAAGTCTTTACTGAATTGAGAGAGTCTGTGCAAAGCTCCGACTTTGGGAATGCCTTACTACACAAAACCCTTCATCTTCTTTTGTCATGAGCATGATGCATAGTCTTTGTCCATTTCGACTCAAGTCCATGGTGGTGTAAACCACCCAGTAGCATATTTTTCAGCTTCTTTGAACCCAGTTGCAGCACTACTTGGCTGTTTGCACAAAGTAGCTGTGGTTGGATTGACCCTGACTCAGAGTGAGAGCATTGTGATGGGACTTCCTTTAACTGTTATGGTCCCTCATTCCATTGAAGTTTTGCGTACACGAACCAAGTCCCAACATCTAACCAATGCTAGATTGATCAGATACAAAACTGTAATTTAAGGTTCTCCTAATGTCACATTGAAAAGGTTTACAATGCTTAAACCAGCAACTTTGCTTCCAAAAGAAAATATTGAAGTTGACAAATTGAAGGAAGTCGAACATGACTGCCTGGAGGTTACTGATTTGTGCACCAAACCTAGACCTGACAGTAAAGATACTTGATTGGAAGAAAATGACCAAATTATTTTTGTTGATGGTTCCTGTTTAAGAGATAACATGGGAACATTGAGAGCAGGATATGGTGTGCATACAATTTCTGGTATACTCTTACGAGAGTATGCCATGTCCCTGCACAGTATAAAGTTACCATATATACAGAAAGCCAGTATGGATTTGGAATCGTCCACAATTTTGGCCAGCTATGGTCACAGAGAGGTTTCCTGATCTCTTCTGGTTCACTAGTTAGAAATGGTGAAAGAATTCATGATTTGTTACAAGCTTTACAAATGGCTGAAAAGATTGCTGTGGTGAAATGCAGTGCACACCTGAAATCACAAGATTTTGTGTCAATGGGAAATGGATATGCGGATCAAGTCAAAAGGTTTTGCACATTGAACTGTATATCATTCAAAGACAAATGGGAATTGTCACAGGGGGAAGAAATATGTACCACCAGCGTGAGGACGACACTTGGGTGTCTGGGGAGGGACAAGTAGTTTTAACAAACAATTTGTTGACTCAAATGGCTAGATATTAGCATGGCCAAGCACATATTGGAAGTGATGCTATGATTCAAACATTCAAACAATTTTGGTTCAATCCAAAGTTTAGACAGGTTGGCGAAGCAATTTTCTATCTTTGCATTATCTGCCAATAGATGAACGTGGGAAAAGGAACTGTGGTCAATATGAACCATATTGGAAGAGCAAGAGGTCCATTTAGTAGAGTGCAGATTGATTTTATTGAGATGCCTGTGTGTGGAGGATTGAGATATCTGTTGGTGATTGTTTGCATCTTTAGTCATTGGATTGAGGCTTACCCCACACAAAGAAATGGCAGCCTTATAGTAACAAAGTTATTGCTTAGGGAACTGATACCTCGTTTTGGTTCTCCGATCTCTTTAGAATCAGGTAGAGGATGTGACTTCAACAATGAAGTAATTAGATTGCTATGTTTAGCTTTAAACATTGAGCTGTGATGCCGCGAAGACCAGCGGCGTCCCACTTGCGGGCCACGGTCAGATTGGCGGTCCGCGTCTCGGACAGCGGGCCCTGCCACGGGCCGCTTTTCGGGTCGCGACCTGTCCTTTGGGCCACAGCGCGACCTGAAACCTTCCATTTGGGCTCTGTTTCACGCTGTGCCCACCTTTTACCCCCTAGTTTTACTTATCTGTTTCTTACTGTTTTTCTTCTTTTTTCTCTTTTTCTTTTTTGTTTCTTCTTCGCCATATTGTCTCTTTCCCAGGAGTCTATGTTTCCTTCCCTGCATGAATTGCTCCCTACCTTTTATACTACGGCTATTTTTCCATTTACTTTAATGTTGCTTTTCTCAATCCAAGATGGTGTCTTCATTACTTCCTACATGTCACTTCCTGTTTGTCAGTATATAAGCACAGTTGTTCTCCTGTTCCTTGTGTTGCAAACACTTCCGTTCCGATTGTGCTCCTCGCTCCTGTGATTTTGGACTTCACCTGCTTTTCCCTGTCTGCAGTTTTTGTTCCAGACTTTGTGTGCCTCACTTTTTCTTTTTCTCTTTTTCAGGAGTTCCTTGATCTGAGGTTTTTCCCAAGGTTTTTTTTTTCATCTGGGTCTCCTTCTGGAAGTTACGGCCTGCTTGGTATTCTATTAACAGCAGCACCGTGGTTACTGAAAAGGGTTGCCCCTACCTTGGTCAATCCAGAACAAGCAAGAAACCTGGTTGTGCCCAGAGACTGGCAGATTACAGCTGTGAGAAGCGTTCCTGTCATGACATGAGCAGAAGTTGCATTGTAGCTACCGTCCTGAGGCCTCGGGATTTTTTGAGCAAATGAAGTGTACCTTGAAGTCAAGAATTTGTAAGATGTGTGCATCCACAAATCTGAAATGGCCAGACGCACTACCATTAGTTCTGATGTGTATGAGAAACACACCCAACAGAAAAACTGGACTGTCGCAGCATGAAATCCTCTTGGACAGAGCAATGAGATTGCCAGTGGTTCCTGCCAATGCGCTTGTGAATATAACAGATGATATAGGCCCTCATTCCAACCGCGGCGGTCAATGACCGCCGGGTTGGTGGACCGCGGGAGCACCGCCGACAAGCCAGCGGTGCTCCAATGGGCATTCCGACCGCGGCGGTAAAGCCGCGGTCGGACCGGCAACACTGGCGGTCTCCCGCCAGTGTACCGCCGCCCATTGGAATCCTCCAAGGCGGCGCAGCTAGCTGCACCGCCGAGGGGATTCCGACCCCCCCTACCGCCATCCAGTTCCCGGCGGTTCTCCCGCCGGGAACCGGATGGCGGTAGGGGGGGTCGCGGGGCCCCTGGGCCCCTGGGGGCCCCTGCAGTGCCCATGCCAATGGCATGGGCACTGCAGGGGCCCCCGTAAGAGGGCCCCGCTAGTATTTCACTGTCTGCATAGCAGACAGTGAAATACGCGACGGGTGCAGTAGCACCCGTCGCACCTTCCCACTCCGCCGGCTCGATTACGAGCCGGCTTCATGGTGGGAAGGTCGTTTTCCCCTGGGCTGGCGGGCGGCCTTTCGGCGGCCGCCCGTCAGCCCAGGGGAAAAGTCAAAATACCCGCCGCGGTCTTGCGACCGCGGTACGGTATTTTGACGGCGGGACTTTGGCGGGCGGACTCCGCCGCCCGCCAAGGTCCAAATGAGGGCCATAGTGTTGGATTACTGAAGGGTCTGGCTGATGTGGTTCGCTCTTTCTCTTCGGGAGTAAGCCAACACACTGCAATCGTCTCAAGATCAAAGCCATAACTTGAGAGCAGGAGATTCCGTTGTGATGAGAAAACACATGAGAAAGACTTGCTTGGAGCCCAGGTGGAAAGGGCCATATCAAGTAGTACTGGTTACTACTACAGCTGCAAAGTGTGCTGGAGTTCCGAACTGGATTCATGCCAGCCATGCTCAGAAAGTACCCTGTCCTTTGGACAATGAAGACTTGTTGAGAATACCAACAACTTACAGGAGAGTTTAGTCAGAGGAGGGCTCTCCCAGAAGCAGACGGTCTTTAAAGACAAACATAGGAAACCACAGACTCAGAAGTGGAGGGAGTTGAGGTGAATCAAAGCCAAAACAATCTGACTCCTCTAGAACCAGTCACAGTTACATCAAGTGAAAATCCTGCAGAACAAAGAGAAGTTACAAGTCCATCACTGAAAAGAGCTTTGACAAAAGGTCCACTGAAGGGAAATAAGTGGCCAAAATAACAGGCCAAGAAGAAAGAGGCAATTACAGTGACAACAAAATAAACAAAACAAGAAGAGAAGACTTGAGTGATGGAGAATTAAGTGGAGATCGAAGATTGAAAGGAAAGCAAATTGCAAATCGGAGGTATGCAGGTCCTGAATGGGCGTATGCAACGACAGGTGAATGGCAGAGTGAAGTTTTGTCTTTTTGTTTTGATCAAGAAATTCCAGGTCAATATTTTGGTATGTGAAGAAGATCAATGAACTGAACTTTGTGAAGTTGTGAAACTAAAAGAATCGAAAAAGAGACAATTAAAAGTAACCGGAAGAGACTTAAAATAACTGGATTTGACAAGCTGCTAAATGGATTTTGACAAATTGACAATTTTGACAACCCAATATATTTTGATAAAGGTCCTAGAAGAAAGACTGAAAGCTGTGAATAACTGCTAAAGAAGATTGAAGATTTCTGTTTTGTTTTTGCTGCATAGTTATATATATATATATATATATGTATATATATATATATATATATTCCTTCTACTTTTCTTATTCATACAGATCATGAGTAACCGCAACTAGCAGGTTTAGAAACAACAGGTTCTGTAAATACATAGGTATTGGTTTGACGATTGTGTGCATGATATTGTGTTTGGTATTGATTGTGAGTATGACTTTACTTGCCAAGATCGTAGCCAGCCATACCTCTGCTTTAGAAACGACTATTACACTTACAGAATTAGATATGTTTAGGATAGATGAGAAACATTTTCACGTAGACGGTTCTCAAGAAGATCTTTCTTCTAATGTTTTCTATTGCTTATTGCGTGTGTATGTTGCGACAATGAATGTGAGAGAACGTTATGTGTGCACGCAGATTCCTTCATCAGTGGAGGAAGGAATTGCTCATCATAGTTTGCCTCTTACTTATGGAGTAAGTTGTAGTCTTTTATTAACACGATTCTATAACCAAGAATAAATTCAGTATTTTTATTCTCATCATGTCTTAGTGTTCTTGTTTGTTCCTATAATTAAGTTCCTGAGTAGAGTAGCAAAGGAAAATAATATGGAATTAGTGAGAGGATTCTTAGAACATACCTACCCCTGCAAGTAATCACAAAGGCACTACACCACCCACAATGCACCTCCACATCCTAAGCAAATTGCAATGGCAACCTCACAAAGTCACCCTGCATGGCCCAAAAGTGGAAAACCTGCACAAAACAGCCTAGCCCTGTGCACTCCATTGGATTTTGCAATTGTAACAGACATGTCCATTTACCCCAACAGGCACCACCACCTATGCCACCCTGACGGACAGGACAAGGAGTGGCAGTGCTCCACATGGAGAAAGAGGTACCACTCAGGACACCGGAGAGGGAACCCTGGACAGTGAGGAATACCCTGGCCCCTCACATAGTCCTGGGCTGTCACCATCCAGCAGCCCCACCCAGGACACCACTGATACCCCTAACGCCCACCCACCAACATCAGCCCAGGGCAACTGGCCCCACACCTGTGTATCCAGGCTACAGACTGGTGGAACACAAGGACAGAGGCCATAGTCACCATATACCAACAGGCAGGAAGATGATGGCCCCAGTACAAGTGGTACAGCCAGACCTGTGCAGGGTACACAGGCACAGGGGGCTAGGCCAAGTGGGAGGGCATCAGTGGCCCAGGGGGGAGGCCACAGGATGGATGCTGCAGCCCAGGATGTGATCTCTGAGGTCCTTGGAGCATACCACCATACCCAGGACAGGATGGGCCAGATTGTGGCTACCCTGGAGCAGAGTTAAAGGCTGCAGATAGCCCAACACCAACAGACCATGGAGCAGTGGAAACTGCTCAATACCACCATGGCCACCATAGCAGGTGCACTGCTGCACTTTGTCCCAACCCAGCCTGAGACCCCCACAGACCAGAAAGCCCCTACTACAGGCCAAGATACATCCCAGCCAACAGCAGCAGCAGAAACTGGACTTGTGCCACCATCTGAGGACACACGGGAGACCAGCACCTAAACCCGTACAGGCCAACACCAGGCACCCAAACGGTCCCTCAGGCCTAGATATGGCACTGAAACACCTGCCAAGACCAACCCCCCCTCCTCTAAGAAGTGACTCTGACAAGCACTGTCCCCCAAGTGTGCCACTGAACCACCATTAACACAGTGCAATAACAACCCCAAAACTTGTAAATAACAGATGGACATATTACCACTGCCAACAATTGCTGAGACCATGTAGCCAATATTGACATCCGCTAGTAGCCCACTCCCATCATTGTAAAGAGCACCATGGCATCCCTGACTCCAAATAAAACACCTGTTCACCTATGTAAATGTCCCCTGTCATTATGTTGAATCACATTGAAGTGTGCATGCAATTGTCATTGAAATCATTTATTCATATCTTTATTGCAGGAATGGCACCCCACGCAAAACATGGGATGGTGCCAACAGAAATATCTAACAAGTTGTCCATAATGTCACGTCCCATGCAAACGTGGTCACAGTGACAATGTCTATGGACCTAACACCCCCATAGAGGTTAAGGGATACCGACAGTATGCAGCACAGACAACCATAGCATCAAATAGTACCACTTAATTACTGGAAGTACAGTTGGATCAGTTGGTCCCTGGAGTGTACATCTCCCCCCTCATCATCACCATCACTCTCATCCCCTCTCTGAGGAAGCTGGTCTGGATAGACAGCACCATCCTCCTCCAACAGGGGAATAGATTTCCTCACAGCCACGTTGTGCAGCATGCAGCAGGCCACCACTATTCTACACATCTTCTCAGGCTCATAGGCCAGGGATCCCCCAGAGATTTGGAGGCAACGGAATCTAGCCTTAAAGAGAACCATTGTGCGCTCTATCACCCTCCTAGTACGTCCATGGGCCTCACTATAATTCCTCTCTGCATCTGTCCTAGGATTCCTCACTGGTGTCAGGAGCCAATGCATGTTGGGGTAGACAGAATCACCTGCAAAAGGGGCAAAACAGGACCATCACTGACAACCCTCAGTTGCAGACAGCCTGCTGTCTGCTATATGCAAAAAGTGTCAGACATACTTACCTATGATCCATCCTCTGTACCCTTGTAGTTGTTCTATCATCTGTGGCACACTGCTGTTCCTCAGGACAAAGGAATCATGGACTGATCCAGGGAACATGGCACTCACATGTGAGATGTGCTGGTCTGCAGTACACACTAATTGAATGTTCATGGAGTGAAAGTTCTTCCTGTTTCTGCACACCTGTTCACTTACTCTTGGGGGGATGAGAGCTATGTGAGTTCCATCAATGGCACGTATCACATGGGGAATGTTGGCAAAGGCATAAAAGTCTGACTTGATGGCAGGGAGGTCAGCACTTTGGGGAAATCTCACATAGGACTGCAGGTGTCATACAAATGCATTCAGGAATCTGGACAGTATAATGCTAAACATTTGCTGTGAAAAACCTGCACCCATGCCCACAGTCACCTGAAATGACCCCGTGGCCAGAAAATGGAGTGCAGGGAGCACTTGCTGATTCCGATTAGCCGGGCCCAGTGCTGGATCCAGTAATGCACAAAGTTCATGAATAGTAGAAGAGTTGAGTCTGTAATTGATAATGATGTGACGCTCCACCATGGTCCCCAAATCAACAAGTGGTCTGTACACCGATGGGGCCCAACCTAGCCACATGGGTCTGTACCTAGCAGGAGTGGAAAACACATGTGAGCAACACACATTCATCTGCCCAACATGTTGAAAATTGAGCACTGCTGGCATACAAGTCGATGACACATTTGCATAGTGGGATGTTAAACTGGAGTCACATGTCCTAAATGATACATCTGGACTGTTGTGGTGAGTAAATGTATATTTGTTCATTCGTATGGGAGCTGGGGACAATAGGGTCTTCATGGGACAATTGAGAAAATAATAACTGCGTAGTAATGTCCAAAATGTCTGCCCCTGTACTCCAGATATGTTGTAGTGGAGGTGACTTCATACCGCTAGCGGTTGTTGCAATGGTGTAAGGCGGTGTTCACCGCTGTGCGACCATTCATTGGTTAACATGGTTGTGAATGCGGAATATGAGCCTATCATGATCGCCGCCGGCAGTGACAGTGCACACCGCTGCGGAGTGTACGCCATCTCGTCACCCCAATGCCACTTGACTCCCGGATTACGTGCATGCAGGTACTCCACTGAGTGTGCTGCTGTGTCCTGACTCTGGTCCTGGAAAATGGCACACGTGACAGGGGAAAGGGCCCCGGCCTTCACCAGCGATGAACTGGACAAGCTGGTGGACGATGTCCTACCCCTGTACGCCAAGCTCTATGGTGGACCAGAGGTACAGTTGAGTAGGCGGATTGCAGGGCGTGGATGTGTGTAATGGTGGTAGATGGATGTAAACATGTGTGCACGATTTGACACTGTACAGTTGTGGGATTCATGACATGCTGCATGTGTGAGGAGCTGTTATGCTGTTGTAAGTGTCCGTCCCATAGGGGGCGTATAGCCAGCTCTATCTAATGGCATTGTCTGACTTCTGTGTTACTTTTTCTGTGTGTCCCCTACGGGTCAGCGCCCATCAGAAGAGGGCATTCTGGCAGGCCATCGCCAGGGAGGTGCGGATCCTGAGGGTCTACATCTGGCGAAGCACCCACTGCAGGAAGCGGTGGGAGGACCTGCCGCGCTGGGCCAGGAAGACCTGCGAGACTCAGCTGGGGAAGTCCTCCCAACGAGGAAGGGGTGCCCGTCGAGCACTGACCTCCCTAATGCACCGCATTCTGATGGTGGTGTGTGAGGACCTGGATGGGCGCTTGAAGGCTGCACAGCAGACACAAGTGGGTGAGTACAGAAACCATCATATGCCTCCTTGATGGATGTGTGAGTGTGATGTAGTATGTAAGCTGTCTAGAGGCAGGTACTCTGACTGATGTCATTTTACATAATGGCCCCCATGGGAAGTTGGGTTGTAAGGGACAGGTCTGCAGTACTTCAGGGCCTTCTGTGATGTTGGAAATGGCTGGAGAGCAGGGTTGTGGCCACTAGTCAGGGGCATAGCCATGTGTATAGCGGTAGTTGCACCGTGGTGGAATATCTGCAGGGTGGGAGTATGTGTGAACCAGTTATGTACCTCCATTCAGATATTTACAAGTGTCTCTCCTGTTTTGTCTCCCCGTCCCTGTTCTCTTGTTGCGTCTGTGTACATCAGAATCATCTGGTGAGGGAGCAGTGGCACCCGCAAGTGGGGATGCAGTGGCCCACGGTTCCACAGAGGCAGAGTGGAGTGAAGCCAGAGGACCAGTGGGTTGGAGGGCAAGGGGATTACCACGGGGAGACAATTACCACTGGAGGTAGTGACTCTGATACCTCCTGCAATGGGAGCCCCCTGGTGGTTGCGGACCCTAGTGGGCCCACCCATTCTGTGTCATCTTCCGCCACCCCCATACCATCACTGCCCTCCCAGTTGCTCCCCACCCAGTTGCCCGTGCCCGCTCACCCAGAAGGGGGGGGGTCTCCTTCGCCCCAGGCACCTCATCCCCTGCCCCAGTCAGCCCTGCTGCCCTCACGGAGGAGGCTATTGACCTCCTGAGGACCATCTCTGTAGGGCAGACAACCATCGTCAATGCCATCCAGGGCCTATCAGCCGTAGTGCAGCAGACCAGTGCATACCTGGATGGCATTCACGGTGCTATGTCTGGCCTACAGAGATCTTTTCAGGCTCTGGCCTCCTCTTTAATGGCAGCCAGTGTCCCTGCTCATTCCGTCCCCCCTCCAACCACCACTACCCCTTCCAGCACCCACTCCCTTCACCTGTCCCAAGCACACATTCTGACAGCCATGCACACACCTCAACACACAAGAAGCACACTGAAAAACACAAGCACCACACTTCCCACCACAGGCATACACACAGCCAACATACAAAGGCACACACACCAACATCCAGTTCCCCCAGTGTGTCCACCTCTTCCGCCTCCCTGTCTGTCACCTCTACATGCACACTCACAATCACTGCACCCTCATTTACTGTTACTGACCCCATTCTGGCAGTCACCACAACATCAGACATCCATTCATGCACCCCAGACACCACGCCTGCACTCACCACAACGACTTTGGTTGACACATGCAGCATAATCACCAAACTTGCAGACACAGACAACATACATTTACACTGGCAGCCTGTCTTGTCCCACTGTGTCCCCCCCTCCTCCCAAGACACTCAAACATTCCAGGACACCCACCCAACAGACATCCACCACACCTCAGCATAATGTACAGTCACCTGCATCCACGTCATGCACACCTACACCTGTCACGACCACTCCCTCTACCTCCACTCCCATACCTTCCTCCAGATCCACCCTGACTGCCCCTAAAAACTTCTCCTATCCCTTATTGACCTTATCGAACCCACTGGCCCACCCTGTCCTGTCCCTAAAAGTGCCCACCTCCTTGCCCTGTCCACTCCTCCCACGTCACAGCCCACCCCTGTCCGCCATTCCCATTCCAGTGCTAACTCCCTTGTGAGCAGGAGACCCCGTGCTGGTCCAGCAACATCTGCTGCACCCCAGCCCAAGGCCGCTCCACCATCTTCAAAGGCCAGACCCAAGCCTCCTCCACCACCCAAACGTAAACCCAAGCCCCCCCCCAGATGTCCCAACCCCCACCACCCTCTGCCCCTGTTCCCTGAGGTGCCTGGATGCCCCATTGTTTCCCCTTTAAGGTGGAGTACCATTTGCATTGTGGGAGTCAAGTTGGGGCCATTTGGGCCAGTCAGACATTTGAGTATAGACTGGCCATTGGCCTTCTGTTGGACTTCTGTTGCTCCTGGAGCGTAATAAATGTGTGTGTGGCCAGTGTTGGTTTTGGCACTCCCTGGATCCATGGTTCATCATTTCTTTGTGGGTGGGTATTGTGCACATGTGTGTACTTTGGGCAGGTTTAATTTGCCTTGTGTCGGGTAAGTACCTCTTGCTCTGGGGTGTATGGTTTGTGAAGTTGTGAGGGGTTGTGGGTGCGTTGAGGAGAGGGTGGTGTGGGTGGGTATGTAACTGTTCCCTTTCTTCCCTTGTTTAGTAGGTTGCGGTACTTACCGTTGTCGTCTTCGTCGGAGGTACTGGTTGTGGAGGTATGTGGCAAGGAGCAGGACTGGCATGATTTGCAACTCTCTCTCCATGTCTGCTTCAGTGTGTTGTGTGAGCCTCCGGTTAGTGTTTCCTTTTATTTGGTTTGTTTCCGCCTGCCTTTGCGTGGCTGTGGTTCCCGCCCTGGAACTGATGGCGGTCTAGTGCTTCATTATTTGATGGGTGGGAAGGGCCTTTCCATCGGCCTGTGGGCGGTCTCTGTCGTCGTTGTCTGCACTCCTCTGCTGGCGGTGAGTGGTTTTCAGGCTGCCTGTTTTTCATGTGCTTCATAATTTGACGGCCCAGACCGCATGACTGTTGGCAGTAGATACTGCCACCGCCGACGGTGCGGTCTTTACCTCCGTGTTCCTAATGAGGGTCTAAGTTTTCAGGAGCCATGATCCTGATGGATACAGAAATGACTGCTGTAAGATCTATGACTCTTCAGAACCGCCTTGCGTTAGACATCCTTTTAGCAAAGGAGGGCGGAGCTTGTAAAATGCTGAACTTGCAACATTGTTGCACATTTATACCTAACAATAGTAAAGAAATTAGAGGCCTTATTAACAATTTGACTAATGATAGTGACGATTTGAAAGAGTTAAAAGAACCTGGAGTTTGGGAAAAGGTTGGCAAAAGTTTTGCTTCTGTGAGAAATTGGCTGTGCAACATACAGAAAGGGATAATTTTTAAAATAATACAGATAGTATTGATTATTGTGACTTGTATACTTGGAGCAAGGGGAATTTATAAATTGTATGGTGATTAAAATGAAGAAGTTGAAAAATGATCAGAGGAGGGAAGAAATTAAAATGATAAGTACTTTAGAGACAATTTGAAAAGGGAAAGAAGAAGTCAAAATTACAGAGAATATAAATATTAGATGAACAAAAAAATGTATGGAATGATGTAAGGTGTAATGACATGTTTAGTCATCAGAGGAGTGATTGTGAAAGCTGAATGAATTACTAATGATTTTTCATTTAATATGGAAGAATTTGCATGGAATTAGGCTAACATAGAAAATAATGTGTGACTTGGAAAATGTGCCCACTTGAGTGGCCCTCATTTAATATGTAATGCTTTTAGTGAATGGATATCATTATTAGTAGAAGTGCATGTGTAGGGAAAATTGTAGTAGTATGTCACATTAACGATTTTGTGGTATGTATTTGCCTTATTTCCTCTAGGCTTTAAGTTAGCGAGGTTTGTGCCTAGCCTGTACAACCTAATGTTAAGCTGAAATGTTTAATAAAATAGTGGAAAATGTATGACCAGAGTCTTAATGCTATCATGGTTCATGCGACTTGTAAATGTTTTAGACCTTCTCATGATAACTGCCTGTTAGAATGTCTTACATTAGAAAGAGATACATCATAGGTTTGACGTGTGAGAAGAAGCTGTTCCCAGGACTGAACAATGGCCGCACTGACCACGATTGCAAAAAGAGCATTACCTGCAGACCCTGTCGATGGGAACAGAAAAAGAGGAGCCAATCATCGACGTGTGAAAGACAGTTTAGTTATATCTTAGATTTGAGTTTTAACTTCTATTGGGCTAATTGTGAACTTAAGATTTTCTGACCATTGACAGCGTGAGAAGATATTTTATGCAAGTTTAACTTAGCCTGCTTGCACTTGGGAGAAGTCAGTCCCTATTCTGATGTTTTGCAGTCCTTTTCCTGAAACCTTTAGAGCGATTCTTTTTGTCCCTGCTAGAGTCCTATTTTTGTGGAGCATTATAGTTCCATGTGTTTGTTAATTTGCGTTAATGTTGATTCTTTTGCTTAGTGTCCTTAAATGGTTCTGTTGACTTAGAGCCCAACCGTAGATGAGTCATTCCCTTTAACTGTCCCATTGCTGATGCTGACCAAACGGATGTCCACCTGACGAAGAGACCGCATCTTGCTGACTCATTGAGGAGAGGTATAATGACATGCTATTATTTCCATGCTGTATTTATGTTTTCCTTTTAGGTACCAACCGCTATTATGATAGATCCATAGTTAGATGTTTTCCAAATTACTTTGACAAAAACTGTTTTGCATGAAGCCCAAACATGTTATTCTAATTAAAAGGTTAGTTAGTGTGCCCAAATGGTGACAATTATCATTAACAAAGAATTGATTCTGTCTTTCTGTTGAGCCTAGATGTATGTTATTTCTGTTTTTCAGTTATTACTGTTATTGATTTGTAATGTAACCTTTAAGGCTTAATATAAAAATGCTTTACTTAAATTGAGATTCTTCAGACATTTTGGTCAACCTGTGTTGTTTGTAAATATGTATCATTTGGTTTTTAGACTAATCTACATGATGTTAATCTAGGGAAATAACCATTTTAACTATACTAAAAGGTGTGGTTATTCATGGCCAAATGGGTCATGGTGCATAAAGATTATTGACTCCAAAAGCATTTGATGGCGTTTATTGATTAGGTGGCTGTATGTATGTTGAAGTTATGGTTTATGGTGGAATCTCTCTAAGCGTAGTCAAAAGGTCCATCGAACCTCTAATGCGTCCCCTTATCAATTACAATATAAAGACCAAATAAGGACCGATGTGCTCACGCAAACCATGTGTTCTTCTGAAGAGGAAATGGTTCCATAAAACACACAACAGTACTGGGAACCTAAATTATTTACCCAACTAACTGGAATGATGGAAAATGTCCCCTATTGTATTTTGCAGCGAGAAATATATTGATAAATCATAGGAAGAGGAAAAAACGAGTTATAACAAACTCAGTATTAGTTATGTCCCCCATGTCTTTATTTATACATACATATGTTCATTATGAACTATGTTACTGGCTTAAGTTATTCCATATTGTTAATATATTTCGAGGGATGATAATTTGCAAGGCATTATCAATCCAGTGAAGCACAGAATTCAAACACATCGCTATTCACGTATTCGCAATAATGAGAAACTCAAGGTTGTTTAACAATGTGTTTCTTTTTTAGTTCATTGTTTTATCTAATCAGAACAGTGCACATTCTACTGCTGATTTGTTTTATTTCGAATACCTAAAGAGTAATTTCTGTGCATGGTGGAAGCTGCAGAAATTACCCAGTGCTTATCAAAACACTGTCGACCTGATGTTCTGGAAATGGTGGTTAGAGTTATTTGAAAGTGATGGGGCGCAATACCTGGCCTGAATTGTTATGAATGAGTAAAGCGAGGTAACCTGCCTTCTTTTATGGAAGGTCTAGGGAGTGGGAGGCTTAATAAAATGTGGTCAAATAGTGCATTTTAATCACTAGTTATTAAAAAACAATAGGCTCTGAAATGGCACTCATTAAATATTGAAGCCCTTCATTGTGTTCCACGCCAATCAAATTTTAAATACCCCAGGAGCTGCCCCCATATTGGTTTCAAAATGTGCTATGGATGCACCCGTGTGTCAATAATTACCTTTGTTGTTTCATGGACAGCGTTTTGTAATGGGTGCCCGCCCCAAACCATGTGTGCCCCCTTAGACCAAAAATGGCACGCAATATGCCAGTATCAGAATTTTGCCATTAGTGCTGCTCATGTACTATGGGTGAAGCTTATGTCAATGTGATCTCTTGTATGTCAAGGCCAGCCTTTTATTATGGTTGCCCTCTCCCATATGCTATTGTTGCTATCCCTTATGCCAAGAAGTACCTCCAATGTGCCAGTGCCAGCATTTTGACACTGGTGCCTCAAATTCCCAACATTTCCTCCAGTATGCCAGCACCAGCATTGTTATGCATTCCACTATACCAAGAATTACCTCCGGTGAGTCAGCACCACAATGTTGCCATGGATGCTCTATATTCCAAGTGTTACCTCTATCATGGCAGCACCAGTATTTTGTCACAGGCGCCTGTCCCGCTAAAAACTGCATTAGAATGTCAGTTCCATCATTTGTCCATGGCTGCCTCTGTCAGCCAAGAATTATCTCTCAGTATTCCAGGGCCAGTAGCAGATTCATAGGAATGTCACCATATTCAGTCTCTCTTTCTCTCTCTCTCTCTGTCTTTCTTTCACACTCACACACACACTCACAAACATTTTCATTCACACTCACTTTCACTCATTAATTCCCACTCACTTGCACTCATATATTCATTGTCACTCACTCTTACTCTCATTCATCCACACTCACTCAGAATCTGAATCATTCATATGTTCACGCACACTCAATTGCACTCACTCTTACTCGTAGTCACTCATTTTCACCCAGTCTCACTTATTCTAGCTTACTATGAATCATTCATTCTCAATAAATTTGACTCACTAGCAGATTCACTCATTCACGGTCACTCACTCTCATTCAGTTTCACTCACACTCAATCTCACTCACTCACACTTTAATACTCACACACACTCATTCTTAGTCTTTTACTCTCAGTCACTCTTATTCACTTAACGCACTCCTACTCTCACCGATTCCCACTTATTCTGACTCACTCATACTGTCTCTCAATCTCACGCTCACTCATTCTCACTTACTACCTTCAGTCACAAAAACTCACTTTCATCCACACACACGTGTTCACAGATAAACACTTTTTCGAAATACATAATCTCATACACAAAAAACCCTCGCTCGCTACATGCACACAACATGCATTTAAAAGAAGTTTATTTTTACATATTCCAGCAGGCAGTGAACGTTTCATTCCAGCTCTTGGCGCCCCATTTTTCATTACACTAATAATGAATAGTAGGCTATCATTACTATAATGAAAAATGATCTGAAAACAATGAGGGTGGAACCTCATTGCCCAAAAAAGGTGAAACGCCCCTATTGTTTTTCACACTGACCTTGCCACCTCAGGCCACAGGTCGCAAAGGCTCTTATCCTATTGGATTTAAGCGCAGCTTTCGATACTGTATCTCACTCTTCTCTTTTAAAAACTCTTAACATCAAGGGTATTGGCGGCAAAGCCCTCTTGTGGCTGTCCAGCTTTCTATCCAATAGGACTTTTCAGGTTTTCTCTCACACAGCTTCCTCTCTGATTCACGCATCCCCTTATGGAGTCCCTCAGGGCTCCATTCTTAGTCCACTACTCTTTAATATATATGTCAGTCCTTTGGCAAGCATAGCAGAACAAGCTGGTCTAACTATCTATTCTTATGCTGATGATACTCAACTTATTTTTTCACTTTCTTCCAAAGAAACCTCTAACTCTCCCTCTTTGCAAATAGGATTATCTAAGATAGCCAACTGGATGCATTTTAATAAACTCAAACTTAATGGAGGAAAGACAGAACTCCTTATTTTTGGAAACAAAAAATCACTCTGGGGCCCCCAACACTGGCCCTCTGAGATGGGTGCCCCCCCAATCCCCTCTCTTTCTGCATGTAACCTGGGCATCATTATTGATGACCAATTGACTATGAAACAGCAGGTGACCAAAGTAGCTTCTACCTGCTTTGCTATCCAAAAGTGGCTTCGTAAAATTCCTTGGATGCTTCCTGTGGCTGCTCAAAGAACCGTGGTCCAAGCGCTGGTTACTTCCAGACTGGACTACGGAAACGTGCTCTATCTGGGTGCAAATAAAGAAGTACTACACAAACTTCAAGTTGTTCAGAATTCTGCGGCCAGGCTTCTTTGTCAACTTCCCAGAATTGCTCCCACTTCTGGTGCACTTTGTGAACTACATTGGCTGAAAATTGAGAATCGCATCAAATTCAAAGCTCTATGCTATATGCATAGAATTACTATGGGCCTAGCTCCCAATTACCTTAAAACTTTGGTCCAACTCTATCGGCCCTCTCGTTCTCTTCGATCCTCCAATCAACACAAATTCCAGGTGCCCAGATTCAGACGTGTCAAAATGGGGGGACGTTCTTTTGCCTTCCTAGCTCCCTCTCTTTGGAACTCTCTTCCTCTTCACTTACGGCACGAAAGGGTGTTCATTAGATTTCGTAAGGAGCTTAAGACATGGCTTTTTAACCAGTAATCGCCCAAGTTGATCTCCTGACCCTGCCTTTTGTCTTGCATTGTCTCGGCGCCGGGAAACCTCCGGGTAGCTGTGCGCTATATAAATCCAATAAATAAATAATAATAATAAATAAATAAAGGCAGTGCCTGGGTCTCAAGGGTGAAGTCAAGGGTCACAACTGCAACACCTGCAGACTTATAAATAATGTTCATGGTTCTAAAGTGGGCTCTGCCTAACATCTATTTTGCTTTGAATGGGAACAACAGGTCATTTATGGATTAATAGTAGGAAAACTGATACAGGGAAAAACAGAAAATAAAAATACATGTAAAGTCAACATGAAGGACATGGGAAATAATGTGGAAGACAGGGAAACGCGGATGTGAGTCCTGACTAAAACATTTTTAAAAACCTGCTGCAGTGAGAAAGCAAAATAATAAAAGATTGTGGTCTATATATCATAGGGGCATGAAAATAAAATGTGTTTGGATCCTGGGTACTCCTTAGGAGGCCGAATGACACAGCAAACAGATAATAGCGTTAGTTGAGAGAGAATGACTCATCTGGGTGGAACCTAAGCACATTTTCTGTATATTTTAAATGTATGACAACAGGTCCTTTAGACAGCTGCGCCCTGAAAACCGGACCTAAACAGAGATACCAGAGGATACTGAAATAATGCTTCACTTCAGGGATCCTGTGAAGTTCCCATTCTGTGCTTGCAGTTGAGGACCAAGGTGAGCAAGGGGATAGAGGGATGGAATGGAAGGGGATTGATTGCAGAACCCATTTGGCACTGGACGCATGCTCCTCCTTGAATTGATCCACCTTGGCCACAATTGGGCTCCCTGTCTTGTACTCAAAATGGCACCAAGAGTACTGATGAGGGCCGACACTGCATAGTAGTGGCAGATGTCAGGTTCTTCTCTAGGACCCTATTAGTGGTATCTGAATCCATGAATACTCCCATTTGTGATACTGCATTGGCACCTTACCTTTTAATCAAGTTACACCATAAAGTATCCCTTTGATACCTTTGTTCTCCAAAGCGCATCTTAAGACGTTTTCACTATGTTTATCTGGGTAGAATACCCTCTTATTTAATTTCAAGATGGCTTTTACTAGGGATCAATTAGTCCCAGAAGGTACCTCTCCAGTCCACCTGGCAATGTCCAACAGAGATGTTGACTTCCAGCATGATTGTCTTAGTCTAGATCTCATAGGAAGAAAAGATCGTGTGAGAACCGTTGAACTTTTTCCATGGGGTTCTTAATATAAACTTTAACCTAGTGTGCCAAGCTGTTTTCGCTACTGAATTCTAGAAGATGAAGAGAAGTTTATCCTCACTGAGAAATGTACAGCTTCCAGAAGTCTACTTCATCTTATCACTGCGTCTGTTCACCTGGTGTTATAGTAAGGCCAACCTAGAAGTTCTCCTATAACCTGCAAGGTAGAAAACATACAGATTCTAAAATTAGTGATGTGCATAGTATTTTCAAAGAAAATAACAAGCACTAATAAGCCAAGCAACTGTCCTTCTAGAAAGTATAAAGAAATAGACTGCGGTATTGCGTACAAGTTGTGAACAGTTCCTGCTGCACTCATTGTTTTTGGTATAAGGATCCAGTACTATAAACTTTCTCAAACTGAGGGCCTCGTTAAGAGTTTGGCAGTCCGTGCACCACTATGGTGGCGGTCTGACCGCCATTGGCTTGGTGGGTGGAGCACTATATTACGAGTCATGCGGTCCCACCAAACCGCTTAGGTGACGAGGCTGCACAAACAGTCCAGGGGAAACAGCGTTTCTGCTGGGCACATTATGAGGTTGCACACCGCAAATGTGACCATGGTGATCCAACCACTATGTCTCAGCAGTTGCAAACAGAGAGATTTAAGGGAGCAACTCACACGTGCCGCCATGGAGCCCATCACACACATCCTGCTGCTGCTCATCAAAAGTGGACAAAATCCTTGCTGCTGTGGATGCAACCTAGTGTAAGTACACACTCCTACCTGTGTCTTTAACCTTAACAACAGATCGTCACCCTGTTACCCACATGTTATAGGGTCATAGTACAGGCATCAAGTATACTTGTCATTGTGTACAAAGTCATTCACAAAGAAGGACACATTCACAGCCACAAAACACCCCTTTTGGGCAGGTCACACATACTGCACTGTAACACTGCACAAAACACACCTCTGCCCATCTTAGACAAGGGGACAGTGGAGTGTACACAACAGTGTGTCACACAACACCACCAACACAGCAACATCCCATCTACCAATACAACTGATACACTCACATTGCACACATGCCATCAGATTCAGCACACATAATTATGGGTGTGACATGGAACACAAATCCACACCCATTAAACATCCTGGTATGAACCCACACTTCACCCACATTGCAACACCTTGGAAAGACAATGGGAAGCACAATAGGAGGAGAGACAAATATACAGAGCTGACAATGCAAACAATACCTCCACAATAGGGATGGGGCATCAGGAGTACTCTGGGAAGGATGCTGCACTGTGCAAAGTGTGATGTGCATAGACACATCACACTTTGCACATGCCCCTAAAAAAACATTTGCACGGGAACTGGCCGTACATGTATCTGATGGACAAACAACACTAGAGCCAAGTGGCATGCCTATTTGCAGTATGTGAAAGTGAAAGTCAAGAAAGCAAAACAACAGCAGCTGCATGGGACACACATCTATGTCAAGTAGCTGCAAGGTATACACAGCAAAATGGACACATGCACCCTCAAATGCAAACAAAGGTTGAATTGAACACTCTCCATGTCTGCACAAAGAAAACTCAAGATGCCACACATGAGAAGAATCGATAATCCATATCAGGGGAACCTGTCTAACACCACACATGCTGACCTTGGACAACACACGATGAAGTACTTACCATACCAAACAACACAATGCAATGACACCCCAATTGCATTAGCAATCACACATTCATACAGTCAACATCTACCTTCATTCCTGGGTGACACCAGCACTGCCCTCAAAGTCAGCAAATGGATGAGCAATCAGGCACAACTGTAGGCAGACAACACAAATTACTCAGGAACAACATAAAGGTAGAAAAGGAGTTGCAGGACAAATGTGTACCTACAAACAACTATTTGGGTTTATTTGAAACAAAATGATTAAGAGCACTTGCTAGTGGCCAGTCCTTCATGAAGTCATTGCACAATACTGCACCCACAATTGTCTCCTATTACTACCAGGAAACCTCCACAGGAAGGGACATCAAGTGGGCAAGCTGCCACCTCAGGGTTCATCCTTGGGTGTGTGGGGGGTGGATTTGGGATGGGTGGGTTTGGGTTTTGATAGGGTGGACTCTTTCTTTGGAGGGGCGGGTTTCTTCTTGGGGGCAGGGGTTTGGGTGTTTGCAGGGGTAGGTGTGAAGGGGAGGACTTGGATGTAGAAGGGATGGGTTGGGATGTGGGTCGGGCCTCTTGGGTCTGGGGCGGGGGTGGAGGGAATAGGGGGAAGGGAAAGGTCAAAAAGGAAACTCAGGTACAGTCTTCCAAAGGGGTTGGGGATTTGGAGGTTGAGGGAGTGGTCATCTGGTGTGTGGGTGTAGATGTCTTGGGTTTGTGTGTGTGAGGTATGCTTATGTTTGGGTGGTGTCTGTAGCATGTGCGAATGTGGTGTTTGCATGTCTTGGGGGATGGAAGGTGGAGGTGCTGGAGTGGTGTGTGTGTGTGTGTCTTTTGGGGTGATGTCTGCAGGTATGCTGGTAGTGTTGGATAATTGTGTGTCTCTTGGAGTGGTGTCTTCAGGTGTGATGGATGTGGTGAATGCCTTTTTGTCTGTTGAGGTCGTGTCTGTAAGTATGATGGATGTGGTGGATGTCTGTGTGTCTATTGGGGTGGTGTCTGCAGGCATGGTGGGTGTGGTGGGTGTCGCTGCCTGTTGTGGTGGTGCCTCTGGGAACGCTTGATGAGGTGTGAGGGTCGATGGGGGTAGTGAGAGTTTCTGCTGAAGTGGTGACTGATGTGTGTGGGTGTATGTTGAGTGCCTACATGTGGGTGTGTCGTGTGGCATTTGTGTTTATGTGTGCTGCTTGTGTATGTTGAGTGGGTGTTTGCGGATGTGTCTGTGTGCTTGGATAGGTAGGGGGATTTTGCTTGAGAAGAGGGAGATGGGGGGCGGAACGTGGTTAGTGACTGGCTGCCATCAGTGAGGAGGCCAGAGCCTGGAAAGATCTCTGTAGGGCAGACATGGCACTATGAATGCCTTCCAGGAAAGCATTGGTCTGCTGAAGTTGGCTAGCCAACCCCTGGATGGCATTCACAATGGCAGTCTGATCCACAGAGATGTTCCTCAGGAGATGAATAGCCTCGTCAATCAGGGCGGCAGGGGTAACAGGGGTTGAGCTGGAGGTGCCTGCGGCAAAGGAGATGCCCACCCTCTTGGGTTAGTGGGCACGGACAACTGGGTGGGGAGCAACAGGGAGGGTGGCGATAGAACTGGGGCTGGCGAACACAGATGGTACAAAGATGGGTCCGCTAGCACTAGGGAATGGCCATTGGAGGTTGAATTTGTTGATGGGGATGTAGATCCGCTCTCTTCCGTGGCACTTCTCTCACCCTCCAGGCCACTGGGTCCCTCTGTGTTGGTGGTGTCTTGCCTGAAAGTACCATGGCCAGATGATTCCCCACTTGGCTATGTCCTTTCTCCTCACTTATCGGGGCAGATGTTGAAAATACAAAGAGAACAAGCATTTACAATGCAACGGGTCTCGCGTTTGCTCATGTTAGAGCTGATCGCGTTGTAAACTCCTAACCCGACTTTTCACCTATCGGGCAAAAGTGCATTTATGTACATAACCCGAAAAAGTGAAATTAACTATGTAAAGCGCTCGACTTCTGCCAAGCGAGATCGCGCCCGTAAATTAGAGAAAGAAAAGTCCACGAGCCCGATGAAAAACAGCAAGCCTCGCATGTTTTCTGTACTTGGTCGATGCGCTCGAGGAGGGCTAGCCGCCGGAAAAGGCATGACGTATGCGTGCCTTCGACTAATGAAAACAAGCAGATTTTATTAGGCAAGCCCACAAACCAATAAAAAACACTGACGTGAAGTTGACAGGGCTCCGAGCCCTTTTCTAAATACAAAAGCGTCTCGCTGCGATACGCATGCGCGAGCGCATGCAACGGAGGCTCGACCCTAAAAAGGGTTGCCACATGTTCCTGATCTTATTTGAATAACAGCTGCGATTAGCAAACATTACCATGATGTCAAGTAGGCCCCAGCAGCAAACTCTACCAAAGTGGTCCCTACATGTACCATACCATATGCATGCATGCCATCTGAACTGTCAACAGTTGCACACAGGAAAATCAGGATCTCAGACAACTACAATTGCATGGCTGAAATTGTGCAAGCACAGTAACCGTTGAACAAGTAGGAGAACAGATCACCTTCAATGCTTTGCCTCATAGAGCATACCTCAATTACCTATTGTCATAGAATGGTAGGGCAATGCCAAATGCATTCCCACAGATCCCATACAGGGTCATGCAGACATTTATTTGTCAAATACGCAATAACACAACAATATGAATGATGCTCCCAGAACATGCATGTTGCTGACAACAGTACAGTAGCCTGGAGAAGGTGAAATGGAATTACTCTTGTTACACTGGAAACATATCAATAATGCCTACTTCACCAAGTGAAATTTATCCCAATGTAGCCATGAACGTAGTACCAAATTGTGCTCTGATTTGGCCCACATTTGGAATGGAAGTGTACACAGTAGTCATCATGTGCAAATAGATATGGAGATATGGACCTAAAATCCAGAACACAATGAATCAGAAAGCCTCAGGAAAACCACCGCTAATGTCTGGCACCCCTTACACTTACATACTCTGATTGCATCAGTAGACTCCATTAGTCCTTTGTATGTTGGAGAGACACAGAGATTTGCAAGTCCTGATTTGATCGCGTAAGCATCTTTTAAAATTTTAAGAAACTAATGTTTTTAAATTGTTTGTTGGGCTTTTTAACCTCTGAAGGTCATTTTTTGGCTTTCACTCTTTTTTTGGGGGGAAATTCTTTTTAAAATATAAGGGACTGGAAAAACGAATATTTCCTTCTTTGCTGGATTCACATGTATTGGGGGCACATCCTTGTTTCTGTGTGTGTCTCTGGGGGTATAACTTGGTTTTCTACCTCATAGCAACCTCGGGGCCCGTGTTCAGTGGTCCCCGGTTGCTTGTTTTTTTCTCTCCTCCCTACTTCCTGGTTGGGACCGACTAGACCGCCATTTTTGTTAGCGGTCTAGTTGTTTTTAGGCTCCTGAGCCTCGTTCGGCTCCCCCGGCTCATTTAATGCCGGAAGGACGCCGGCCTGGCACCTGATTTGATCGTGTAAGCATCTTTTAAAATTTTAAGAAACAAATGTTTTTAAATTGTTTGTTGGGCTTTTTAACCTGTGAAGGTCATTTTTTGGCTTTCACTCTTTTTTGGGGGGGAAATTCTTTTTAAAATATAAGGGACTGGAAAAAACGAATATTTCCTTCTTTGCTGGATTCACATGTATTGGGGGCACATCCTTGTTTCTGTGTGTGTCTCTGGGGGTATAACTTGGTTTTCTACCTCATAGCAACCTCGGGGCCCGTGTTCAGTGGTCCCCGGTTGCTTGTTTTTTTCTCTCCTCCCTACTTCCTGGTTGGGACCGACTAGACCGCCATTTTTGTTAGCGGTCTAGTTGTTTTTAGGCTCCTGAGCCTCGTTCGGCTCCCCCGGCTCATTTAATGCCGGAAGGACGCCGGCCTGGCACCTGATTTGATCGTGTAAGTATCTTTTAAAATTTTAAGAAACTAATGTTTTTAAATTGTTTGTTGGGCTTTTTAACCTCTGAAGGTCATTTTTTGGCTTTCACTCTTTTATGGGGGGGAAATTCTTTTTAAAATATAAGGGACTGGAAAAAACGAATATTTCCTTCTTTGCTGGATTCACATGTATTGGGGGCACATCCTTGTTTCTGTGTGTGTCTCTGGGGGTATAACTTGGTTTTCTACCTCATAGCAACCTCGGGCCCGTGTTCAGTGGTCCCCGGTTTCTTGTTTTTTTCTCTCCTCCCTACTTCCTGGTTGGGACCGACTAGACCGCCATTTTTGTTAGCGGTCTAGTTGTTTTTAGGCTCCTGAGCCTCGTTCGGCTCCCCCGGCTCATTTAATGCCGGAAGGATGCCGGCCGCGCAGCGGACGCGCGCAGCGGGCGCGCCGCTGGCACGCCGAAGGCGCGCCAAAGGCAAGCCCGTCTGCGCCCGTCCGCACCCTGAAGCGCCCAGCGCCCAGAAATGCTGCTCTTTTTACTACAGACAGGTTAGTCTACTCTCCCTTGCAGCTTTACGCACTCAGAGGGGCAGGATCTGGCCCACCTCTCTCAGTACCCCCTGGGTCCTATGCCTCTTCTTTCTGCCCGGCCTGCCCTAGTTCCTCTAAGGCTGTTTCACCCCCCTTCTCCCCCCCATCCCAAACGAGCAACATATTGCTCCTCAACTGTCGTTCTTTACCAGCGCACTCCCTTCACATATATACCCTCATAGAAGATCTTTCCCCTGACGCCTTGTTTCTTACCGAAACCTGGTTGGGCAATGACTCAGCAGTAGATATCTGCGATTCTCTACCCTCCACCTACTCTATGGCGCATGTAGATCGACTCCATGGAAGAGGTGGTGGTATAGCCATTATCTACAAAAATACCTTTCGGTGTACCACCTTCCCCTCTGATATCCCGGAGTGTGAAAGCTTAATTTTCTCTCTCTATCTCTCTCCCACTTTTACCTTTTCCGGTATGCTTCTCTACCGACCCCCAGGACCTTGCACTCGTTTTTTAGATTCCTTGCCGGAAGTCGCAGCTAGTCTTATCTGTAAATCCCCTAACTTTACTATTCTTGGGGATTTTAACATCCACCTTGATAATGAAAACTGTCCGCACGCCAGGTCTCTACTTGCGTCCCTCTCTGCGCTTGATTTAACTCAACACGCAATAGGACCTACCCATACCAAAGGCCATACGCTGGACCTCCTATTCAGTAATCTCCCTGTTCTTACCACCCTGCCGTCCCAGCCCCTAACCTGGACGGATCATTGCCTTTTATCTTTCTCTTTCCCTTATAAGGTTACTCCAGATGTGCCATCTACCTCCTTAACCTTTGGTCGCATTTGGTCAAAATTGGCTCTTGGGGAATGGCGCGCTGCTCTCCAGACCTCCTTTGGGGTCAGCAGCCCCTCCACCTCCGCAGATTTATTTAATGAGTGGATCTCCTCCTCTTTGGATAGTATTCTGCCCATCAAATTAAGATCTAACAAGCCCCCCCATAAGGCTAAACCTTGGTTCTCACCTTGTCTGTTAGAATTAAGAAAAAAGTGCAAAAGGTTAGAAAGATCTTGGAGAAAGAATTACAGTCCCACCGAAAGAGAAATATATAGGCAATCTGTCAGACTCTACCACCAAAACATTAAAGCCGCCCAGTCCTCTTACTACGGAATAAGAATAGAAAACTCCTCCTGTTCACAAAAGGAAATTTTTCAGATTTTTAAGGAATTAACCATAACCCCTATGCCCTCTCCTCCCACAGAGCCCTCCACTGAATACAGTAATCTTCTGGCATCTCACTTCAATGACAAAGTCATCAAGATATACTCTGGGTTCCCTTCTTCTCCTCCCCCAGGTACAGTAGAGTACCAAACGATGGATCCCTCCCTCTCCGGAAGCACATTAACCGATTTTGTACCTCTCACTGACACCGCTACTACCAACCTTCTTCTTCAAATTAAATCGGGCTCCCCCCTAGACCCTGCCCCTCCTTCCATCCTCTCGCGAGTTTCAGATATTATTGTACCTCCCCTTACAAAAATACTGAATCATTCCCTATCCTTAGGTTTCCTCCCCCCTCTTTTTAAGCATGCCATCATTAAGCCTCTTTTAAAAAAACCGAAATTGAACCCATCTCTGTTAGAGAATTATAGACCCATTGCTCTCCTTCCCATTTCAACAAAAATTCTGGAGAAACATGTTAACCTCCAATTAACCAGCTACTTAGAGAGCCATGAACTCCTTCACCCCACTCAAATGGGTTTCAGAGCCCATCATAGCACGGAGTCAGCCCTCCTTACAGTGACGGAGTCAGCCCGGCAACTTCTGGACCAAGGGTCTCATGTAGCCATGATTCTACTTGATCTCAGTGCAGCTTTTGATACGGTGGATCACAACCTTCTCTGCTGTAGGCTCTCTGAATTAGGAATAGGAGGCCTAGCATTGTCCTGGCTGTCCGCTTTCGTCAAAGGTAGATCTTTTCAAGTCCTGGACCGAGCCTACTTCTCTGATATCTTTCCATTGACTTGTGGAGTTCCTCAGGGCTCCTCCCTGAGTCCAACTCTTTTTAATGTTTATCTATCCCCGCTGGCTAAAGTGATCGCTCCCTACAATCTGTCTTTGGTCACCTATGCCGACGATACTCAACTTGTGGTGTCACTATCTAGTTCTGGGGATTCGTCGGCGGCCAACCTTTCGTGTTGTATGAAAGACATTGGAGTTTGGATGATCCAGTCTAAGCTTAAATTTAATGATGGAAAGTCAGAAGTCATTGTACTAGGCAATGCCCCCCCAGCCCCTCCCCTTTCACTATACTCTGAGGCCTTCAACAATCTTCCTCCTCCCAAGGACCAGGTAAAAAGCCTTGGTTTTTGGGTGGATTCTCGCCTGACCATGGATTATCAAGCAAAAATAATGTCCTCTACATGCTTTGGCATTTTAAGAGTCCTTAGGAAAATCTTTAATCTTCTTCCCCCTATGGCCAGAAGAATCCTTGTTCAAACTCTGATCCTTTCCCGTCTGGACTATGGGAACTCACTTTTTCTCAGCGCCCCGGCTTATGTCATAAAAAGGCTGCAAACAGTCCAGAACGCAGCTGCCAGGCTTCTTGTCAATCTTCCCAGACATTTATCCGCTAAGCCTGCTTTTTCCATACTTCACTGCCTCCCTATTAAGCAGCGTATTTATTTCAAGACCCTATGCATTGTTCACAGAGCCCTGCAAGATAAGGGTCCAATGTTCTTTAGAAAGCGGCTATATCTTTATGTCCCCTCTCGAAGTCTAAGGTCCTCCTCCTCTCGACTTGTGACCATCTTGCGGTCTAAGAGAGCCTGGGGGGCCAACTCCTTCTCCACCAAGGCCGCTCGTCTCTGGAATGATCTTCCCTCTGAACTCCGTCATGAACACTCAGAACTGCTTTTTAGAAAAAAACTTAAGACCATTCTTTTCTGTAGGTAGCTCTCTGAATTCTCCTATTGCTAGCACTGGTCAGGTTAGGTTTAGCGCTGGGATGCCTTCGGGTCACTACGCGCTTTATAAATCCTTAAAACTAAACTAAACTAAACCTGTAGAAGGTCTTCAATGTATTGCCCAATGGGAAGCTACATCACTGTCTCCATTTTGTTCCTGCAAACCCAGATGCCTGTGGATGAATGGTTGTACCCAACCACATGTTATTTCAACATAACTGCAAGTCACTCCATGATGCATGCCAACAGTCAGGTTACAAACCTTCCCCATTACACATGTGCAGTGCACCTTGCCTCATGATGCCACATCAGTGGCTCGGAAATGCACATTGTGGCTAAAAAATCTAGTCATACACGTCTTGTCCCTCATTGTTGCTGCAGTTGTACATGCCAAATGACATGCAATGATGGTGGAGTGTATATGTCAGTCAACAACATGTCATGTCAGTATTGTACTTCCTAGCCACAGGGTCATTCCAACATACAGTGGCCCTATCTGCTGGTATGTCCCAACCTATGTCCTATCAGGTGTTGATGGATTTCCTCTCAGCAATGTAGAAACACATTGACAGCTATATCAGGTTCCCCCAACGTGACGATTTAGCCAATGTAAAGGCTCACTTTTATGGTTTTGCCCACCTCCAACATGTGGTGGAGGCCATTGATGGCACACATGTTGGCTTGGTGCCACCACAGGCCACTGAAAAAGTCTATCCCAACAGGGAGAACTTCCATTTCATCAACATGCAAGTTGTCTGTTTGGCGGATCTCTACATCTCACAGGTCTGTGGCAGTTATCCAGGTTCAGCCAATGATTCCTTTATAATGCGGAAAAGCACCATAACCCTGCTGATGTCACAACTGTACCCAGAGAGGGCCTGGTTGGTTGGTAAGTCATGTCTGTCCTGATCGTGTAGTAAGTGACTCATTGTTACACTCATGTCCCATTCCTTGACAGGAGATTCTGCATATCCAAACAGTCCTTTGTTGACACTGCTGAGGAACCCAACTATGCCAGGGGAGGTCCCCTTCAATGAGGCCAGTGGAGCAGGCTTTTGGGATCCCGAAGTCCAGAGTTAGCTGTCTGAAATGGACTGGTGGAGCACTTCTCTACTCACCTGGGAAAGTGTGTCAGATCACTGTGGCATGTTACATGCTCCACAACATTGCCCTGCGGAGGTATGTCCTTTACTTCCGAGAGGAGGGGGAGCCTTCAGTGCCACTGGGTGAGTCTCCTGATATGCCAAGTGAAGATGACAGTGGTGAAAAGGAAGAAGCTGACTTATGGGAAGATCTCATCAACAGCTACTTTTCATGAGTGTAAGTATGTCAGGTGATGTAATAACAGTGACTGTACAATGAACTGTAGTTGTGAGAATGTGTGGAGTTGAGTATTTTATTAAAATAGCTAGGAAGCTGATGCTGCATAATTCAGCCAAAGACTGCTTGATAAGATAGCTTGTGACACATCCCCACCTTGATGAGGCTGCTTTGTTTGTGTGTTTCCTTGCAATGTAATTTGTTTTACAGTTGCTTGCAATGTGACTTGTGTCATAGGTATGGTTTCAAGCTTATACTCCTTGTGTGGCTTTTTGTACAGGAACCTTCACCATGGTAATTTCATGTGGGCATTTCAGAGTTGTGACATTGGCGGATATCTGATGCTGTTCTGACCTACAAAGTGGGCATGTATTGTTCCAGGTAATGTAGGTTGCAGAGTTTGAATATATGAGACCTGTACCAAGAGTGTTTGCACAGTGTTTGGTTGCCACTTGCACTTGTTGTGTGTCTTGTGATGGCCCTGATGCATCATGTGTGTTATCATGTGATCTGAAGATATGTAGTTGTAGCTTTTGAGCAAGTCATTTTTTCTTCACATTGGCTAAACAGTGTTTTTGTATGACCTATGTATAGCTGTAGAGGTGTTTCATCATTGGAAGCTACATTGCCAATGCCACAACACTGACATATGTTTTTGTCACAGCAACAGATGCACGAACATTGGATTATGATGTCCCTGTGAGTAGAGACTGTTGTACTGCCATTTGTCAGTATCTTGGATTATATGATGTTGGATTACGTTGGTGTGGTATGTCATAAAGCTCAGGCTGCTGACATCAACCACTTTAATGTTTGCCTATTCCATGGGACAATGTCTGACAAATCCCTTCTTTCCTGTTCTGGGGGTCTGTACCTTGAAATATGTTCCTTCACTCAGTATGAGTTACTCATTGTTGTTTCCAAAAGTCAAGACATATTGACAGCCTATGTGCTGAACACTGTAATAACATTTTTGGTTTGACCAGACTCTTGTACTAATGTGTTGGGGTGTAGTGGTTATAATCCTGAGCTGGACACGGTGTACTTGTAACATATCCTTGCTTGCACAAGTAGCTTGTATCTTCATCGTATGGTTCACATGGTCTTACATCTCCACACAGCTAAATGTGAAAATTAAGCAAGCAGACAATAAGTTTGTGATGGGTGAATTTATTACAATGCTAATACAGAAAATACATTTTGGACAGAAAGTAACAAAAATGTAAAGTGAAGGGGTCAGTCATGGTGAATGAAATCATTGGAGTAGATGCCACACCATCGTTAATCCAAAGTCCAGAGTACTCATCCCATTGGAACTGGTAAGTAGTTGAGGATCAGTCAACAGAGTGAATGTGTTGCACACAAAGGAGGTCCTTTAGGAAGATGTCACTTGCTGGCAGTGGTGGGTGCTTTGCCATCTGCACCTCTTGGATTCTTAGCTAGACTTTCCCGCTTGGGTGTGGGGGTGTGTATCTTCTGCTACAGAGGCAGGGGTGTCTGGGGCTGGTTCTTCCTCTGGCAGGGCCTCCCTTCCAGTGGCTGGCACGATGTTCATGTGCCTGGTGTTGACGAGTCAAAGGAAGGGGTAGACTGTTGTTGAAAAGCACTGCTCAGGATGGTGTGAATGTCCCTCAGCACCCCTGTTAGGGAGGCCATGTTGGTATTGTGGGCCTTCTCCAGTTCCAGCATGTCTTTGTGCATGTCCCTCTGTAGCTGCTGGTCAACACCTGGCCCATCACGCATTGGGACTCCTGATAAACCCTTAGCTGATGGTGCCCTGGCCGACAGCAGCCCCAGTGGCCTCACCCTACTCGTCCGCAACATCCCTCCCCCCATGGGCCTGGTCCCTTGACACAGGGTGCCCTCTCCAAATTGGTCCTGGACCATTATTGTCCGAAGTTTTGCGCTGCAACTCAGAATCCAGTATTGGGAGGCACATAATGGTAGACACTGTGCTGGGGACACAGGTTGGGGGGCGAATGGTTGCCTGTGATGTTGAGGCAACCCTGCTGGGAGGTGTTGATATGGGCACAGTGTGACTCACTGTTGCCGACTGACCAGGTTGCCCAGATGGGCCAAGATTATTCTCCACGTCCAGACGTCCAGGCTTGTCTTCTTCACTGAGAGCTTCATCCAGGGGGGGTAGTGGTAATCTGTTCTGTGGCTTCTGTGTGTCCAGTGGCAGCTTGACCTGTTGATGTAATATGTACAAAATTACTGGTTGTATTGTGAGATCTACCTCCAATGGTTTGGAGTTACAGTAAGCAGACGCCTTCTACAAAGTTAAGTTGAGGTTAATCCTAGTTTGGCAAGTAACCATGGTATTGGGTGTATTGGCATGACATGTGAAGCATGTCACTTCATTAGGACTCAAGCAGCTGCTGAAATGTGCAGCTCATTTGCACTTGGGAGGATGGCCTGAAAGTGACACCTTGCCACTGGTGCAGGCAAAACAGTAGCTAGACAAGATATGGCTTTGCCTATTTGGAGGCCTTGTTGAGTGTGATGCAGGCAAACCCTGGACTTTGTTGTATATGTGACTGGAATCATCATGTGCACCATGCAGTGTGATTGTGTCTGCTGCCAATAGCTATCTGGTGAGGCATCTTGAGGTGAACTAAATACTTGCTATACACACTGGGTAAGGTGTCATTCATGTCCTCAAATATTTCGTCTTGGGTTAACAAGTCAAGATGGAGCTATGTTGACAGATATGTCTCTAATTTGGGTATGATCTGTGCTTGATCACTCCCAGGTGAGTAAACTTGATTTGACAGTTGGCAAACAAGGGTATTTGAACCAGTGGTCTCTGTGCTGGTGGTTGAAGTTAGAGTAACAAGGCTCATTGGGCTTTGCACTCATGTCACTCTCTCTACTTCCCAACACTTAGCAAATGGTATCCTCCCAGGTGAGTACACTTCAATTGAGAGTTGTCAGACAGGGGTTTGTGGATAGGTGAACACTGATCTAGTGTTTGGAGTTAGAGAAACAGTGCCTCCTGGGAGTTGCAGTAAGGTTAATCCCTCTACATCACACACTTGACAGATAGTATCCTCCCAGGTGAGTAAACTTCAATTGAGAGCTACCAAACAAGGGTCTTTCGAGAAGAGTACCCTGTACTGGTGTTTGGAGTTAGAGACATAAGGTCTCCTGTGAGTTGCAGTCATGTCACTCTCTCTACTACACACAATATACACATGATATCCTCCCAGGTGAGTACACTTCAATTGACAATTGAGGAACAGGAGTATTTGGACAAATGAACACTGGGGTGGTGGTTGGAATTATGGATACAGGGCCACCTGCCTTAGTAGTCATGTCACTCCCTGTACTACACACAGTATACAAATGTTGTCCTCCCAGGTGAGTACCCTTCAATTGAGAGATTACAAAAGGGGTGTTTGGACAACAGCACACTGGCCTGGTGTTTGGATATTCAGTAACAGAGCCTTGTGGGAGTTGCAGTGAGGTCACCCCCTGTACTACACACACTATAGAAATGTTATCCTCCCAGGTGAGTACACTTCATGTGTGAGTTACCAAAACAGGAGTCTGATGTTTGGAATTAGAGAAACAGTGTCTCCTGGGAGTTGTAGCCAGGTACCTCTCTCTAATACACACACTATACACATGGTATCCTCTCAGGTGAGTACACTTCAATTGAGAGTTACCAAACAGGGATATTTGGGCAAGTGTACACTGGGCAGATGGTTTGAATTACAGAAACAGGGCCTCCTGGCCTTTGCAGTCATGCCACTCCCTCTATATTCCAAAACGTATTGAATGGTATTCTCCCAAGTGAGTAAACTTCAATTGAGAGTTACCAAACAAGGGTTTGTGGGCAAGTGAAAACCGGTGTGGTGTTTCGAGTTGTAGAAACAGTGCCTCCTGAAAGTTGCAATCACACAGTACACACAGTATACAAATGTTGGGTATTACATATCTGTATGCAGACTGCATTTAGGTTTGGGAATACATTTACCTGTTGAGAAATACCATGAGCCCTGGGATTATTATTGTATATTGAAAGACTTACGGGCCCCATTTGACTAATGGCACGTGATGGACCTTAGTAGCTGTGCTGTGAGGTCCAACAACACAGACTGACAGTGTTTACACTCAGATTCTCTGGGTATTTAATGTTGGTGGCATTCATGAACAAGACAATGGCAAAAGGTGAGCTATGAGCATTCATGGCATTGCATTTTGGCGACATTTATTGTTTTGTGACTTACTAGACTCCACTCCCCAGGTATTCCTGTCATGCCCTCAGGATGCAGCATGGCCAAGACCTTCACCTCCCAGGGAAAAAGATGTAATGGGGCGCTGGGAGGTCCACCACCAGTCTTCTTTACCTGCGGTTGGTGCTTGGAGACCCTGAGGTCATTCCACCTGTTCCTAATTTCCTCCTGTGTGAGCCAGGTGGAGCCTACAGCTTTACTCTGTCAAGGATCCTGTCCCAAATTTTGTTTTCCTACCATGAGGAGTATGCTGGACTTGTGTTCCAAACAATTGTGGCTCTACTCTTATTATTTCATCTACCATGACTCTTAACTCACCTTCTGAAAAACGGGGAATTTTAGAACGTGACAGAATGGCACAAAAAACCTGGATGACAGTGACTTACTAAACAAGGGAAGTGCAAAAGTATGTGAATGGACACAAGTGTGTGCAGGGTGTTCTATGGGATAGTGAAACAAGAGGTGTCTAATATATGTACTCTGTAGAAAAAAGGTGCTCTGGCTTCTGTGTTTTGCTTAGGAAAGGAAAAGGATTGTGGTCTGTGAAGGGGTGCATTTTATAGTTTCCTTTGCAGGTGTGT